>NC_085020.1:13219727-13895474 GCF_963692335.1 Osmerus eperlanus
GGATCAATAGATAGCTAATTTTGTGCTGGTCGTAGACAGTTGTCTGTTGAATCCAACAGACGTACACATTTGTTCAGAGCCCCACGAAAGCGAGACAAAGTCCAACTCTCGCCCCATAGAGACCAATGCAAATCTGGTGACAAAATCGTCAGAGAAAGCAAAAAGAACAAGATTTTGAAACTGCCGGTAGAGTCGTATTTCTGACTGCACATAAATATAAAGGACATCTCTGGTTTCGGCAGAGTCTTGGGTCTCGGAAAATATCCTTACTTTTTGGATTGGACGTATAGTTTTGCGTCTAGGTCAACTTGTTTGAGGTGTGGATGCTAGGTAAATGTTCCGTTTTTCTCTCTGCCTAGCTCGTCAGCCATCACAGCTGCGCCATCACCGTGGCAACCAAACAAACACGCACCAGAAAAGCAAAAGGAACACGTTTTTGAAACTGCAGGTAGAGTCGGATTTCTGACTGCACAGACATATAAAGAATATCTCTGGTTTCGGAGTCTTGGGTCTCGGAAAATATCCTTAGATTTTGGATTGGACGTACAGTTTTGCGTCTAGGTTAACTTGTTTGAGGTGTGGATTGTAGCTACATTTCAGTTATTCTCTCGTATAATCGAGCTAGCGCGATGGCTCTCCATAACTAAAAACGGTTCGACTTTTTTTCCACAATCGACCAAATTGGCCAAACAAGGTATGTACATTGAGCTTAAAGTGTACATAATCTAGCTAGATCGTTTTTATTTTAGCAAGTTTCACAGAAATCTGCAAAAATCAAGGCTCAAGACTGTCATAGCTGACCGTCACGAACAGCCAAAAACCGGGGCTGGGGCATGTGTTTGCTGCAGATGGCGTTAATCCTACGAACAAACGCTTCGTAACTGGAAAGTTTTTACTTTTAATTGACGATATTCTAAATATCTTCTTCGTTTTCAATTTGAAGCAGTAAATCTAACACATTAGGAATTCTCCCACGACATCCGCTCGCTCCGCTTTTACAAATATGTTTTCTCAGTCCACCATACATTAAACAAGCTAATTTTCAAGCACTTTCAATACAAGATACAGGCCATGTTAGAGTTGATATATATATACATAATTGTGTGGGCAATGTAGAACAGCAGACAGATTTGAAATATGATCTTTTGTTTAAAAGTTATGGCCATTCTAGTGACGAGTGCTTACAACGCTGTCATCATAGCTGCCATAGAACGGCGAAAAAAGGTCACATAGCTAGCTAGTTACGTCTATCGTTCGTTACCTAAAAACAAATGTTTCGTAACAGTATTTACTTTTTATCGGCGATATTGACAACAGAGGTTAAGGAACTTGTCTGTAATCAAAATATCGTCTCCGTTTTCAATTTGAAGCAGTAGATCTAGCTTACTGTAGGAAATCTCCCATTGAATCCTCTCTCTAGCTTCGCTTCGACCAAAGATGGACGACGATGATGACCATGCATGCATTATTCACGCCTACAGTACGGTGTTCTGTACAAATACCACTTTGACATACTTGATCCGCTGGCTAGATGTAACATGATCTTATCTACTACCCACAATAGTTCATTTAAAAGGGTTGTCCCTCACCAGGGACAACGACAACATCGGCAAACCTGCACCATGGATTATTATATTTATGTCATCTTTAAATTCAGTGTCTGAACAGGACTGGGTGTGCACACATGATTAGTTTCTCCTCCACCTTGAACCTGAAACCTAGATTCTAGGTTTGCTGACAATGACCATCCGTTGCTACGTTACAAGAAACAAGGAACCAATCCGATTGGCCAACGCTCTTCATCACTATATAGAAAAACTGTTCCACTGTTCAAACTGTATTTCTGTTTTTACATCTTTCAATTATTAATACTTTTCAGAATCAGAATGGGTTTTATTCGCCAAGAAACTTCAAACAGACGTGGAAGTAGAAGTGCACCATCATTGTCTTTGGCAAGTTGAATTTCTTCAGCTGCCGTAGGAAGTACATCCTCTGTTGTGCTTTCTTGGTGAGGGAGCTGATGTTCAGTTCCCAATCGCGGAAGGACTCCACAGTCTCACCATTCTGGTTTCAAAGCAACACTTTTTTCACCTTCATACTGCTGACATACTTTTGTCTGCTATGATATTGATAGAGCTACTAGTAACTGTTCTTATTTATGCAATATGGCAGCACAAAGCACGTAAAACATTAATAGGTTTAAATGTCACAAATGTACTTCCTTGCTGCTCACTACATGTTTAAGCTACCTACTCCATTCAAACATCAATGTGTTCTATTGACCAGCTGTTTACAGCTTTAAACCCCCCATCTTTCTATATTTTGAAATGGTCATGTTTTAAAATCAATGGAAGTCAATGAAACATAGGTTGCTAGGCTTGTTAAACTGCTCCGCTCATCGAGTCACGCGCTCAACCTGAAACTTAACAAGCCAACTGTCATTTTCAAGCAGTTGCTACAGTTGACTCGACAGGTAAGTCCAGTTATTTTGCTTGAAAGGTTGGTAAACATTGCTAATAGATATCAAAAAATATTATACGAAATGATTTTTACCTTGGGGTAGGCTATTTAAGTATTTACAGGAGTACCTCTAGTATTACCAACTTGCTATCTAGAAAGCGTACGTTTTAACACAGCTAACTAGCTAGCTAACTGTTATAACCAGACTACCGTAGCTAGCTCGAGCGCGACAGTAATGAGCATTCTTGTTAGCTAGGTAGCTAACCATGGTCTGCTGTTCTAGCTGAAAAATTATGACTCGGAGTCAATGGGTGGAAATAATTTCTGAAAACAATCTTCTCTCTTACAGTGCTTGTCCAAGTGACTGCTGTACGCCTCACTGACTTGTGGTGAGTTTTCTTATGCTCTGACTTACTGTACTGTAGTAACGATAAAATAAACCAAATTGGCATTAGTGTACTGTACAGTAAGCCGGGGAGCCCATTATAGGACGGCTAGCTCTGGACACTCGGAATTTTACGAAAATGTAAATGGAGTTAGCTTATACTCCAAATATAAAACGTTATGTCACAGCATTGTACTTTAATATGTAAATAGACACCTACAGCATATCTAAACATCCCTGCTTAGAAATCCAATCCTAATATGTCGTCAACGTCAGAGTTTGAATCGTCGATAATGGGTCACATCCATTTCACAATAGACAATGACTTTAATATGAATTCCCTTCTTTTAACGGCAGATACTCATCGTGGTGACCGTCCTATATTGACCTGTGGTGAGTTCGCATAGACACACAAATGCTGCCATTACATTTATCTTTCTATGAAGACGACGATGACATTGAAATACATTTCCTTTTCTTAACAGTAGACACTCGCTCTCCAGGCAGATATTTCTTCTCAAGAACTGGAAAGTTAGTTTTTTGAGGGTTTATTTTTTTCCTTAACATTATGTACAATGAGCTATTATGATTAATGTACAAAAATGTTTCAGACACATACAGCTCTGAAATTGTGTTGAAAATGTTATACACACATTACTCTAAATGGGCGGTAATATTTCATTTGTGTACAGCTTTATGAACTAGATGTTCAACTATTTTTTTATGGTTCTGTCAACTAAATTACTTCATTTCTTTGGTAGGTCTGTCCTGGGAGAGAGGAAGCTGTGTGCCTTGGGTGTGTTGGTCTCACCCCCACCAAATTCTCGGTGTTGGTTTGAAAAAACCTCACCTTGAACTGAAATAAATATCTCTTGGTTTGGGTTTTCTTTAAACCTCACCTTGCCAGAAATCTTTTCTTGAAATACGAGAATTATAAATCAACTTGAAATACCAGAATTATAACAACAACTTGAAAGATCTGAATCTCTCTTGGTTTGGGTTTTCTTTAAACCTCACCTTGCCAGAAAAACCCTTTCTTGAAATACCAGAATTATAACAACTTGAAATATCTGAATTATCATTGTTGGTTGAAGAAAAAATTCACTGTGTCCAACTGTAAGCATTTGGGTGATATTGTGTTTAACTACACACCCCACACAAGTTTAACAACCATCTTTAAATACTACTGATATATATTTGTATATTGCTGAATTCAAAACAACTTCATATATATATACACACACAAACTTTATTACTGCAGGCTTGACAACTGTTTAACTTGTTTCTGTGAAATTCCCTGAAAGCATTTTAGAAATCTCCGACCTTCATCTTTCAGTAAATTATTGTCTTTAGTTTTTTTGTGAATTATAGAATATTGGTTCTTTACTGTTTTGCTGTAGTTGTACTAATACATCTGATTGTAACTCAAGTGTTTTGTTATTGTAATCACTTATCGAAATATTTCACTGTCATTAAAAAGAAAACTGCTGGTTTACCATTTGTAATTAATCTCCTGCACAAAAATGCCGAGGAAAGGAAAAAGATCTGCAGCCGCAAAGCAGCGCTGGACGATGTTGGATCTCACAACTGTAAGCATGCCAGATTTACAGAATCAGATGCAAGGTCCTTGGAACAGACAACAGGTGGTACAGCACACTCACATTGAAAATGCAGAAAACACCCACAGACTGGATGTTGTAAGTGTTCAAGCTTCCCACAGTCAAAGTGATAATAAATACGGTTCTTTCTCCAATAATCGACAGTGCACTTGTAATGCGCTAACATTTCTTGTCCATCACTTTGAGAATGAGCATCTGCAAGGACCAGACCTTGATGATATATTAAAGAATGGTGACGCCATGTACAGAGAGGTTAAGAAAAAGCTGATGAAAGAGGGAAAACGTGTATCTAATTATTTGGCATTTGATGAACTTCCATGCAGAGTAACGACTGATGGACATCGGTACATTGTATTAAAATCACCTGTTATGAATGGTTACATGAGAGATTCTGCCCCGAGTAAAGAGATGGAGGAGTGGTACCTTAACCCTTGTGCTGTCTTCGGGTCACATGACCCAAAGGTTCATAACGAACCATCGTTGTGTTTACCCAATTTTACCCAATACAAAAACAAATAAAAATAATTTTCTTTTAACCTTCGCAATGTGGGGGGTCTGAGACAGCCCACCGGTTAAAAGAAAATGCTTCACTTTGTTTTTGTATGCGGTAAAGTTGTCGCAATACAACGGTGGGTCACAATGACTGATGGGTCAGAATGACCCGAAGATAACACAAGGGTTAATCTTTCAACAAGACTTGAGTCTTTGGCATCAGGTGCTAACTATGCATTGCTCACACTGGCTTCAAACACCATTGCTCTGTTCAGAGACAGCTCTGGAAGGTATGGAATCTTTGATCCTCACTCAAGAACGCCTGAGGGGTTTGCATGTCTGAATGGTACGGCCATAATGCTCACTTTCAAACATTTAGGTGAAATGATCGATAGGATCCACACAATGTGTTCAGATGTGTCTGATGTCAGCAGCTATGATTTCATGCCACTTTCCTTCCAGAGCGTAATAAGCTACGCAAATGACAACCAAGACATACACGTATCCAATCCTCAGAGTCCTGCGATTGAAGATACATCTAATCCTCAGGAGCTGTGCATCAACTGTGATGAACCTCCAACATTGAACCCCCTCAAGAAATTGAGCAAAGAGAAGAGAATTAAGACAATGAAAAAACAGAGAGAACAACAAAGAAATGAGTCAAGGAAGCAGAAATGTAGACAAAAATATGCAGATTCCGCATTTAAACAGCAGAATTTTTTTTTTTGAGTCTGCTAAATATAAAAACAAACTTCTGCATGATAGGAACAAATATGCAAGTTGTCTTAAGTACAAAGTGAAAAAACAACAGTCAGTACTCCATAGATATTCACATGACATACAATACCGTTCAAAACAGAAATCTCGTGCCACAGACCGCTATAGTCAAGATGAGGCATTCAGAAGGAAACAGAAATATGGTGCCACAGACCGCTATAGTCAAGATGAGGCATTCAGAAGGAAACTGAAATCTCGTGTCACAGACCGCTATAGTCAAGATGAGGCATTCAGAAGGAAACTGAAATCTCGTGTCACAGACCGCTATAGTCAAGATGAGGCATTCAGAAGGAAACTGAAATCTGGTGTCACAGACCGCTATAGTCAAGATGAGGCATTCAGAAGGAAACTGAAATCTGGTGTCACAGACCGCTATAGTCAAGATGAGGCATTCAGAAGGAAACTGAAATCTCGTGTCACAGACCGCTATAGTCAAGATGAGGCATTCAGAAGGAAACCGAAATCTCGTGTCACAGACCGCTATAGTCAAGATGAGGCATTCAGAAGGAAACTGAAATCCTATATCACATCTCGATATGCAAATGACATGCAATACAGAGAAAAACAAAAACTGTACATTCTTAACCGGTACAGAAAAGACACACATTTCAAACACAATCACGTTAAACGTTGCACACTTCGTTCAAATTACAGATATGTTAATGAACCATTTTATAGAATGTTGCACAAAATGAGGTGTGCGGTACACATACGAAGAAAATACCAAAGGCACGTACACATCAACCCACAACTGACAAATGAAAATCAAACCCCAGTGGTTCAAGTGGAAGATAGGTTAATGCAACAAGCTATATCCTCCTTCAAGTTAAAGACACAAAATGGGCCCACATATGTTTGCACAGTTTGTCACAGAGCCTTGTTTCCAGATCAAGTAAGGGTATGCAAACGTGAAAGCTATCAAAAGAATCCAGACATGGTATCAGTTTGCTTGACTGGTAAATATTTTCATGTTTGCACTGAAACATGCGCTGATCTTGAGCAATGTACTGTTCCTGAGAGGAGAGAAGAATGGGTCTGTCATAGCTGTCATGAAAATCTTAAGGTGGGAAACATGCCAGTCATAGCTGTGGTGAACAAGTTAGAGCTGTCACCCATTCCCTCTGAACTCTTTGATCTAAACATACTTGAGAGACACATTATAGCCAAGCACATCCCATTTGCTAAAATCATCACCCTTCCCAAAGGACAACAGAGAGCAATTCATGGTGCTGTGGTTTGTGTACCTTCAGAGGTGGAAACGACTGTAAACTGTTTACCGAGACCAAATAGCCAAAGTCAGCTGATGAAAGTGAAGTTAAAAAGACGCCTGAGCTATAAAGGTCATTATCAGTTCCAGACACTGAACATGAAGAAAGTTTTGACAGCCATTTTGAAGCTTAAAGACATTCATTCCGAGTACAAGGACATATCTGTTAGAGATGATGCCGCCTCTTGTGATCCAACCATTGACAGCATGGCACAAGGTAATTTTGTCAATGACACAAGCGATCTGATGGACACTGACAGCAGGGATGAAACAAGTAACACAGAAGAACATGGACAAGATGATCTGGAACTTAACTCAGACAAAGAAGGGAATAACCAGACAATAACCTGGTGTTGTATTAGACACATGTTTGCAACCAGCTGACATTGGACAAGAGATATTAAGTTACGGTGACGGTGTATTTTGTGTTGCCCCTGCCGAAGGAAATAGCCCTGTAAGCTTTTTCAGAGTTCCAAAATTGGAGGCTATGGCTTTCCCAGTTCAGTTCCCTACTGGAGAGAACACATTAGATGAGCTCAACCGAATGAAAAAATTATCACCGAGCAGATATTTCAACTCTAGGCTCTTCTGTGTTGACAATCGTTTTGCCAGGGACACAAATTACATTTTCTTTGCACAGTTTGTGACAGAGATTCACATGGCTTCTTCCAGTATGAGCATACAGCTCCGCAAAGGGAAAGTAAGAACCAGAGATGGACGCAGAATATGCAACAGATTGCTGCAAGACAAACGCGAGGTTCAAAGATTGGTGCAAAACAAAGATGCAACCAGATTCATGATGCCACTGAGAGGGACTCCAGCCTATTGGGATAAAACCCGGAAAGATCTTTTTGCTATGCTCAGGCAACTGGGAACCTTTTTCTGTACGTTTAGTGCAGCAGAAATGAGATGGCCAGAAGTGATAACAGCAATAAAGGCACAGCAAGGTGAACAAGTTAACTTTTCAGAACTAGACTGGTCCACAAAATGCGACATACTGAGAAGCAACCCAGTGACAACCATGCGCATTTTTGAAAAACGCGTTGAGGCTTTAATGAGAGACCTGTTCATGTCACCTGCACAGCCACTGGGACACATGGTTGACTATTTTTACCGTGTTGAGTACCAAGCAAGAGGGAGCCCTCATATTCATATGTTGGTATGGATTAAAAATGCACCGGTATTCGAGGAGAACTCTGATCAGGAGGTTTGTGAATTTGTCGATAGGCACATAACATGTCAGCTGCCGAACCCCAACACTGATCCAGAACTTTACAAAATTGTAACGGAAGTACAGACTCACAGCAAAAATCACTCAAAGTCTTGTAAAAAAGGTAATAAACACTGGAAGTTCGGATTTCCTAAACCTCCTGTGAAGAAAACCATGATCACCCGACCGTTGTTAGCGGATGTCAGAGAAGCAAGTGGCGAGGCTGAATCGAGTGCTGAATCGATCATGACCCCAGACAATGCCAAAATGAAGTGGCAGACCCTAACCAATCCTTTGAAAACACTGCACAGCTGCTTGCACAGTGCAACTTGAGATATGACGAATACGAACAATGTGTAGAGTCTCTGACCAACTCCAGCGTGGTTGTCATGAAGCGTGGTCCAAAGGACTGTTGGGTGAATGGATATAATCCACACTTGCTAAGAGCATGGAATGCCAACATGGACATCCAATACATATTGAATCCCTACTGCTGTGTCATGTACATTCTATCCTACATTTCAAAGGCTGAACACGAGATGAGTGAATACCTCAAAACAATAATGAAAGACACGAGTCAAGCCGACACAACTGACCGTGAAGAAATGAAACAGATCATGCAGGCATACTCTAAAAACAGAGAGGTCAGTGCTCAAGAGGCCGTTGCCCGCGTATGCAGTTTGAAGCTTAAGATGTGTACACGAAGTGTTGTGTTCATACCGACGGATGACAATGCGCTAAAAATGAGTCTTCCGATGAGCAGTCTACATAACAAAACACCTGATTCTGAGGATGTGTGGATGTCGGGGTTGACAGATAAATACAAAGCCAGGCCAGAAGGCATTGAATTTGAAACCATGTGCATGGCAGAGTTTGCTTCAACCTACAGGATTATCTACTCAAGACAAAGGAACGGTAAAAATGTATTGTCCCTTCTAAATGACATGGGAGCCATTCAAAAACGAACACACGGGAAACCCGCAATCATCAGATATGCACGTTTTTCACAGCAAAAGCACCCAGAGAAGTTTTACGGCACATTACTAAAACTGTACCTTCCCTATCGCTCAGACTTGCAGCTGAAAACGGAACGTTTTCCAAAGTATGAATCATTTTTAACTGGCGCCTCTGTGCAGCTTCCAGGAACAGAGTACCTGCAGTCTGTGTTTGATATAGTCAACATGAACAGGGCCGAGTACGAAAGGCACAACACGGCAGTAGACAAGGCCATTGAGGAGTTTGAACAAAATGGACCCATTGAGGATGCGTGGACAACACTGGCTCCAGCAACAGAGTTGGTTCGGTTGGAAAGCATTGCAGAACGGGAGGAAGTACACCCTGACGAACATAACGAACAAGATGATGTTCCCGAATATAGCGCTAATGCCACAGATAGAGGAAGTAGTACCGCAGCAATGGAAGTTCCTCAAATAAACCCAGCAGTAATGCGAAAGATGTACCAAAGCCTGAACCAGACACAAGCCAGTGTATTCTATACAGTCCGAGACTGGTGCACAAAACACGTTTGTGGTCAAAATCCTGATCAGTTTTTCAACTTTGTAACGGGTGGCGCTGGCACTGGCAAATCACACCTTATCAAGTGCATCCACACAGAGGCATCAAAGATACTCTGCAAACTCCCCCGAGTCCGTGAGGAAAGTGACATGTCTATGCCCACTGTTCTGTTGACTGCTTTTACTGGCACCGCAGCCTCAACATTTCAGGCAAAACTCTGCATTCCATCCTTAAACTACCTCGATCTTTAAAGCCTCCATACCAAGGACTTGGAAATTGCTTAGATGAAGTGAGGGCAACACTGTCAAATGCAGAGATAATCATCATTGATGAGGTGTCAATGGTTTCAAAACCTCTTTTTGCATATGTGAATTGGAGGCTACAGCAAATCAAAGGGAGCAAGAAGCCTTTTGGAGGTATTTCTCTACTAGCAGTGAGAGACTTCTATCAGCTGCCACCTCTTGGAAAGGCTAAACCTTTGTGTGTATTTGAGGAGCACATCCTTGACTTCTGGCAAGACCACTTTCAGATGATCACTCTTACAGAAATTATGCGACAGAGAGAGGATGTTGCTTTTGCAGAACTGTTGAACAGAATCCGTACTAAACAAAAGAAGGATGCTTTATCAGTGGCAGACAAAGAACTAATTTGCCAGGCTGTGATTGACTCAACAGATTTATCAAAGGATGTACTGCATATTTTTCCTACCAACAAGGAGGTGGACCAACACAATTCAGCCATCCTTTCTGCTCTATATACTGAAATTGTAAACATTGACGCAGAGGATTACAAAAAGGATCCACAAACAGGCCAGATGCAGAGACAAGCTTCACCATTTAAAGGTCACAAAGGAGATCTCCCTGACACACTACAAACTGCAATTGGTGTTCGTGTAATGCTCACCAGAAACATAGATGTGGAGGATGGATTGGTGAACGGCTCATTTGGCAAGATATGTAGAATAGTTACCCGTGTCCAAGATGACAAGACTGTTGTACAAATGATTGGTTTAGAACTTGACAATTCGGGCGCTGGGCAGAGACACCGCAATAAAATACCTGGGGAACCTGAGAACTTGGTGTACATTGAAAGAACAGAGGAAAGATTGAGAAGAAATGGTGTGGTTCGTCGTCAGTTCTCCATGAAACTAGCATTTGCATGCACTATACACAAGGTTCAAGGGATGACAACCACGTCTGCAGTTGTGTCATGTAAGCGTATTTTTGAACCTGGTATGGCATATGTAGCACACAGCCGAACAACCTCACTTGGTGGATTGCGCATCACTGATTTTGATGAAAAGAAAATATATGCCGATCCTGACATCTCAACCACTTTGGAGAGCATGAGAAGAGCCACGATGGACAACGTTATGCCACTTTTAAAGGATGCAAAAACAACCAGCCAGACACCAAAGCTAACCGTCATTCACCACAATACAGAGGGACTCCAATCTCATATCAATGATGTCAAGAGTCATCTTGCCGACGTTTTGTGTTTCACAGAAACTCACTTGTCAGGATCTGTTGTTGATGAGAATCTCCAACTAGATGGCTATATGATGTTTAAGCGCAACAGGCATTTGTCTTACACAAACTATCAGCATTTGTCCAACAGAAATGGTGGCGGAGTAGCTATGTATGTTAAAAACCACCTCAAAGCACATGTCGTGCAATACATGCAGAGTGTAACCGACCTAGAGTTTCTTGTCCTTAAAGTGGAATCCCCTGTAAGGGCATTAATTGCAACCGTTTACAGAACCCCAGATTACAGCCTGACTCAATTCTTGCCAAACCTGCGTAACCTCTTGGACTCTAAGGAGATTTTGGATCACCACCCAGTCATTGTCTGTGGAGACTTCAACGAGGACCTGTTGGCCAACACAAGCAATCCCATCTCAGACTTGTTACATAGTAGAGGGTTCACACAGCTGATCCAATCTGCCACCACTGAGAAAAATACTCTGCTCGATCACATTTTTATTTCCAGACCACAGCATTTGGTCCATTCAGGTGTTTTGCAGACCTACTACAGTTATCACAACCCTGTCTACTGTGTCATGTCCTCTAACAGTTCATAAAGGTATCAGCTGAGTTTATAGAAAAATGTAAAGTACACTCTTGCACTTTTGAGGTTGATGTTGTTTAATTGTAATTTGTACAAAAGTACAAGATACAAATGTGTAAAGTAGTACAAATTACAATGTGTCTCATTCTGGTACACTAAAAAAATATCACTTGCCACAATCATGTTTTCTGTCTACATTCCTCCAACAGGTCTTAGAATTGTCAGGTAAGACCAACATCCACTGAGAATCATGTATTTTTGAACAATACCACATTGTTGTTAATCTGGGATCATGTAGCTGCTGATGTAAAAAAAACTAATCATCTGGTTAAAATGCACTGTATCCATTTTTCAATATATATATTGTTGCACAATATCCATTTTCAATCCATTTTTAGGGTCATTTTAAGTGTTCACAGTATTGGATAATATTATGGGTCATATAGTTTTCCAGGTAACCATGTTCTGTTTAGCAATATTTTAACACATTTTGGCCTGTGCTTTTATCAGGGTGGGTTTGGGTCAGGGTTGATAAATGCACAGGACAAAACTCTGTCAGCAGCTGTGTACAGCATTGTACACAGCTGCTGTACACAGCTGCTGACATTTGCATCAGAAAGTATGACATCTAGAACACATACTTTCTGATGTATGTCTGCTACACTAAACGTCAGCAGCTGTGTACAGACGTTTAGTGTAGCAGACATACATCAGAAAGTATGTGTTCTAGATGTCATACTTTCTGATGTACGGATATAACTACCAGCTGAAACCCCACACTTCCATCCCCATTCATTTCATTTTAATTCTCCTGTGTCCTCTGTAATGTTAAGTTTCCTTTCTGATGGACAGGAGACACAGTCCTCCTGTGTCCTCTAATGTTAAGTTTCCTTTCTGATGGACAGGAGACACAGTCCTCTTGTGTCCTCTAATGTTAAGTTTCCTTTCTGATGGACAGGAGACACAGTCCTCCTGTGTCCTCTAATGTTAAGTTTCCTTTCTGATGGACAGGAGACACAGTCCTCCTGTGTCCTCTGCAATGTTAAGTTTCCTTTGTAATGGACAGGAGACACAGTTCTTGTGTGTTCTCTGTAATATTAAGTTTCCTTTCGGATGGACAGAAGACACAGTCCTCCTGTGAGTAATATGTAAGGACCCGTGCCGGTCTTGGCCTGGAGCACTATCTTAACTGTTCATCAACAGTGGACACATCACTGCTGGACCACAGAGACACATGTTCTCCCTGCCAGTGTCGAGGTTTCTTCACAACAGATAATAAGGTATTGTTTTCTTATTTCATTTTATATGTGATTCCCAATGTTTTGTTTTAATTCTGTTTTCATTCATGTATTAATGTTGTATCAATGCAATCATTTTAATAACACTAATTGTACATCTAATATAACATTGTAATATTAACTTGTTCCTTCAGGTCTTCCTCCTCTGTGATCCCTCCACTTCACAGTGAAGACACTCAGGACTGCAGAGGGCTAAACACATAAAAGAAGCAGAACATCATGCAGCCGTATTCAGTTGTACTGGACATACATGTTGATCTGCCCTGCAGCAGAAAAGAAGGTATTTCATTATTGTGAATTATAAACCTTTTTAGCAAGTTTAGTTTCAGACTTTAGTTTATAACAATAACTTCCTGTTTTCTCTTGTCAGGACCAGCTCTGTCCTCCTACCCTCCATCTCCATTTGTGCATCCATTGCTGTGCACTGTTCAGTTCAGTAGAGACTAACTACAGTTGGTTCTTAAGCGAGAGATCAGGTGTACGACTGGAAGGAAACAAATTGCTGCAGATCAGTCATCAGTCAGTCATCACTGTCACAGTGACAGCCCCACCTTTGTGCAGCATCAAGCTCCTCCCTAAACCAGCTGTAAAGGTAACAATTGTTATCACGTCCTTTGTAAAATATCTCTCTTTGACCACAACAAAAAAATCACTGTTGGTCTTACTACTTGTATTTATTATTCATGTCATCCTGCCCTTTTCAGTCAGTTTTTTTAACAGATATATGAAATATGAAGGATGGAAATGTGTTTTTGTTGTTGTTGTTGACATTTTTTAGTTTTTGTTGTTTTTGTTTGTCAATTGTTTAATTGTTACATGCATATGAACTAATTAACCTTGAAGAAATTACATATTTGTATCATAATGAGTCATTAGTATGGGGTTTCAGCTGGTAGGTATATTCAAGGTTTTTCACATGTGTATACCTATTCTTGGGGTAACCCAAACTCTAATGAAAAGACGAATATTCAAGTGTTAAATTGTAAATTGACTGTGTAATCCAAGATAAATGTATTATCTTCAGATTGGCAAAAAAATGACTTGGTTCATAGAGCCTTGTCAAAAGATTTAATTGGAAAACAGATTCTCCCAAGCTCGTCTTCTAATCTTAAGTCAACTAGTGATTCTAACCCAATGTTCCATCAAAGTAAGGAAAACCCAGTGTTTCAGTGAGCCTCAGTAAACTGAGCTTAATGTTGGTATAGTTTAAATGACAATGTTGATAAGACTGTAAGTCCAGGGCTACTGGTCCTTGAAGTCTTGAACTTCTGTGAGTATTAACCTAGGTCTGGAAACAATGTGAAAAGCCTTTGATTGTAGGAAATGAACAATATTGTAAACTATTGAAATTCGATTTATTCATAAATATCAAACAAAGGGCCCAATGTTCAGAAAACTCTTGTGTTGATAAATTTGTCACTCTGGCAAAAATGAGTTTTTTAGCCACGAAATACATACAATTGTGTCATTTATTTACAAATATTTACAATAGTTTTTTCTCATGGAGAGATGGTGATGATTTTTTGTTTGTATGTGCAATATATGAGGCTTGTCTGCATGTTAGTTTTGACATGCTGATACTAACTACTGCTACTAATGATTTCAAAATTGTCGATTCACAAAATGTTTTCTAAATGTAAACAAATAAAACCTGTTTTTGATGAGGTCACCGTCTGCTTTATACTTTTAACATCACTATATTTGCTTGAATACTTTTAACGCTTTTAAACTGATGAAAGTAAATTAGATACTAGATAATTCGATTTTTTTTTTCTTTTTGCCCCCCTAAAACTCAGTCAATATTTGGCCTACATAGACAACCTAGGTGTCAAAAGTTTCGTCTTGGTAGCGATTGAGTTGCTTCTATTGGAATTTACGTTCCGTTGCATGGTTTAGGCTCAAGTTAAGTTTTTGTGGCGAAAAGTGAAGCTAACGGTTGCTAATTTGCTAGCCACAGTCACTGACGTTACTAACGTCACTACGTCACTAACGTCACGAAAACACGCGTGACTACCTTTGGCAGAACATTCGTTTCGCATCTGTTAACTTGGGGGAGAGCTAGGCTAACTAGAAAAGGCATTTCCTGCTGAAAATGCGTTGGAATGCTGAAATCTGAAATTATTTTTTTTAAATGGCTGAAAATACAGAAATGAGAAAATACCCGCAAGCTGAAATTGATTTTAAAAATGTGTGATTCACACAAAAGAGGGAGTGTGGAAGCTGAACTGCATCATCTAACAAAGCTAAGAGCTTAAATAACCTACAATGCGGGAGCAGCTGAAAGCTGAACTGTTAAACAGAAGAAGTAGGCTAGCTAGTCATAACAAGAATATTATAGTTTTAACAGCTGAAATTATAGTTGGGGTAGTAATAGCTGTAGCCTATCATTGAGTGTGTTTACTCGGCTTTCTTAGTAGGATTCAATGTGTTGATTGAATGAAACATACAGTAGTAGGGCCGATACAGGAAGACACGGCGACACTTTGTTGCAGAAGGATGATGGTGCAAGTTTTGTCCGTGGAGCATACAACGATTAATAAAAAGAATCATGTAGACGCGTTTATTGAGTAATCGAATAACTAATTACACATGTAAACGGAGTAATCGTATTATTGGCATAAACCGACAATTGCTAGTAATCGGGTTTTTCATGGTCAAGTAAACGCACCAATCACCTGTGTGAGAGACTGAGTGGTGCGTGTCTGTCGTTGCCACGGTGATGGTGTAGCTATGATTGCTAACGCGCTGAGGGCAGAGAATAACAGAAATGTAGCTACAATCCACACCTCAAACAAGTTAACCTAGACGCAAAACTGTATTCAAAAACGTGTTCCTTTTGCTTTTCTGGTGCGTGTTTGTTTGGTTGCCACGGTGATGGCGCAGCTGTGATGGCTGACGAGCTAGGCAGAGAGAAAAACGGAACATTTACCTAGCATCCACACCTCAAACAAGTTGACCTAGACGCAAAACTATACGTCCAATCCAAAAAGTAAGGATATTTTCCGAGACCCAAGCCGAAACCAGAGATGTCCTTTATATTTCTGTGCGGTCAGAAATACGACTCTACCGGCAGTTTCAAAATCTTGTTCTTTTTGCTTTCTCTGACGATTTTGTCACCAGATTTGCATTGGTCTCTATGGGGCGAGAGTTGGACTTTGTCTCGCTTTCGTGGGGCTCTGAACAAATGTGTACGTCTGTTGGATTCAACAGACAACTGTCTACGACCAGCACAAAATTAGCTATCTATTGATCCAAAAACGAAGCATGAAGAGCGAAAATTGTGGCAATGCTAGCAAACTAGAAATATTTTTTCAACGACATCCGAAGCTGCCCTCCACTCTAAGCGTTTCAGTCTGTACTCTAGGGTTTCACGTAAACACCCATGTAAATCTCAGAAACGGCTTGAAAAAGTCCTGAAACTGTGATATTGCAAAAAGTTGAATAGATATCAAAAAGCTGAATTATTTAAAAATAGTTTAGGGTTTTGTCAACATTTTAAAGTTTAAATGGTGGCTCTAGCTGAAAGATTGAGGAAGAAGAAGTATTTGGAAGTTGAAGAAGTTTAAAGAAGTTTGAGAGGATTTGAAAGAAAACTCCATTGTAAACCCATGTTAAAAATATTATGAATATTGATTTATATTAATTCAAGCATAAGAGGTACAAAGCTGAAAAGTCATAGCAGGAATGGCCTGAAACTGCTGAATTTTTTGATAGCTGAACGGTTTTAATAGCTGAAGATTTGAAGGCGCTGAAACGTGCCACGGAAGAAATAGAATAAGAAGTTGAATAAAGATTCAAAGAACAATACTTGGAATGCTGAAGCAGCATTCCAACAATAAAGATTCAAATAACAATACTTGGAATGCTGAAGCAGCATTCCAACAATAAAGATTCAAAGAACAATACTTGGAATGCTGAAGCAGCATTCCAACAACTATAGCTTTACTGCAAGGCAGCTGCAGAAACGCCACAAGCAAAGAGGGCAGGTGATAACTATTTACTAATTTTACTTTGTTATATGACACACAATTGTGATGTGTAATGTACAATATAAGCTGATATTATTAAGGAAGTACATCTACTTTCGGAAACAGTAGTCTACTATTTCACTGAAGTATTAGCATCATGACATTAGCCTGTGTTGCCCGGGCAACACATACTACAGTGGTCTATGATGTAGCGTTATCTGTTTTCAATCGTTAAAATAAACATTCCTCACATATACATTTTCGTTGTAGGGTTTATTCTGACATTAGTAAACGATTTGTTGGTGAAATTACCATTACCTGTGGTTTCAAACCAGTGTAGCTCACTGCAACGCTGTAGCTTACGCGAGACACACTACAAAAACATCTACAGTACACTGCTGTTTAGGAAGTCAAACGGCGAAAGAACATGATCGGCACTCCCCTTACTTAAATCAAAAGTCTATCTAACTACTAACCTGAACTTCATTGCCACAGCCTAAACGTTGTCAATCTGTTCATGAAAATAATTAATTTCAGCCTAAACCGTACAACGGAACGTTAAATCCAATTCATCCTACGCAATCGCTACCAAGACGAACACAGCAGTAGTCTAGTACTGTACCGTAGTAGTACAATTTACCGGGGCAGCTTCTCCACACAGGGCTATATCGCATTTTGTGTTGTTACTGACAATGATCGCTACCAGTGAGCTTTTTATGAATGAGCGATTTTCCACTAAATAAATGTCAAGCTTATTTACGTTTTGGGGGGCATATTTTCAGTTAGCAGATGGTACTGTTTGAATCGCGATTCCATCTTCTACTGCCGGGTAACGTCGTAGAATAATCTTCAAAGGGGGTTCTTTATTAATGAATGAATGCAATGAGTAGGCTAAATGCCTGAAAATATCATGAGAAGGGAAAAACTTAAAATGACGTTTAAGTCATAGAGATGAGGTCAGTTTTTACACCTGTCTGCCAAATTTATTCGTTTTGATTCAACGATGAGGCTGCCTCTTGCAGGGGAAATGAGAAGACATCTATTTCATTCTACACTTCACTCGTATTTTCAGTTGTAAATGAGCAGCAAAAAAAAATGCTTTTAAATCTATGTAATCTTTATAAATAATAAGTATGCATTTTTATATAAAATATACAGAAATATCAGTTGTAAAAATGTCATTCAAAAACGGACCCCCTGTGCAACCGACGCAAGCAAGCACACCCTACAATTTCCCCAGAAATTGTACCCTCTCTAGTTGGGTGTGCTTTGCCTTCGGCAAGGGCACAACCTTTGTTCTCTCACATATATATTTTTATTATTATTATTTTTATTTCTTTTTGCCCCCCTAAAACTCAGTCAATATTTGGCCTACATAGACAACCTAGGTGTCAAAAGTTTCGTCTTGGTAGCGATTGAGTTGCTTCTATTGGGATTTACGTTCCGTTGCATGGTTTAGGCTCAAGTTAAGTTTTTGTGGCGAAAAGTGAAGCTAACGGTGGCTAATTTGCTAGCCACAGTCACTGACGTTACTAACGTCACTACGTCACTAAAACACGCGTGACTACCTTTGGCAGAACATTCGTTTCGCATCTGTTAACTTGGGGGATAGCTAGGCTAACTATAGCTTTACTGCAAGGCAGCTGCAGAAACGCCACAAGCAAAGAGGCCAGGGTGATAACTATTTACTCATTTTACTTGTGTGATATGACACACAATTGTGATGTGTCATATCACACAAGTAAAATGTACAATATAAGCTGATATTATTAAGGAAGTACATCTACTTTCGGAAACAGTAGTCTACTATTTCACTGAAATATTAGCATCATGACATTAGCCTGTGTTGCCCGGCCAACACATACTACAGTGGTCTATGATGTATCTGTTTTCAATCGTTAAAATAAACATTCCTCACATATACATTTTCGTTGTAGGATTTATTATGACATTAGATTACAAGTAAACGATTTGTGGGTGAAATTATCATTACCCGTGGTTTCAATCCAGTGTATCACTGCAACGCTGTAGCCTACGCGAGACACTACAAAAACATTTACACAGCTGTAGGAAGTAAAACGGCGACAGAACATGTTCGGCACTCCCCTTACTTAAATCAAAAGTCTATCTAATTACTAACCTGAACTTCATTGCCACAGCCTAAACTTTGTCAATCTGTTCATGAAAATAATTAATTTCAGCCTAAACCGTACAACGGAACGTTAAATCCAATTCAACCAACGCAATCGCTACCATAACGAACACAGCAGTAGTCTAGTACTGTACCGTAGTAGTACAATTTACCGGGGCACCTTCTCCACACAGGGCTATATCGCATTTTGCGTTGTTACTGACAATGATCGCTACCAGTGAGCTTTTTATGAATGAGCGATTTTCCACTAAATAAATGTCAAGCTTATTTACGTTTTGGGGGGCATATTTTCAGTTAGCAGATGGTACTGTTTGAATCGCGATTCCATCTTCTACTGCCGGGTAACGTCGTAGAATAATCTTCAGAGGGGGTTCTTTATTAATGAATGAATGCAATGAGTAGGCTAAATGCATAAAAATATCACGAGAAGGGAAAAACTTAAAAGGACGTTTAAGTCATAGAGATTAGGTCAATTTGTACACCGTTCTGCCAAATGTATTCGTTTTGATTCAACGATGAGGCTGCCTCTTGCCTCTTGGGGAAATGAGAAGACATCCATTTCATTCTACACTTCACTCGTATTTTCAGTTGTAAATGAGCAGCAAAAAAAAAATGCTTTTAAATCTATGTCATCTTTATAAATAATAAGTATGCATTTTTATATAAAATACAGAAATATCAGTTGTAAAAATTTCATTAAAAAACGGACCCTTGTCCAACCGACGCAAGCAAGCACACCCTACAATTTCCCCAGAAATTGTACCCTCTCTAGTTATTATTATTATTTTTTTTTCTTTTTGCCCCCCTAAAACTCAGTCAATATTTGGCCTACATAGACAACCTATGTGTCAAAAGTTTCGTCTTGGTAGCGATTGAGTTGCTTCTATTGGGATTTACGTTCCATTGCATGGTTTAGGCTCAAGTTACGTTTTTGTGGCGAAAAGTGAAGCTAACGGTGGCTAATTTGCTAGCCACAGTCACTGACGTTACTAACGTCACTACGTCACTAACGTCACGAAAACACGTGTGACTACCTTTGGCAGAACATTCGTTTCGCATCTGTTAACTTGGGGGATAGCTAGGCTAACTATAGCTTTACTGCAAGGCAGCTAATTTGCTAGCCACAGTCACTGACGTTACTAACGTCACTACGTCACTAACGTCACGAAAACACGCGTGACTATCTTTGGCAGAACATTCGTTTCGCATCCGTTAACTTGGGGGATAGCTAGGCTAACTATAGCTTTACTGCAAGGCAGCTGCAGAAACGCCACAAGCAAAGAGGCCAGGGTGATAACTATTTACTCATTTTACTTTGTGATATGACACACAATTGTGATGTGTAATGTACAATATAAGCTGATATTATTAAGGAAGTACATCTACTTTCGGAAACAGTAGTCTACTATTTCACCGAGAAGGGAAAACTTAACAGGACGTTTAAATCATAGAGATTAGGTCAATTTTTACACCGGTCTGCCAAATGTATTCGTTTTGATTCAGCTATGAAGCTGCCTCTTGCAGGGGAAATGAGAAGACATCATATTTCATTTTACACTTCACTCGTATTTTGAGTTGTAAATGAGCAGCAAAAAAAAGATGCTTTTAAATCTATGTAATCTTTATAAATAATAAGTAGGCCCTATGCATTTTTATATAAAATATACAGAAATATCAGTTGTAAAAATGTCATTAAAAACGGACCCCTGTGCAAACGACGCAAGCAAGCACACCCTACAATTTACCCAGAAATTGTACCCTCTAGTTATTATTGCTGCATAAAAAATGTAAGCGCTTTCTTTCAGGGACCACATCTGTAAAACTTTAACCAATCATTAGAGAGGAGGACAAATACAAAGAGGAAGAAGAGGTGGAGAAAAAGAAGAAAGCGTAGGAAGATGAGAAGGGGGAAGTGGGGGAGGAGGGAATTGGTGGCAAACTAAACAGGTTTGTTTATTAGAGCTAGTCCCATTCGATGTACTTGTCAGGAGAATTTTTAATGTAATTCAGATAAATGCCTTCCCAGTCCCTCCAATCTGCAGTCTTCACCTGGTTATCCACCATTTTAAGACTTCTTCGTGGTCTGTGAATGGAAAGACACAAAGACAAGTTAGAGCCTGAGAAATGGTTTACACACAAACAGCTGATATGAAGACTGGCATTGCAATTTAGAGGCTTTCCTGACCATTGACTAAAAAGGCCCACTAAGAATACTGCCAAATGGTTTTTGCTGACATTAGAGAAAACAATCTTCTATTTACTTTGATTTGTGAGAACCCATTTACCTGACAAACCATTTGTGCCAACTCGGATTACGTAATGACTCAATTCCTGCCATTCTCCTGTCCCGTAGGTAAATAAAGGTAGTAAATTATTATGGCCATGGATGTCATTATAGCAGGGTCTATGTTCCCCTCGGGTAGCAGACGTAAATGAGACAACTTTATCTCAATGGTTGCTGTTAACCTGAACCGTTTGTCTTGGATAAAGTTGGAGAGAACAGAAGTGGAAGATAGCTCTGACATGTCCCTGCAGTTATTCCAGAGCTGTCAAGCCTTCAGACAAAGCTGATTGAAAACAACTAGAACTGGGAAAAAGGCTCAAAAAGTGTATTTCATTCGGCCACCCCAGCATCCCTTTTGTCCACTGTCCCTTATGTAGCCATATTTCATGGACAGGGGGATTTGAATCCAAAAGTGAGGACCCAGAGGAGTCACAGATTCACTGCAACCTGACTTCAAGCTCATTGTTTTACACTGCTTAGTGCACTGTAATGTATACACATATACACACACACAAGTAAGAGCTGAGAGAGAGCTTCATGTTCTATCCTGAATTAACACATTAGATTTTCTTAACTTGAGTTCTTGACTAACAGTACTACTAATCAATACAAGGGTGTCCCAACCCTGAGCAGCTTTTTAGTGCGTATTGAGTCACTTCTGATTCAGTAATGTGTCTCGGACACAGTGGCTCAAGCAGCACTAACGATGGCCGCAGGAAGCTAAATCACATCCATTGATCTGAGGCCCTCATTGTTCCCAATAGTCACTAACAAATCATCTAGTTGCACAATAGCTATATACTTTACAGCGAGTTTTTATCCTGATGTTACGACTCCTACTCCTACCTGTAGGGTGTGTGTTGGTTTGTTTGTATGTCTTGTGTCTCTGTAGGTGTTCCTGTGAAGGCGATGGCGGCGGAGTGCGCGCCCCGACGTCGATGTTCCTGGAACTGGCGTGGCTGTGTCTGATCAGGCCAAATTAGGCACTGTCGCTGGATATAAATGTTCTGTGTTATGGCGTATGAAGGAGAGGAGGGAGTCGCGCTGGGCGACCGTTTGTCTACATGTGTTAACCTTGAAGGGGAAGGGAGATAGTGTAGAGACCCATGGGTATACTCCGCAGCACGTAGGTAACTCATGTTATATACAGTAGTTTAGGAGCGATTCCACCTGCAATCCTTTGTAACCTAATCCTTTGTAGAGTAGTCAGGTCAGAAATGAAATGTGAGCAGGTAGCTAGTGGTTTCCAACAGGGTCGGTTTGGTCCTTAGAATAGTGCACCTTGTCATACGTAACACTGAAGATATGATTGGATGGTTTCACAATGGGACATTTGATTGTCGACAGGAAAGTCCCTGTGACAATCTGTTGATGCTTGTGCCATTTAATAAACTATGAACTGATTTTCACAACTGCTTTGAGGTTAGGGTTAGCTGAGGGTGAACTAAAAATGTTTAATAGTTTAAGAATAATCAGTCAGTATATATTGAGCATTTACCGATCAACTACAGATTGACACTAAACAAAGTATTGCCAAAACATCTCTGTGCAACAGGATGAAACAGGAATATTCAGGTGTTGATCAGTTAAAGCCTGAAGGAGACTCAGAGTGTAACGCCTCATTCTTACCACTAGATGGCCCTCTTATGCTCTTAGGAGGCTGTTCATGCTGCTGCCATGCTTCAGCTCAATTCAGTTTTTCAAAATACAAAATAACAAAATAATCCTGCTATCAAACAGTCCTGCTAAATCTAAAGCAATTTATCACAATGTAAACAGATTTAAACAGATACATATCTGTTCAGTATTCAATTTGGAATTAAACTGTGTTGTGTCTGGAGCTTCCACACTGAATCGAAAAAACAATTTGTGTAACAAGTCATTGTAGGCAGAAAGAAAGTGACAGTTTGCCCCATTGAAATATGACGCACTGTGAGAAAATTGCCCTCCTCCCACAAAAAAATGTAGACAACATGAAAGCACAGCATGTTCTAGTCAATTGAGGAAGTGATTTTATTCAGCAGACCTTCTTGCACGCAATCATGAGTTATGTATCTACACTAATAATAATAATAATAATTTGACAATGTAAACACCTTGAATGTACAACAGGCACTACACACCGTGTTAATGTTGCATGCAACAAACACAAGGGGAGCATGAAACAATATGAAGAAGAAAAAAGCCTGACCTGAATGTTATTTACGCTTTTATCATTACAACATAATCTCTCCACACTCTGATGGATGTTTCCCTGCCTGTATGTCTCATGAAATCCCCCCCCCCCCCCCCCCCCCCCAGGATGAACAGTTTCTCTTTTTTCTTCTTACAAATTAGCCTTTGGGCACTCTGTCACGATTTTACAAGGCATCTTTTGTTTCTGTTGGCAGCGGCTAGGCTGGTGCCGTACGGAGAGACACATGGGAGTACTCTGTGTCACTGGAGAGCAGGGCCATGTCGGAGCTTCAGGGTGAGCACGGAGCTCTGCAGTGGAGCTGCGGCCATCTCTCTCCTGGATGTATGGGGCTGATAAAACAAGAAGGAGGGACAATTATTCTTCACAGGGAGGGAAACAGTAGAAAGCAGGGGAGGGAGCAGAATGGGTGGGGGAGGAGGAGGGGTGGCCATGGTCATGGCTTGCCTGACGGGGGGGGGGGGGGGGTGAGAGAGAGAGATGGCGTGCAGGTGGTGTTTGTGGCCAGCCCTCCTCTCTGAGATTCTGGTTCTCTGCTGACGCCCTGCTGACCTCGTGCCTCCACCCAGACCTCCTCTTCTTTCACTGCCGGTGTGTACGGCTTCATGTCTAAATCTCTCTGGTAACAAGACCCCACGAGCCCTCCACAGTCCTTTCACATGAGGATATTCAACCAGTAAGAGAGCTGAAGGAATGACTTCCCTGGTTGGTATTTGCTGTTGAATATAGTTGAAAGAGGCTTAGTGGAGAGTGAATGGGAGAGCCCTTCATGGGAAACTCTACACTGTAAGAACGCTCGGACATCACTCAGTTGCACCAGGCCATCCGTTAATATGTTTCAAGAGCAGGCTGATATCCCACCTCCAGCCTCCACCCAGAGAGGTGACCTCCACATCAGCTGTGTTTGTTCTAATAAACACTCACCTTAGAGAAGGTCAAGTGGGTTCTGCTCAGAGGAGGGAAAGGATGGTGCTGTACATGGAGATAGAAGTCTAATTACAGTAAGAAGCGGATGAGGACCATCTGGTGGATTATGATTTTGTGATCCCAGACTTAGTGACTTTTGTCATCATATGAAGAGAGAAATATTTCATTATTGTCCAGGGAGGTTTCTTACATAACAACGGAATGAAACGTAGCAGAACTAAACAGACACAGACACACAGCAATTTGAAGGTTCCTGTTTTACCAGTCTTTATGTTTGTAGTCTCACTTACTGACAAGTAATTTTAAAAAAATGACCGGATTCTAAAACACAATGATCAGTCCAAATGTTTCTGTAAAAGACTGTTGAAAGACCAGCTGGTGATGCACATGTTGTTTGTTTGAAAGTTAGCTGCACACACACTGTGTGTGTGTGTGCGTGCGTGCGTGCGTGTGTGTGTGTGTATTTATGCATATGTGTGTGTTTATGCATATATGTGTGTGTGTGTGTCCGCGTGTGTGTGCGTGCATGTGTGTGTGTTTGTAATACTAAGTGGAGGGGCATGAACCCAACATGGTTTGTAATTTTATAACACAACAGGCAAGTCTTGACCCTGATCTGTCTTTGTTAACCAATCAGAGGCATTAGAGTGTGACAGGGGCCACAGCATCTGAGCTTTACGAATCCTGGCTCTCATGTTCAATTCTTCACTCCTTCTGTGTGACACAAACAAGAAATGTTACTGCATCAAACATGTAACTAACTTACAGTAACACAGGGATGAAGATGGCACGTGGTAACTGCAGGGATCCTACTCAGAAAGAAACAGGCTCATTCAGTGATTCAACTTTTTAATATTTAAAATGTATTCCTTTAAAAACATCCATACACATAATTTAAATGTAAAATTCTGCAAGTCTTTAAATGAAAGTGATTTGAACCCCATGAAGATAAAATAAAAAAGTGAGATTAGTGCTGCTCACTAAATTGAACATTTTGACTTATGGACTAGCATGACATTGTATGACTCTGACCGAGATATCATCTGGATGTAATATCTCAAAGTGATGTAAAATACTTTGTAAAGGCTCATGTCCATGTTTGGATGGATTAGCTACACTGACACTGTCAAAGACAACTCTGTTGAAGCCGTTACTTCTGGGTCACTCCTAAGTCTCCTCAAAGAGCCAAAGACACCTGTGCTTGTTAGTGGCCCTAATGACTTGGTATCCTCTGAGCAAACACAGAGCCTACTTAAGAATCAGTCTGTTGTTCTTTTCAATCCAAAAGGCCAGCTGTGAAAGTATTTTCATTATTTCTGCATGAATACACACGCCAGAAACACAGAAGGATAGTGCCACTTTTCCATCAACACGTTCAGACATTGAGTATAAAAAAAGCTAATGTTGATATTGTACACAACAGGCAGCTGAAAGCAACTCTGCACAGCTGGCAGCAACATACAGGACTTACTTGTGCTTTTTCTGCCCGGTGAGCAGCTAATGGTGCAGAGCAGACCCCAGCAGGTCGGCAGTGACCCCCAGCCACTGGGACCCTTTATGGGCAGATGTGCAGCCCAGCATTGCCCCCCCCCCCCACCCCTCCAACAAAGACCCCAGCCAGGCTTCACTTGTAGCCTTTCAGAGGGGCTCATGTGGTCACCGCCCCCAGGACCACTGGTCCTTTGTGTGACAGGCCTTCTGGGCTGGGCTGAGCTGGGCTTAGCCAGGATTTGGATGTAGCCACTGCTGCCTGGGCACACTTCATACCCCATCCCCCAATTAGCCAAGGACCCCATCTGGCCAGAATAATACCCCTTTCACTCTAAGCACCAGGGGCTTCAAGTATATTTGAAGTGGGTGTTACTGTAAGCCACGTCAGACAGTATTCATTCTAACTTTACAACGTGGGTAATTCTAGTTTAGCACACAAGCAAAACACAAAATGAGTTTTATGAATTACATGCATTTTCATTTTGGGCAAGATACAGTTACATCAAATGTATACAGCACATATTGCATCTTCCCTTCTACAGCCATAGCAAATGTGTAAAGGTCACACTTACTGTACTGTATATCACTATATGATGTTGTACTGTTGAGGTACAGTTGCTGCATGCTCATATATGTTTTACCTGTACATACTGGTAGCGCAGCTCCTTCACTCTTTCACCAATTATTTCGAATGGAACAGTGTATAGCTGCTTCATATTCATTGCTGACTGTTTGGATGTTTTCAAAGATGTTGTTGTCCTCTATAATGGCACTCTATCTCCCTTAGTCTTATGGCATTGTTTTCTACAACCATGGTGCAAATAGCCTCCTCCTGTTCAGGTGTGAAAAGGGGCCCTCTACCACCCCTGTGACGTTGTCTTTCAGTCCTATGTGGAAAAAATATAGTAATGCAAAACACAAAGTTGAGTAAGATATCAACTTAAACTTAAACTTTTCTTACTTAAAATGACCAAAAGTTTGATTTATTATATTCAACTCAGTTACAAAGGGGCCCTGCCCTCATTTTCTGCTCTGAGACAATATACTGCAGATGGCTCTTAGAAACATGATGAGAGACAACACAACCAGACTCCGACGCTTTATGAAAGCCTACCCGTGGGCATTCAGAGCCCCTAATGAATCACTAGGAAGGGAAGGAAGGTGGAGGGGGAGGGAAGGAGGAGGGAGGAGGGAAGGAAGGAAAGAGGAGGGCGAAGCAAGGGAAGAGGGGGAGGTTAGGGCCAGGTGAGATGGTGAGAGTGTGGGTGAGTCATTGCTGTGACGTGATCTGCCAGCAACCTCAGACACTGTCTGGTGAGTAACGACAGACAGACAGACGGCACTGCTCAGGGTGTTTCAGGTCACATGTGCTGGTGGGAACAGTGGAGTTGAGACCAACTCCAAACAACTAAGAGAGACCTCATCTAAACTGATAAGAAACACACTCTGTTCAGGTATAAAGGACCAGCTCTGACGATTATGAGAGTGAGAAGTTCAGAACAAGTGAGACAGACACAACTTGGAGAGTGACTGCTGAAACCATGTTTTAGTACATAGTCTGACTAGGATGACATCACAGTCTGGTTTGTTCAGCTAAAGCCACAAAGTAGAGCATTTAAAGCCAGTGTATTACCACACACCATTTTACATAAGTATCTGACTACATTTCCATCCTATCACTCTGCTTTCAAAGTAGGTGACAGTTAAACCATATATTCAAACATATCGTTGAAATGTACAATACACTAAGATAGGAGAAGAGTCTTACCCACAATCTTCTCCTGTTAAAGTCACAGATGCCCCTGTTGATGTATGTCCATGTCACCTAATTTTGACACATAAAATCTAAAACCAGATGGAAGTTTCCCAGGGGGTGGGGCCCTGCTAATTAAATTAGTCTGAACACACATGCACATGCACACTCTCACACATGCACACACAAACACATATACACACACATGCACACGCACACATACATTTGCACACAGATAGACACACACGTCAGTCCTAGACATAAGTACCCTCAGACCTCCTCCCCCCACATCAGAGGGGCCTCAAGCCTGAGGTCAGGAGACCCCCCCCCAGATGGAGGAGGCCCCATGATGGATCAGACAGTGATTTGATTTGGAGTGATAGTGAAAGCTGTTTTCCGTGCCATCCACTGGAGAGCTAAACAAAGATTGAGCGATGACCATCTTGAGGTTTTCACTGAGGACACTGGAAGGGTTCTCAGGAACAATCAGCTTTTGTACAAATAAGACATGAATAGTCTATTATTCAGGGGCAGAATAAAATAAGTTGTGGTCTGCATTTGGTCTGTGCCATCATGGACTATGCAGCCATTTTGGGAACCTATTCTTAGAAAAACAAGAACAATGTCAAGCACAAACATAATTTCTGTTTGTATGAAAGCTTGGAACTGCACTGGTATTTGTACAATAGCTTGAACCTACACTACCATATATACCATATAGATATGTCATAAAATAGACAAAGACAGTTTATCTTGATATGAGCTGAAGTGTGTAAAGTACTGGTTCTCAAGGAGGGAAAAGATAACTAAAGTACCAGGCTCTTGTAGATATGCTGATGAGCCTGATATCCTGCAGTCTTTGTTGACTCTCTTGATAATAACACACTGTGCAAATTGCTGTGGCTCTTCCTGAAGAGGCCTCATATGGCCCTGAGCACCTCATAGTGCCTCGCTCCATGACAGATGTCAAACAACAAACCGTGAGTCCATGGTGCTCCCATGGTCTGTAAGCGTCAGTTAGTCCTGTTTTCTATGTTTTTCTTTCTTAACTCAGACATTCTTCCTCATTTCACAATGGAAGGTTATTGTCACTGGTAGCCAGATTGAAACGTGATGCTGTGTGACTCATTGTGACTCATTACACTACTCATAAACACTGCATAAACAAACAAAAAGGTACACTGGAAAAAGAGTGCTGTATAGAATACATTTTAATGATTCTGAAACTTCCACAGAAATGGTAGTATGGTTAATGGTAAAAGTCTGTTTTTTGTGATACTTTTTTGTCAACACTTTTGTGTAGAACTTGGCTTTTATACAGTACTCTATTACAGATACAGTTTTAGAAATCATTAGGAAGAGGCCCCGGGGAAGACCCAGGACACGCTGGGGGGACTATGTCTCTCGGCTGGCCTGGGAACGCCTCGGGGTCCCCCAGGAAGAGCTGGTGGAAGTGGCCGGGGAGAGGGAAGTCTGGGCCTCCCTGCTTAGGTTGCTGCCCCCACGACCCGACCCCCGGACAAGCGGCAGATGACGACGACGACGAGGATTCTTTGTGATCTGGAAAGTGTTGTATCTAGATGGTTCTTGACAATAATAGTTCCTCAGAGCAATCCACCAGTAAAGCATAATGGTACTGGTACATTGATCCAGCAACCTAACCTATCTACTTCCTGTTGGAAAACCATGGTCCCCTGATAAATAATCAAGAAGGTTGTGTGCAAGACACTGGTCAAGGAGCAGTAAAACTATATATTATTTACACCCAGGCCTTTGTGTATTTAAAGACACAATCCTCGCCATGTAATGGCTGCAGGCTTTGAAACAGGCAATATGTCATGTCAGTGAGAGGGATCTCCTAATGGCCTTTAGAAAAGAAGAGAATGCAATTGTGCCTCGAACTCTGGGAAAATAAAGTCAGTAGAAAACAAAGGTCTGAGGCTGAGGGCCACAGAGACGCTGTAGGATATGATCGTCAGAACAGAGAATATAAATGTAGTTTTACCACCAGTCTTTTCAACCATCATTCATACACATTTACATTACATTTTGTCATTTAGCAGATGCTCTTATCTAGAGCGACTTACAGTAAGTACAGGGACATTCCCCTGAGGCAAGTAGGGTGAAGTGCTTTGCACAAGGACACAACATAATTTTGCACTGCCAGGAATCAAACCGGCAACCTTATTAATTGATCTGATAAATAGCCCGATTCCCTAACCGCTCAACCATCTGACTCCCTGACTCATCTGATACACTTCGGCAAAAAAATAGGTGAGCTTTTTTGTTGAATCTGTAAGGCAAAACATGATGTATGTAAGTAATGATGGTTGTTGTTCCAACTCAAACAAGTAAACAAGTCATCATTCCTGTTGCCCCACCAGAGGAACCCGATGAGAGACAGCACTATAATTAGGAACACCGTTGCACGGTTTCACCTGGAGGAGCTATAAATTACAACTTACTGCCTGATAGACAAAGAAAAAGAGAGATGGAGAGAAAGAGAGACAGAGAGAGAGAGAAACACAGAGAGACAGAGAGAGAAAGATAAAGACGGAGAGAAACAGGGAGAAAGAAAATGGAGAGCAAAGAAAAACAAGCCATTATAATTTCTGTTTTTACTTTCTGTGGCTCTATCAAAGGGGCTCCAGGAAAGAGAAACTAAAACAACTATTTGTTTTAAACTGGCTGCAGGCAGGGCCCCGTGCTGGTGTTGCCTTTCAGACTTCAAGACACCACATTCTCCATGTGGCATTGCCTACATTAATTCTCCAGGACTTTGTTCTCTTTGCAGTAAGGGTACCTGCCCTACATATACGCCAAATAGTGGTGGAGGCTGAAGAAATGTGTTCTGAAAGACGATTTCCTGAAACTGTACTGTTTTTACATCCAGTACTGATGAAGAAGTGTGTGTGTCAAATGGTCAGAAAAGAATTATAGGCTACATCTCCACGTATCTCCTTAAGCTTCCGTTTAAACTCTACTGCACTACCGGCCATGTGCCCTTACTCCGATCCTATCCATTGAATGCTCTCTGCCCCCTGCCCTTCAACCTCCCCCTAACATCAGATCAATAGTCTGACTGTATTGAGTGGTGCTGTCGATTAGTCCTAAAAGATTAAGTGCAAGAAGTCACCAATCTTTATGTGTGGAAGGGTCTCTTCTCTGGTCAGCATGTAGCTAAACACAAAGACTAATGGCTCTGTACCTGGATCGTTGTGATATGATCTAAGCCTTTTCTTACACTGTTATAAACGTGTAGTCAGAAACCATCTCTAGTACCTACTGTATATAATTTATACATATATATGGACTGTGTATATATATATACACTGTATATATAAAATGTATGTATACATGTATAAACATTCATGTCGAATTGTGTTCATTAATCCATCAACTCGATATAGAAGACTTAGATTCACTGACACATACAAGTGAAAATTTCAAATAGAAAACGCAACTTTCACTTACATTTACATTTATGCATTTAGCAGACGCTATTATCCAAAGCGACTTCCATGAGAGAGCTTTACAAAAGTGCATAGGTCACTGATCATAACAACGAGATAGCCCCAACATTGCGAGCAGCCAAAACATGAAGCATACATTGTGAACAAACAAATAAGTGCCAAAGGGAAGAACCATAAGAGCATGCAGTTAATGTGGTGCAGTTAATGTGGTCATGTGCTTCTTCAAACCAACAGGTAGTGTGGATTTCATGACCATCACCCTTTAGGTCAGCCTTAAACCCCCCCCCCCCACACACACACACACACACACTCCACCCAGCCTTTCCAACCCCCACCCCAAAAAAACACCCAGCGCTGAGCCAGTCTGTAAACCTTATCTCCTGTCATCTGAACCATTGTACTTCTTATCAGGTACGATCATCTCCGAGAAGGCAGTCAGTGTGTCTGCTGGGGCCTTCCTTCTCTTACTTGTCTTCCTTCTCCTCCTTTGGCCAGATGGGGCCCCTGCAACCAGCACAGGCTTGAAAGGGGGCTTGTGGTGATCTCTTTCATGGCCTTCTGCCGCATATAGGTACTGCAAAGAGATCTCCTGCTGCCCAGAGAGAATGGCCACTCAAGGGGAAATTTGCAGGGTATGGAGTGAGGAGTGGGGGTAGTGTGGGGGTGTGAGGTTAGAGGGTGGATGAGAAGGAGGAGTAGGGTGGGAGTGTGGGGTTAAAGGGTGGAGGTGTTCTGAATTGAGACAGGTTTGATACATTGATACAAAATGTTGGGATTTTTATGCAACACAAAAAAGACTGACTATCAGCTGTTTTATCAACCCAAAGATTGCATGCATGTTTGAGTTCAACTGTGTGCAGTTGACTTCAATAAAAGGAAGTTTTCACAAAAGGAGTTCTTGGCGCTTTTTTCTGAATGTGTGCTGGGGCTGTTGCAGTAAAAACCACAATTTAGACGTTAGAGACATAGGAAAGGGAACCGGAGTTGCATTTATCATGGACGCAAAGAAACACCCTTCCTACACAACACTACCCCACGTTTACCAACCCTTGTGTGGCTTTCTCTGGATCAAAGCCAATTTTATATAAGTTGCCTCCTTCCACACACACACACACAAGTACACACACACACAAATGGACCCACTCACACACACAAATGGACCCACACACACATGACCACGCACACAGGCAAAGAGACCCACATCCAAACGCATACGTACACACAATTACACACACGCACACACATGCAGACTCACATATACACCCATAGACATAGACACACTTGTGCAAACAGACCCACATGCAAACAGATGCGAGCACACACACATATGCACACAAAACAAAAAGACTGCGGGCTATGTCACCTATTTCGTTGTCATTGGCTCATTCGCTTTTAAAAATTTGATAGGGTGAACCTGTATCAGGACACGCGACAGCAGCACTGGTGTCATCAACAAAGAGCTGTTTAAAACCACCCACTTCCTGTTTTCACCTACAGTAGAAAGTCGTCGGTGCTCACAGTATACACCTGTGTTTGTGTTCCTTTGGGAACGTATTGGCCATCTGCTCGACTGCCCTATTACAGTGTGTAAGCATTATGTACATAAACTATAGAAAGGTGTGTTTACAGGAATAACAACTAGTACTTGCGAGGGGGCTGCAATTTGAGTAATATCACAACAATATGAATACTCTATATTACTAAACTAAGGGCTTATCTGAATGTTAGCAGGTGGATTCCAACTGAGAAAAAATCCATTGGGGAACTGTAAGTACAGATTTGATATTGAATCACACGGCACACTACAAACATCGTTCTCTCCATCAAGTATGTCTCCACACGCCTGCCAGGCCTGAGATACACAGAGCTAGAGCCTCATAGTCAACTCCAAGAACAGGTGGTGAAACCAAAACTGCTTTTTTTGTTCCGACAAGTTTGGGTGGCATTCCTCTCCACAGAAACCTGACACAAATAAGCTGATGTCCACAATGCAGTCCCGATGAAGCTCAGCCTTTGTTGTTGCTGTGAAATAGAACTCAAGTCTAGCCATTTACGTATATTTAGAAGCACATAAAATATATATATATTGTCTTTCAACATTTATAGTTGTAAAACACTTTTCCACATTAGCTTCAGGGAGCTAGACATAACATGGATCCCATATACATTAGAGTATATCAGATACCACACCTGTGGCAGTTCTTGTTTATTTGCAAAGCCATCTTGAGTCTAAGCTCAACACTGCAAAGTCTTCAAACTGTAAGACATAGTCACTGTTAGTGATTAAGACACTGAAGTCACGTGGTCTATCATAAAAAGCTGATCACTGGATGGTGTGGAGCCAGGTCAGGGGTAGAGCTTTCATGAAGACAAGATGTTCGTCCTTCTACTGGGTAGGAAGTTTCTGAAGGTGCTGTGCCTAGATAAGAAACAAACCTTTGTCCTAAAAGCTTTCTTTAAACACTAAAAACACATTTAAACACGTATTTCGGAAGCTTCTTTCTAAAAATGTATGTTTGTAGGATGGATGGTCATTATGACATTTCAGCATGCCACTTTCATGAGGGGTTATATTTTAACACTGAAAAACACAAATTATAAGGAATGGATAACGTGAATGTTTTTATGATTGATTTCATTTATCACAACTGTTCACATTGTGAAAGACAGAAATCAGTAGATCTCTGTCTTTTTATTTCTATCTTCATCTCTCTCTTCTCTCTTTCTCTCGCTATGTACAGTATCTTGTTCTATAGATTTAACCCTGATGTACCTCTTCTCTTCACGCAAGACACACTTTACACAAAAGACCTGAACAGGACCAGGCCATAACAAGCACAAGGGTTTCTCAGTCTCTCAACCTAGCAGTTTCCCAGCCTGTTGCCCCCCCTCACACACACACCACACATATGCATACACTCTCACACACACACACACACACACACTCACACACAACCACACACGGACACCAATGCTTCCAAAGACTTTAAAGACCATATAGAGATGGAGAATAGAAGAACCAAGATAGTCCTCCTCACTGATCGCTCTGATGTCAAAACAACATTTTCTAGTGTGAACTCTGGCAATATCAGCACACCATAAACATGTTGGAACAAACAGATTCTGATCTTTATTAATCATGTTAGAAATATGCACTCAAAAAGTTATACTGTTGAATATTTGCTACAGGCCTCCAAGGGGTTGTGATCTTAAATTACATGGTGGCAGAGATGAGGATTGGTGGAATTACTGAGATTTATAGGCATCTCCTGGTTTGATTATGACAGTGAAAATTTGGATACGCATCAGAGTGAACAAAAACAATCTATTACGTAACTCAGATCTAAGGATCGGGTGTTAGGCTTTGCTAAATCATCCTGCCAGACAAAAGGAAGACTAATTTTTAAGGAAAATTGGAAGACATTTCACAAATATTCATTTAGTCGTTGAGAACATATGGTTCATAATAGATTTTGGACTTGAGCACGCATTCCTTTTTGAACAGAGTATATAATTATACATCTTGATTATAAAAAGTTATATAATTACCTGGCAATCCTTGTTCACAAGAAGGAGATTAAAGCCCTATAGGATGAGCTTCCTAAAACCCTATATTTGTGTAAGAAGGGGGGAAGACCCAAGAGTCATCAAAAATATATAAATAAATAAGGGTTATAAAAAAAAGTTACGGTGATATTTGAGTGCATGAATAATTATGAAAATGCTCCTATGCTGACTTGCTGTGGGCCATAGATGAGTTGGGACTGGAAGCCTGGCATTGTCGACTGATAAAAACACAAACTATTCCTTAGCACTAACCTCTGAAATACTGCCAGAACTCTGCACTTCTGGTCCTAGATATTCTGCTCTACTGTCAACATGCACTATTTGTATGTAAGCTCTAAAGTATCTAAATGATAAAATGTCAAATGGAATGGAATGACTGAGTACTAAAATGCTCAGTACATTCTTCCCCTCATTTCACAGGCATTGTCAACTTCATTTTAATACCCATTCTTGACTGAAGAGCCCTCTTACGAGAGTTCACACATCCGATCTGTATTGTAAGTGGCTGCACAGACCTTTTGTGTTCCGTTTGCTCCTTTCAGTCTTGCAAAGCTGTCCTCAAGTGACCTACTGACGAAGCAAAACAAGTATAAGTCAACATAATGGACATATGTTCCCAGAAGTACTGTTTATGGATGAGAACAATAAAGATGATACTGGATTTCAAGTTAATTGTGTAAACAACTGATAGGCTGAAATGCACAGATTATCATTGTAGATACAGTGGCCTCTTCCGCTGTGTCCCAATGGCTTGTTAGCTTCTGTAAAACCATTACATTTACATTTAGTCATTTAGCAGACGCTCTTATCCAGAGCGACTTACAGTAAGTACAGGGACATTCCCCCCGAAGCAAGTAGGGTGAAGTGCCTTGCCCAAGGACACAACGTCATTTTGCACGGCTGGGAATCGAACTGGCAACCTTCAGATTACTAGCCCGACTCCCTCACCGCTCAGCCATCTGACTCCCATTAGCAAATAAGCCAGAACCACAGGCTTGATTGTAACAAAGGACAAGGCGCTGGAGGAATCTGCTCAGGACAGAGTTAACCGAATGAAGACAGAAAAATATGTTGAAACTTGCAGAGAAGGAGCTGGGAGGGTCTAGACCTACTCACGTTATTTTTCACAATCATTCAAGATGTCTGAAGTACGAACATAAAAAAGTATTTGAACGTCATTTTGGCCCATACCCAGTAGAGGAGGTATTCGACCAGTGTCAGACAGCCGTGGCTGTTGTAACATAAACCTCCCACAGACGTGACTCAGAATAGGGTTGTAAGAGTCTCCAGAGTTGAGAAAATGCTTGTGTTCAGGGGTGAGAGCCTTCTTTCAGGTGATCAACTCACAGCTTCACACATCAAAGACATTAAAGCACTGAGTGATATCAGAGACATAGCCCAGTCAGCAGAAGGACCACACATCCACCTATTCCCATACAGTGGGTATTCTCCCTCCACACAGGCCTCCTCCAGCTTCTCCCCAGGAGTCCAGACCTCAGCAGATACATAACCGAGACAATGAGAGATTAGAGGCTTACTTCTGAGTAACCACTTTCATTGATAAGGACTAATCACATTTATTTTATTTTATCAATGCTGGATGATTGTATGCAGATAATAAGACAACTATTTTTCTGATGTTTATCATTATCCTTGGCATGTTTTGTGAAAGATTAGCATGTGTTGTCATGAAAGCTGGCTTCAATGCCATCTGCTCTGGTTAAGACAAATAATCTAATTGGTTGGTCTGTGCTTTGAAATCCCTTTCTGTACATAAGTGAACTGGTGATGTGAATTGATTTACTCAATCAATTGTTTCTCATATTTCAAAGGAGTAAAACAACAACCACTGTAGCCACACCATAGCTATTTAGTTACAGAGTAACCCTTATTTTCTCTCTTAGAATCACAGTAAAGAGGGTGGAGAGTTGTGTGTGACCTACTCTTGTCATCGCCCATAAACCTTACAGGGTATAACTTGGATCTGGGATGATGAGAACAGCGTGTTTGACGGAGAGTGAGGTGGGGGTTGAGAGGCTATTCAAGTGAAGTAGAGAGGGATACAGAGATGAGAGAGCGAACACGAGGGAGTGGGGTCAGTTAGCACTCTTGAGAGGGTAGACATAACAGTACTTAGAAAAGTGACAGGTTGTGGAGAGATTTGAGGTTAGGCTGGGGTGTTCCCCAATGACCACCCCCAGTTTAAAAGGTATGAATAACCGTTTACCATTACACAGAGAGAGTAATGCACACGGGAGACCCAAGAGACCTATCAAGCCACCCCTCATTGCGCCATGCGTAAAAGTAGGTTCTTACAAGACGGGTAGCTTGACAACTGAAACATTCAAACTGTTATATCGCTGAAGTGTCACATGCTTTTCTGCTTGTCACAAGACAACGACATGGTCCCCTGCTTTTCTTTTATAGCCTACCCTTTTGGAACATTTTGGAGCATGGTGTCACACGCAACAACGGCGACTCCTCCTTCGAGAGGGAGGGGTCTGGACAGACACGGTTTAAAAAGTCTCGTGCTCTTTGGTGGTAACTGAGTTTACAAGAAGACTATAGCTCACAGACGTCAGCAAAGACAAACACTTCGGTGATCAAAATGGCATACTACGAAGGGGTGAGTGTCAATGTAAAATAGGGATTTATTTCCATCACGTAGGCTAATGTAGGATCCATGGGCAATTATAATAACGTACAGACTAGGCATTTCTACATAGTATTCTTACATCTCAGTTTCATGATATTTTCCATGATTTGCAATGGATAATGTTTACCTAGGCTATGTATGAGCAACAGGCTGAAGTTTCACAAATGGAAACTTGTGTTAATAACTAATCTAATTATTTTCTACTTCTTATATTCTGCCAGAGCATTATTTTCGATTCAGACAACAGCTCTGAGGAGTCCGGGGATTTTGATGTTGACTTTCAGGGGCCGTGTGAAAGAGCGCCTAACCACGATTTTCACAAGATCTTCCTACCAACAGTTTATGGAATTATCTTCATTTTGGGAATTTTCGGCAATGGACTAGTTGTCATCGTAATGGGCTTCCAGAAAAAATGCAAAACTTCGATGACGGACAAGTACAGGCTTCATCTTTCCGTAGCCGACCTCATGTTCGTCCTCACGCTACCCTTTTGGGCGGTGGATGCGGCCAGCAGTTGGTACTTCGGCGGTTTTCTCTGCAAAGCCGTGCACATGATCTACACTGTCAACCTGTACAGTAGCGTGCTGATACTGGCCTTCATCAGTCTGGATCGATACCTGGCAGTAGTGCGCGCCACGGCCACCAACAGCCAGGCAACGAGAAAGCTCCTGGCAGGCAAGGTGATATATGTCTGTGTTTGGCTCCCTGCTGCTATACTCACAGTGCCAGATCTGGTGTTTGCAAGTAGCTTCCAAGTTGAGCTGGACATGGGAGGCTCCAGACTGAGCTGCCTGCGCATTTACCCACTGGAGAATAATCACATCTGGGTGGCCGCGTTCCGCTTTCAGCACATTCTGGTGGGCTTCGTCCTGCCTGGCCTAGTTATTCTCACCTGCTACTGCATCATCATTTCCAAGCTGTCCCAGGGCTCCAAGGGCCAGGCGTTGAAGAGGAAGGCCCTGAAGACCACCGTAATCCTGATCCTATGCTTCTTCTGCTGCTGGCTGCCGTACTGTGCTGGCATCTTCGTGGACACCCTCATGAACCTGGAGGAGATCCCCCACAGCTGTGCCCTGGAGCAGGGGGTCATGAAGTGGATTTCCATCACAGAGGTTCTGGCTTACTTTCACTGCTGTCTCAACCCCATTCTCTACGCTTTCCTCGGTGTCAAATTCAAGAAATCTGCGAGGAACGCACTGAGTATTAGCAGCAGATCCAGCCATAAGATGCTGACTAAAAAACGTGGACCGATCTCTTCTGTATCTACTGAGTCAGAGTCCTCCAGTGTCCACTACAGTTAATGGGCAGTCTCTCACTGTGCCTGGGGTCACTTCTCAGGATAAAAAAAGCTTTATTTGTAAACTACATTTTCTACACTTTTTATACATTTTTGTATTGTTTTATATACATTTATACTTGAGTGAGTCTTTTGAGCTTTTTTTGTGTTGTTTAAAAGCCCTCTTGTGTTCTAAAGCAGATTGAATGTTTGGGCAGTGCCCGAGGTCCATTTAAAGTGCATTGACTGGTCAACTGTATACATTTAGTCATTTATTTAGCAGACGCTCTTATCCAGAGCGTATACTGTACATAGCATAGACACACCATTTTCTGCTGCAGATGATAACGGTTGCACTGTTTCATTGAGGTGGGGCATGCAATACTTCTTAGTTTCTTTACAAGGATGGGAGCTTAGCTGTTTAACTATTTACAAACTGTAAATAGTTGTTTGTGCTCGCACTTAAGTTGTGTGATTATTGAAAGTTATTATTTATTGCTGTAGCTCACACTGAACCATTTTCTAAGTATTGTAATTACATTTTTTTATGTTGCGTTTCTTTTTAAAGTTGTTTCTATGTTGTTTTGAAATAAATTCTTCTTGAATATCACTTTGAAATACATGTGTGGTGTTCACTTCTCTACAACATTTTATTCTAATTTATTTTAATTATTTTAATCTTTCTGACTGAGTGTCCTCAGGGGTGGGGGATGGTCTGAGATGGTGGAGGAGGTGTGTCATTGTGGCTCAAAACACAAATGCCTCCACCTTATCTGACTAGGGTTGAAGAGAGAGAAGACTTACCACTGAGGCACTGTAATTGCAAGAACATCTGTGCACTTTTACATCTTAAGCAGCCATGACACTAAAGCTCAAAGGTTGAGTTTGACTTGAGTATCCATATGGCCTCTTGACAAAGAAAATTATGCAGGTTTAGTTTGCAACTATTTTCTTGACACTAGACGGCCCCTATTACGTAATCCGTGTCATATAGTGTGTTGTATAATGGGTTCACAAACCATCTCAGAAACATCTTGAGTTGATTAAATCCACTCTCAAATTTTGTTCAGACCCTTATTTTAATATTGACCATTTGTAAAAAATGTTTAACCATGTTAAAGAAATAGGTTATGTTCTCAAACTCAAACTAATTTTAAGGGTTTGAAAATACTTTTTGTGTGCTGTAGAAGGTCTGACAATGCATTGGAATTCTTCTTCATACACATTTCTCTTTGATGCATGATGTTTGGTCTTAAAGAGTGATGAGTTGTTGAAAACAGACATATTACTTATTCTCGTGTTGTGGCTGTTTTATCTGTGATACATATGGTAATCCCATCAGATGATGAAAGAGCCGCACTCATGTTGGAGCAGTGAGGAAGCCAGAGCAGCAACAAAGATGTCATGATGACTTCACTTCACTCCAACAGAATTCAAGGAACAATTTCCATTTCTTTTCATGTTAAAAGGTGCTAAGTGCTAGAAGTTAATGGTCATTTTCTCCTGGTCCTGGTTTCACAGCTTGCTTCCAATAAAACAGGAAGAAATGAGAGGTGCTTTTTCAGTTGGAAATGTTGTGGAATGGTTCAGCTATTAGCATGAGAACTCAGATGCATGTTCAGCATAAGCAGAGCTGTGCCATTTACACGCCACTGAGTTCGGCTGAACCCTCCACTTTCTTCTTCTTTAACTGCCACTTGAAATCGTTCTGATGGTAAGAAACATTTCAAGACACTCCATCACCACTGCCACGGTCAAAACAGTTGTCACTAAAGATCAAAGATAACTGTTTTGAAATCTATCTAAGTGTTGGGGGTGTGAGAGGGAATTTTATCTGATCACATAGAGGTGTGTAGGTACTGTATACCTACGTGTATGTTTGTAAGGTGGTGCAATAGCAGGATAGAATCGCATAGAAAGCCTCCAACATTGAATATATTTTATACCTGTTTTCTATCTAGCAAACACTATTCACATGTAAATAATGAAATTATTATATATTCTGTTCTATTTAAAATGTCAGTATTTGTTTTGCTCTCAAAACAATTACTTTTAAACAGTTTTGCTTCAATAGTTTTACATGTATTTGTCATTGTTTATGTCCTCTAACTCATTCAATTGGACAGGATAAAGGCCAAAGCTGTTGATGGACAGGAAATAGTCTTAACCTGGGGTTTATCGAAAATGTGCATTCGCAATCTGAGAAGTTTCAATAGAAAACAGATATATAAATATAAGTTTTCCTGTGAGAATTACTGTGGATAAAAGGTCTTGTTAAATTATATATCACATTTATAAACTTAACTTGTAAGGATATATTTTGAAAAGTAGGTTAAGGTCAAATAAATGGCATGGTTTCTCCAAGGCATCAGCCTGTTATTAACGGTGACATTGTTTTGGTTGGGAAGTGGGCAGCAGGATGACTGCTTCCTGCATCAAGAGCTCCTGTGGTCAACCACCTGTGAAACTACTTAATGCCCCTGACTATATTCAACCCCACTGAGTTTGGTCAAAAGGCCATACGTTGCATTTAAAGTGCTTTTACAGAGGAGTCGTTGAGTGGCAATGGGCATAAAAGTAGAAAGAAAGTATTATGACGGTATTTTGAAATTCAGTTGAATGATAAAAGAGCAATGCTCAAGTTGGAAAAACATAGGAAGCAAACCACAATGGATACCATGTTCAATGAAGATGTTACATTGTTGGTAAAGGGCCCTTATTTAAATACCAAGACAAACTACACATCAATGGAACACCAATTCACTTTATTTCTTTTTCCCCCCCAACACCATTCTTCTACCAAAATAAGTGAACATAAGTGCTCGGATAATACTATCTCAATTTTACAATACCATAAACGTGTAGTGCTTATGAATGCATAAACAGTTTTGTTGTTTTCTGTCAAAACTGTAAAGAGCGGAACCTTGGTCTCGGAACACGTTTCGACTCGGATCCCCTTCGTATTCCTTTTCCTGTGTAGCAGGAAAATCGGTATTTCCTTCCCTTTCTCGCATGCAAGCTTAGTAACAGCTGATGTGATTCTTAGAAACTGTCTTTGCTAGATAAACCTGTTTTCTGTTTCTACATCAACCTCTGAGAAGGACATACGTTGTCATGACTAAAGACGGAGTTCAAGGGTAAGAAGAATTTGTTATAGTAATCCATAATTAATTTCTTAACGTTTCGCAGTGGCTAGCCCGAAAGTTGCGCTAGTACTAGCTACCAAGTAGCTACCAAGACAGCCAAACTTGCTTCTTATTGCATCATCTGGACCTTACAGATCCCCCATAAAATTACATAAGTGACATGTTAGCAAGCTAAATGCAACCTACTGTCAAAGTGCAAATAACTGCATGTAACAATCTGTGGTAAGTTAATTACATGAACATTGCAATTTCACTAGCTCAAAGTTTGGGAGGGTCAGATGGAGGGTCTCGGGAGGGTCAGATGGCTGAGCGGTTAGGGAGTGCATTTTTAGCTGCATGATTCATTTGTCACAATGCCAGCAACGAAGTTGTCTATGGCTGCAATGCAGCTACAATTCACGAAATCTCTCTTACTAATTAAACGCCGCCCTCGAATAAACGGCGCACCAAAAATGAGCGTTATTTAATAAACGCTGCGGCGTTTATTCGAAGAAATACAGTACATAGCGCTTTTCTACCTTAGCGGCACTCAAAGCGCTTTACAATGTTTGCCTCTCATTCACCCATTCATACTCACACATACCGACGGCAGCGAGCTACCATGCAAGGCGCCGGCCTGCCCATCGGGAGAAACTTGGGGTCAGAGTCTTGCTCAAGGATACTTCGGCACATGACAGAGTCGGGGATCGAACCGCCAAGGGATCGAACCGCCAACCTTGCAATTAACAGACAACCCTCTCTACCCCCTGAGCCACAGCCGCCCCTCAGTAACTGTCTCAGTAGGTACTGAGGTAGTGTAGTTAGCTGCTTAGTTAACCTATGGGCTCAAAACGGGGCCAAAAGTATTGCAAATGCGTATAGAACGATCCACAAATGTAAAACGTGTTCCACAAATGTAAAACGTGTTCCGCAAATGTAAAACGTGTTCCACAAATGTAAAACATGTTCCGCAAATGTAAATTGCTTTCCACAAATGTAAATCAAGATCCACAAATGTGATTAACTGTCCACAATCACATTTTGATTTGCCTTTTGAGTTTTTTTCTAACGACATATTTGCAAGACATTTTCAAGGGGATTGCGTAAAATTGGTGCCATAAAGCTTCGCAAATAGGGCCATAAAAAGCTGAACTTAGATCATGTGACTTTTGACACCGATTTGACGCACGTGACTTTTGGCACCGATTTGACGCTAGTCAAAACGGGGCCAAAAGTATTGCGAATGCGTATGACGATCCACAAATGTAAAACGCGATCCACAAATGTAAAACGTGATGCCATATTTCAGAATTGTCTACGGGAAAGGACGAACATATTAACGTGGAAGTCATTGTGCAACCCTAGGTGTCCAAAAACGACGGAAAAGGTGCCCCCCGGCGTCAGTATAGTGACGCCAAAGGGGTCTGCCCAAGCGTCAATATTTGACGAGTTGGGATGAGACTGGGTTGGTTTAAACAATGCTCAATTGGTACTAAGGGGCACAAAGTGTGCCAAGAAAATATCCCCCACACCATGACACCACCACCACCAGCCTGAACCGTTGATACAAGTGAGGATGGATCCATGCTTTCATGTTGTTTACACCAAATTCTGACCCTACCATCTGAATGTTGCAGCTGAAATCAAGACGCATCAGTCCAGGCAACGTTTTTCCTATCTTCTATTGTCCAATTTTGGTGAGCCTGTGTGAATTGTAGCCTCAGTTTCCTGTTCTTAGTTGACAGGAGTGGCACCCGGTGTGGTCTTCTGCTGCTGTAGCCCATCTGCTTCAAGATTTGACGTGTTGTGTGTTCAGAGATGGTATTCTGCATACCTTGGTTGTAACAAGTGGTTATTTGAGTTACTGTTGCCTTTCTATCATCTCAAACCAGTCTGCCCATTCTCCTCTGACCTCTGACATCAACAAGGCATTTTCGTCCACACAACTGCCGCTCACTGGATATTTTCCCCTTTTCGGACCATTCTCTGTAAACCCTAGAGATGGTTGTGCGTGAAAATCCCAGTAGATCAGCAGTTTCTGAAAAACTCAGACCAGCCCGTCTGGCACCAACAACCATGCCACATTCAAAGTAACTTAAATCCCCTTTCTTCCCCATTCTGATGCTCGTTTTGAACTTCAGCAAGTTGTCTTGGCCATGTCCCACATGCCTAAATGCATTGAGTTGCTGCCATGTGAGTGGCTGATTAGCTATTTGTGTTAACAATCAATTGAAGAGGTGTACCTAATAAAGTGGTGAGTGTATATTGTTCACTATTTTTTATCGCTTTTAAAAGAGGATATTCTTGTCACCTGTCATATTATGAATTCAGCTGTGCTGACATCAGTGCTCTTCTCAAATGTCCTTAGCCCTGCCTATGAGCCGTCTACTTTGCTTCCAGATTTCCATCACAACCAATGAAAACAAAACAAAAAAAACACAATTTAACATTCCAGAAAAATAGCTTTCCCATGTCTCACTCTGCCAAAGTTTCTCAATCTGTCATTGTCACTCATTGTATTGTCATTAGGTGTAGGGCAGTAAAGTCTTTCAAGCGTAAAGGTAGATGCAGTAAACTGACTGGCAGACAGGTCGGGGGTCGTTCTACTTTCCTCCCCTCGGCATTGATTTCTAATGGGAGGTGATAGAGGTTAGGTGTGAAGGTGCTTGGTTTTAACCTCATCATGTTTTTGTGGATCCATTGGTTGTTTTCACGCTCCAGGAGTTTGGCTTGAGGGAGGGAGGGGGATGGAGTATTCAGTATCAAATTTGACACCCCACATTTTTTTTACCTCTTCTACAGAGCAATATTTGATTTTTCTAACTTTCTTTTTAAGGACATTTATTATTTTCACAGTTTTGGGTAAATGCTGTCGTCTACTATTCTGAACTGTAACTCTGAATCTGAGAGTAAATTTTACTTTAGCATTAGTCAGGAACTGTGCTAGGTATACCATTGGACATGAATATGCTTTGAATTTGTCATGAAAGACAGCATACTATGCAGTGTTTCCCCTACTATTATATTAGGGGGGCGCCCCGTCCCCCCAACAGCACCACCTGCCCCCCCAACGGCACCCCCCCCCGTGGAAGGTCAAGTTAATAATAAAAAATAAAATTTAAAAAAATCTTTTTTATTTATTTTTTTATATATAACGCCCGATCACAAAATAAGTCATTTAAGGTCACCTTTCCTATAAAACAGGTCTATAGCTTGCTCTTTTATTAAACAAACTAAATGGCCTTATGTTATTTATCTTATTTACACAACGGCGTGTCATTTACATTAACATTTAGTAATTTAGCAGACGCTCTTATCCAGAGCGACTTACAGTAGGTACAGGGACATTCCCCCCGAGGCAAGTAGGGTGTAGTGCCTTGCCCAAGGACACGTAATTTGGCACGGCCGGGAATGGAACTGGCAACCTTCAGATTACTAGCCCGATTCCCTAACTGCTCAGCCACCTGACTCCCATCTCTGTATCTACATGGTCGCCCGCCGCCGCCGCCGCCGCCGCCCCCCCCCCCCCAAGCTGTAAACCTAGGGGAAACACTGCTATGGTCAGTTTCATTGTTCAAAATTGGGAGAAAGGAAAATAAACACTGCCAGGTGCGTCAGGAGGTGTCTTTTGAAGTGAAGTACAGAATCAGAATCAGGTTTTTGTTGTCGTTTTTGTTTGTTTTGCTATTTTTATGTGCCCTTTGGTCTGAGCTACTTCCTGTAGATCCAACATGTCGCTGGGGAGAATGACTCAATGTGAGCCAGTCTCTCATGGATGAAGTCAGAATGAACTTTTCTTAAACTACCTGTACAAGGTGAAAATGTGTTTTTCTTAGTGTGGTTTGTTGATAAAAAAAAACAAAAAAAACATTTGTACCAGCAAACCTCCGATAAGACCTGCAGCACTACATGCAGCTTTACAACCGCAAAGTTGTTTCTCCAGATCTTTTGACCCAGAATGCGATCCTCAGCATTTTCAACTTAGGTTATATCCATAGCAGTCTTGTAGCGATCTCAGTGTAGTTATTTTGTTTTAGAACAGGCAAGTTTGCCTGCTGTTCATGCTGTCTTTAAATTCTAATTGGTTAGGGAATCGGGCTATTAATCAGAAGGTTGCTGGTTCGATTCCCTGCCGTGCAAAATGACGTTGTGTCCTTGGGCAAGGCACTTCACCCTACTTGCCTCGGGGGAATGTCCCTTTACTTACTGTAAGTCGCTCTGGATAAGAGCGCCTGCTAAATGACTAAATATAAATGTAATGTAAATGTAAATTCCACATGATCCTGTTCCCCTGAAGTAATTATTCTGAATGGCAGTAAGACTCAAAGAAAAGCAAAGAAAAGTCCCTTTACCAATTCCCATAATGCTATATCATAATAAGGTAATGAGAGTTTATGGTTCATGCATTGTTAGTTTGACACTATATGTGGATTAGAGCAGGGAAAAAAAGCAGTGTTTCTAACTCTACATCTCAGACTAGCTTTTTGCATTTATCCATCTACGGTAATCATGCTCTCATGACAGTATGTAAACACTTTATAGCTGCTTTCAAAACTCCCTTTCCTCAGTTCTCAAGCTACAGCTGTTTTTAGAAGTATGTGAAAACAATAGGATTAAAGAGTAGGCCTGACTTTAAAAGCCCTGCTGCGGAGAGAGTGCAGGGGTGGAGGGAGGGGGTGGGGAGGGCATGCAGAGGTGATGATGGCTAGAATACATTTTCCCACCCGCTCAAAAACTTCCTCCAGGAAGCCGGACACGTAGACCTGGAAGCTAACTTGTGTGTTTGTGTTGTGCTTGTCTTCCTGTCTAAGGGCGGGCGAGGAGGAGCAGGCACAGTCTAAGAAAGGCCTGAAGAAACAACAGAAGGAAGCGGAGAAAACAGCCAAGAAGGCTGAGAAACAGGCCAAGCTGGTGAGTGGGTCTGGAAGCTGGGCAACAGGACACACTGGTGAAGGGGGTCTGGAGGCTGGAGGTTGGGGAACAGGCCACATTGGTGAATGGGTCTGGAGACTGGGGAACAGGCCCCACTGGTGAGTGGGTCTGGGTGTACAGCAGGCCGCACCACCCAGGTCCCAGCTGGTGGTGTGACATGCTGCGGTGCGGGACGCCATCTGGGGGCGGGGCTGGGGGGGATGTGGATATCCATTGTTTCAGGATTCCTGTCCTTGTTGCTTTGTTTTTGTCCACCCAAACAGTTATTTTTCTGTTAAAATGGTTGTTTGTATGACGATAGCTGTAGTCCGTGAGTGGGATGCATGAGGGGTGAGCTCACTATTGTGTCTTGAATACTCAGAAGCATTTTGCCTCATGACCCACATACACCAAGCAGGCCATTCAGCTCAGATAGCATGCTTCATTATTATAGTCCAGATGAATGTCTCCTTGCCAGTCTCAAACTAATGAAAGGAGGGCCCAAAGAATCATTAGTGACCCTTACCATCCCAACAAAAGACTGTTCCATCAGAAAATGCAGTTTAAGAAATGTAGATATATATATATATATCATTTTTTTCTTTACTTAATTTGTAGTGTACCAGTACAACTGGATGTAACAATAAACTTGATTGTTTTGTTGATAACACGCAAAGCAGCCCAGTCTTTCATTAGACCAAGCCATGTAGTCTCTCCCTGAACTACTCCCATAGACATCCTATTTCATACCTATTTGCTATGGAAACGAAAGGGTTTGACTCTAACTGGATGTGGTTATTTGCATCAAGGCTACCAAGATGTCTGTCATGGATATGTGGAATGAGTGTGTATGTGTCCCATTCAGGGGTGTCCCTACTCATCCCAGGACGGCTGTCGTGATAAACATGTCAGTCGTCTCCAGTTATGACTAATTCTGCCTGCCGTTGTTGGCATAGATTTACATGAGATTCAAATAACCTGTATTGAATGGAAAGTACTGTACAGTTCTGGGGCGACACTAGCCACAACACTGCTGTGTGTCTTGGGTAGGGTTTAGGATTGTGAAGTAGCCTAGTATTGTACAGTTCTGGGTTTATGTCTTGAGTTGATGCTAACCACAAAAGTGCTCTGTCTTGTTTTCAGGCTGCTGAGCAGCAAACTACAGAAGAGGATGTAAGTAAGCTGTGGTTTTATGATCTATTCTCTGCATGTCCCGTTTACGTAGAGATACTAGCGCTTTCTCACCATCCCACCCACCGGTTTGTATGCAAATATACTGCTGTTTTCCCCCCTTCCTAGAGTTTTAGTTTTACAGTGCTCTGTTAGTGAGTGATAAGGGTCAGTTCATTGAAGTAACCGATTTTGAACCGCAATAGGGAAAATGGGTCTGCTTACTGCACTGATAAAGATTTTTTTTTAAAGAATTGTATTCAACAATGCTCGTGTATGAATCTCTGTGATAAGTTTGACTGGCTTGTTTCCTCAGGACTTTGCTAAAGACCGCTACGGCGTCCCTCCCATGGTCCAGTCCCAACAGAAACTGGGTAAGTAGGCGACTCTGCCTTTTATAACACAAACAGAGGATATCAACCTTTTTATAGTATGTAGTTATCTAATTACCCACCATGGTGAATAGTCCTGTATTGTAAGAGTGTGTAATTACACTGTGGTGGTTCTCACAGGGTATTGTCAGACCACAATTTCACACAGTCCCACATTTAAAGGAGTCTCCCACAACTAAACAACACTTTAGCTTTAGCCGTGGTCCTCACTTCATCATGTACACCGTGTGACAGCAGAACGGCTCCAGAAGAACTAGGCTAGCGCAGTGAGCTAGCCTACTAGCTAGCTTGTTGTTTAGCAGCATCAGACCAGGCCTTGATGGCGGAGATAACAGAGGTGACTAATATAGCCTGCGCTAACTCCACTCTATCAGATGAACATAAGAGGCGGTGGAGACGTCCATCTGTCTGGCTGCACTTTCTGCCTGGATGGAAGAGAACAAAGTAGCTGTCTCCCCCACCTGCATGCACCCCCGCCCACTGCCCCACTTCAATGCAGGGCCAGGGGAGGTAGAGGGGTGCTTTCATGTGGCTGAGGCAGGCAGGTCCAGGCCTGACGAGCCTTTTTTGCTTTATTGTTTAACCAGAAGCCCTTAATGAGGTTAACTATGCCTCAGAGTGACACAGGTGAAACTGGAGTGCATTTGTAACAAGGCTGGGAGAAAGGTCTATTCACCGGGCAGCGCATACTCTTACATATTGATTACCACTGTTCTCCTTGTAATATGAGAGATGGAGCCTCAAAAGGGTGTGTGGGTGTGTGTGTGTATATATGTTTGTGCGGATGGCGAAGCATCAGCAGTGAAAGGTCACGTTTGTTTGTGTAGATGTTAGATGTTTGCTTGTGTGTGCACGTGAACACACTTAGCAGAAGGTATGGTGGGACTCCAGGCTTTGAAATTAAGGCCTGAAAGTGACTGTTCTTTTGTGTGTGTGTGTGTGTGTGTGTTTGTGTGTGCGTGAGCCAGACAGGGCATTGGTGCGCGTCCAGGACCTGATACCTGATATGGCTGACCAGCTGATCTGGCTGCGTGCCAGAATCCACACCAGCAGAGCTAAAGGTGAGACAATCTCCTGTTCCTTTGTCCAGCTCCCCATCACTCACCCCCCTGGTTTACTGGGAAACCTTCCCCCTCCACCATCACTCCCAGGCCAGATGAGATGTGTCTGATCCCAGCCCACTGTCCTTCAGGCCATTCCTATGGAGAGGGGAATGCCAGAATGCCAGTTGTCAGTTTTTGTCTCCCCTCAGTTTGGTAAATAACAAAAGGTTGCAGCCACTGAAGGAGTTGTGTAAAATCTGGAGAAATCATGGAAAAGCCAGCAAACTGCAGTGTAGCAGACATTGTTTTCTGTCTTATTGGCAAGTGAGGGATAATATAAGGGATGGAACAGGGGAGGATGATGTTGGTTGGGGATGTGAGTGTGTGTGTGTGTGTTTCTTTCAGCATTTATAGCTCAGCTCAGGTGTCATCCAGAACCCTGCTGGTCTGTTTTTTTCAAGTCAAACAAGTCCGTTCAACACTCCATTACATTGTTACACAGTCTAGCCTGGTATAATGACTGCACAGACTCCATGATGAGGAACCTCAGCATGGCTCGTGAGTGAGAGTGTGTTTCAGAATCAGAATCAAAATGGGTTTTATTCGCCATGAAAGTTTGCACAGACAAGGAATTTGCTTTGGCAGGAAGGTGCAAACATTAAACATATAGGAATCTAAAATGTAAATATGAGGACTAACTATACTAAGTAGGGGTGGAACGGTACACTGAAGTCACGGTTCGGTTCATACCGCGGTTCAGACATCACGGTTCGGTACGAGTTTGGTACAACGGAGGGAAAAGCAAAACAAACCAGGTTCCTCTACGAGTGAATACGGCGCATTGAAGATGACATGTAAATTCCGATTGTGTCATTAATTTTTTGGGCCCTATTTGTATGTGATGGCGTCGGATATTTTTAGTCATTTAGCTAGCACACGCCAGATGCGTTATATGCGTTAGCATGTTGTATTTCCACTCACATACCCCACAACCAGTGACGTGCGGTGATGTCAGTAAGAGGCTAGGAATGAATGGGAAAATGTGTCCAAACTTTTGACTGGTACTGTACATGTTGAAGAATACAGGATCGAAGTGCGCAAGTGAGATTTTCGCTTGTCGTCCGCAGTGAACGGACAGTAAAAGCACAGCTTATTCTACAATGTTTTTTGTATTTGATTATGCGTAACTGGTACATTCGTCATCGTAACATCTAAACAATTGGAATAACACACATATTGCATATATAAATCACAAGAATAAACAGTAAAAATACAAATTTATTCAATAAAATTATATAATAAAAATGTTTACATTTGAATTTTGGCAGGGTAGGCAGTGCCGAAGTTTTCCTAAACTTGCAATCTTAAAAATGCCGGCGGGTCCTCTATCTCTCGCGGGTCGCCACCACTCGCCATACTTGTCCTTAGTGCTGCTAGCTATCCTATCTCTGACTCACCGCGGTGCCAATCAGAGCTTCAGAGCTACAGATTAGATCTCCCTAAAGTACACGAGTATCTAACAGTAGTTCAGCATTACATTAATTAATTTGCACGCAAGTTTTATTTATTTTTATACCGTGTATTCTCCATGTAATTTCATGCACCGAACCTTGACGCCCGTACCGTACGGTTCGGTACAAATACATGTACCGTTCCACCCCTAATACTAAGGGTACATAACTAGCAATTTTTAAGTGGAATTAGAATTAAAACTAGAGAGGGTACAATTTCTGGGGAAATTGTAGGGTGTGCTTGCTTGCGTCGGTTGCACAGGGGTCCGTTTTTTAATGACATTTTTACAACTGATATTTCTGTATATTTTATATGCGTACTTATTATTTATAAAGATTACTTAGATTTAAAAGCATCTTTTTTTTGCTGCTCATTTACAACTCAAAATACGAGTGAAGTGTACAATGAAATAGATGTCTTCTCATTTCCCCTGCAAGAGGCAGCCTCATAGTTGAATCAAAAAGAATACATTTGGCAGACCGGTGTAAAAATGGACCTAATCTCTATGACTTAAACGTCCTTTTAAGTTTTTCCCTTCTCGTGATATTTTCAGGCATTTAGCCTACTCATATTGCATTCATTCATTAATAAAGAACCCCCTTTGAAGATTATTCTACGAAGTAACAGGTGTTGGACCGAATTCTCACTCCCCCGCAGAATCCCACTCCCCTACGCGTGAACGCGCACTGCCTTCCTAGCGTATTGCTAGTTGTAGTTTGATGAACCGAGGCGATTTTTACAAGCCTAGGTTCCCTCGTCTTAGGCTTTGAGGAAACTGTCAGTAGGCTATTTAATTCATGTTTCATCAAAATATAAGTTATGTTGTGCTGCACTTGAGAGCCTATACGATTTGTATGTCGTGCTACTCGTAAAATCCGAATGATTGTCTCAAGAAAATAGACGTACTTTGGAGCTGCACTTGAAAAACGATGTTGATGTCGATGTTGTGCTACACTGTCCTATTATCGGAATGAGGGTAAAATGTGAATTATGTTGTAGTTGCTGTTATGTCACTGTCTGGTAAAAGCGAGCATCCTTTGTATTAATTTGTACTAATCACTTTTAGTAGAACTATTCACTTCTGATTCTTGATTACGTTGTACTTGCTGTTATAGGCTACTTACTAAATGCACTATATGCCAATTGTAATATAATCGTCTGGTACATGAGTATAGCTACATTATTTTACAAATGTATATAAAAAGGCCCCTGCTCACAGGTCCCTCCTACCAGAATTCAACTTCTATTTCCCTTTCAGTAAACTACTTGCCACACAACTGTTTTGTGTTTACAATCATATCCATTTTATAGATCCTGCTTCCCACAGCCTAGTTTGTGTCTTCTAACTTGCAATGTACAGTGCTTGGTTTTAGTACCTGATAAGCCAAGCCTGGACCTTCTCTTTGTGAATGGCTAGTGAAAAACATCTAATAAATGATGACATTTTGATTGGTTCCATCACATTTATTTTAAACAAAAAACTATAATGATATATTTAACAAAAGGTAGAAAAAAAGAAAGAAAGTGATCATTTAAATAAGAGTTTTAACAAGTTTGAGGCTTGATCATGAAAACAGGTCAGGGATGTTTACGGCAGGCAGCACAGACATATTCCTCAGTTGGAGTTTAGCACAACAGTGATGGAACCTTCTGAGGCAGCTGTCACGGCCAACCTGAGATTTTGGATAAACATTAAGATTAATTTGTGGAATGATGATGAATGATCAAACATTAGGAATGGCAAAAACTGTCACTGTCACCTATAATAACATTACCACTTATACAAATAAATACCAATGCTTCATTATAAATGTGTCTAGTAGTGAAAAAAGTATTGTATTCAATACCAGTTGACAAGCTATTACCCAGTTAGTGTCGCCATCCAGATTGTCCACATCCCCGCATAGTTGGGGTGTGTCAGATCTTATAGCCCCAAGATATGGGGGGGGGGGGGGGGGGGGGAGGATTTCGGCAGGTATGAAAAACAGTGTTGCCAAAATCCTACTCCCCTTCTAACTTTTACATTTATGCAACTAGTATCAAAAGCTTTTTATGGCACACTACAGGGCATGAGGAGTCACCAAAATAATTTGGGGGGGTGTCAGATCTTATAGTCCCAAGATATGAGGGGGGGAGGATTTCGGCAGGTTTAAAAAAGTGTTGCCAAAATCCTACTCCCCTTGAAACTTTTACAGTTATGCAACTATTATTAAAAGCTTTTTCTGGAACACTTTAGAGTGCATGAGGAGCCACCAAAATAAATTTGGGGTGTGTCAGATCTTACAGCCTCAAGATATGAGGGGGGAGGATTTCGGCAGGTATGAAAAACAGTGTAGGCTATATGAACAGTTGATAAGGAAATGGCTATTGTGATCAGCATAGGCACATAGGAAATGTATTTTCTTCCACCTCCTACATCCCTGAAATGTTCAAATAGAGCTGTGTTTATCTATGTTTAATTCAACTAAATGCCTAAATTATTTTCACCATGTATGTATTGCAGTAGGCTACAGTGTATGAGTTCTCTTTATCTCGCAAACTACCTCACCAGTTAACCCTCGTGCTGCCTTCGGGTCACATGACCCAAAGGTTCATAACGAACCATCGTTGTGTTTACCCAATTTTACCCAATACAAAAACAAATAAAAATAATTTTCTTTTAACCTTCGCAATGTGGGGGGTCTGAGACAGCCCAACGGTTAAAAGAAAATGCTTCACTTTGTTTTTGTATGCGGTAAAGTTGTCGCAATACGACGGTGGGTCACAATGACTGATGGGTCATTCTGACCCGAAGATAACACAAGGGTTAACAAATCCTAAAAACCAACTGCTACTTGAATCAACTATTTAATGATGCAGCAATTCAGTATTTCTTTTTGACTTACTGGTGGAGTAGGATTTTGGCAACACCTGAACATCATACCTGCTGAAATCCTCCCCCCCCTCATATCTTGGGACTGTAAGATCTGACACCCCCCCAAAAATAATTTGGTGGCTCTTCATGCCCCATAGAGTGTGCCATAAAAAGCTTTTGATACTAGTTTCAAAAATGTAAAAGTTAGAAGGGGAGTAGGATTTTGGCAACACTGTTTTTCATACCTGCCTAAATCCTCCCCCCCCTGACACACCCCAACTATGCGGGGATGTGGACAATCTGGATGGCGACACTAACTGGGTAATAGCTTGTCAACTGGTATTGAATACAATACTTTTTTCACTACTAGACACATTTATAATGAAGCATTGGTATTTCTTTGTATAAGTGGTAATGTTATTATAGGTGACAGTGACAGTTTTTGCCATTCCTAATGTTTGATCATTCATTATCATTCCACAAATTAATCTTAATGTTTATCCAAAATCTCAGGTTGGCCGTGACAGCTGCCTCAGAAGGTTCCATCACTGTTGTGCTAAAATCCAACTGAGAGGAACATGTCTGTGCTGCCTGCCGTAAACATCCCTGACCTGTTTTCATGATCAAGCCTCAAACTTGTTAAAACTCTTATTTAAATGATCACTTTCTTTCTTTTTTTCATTCCGATAATAGGACAGTGTAGCACAACATCGACATCAACATCGTTTTTCAAGTGCAGCTCCAAAGTACGTCTATTTTCTTGAGACAATCATTCGGATTTTACGAGTAGCACGACATACAAATCGTATAGGCTCTCAAGTGCAGCACAACATAACTTATATTTTGATGAAACAGTAGGCTATTTAACATGAATTAAATAGCCTACTGACAGTTTCCTCAAAGCCTAACGCTGCGTTCACACTGCAGCGTTTTTTAACGCTCTGCATCGCTTGCCTTCCCACAGTACACCACGCACGGGGGCGTGTTAGACAAGTTAATACAGAGTTGGAGTTCTCTAAGGTCACTGTTGTAGTCATGGCCAAGCGTGCAGATTTGGGTTCATGTATTCATAATATCGATCAAAATACCACTTTTACACAACATTTATGTAAGTGCAAGATTTTACTAGTGCAAGATTACAGTAGAATACATGTTACGCCACCGGTCACTCAACCAGTCGTTTGTAGGCTGGGCTAGCGAGCTAGCAGTGGCACAGAACAGTCACGTAATGTGACGAGACTGAATTTAAAAGTAGGCTATAAAAACACAGTAGGAACAATGACGACATCGGCAACCATGCACCATGCATTATTAGTTTAATGTAATCTTTAAATTCAGGCTCGTCACATTAGTAACTTTGTTCTGAACAGAACTGGGTGTGCAGACACATACGAAAAGTTTCTCCTCCATCTTGAAATTGTGAAACCTAGAAATGTTTATCATGACCAACGGTTGCTACGTTACAAGAAACAAGAAACCAATCCAATTGGCCAATGCTAGTGTTTTCACGCTCCTCATTTACATAAAGTTGAGAAAATCCAACTTGCAACGCTCCGCTCCGCTCGCCTTCCCACAATGCTCTACGCGAGCGTCAACGCCTGGTTTCATTGAAAATGAATTGGAAGCCGACGCCGCGCCCCATCTGCTAACTGAAAATATGCCCCCAAAAACGTAAATAAGCTTGACATTTATTAAGGGGAAAATCCCTCATTCATAAAAAGCTCACTGGTAGCGATCATTGTCAGTAACAACGCAAAATGCGATATAGCCCTGTGTGGAGAAGCTCCCCCGGTAAATTGTACTACTACGGTAGAGTACTAGTAGACTACTGCTGTGTTCGTCTTGGTAGCGATTGCGTTGGTTGAATTTGATTTAACGTTCCGTTGTACGGTTTAGGCTTATTGCTGTGGCAATGAAGTTCAGGTTAGCAGTCAGATAGTTTCAACTATTGAAAGACTTGATTTAAGTATGGGGAGTGCCGAACATGTTCTGTCGCCGTTTGACTTCTTAAACAGCTGTGGAGATGTTTTTGTTAGCTACTAGTGTGTCTCGCGTAGGCTACAGCGTTGCAGTGAGCTACACTGGTTTGAAACCACAGATAGTAGTAATGATAATTTAAACCAACAAATCGTTTACTTGTAATGTAATGTCATAATAAATCCTACAACGAAAATGTATTTGTGAGGAATGTTTATTTTAACGATTGATTTTATTTAAAACAGATGCATCATAGACCGCTGGAGCCGAGTGCACCAGCTGGGCGTAAAAAAGTTGGTCTTAACTCCTACGTCGGTCTTAGTTACGTCCGACATTGTGATTTGAATTTACACCGAGTGCACCAAGCTTGACAGGCCACGGTCGTAGCTACGCCTGGTTTTAAGATGCGCGTCCTTGTGAAAATGCGAATGCGTCGATCATTGCCAAGCAACACATTTAAGAGCCTATCCAAAGTGCACTTAGCTAGCCTATCTCCCTTCAAAACAAGCCATGGATTTAAAAAAGAAAGAAAAGGAAAATACATTTTACTGATAGAGAAATTAGAAAACTTCTAGAGTTGTTTACTCAGAATAGAAGCGTGCTCACGGGGAAATGTAATAATATCAACACAAACAAACAGAAACAATCAGCTTGGAAATCGATTTGTGCGATCACGGAAAACTTTTTCTCGCCTTAATGTCCTTTCCATATGTTGCCTATAAACAAGACGCGCTGCATGTGAGATCAAACTGTTGTACATTATAATTACCATGGATATTAGTCCGATTTTCCAACTTACGCCTGCTCCCCACTAGGCGTAAAATGTACACCCAGGTGCAGCACATAAAGGGCTTAAGTCTAACTGGTGCACTAGTCGTAACTTTAAGTTAGTCGTAACTTTCAGTTCTACGTCGGACGTAGCGTTACACCCAGGCGTACGCCCAGCTGGTGCACTCGGCTCCAGTAGTATGTGTTGCCCGGGCAACAGAGGCTAATGTCATGCTAATGCTTCAGTGAAATAGTAGACTACTGTTTCCCGAAAGTAGATGTACTTCCTTAATAATATCAGCTTATATTGTACATTACACATCACAATTGTGTGTCATATCACAAAGTAAAATGAGTAAATAGTTATCACCCTGGCCTCTTTGCTTGTGGCGTTTCTGCAGCTGCCTTGCAGTAAAGCAGTTAGCCTAGCTATCTCCCAGAAGTTAACGAGCTGCTAAACTAATGTTCTGCTAGAGGTAGTCACGCGAGTTTTCGTGACGTTAGTAACGTAAGTAGCGTCATTGACTGTGGCTAGCAAGTTAGCCACCGTTAGCTTCACTTTTCGCCACAAAAACTTAATTTCTACTTAAACCGTGTAACGGAACGTAAATAAAAATACAAGCAACTCAATCGCTACCAAGACAAAACTTTTGACACCTAGGTTGTCTATGTAGGCCAAATATTGACTGAGTTTTAGGGGGGCAAAAAGAATATTAACTAGAAAAGGCTGTTCCTGCGAAACAGCAGTGAGAATGCTGAAAACCTGAATGGGCAGGGCTCCAGACTAACTTGTTGCCTTGGTTGCACTGGTGCGCCTAACTTTTTTATTTAGGTGCACCAGCACAAAATTTAGGTGCACCCAAATTTTTCCTTGCATCGCCACAATTTCAAGGTCACCTTTTTATCACGCTCCATATACATTCATATATATTATGTAAATGATCTTAAACAAGAATAAGGTGTAGGTAAATATATTTTTTATTTGAAGCACAATCATACTGTATATATATAAAAAAATATTTTAAGTGCTTCACTGAGCTACCAAACTAAAACATTTTAAGCAAAATAAAACATTTCAAAATAGAAAGTGCTACTGTTTAAAAGTGAGACCTAACATTTCATGGCTCAAAGTCTTATAGCGGGTCCCACCTTGCTGTCGCATGCCCTTCAGATGGCCAACACCTGTAATTTGGCCTTCTTGCCCTATGGCCTTGGCTAAATCATCTTTCCACACTCTCCCTAGCATCAAAATCCTAGCTCCATGGGTTAGCTCCTGGCCCAGCTTCGTAACTCAGGGGTCCGCAATTCATTTTTACAAGGGGCCACATGAGAAACCTGAAATGTGTTGGAGGGCCTCATCAATTTGCTCACTATTCATTTTCTCCCATTGTAAAAAGCAGTAAAGTATATATTTTGATTAGCTGCTACTGGTTATCAGAAGAATAAGGATATTCTGTAAATATTTATATAAATATTTTAGATTTTGGTGTAGGTCAAATAGGAAAGATTATAGAAGTAATAAACAGTATAAACAGCAACAACAGTGTTTCATTTTATTTGTAACCAGTTAATCTTCACAAACACTGAAAAGTTGTTTTGCAGAATGTTAAAGATGTGGAATTGATCAACTTTATACAAAAAGCAATACGTTTTTTCAGTTCATTTTGTTCTGTTCAAGTGCATCGAAATCTGTCTGAATGTCTGAGGTGGATATGCGAAGGACAGCTGACAGGTAATGATCAGGGTCTGCAGTTCAACTAGCAAACCATCAGCCCGCGCCCACTGAATCAGTCAAGTTCTTATTATGTCCGCGTTAGTTTTTTTTCTTCACAGCTTTCACTTTGACCTCAGTAAACAGATACTTAGAAGTCCATGTCTTGTTAAAAGTTAATCAGTGGCAAAGTTTTTCATTTTCGAGGGCTAACCAACAGCTAACTCTCCTGTCGGTGAGGTTGCGCAAGCGCACATATGTAAATCGCTTGATCACTGTAGTCTTTCAGGACTACATATTTACTACCGCTCAACACATTTATTTATTTTAAATTTTTGATTTACCTCACGCTGGCCGGATTGAGACAGCCTGTGGCTGGTTATGGCCCGCGGGCCATACAATGCCCAGGTCTGCTAAACTGACTCTGGTGCTCAGGTCGTAATTTCAATCACACAGCACGGAGCTACAGGAATATCTGGACCACAGCCAATCAGAGGCAAAGACCCGTCCCATCTCTGTCTCTGATTGGTTTAGACCACGATATGATCCAACCATGAGTGTCAGTTCCGTCTTAGGATAACAAACGCTTCGTTTGTGGAGAGACAGCGGATGCGAGGAGGTTAGGTGCACCGGTGCGACCTAGGAAAAAATGTAGTCGCACCCGTACACATTTTGGTCGCATTGTGCGACCAAATTGGTCGCACTCTAGAGCCCTGATGGGGATAGCTAACCATGCTAAAAAAGCTGAAAATAGTGAAAATTTAGTAGAAAGTTATAAGCTGAAGCTTCAAAGCAACCGAAAGGTATTTTTGAAAGGGGCTGCAGCATTCCAACAATGATTTGAAAGGATTTACCATTACTTTTAAAGGGAGAATAATTTGCACAAAAACCTTAATATTTTAAAAAGTATAAAAGTGAGAAATGAGAAAATACCCGCAAGCTGAAAGCTGAAATGAATTTCAAAAATGTGTGAGTCACACAAGAGGGAGTGTGGAAGCTGAACTGCATCATCTAACAAAGCTAAGAGCTAAAATAGCCTACAATGCGGGAGAAGCTGAAAGCTGAACTGTTAAACAGAAGAAGAAGTAGGCTAGCTAGTTGTAACAAGAATATTATCGTTTTAACAGCTGAAATTATAGTTGGGATAGTAATAGCAGTAGCAGATGTAGCCTACCATTGAGTGTGTTTACTCGGCTTTCTTAGTAGGATTCAATGTGTTGATGTAATGAAACATACAGCAGTAGGGCCGATACAGGAAGACACAGCGACACTTTGTTGCAGAAGGATGCCAAGTTTTGTCCGTGGAGCATACAACGATTAATAAAAAAGAATCATGTAGACGCGTTTATTGAGTAATCGCATAACTAACTAGAGAGGGTACAATTTCTGGGGAAATTGTAGGGTGTGCTTGCTTGCGTCGGTTGCATAGGGGTCTGTTTTTTAATGACATTTTTACAACTGATATTTCTGTATATTTTATATAAAAATGCATAGGGCCTACTTATTATTTATAAATATTACATAGCCTAGATTTAAAAGCATCTTTTTTTTGCTGCTCATTTACAACTCAAAATACGAGTTAAGTGTAGAATGAAATATGTCTTCTCATTTCCCCTGCAAGAGGCAGCCTCATAGCTGAATCAACGAATACATTTGGCAGACCGGTGTAAAAATTGACCTAATCTCTATGACTTAAACGTCCTTTTAAGTTTCCCTTCTCGTGATATTTTCAGGCATTTAGCCTACTCATATTGCATTCATTCATTAATAAAGAACCCCCTTTGAAGATTATTCTACGACGTTACCGGCAGTAGAAGATGGAATCGCGATTCAAACAGTACCATCTGCTAACTGAAAATATGCCCCCAAAAACATAAATAAGCTTGACATTTATTTAGTGGAAAATCGCTCATTCATAAAAAGCTCACTGGTAGCGATCATTGTCAGTAACAACGCAAAATGCGATATAGCCCTGTGTGGAGAAGCTGCCCCGGTAAGTTCTACTACAGTACAGTACTAGACTACTGCTGTGTTCGTCTTGGTAGCGATTGCGTTGGTTGAATTCGATTTAACGTTCCGTTGTACGGTTTAGGCTGAAATTAATTATTTTCATGAACAGATTGACAAAGTTTAGGCTGTGGCAATGAAGTTCAGGTTAGTAGTCCGATAGTTTCACCTATTGAAAGACTTTTGATTTAAGTAAGGGGAGTGCCGAACATGTTCTGTCGCCGTTTGACTTCCTAAACAGCTGTGTACTGTAACTAGATGTTTTTGTAGTGTGTCTCGCGTAAGCTACAGCGTTGCAGTGAGCAACACTGGTTTGAAACCACAGGTAATGATAATTTCACCAACAAATTGTTTACTTGTAATGTAATGTCATAATAAATCCTACAACGAAAATGTATTTGTGAGGAATGTTTATTTTAACGATTGAAAACAGATGCATCATAGACCACTGTAGTATGTGTTGCCCGGGCAACAGAGGCTAATGTCAATGTAACGTCAGTGACTGTGGCTAGCAAATTAGCCACCGTTAGCTTCACTTTTCGCCACAAAAACTTAACTTGAGCCTAAACCATGCAACGGAACATAAATAAAAATACAAGCAACTCAATCGCTACCAAGACGAAACTTTTGACACCTAGGTTGTCTATGTAGGCCAAATATTGACGAAGATTTAGGGGGGCAAAAAGAAATAAAAATAATAAAAATAATAATATATATGTGAGAGAACAAAGGTTGTGCCCTTGCCAAAGGCAAAGCACACCCAATTACACATATAAACGGAGTAATCGTATTATTGGCATAAACTTACAATTGCTAGTAATCGGGTTTTTCATGGTCAAGTAAACGCACCAATCACCTGTGTGAGAGACTGAGTGGTGCGTGTCCGTCGTTGCCACGGTGATGGTGCAGTTATGATTGCTAACGCGCTGAGGGCAGAGAATAACAGAAATGTAGCTAGAATCCACACCTCAAACAAGTTAACCTAGACGCAGAACTGTACATCCAAACCAAAAAATAAGGATATTTTCCGAGACCCAAGACTCTGCCGAAACCAGCGATATTCTTTATATGTGCGGTCAGAAATACGACTACCTGCAGTTTCAAAAACGTGTTCCTTCTGCTTTCCTGGTGCGTGTTTGTTTGGTTGCCACGGCGATGGAGCAGCTGTGATCGCTAACGAGCTGGGCAGAGAGAATAACTAATGTAGCTAGAATCCACACCTCAAACAAGTTAACCTCGACGCAAAACTATACGTCCAATCCGAAACCAGAGATGTCCTTTATATGTCTGTGCGGTCAGAAATACAACTCTACCGGCAGTTTCAAAATCTTGGTTCTTTCACTTTCTCTGACGAATTTTACCCACCTCTCCATTGAAGTTAGTGAGAGAATTTGAAAGGCTGCTCTCGCTTCAAGGCTCATAGCTGAACATCTGTAAATGTGAGCTCTTTAGTAGTTACATTGGCTGATAGAGGACAATTCTTCCTACATTTTAAGGTATAACTTGTTTCTGTAAGTTAAACTATATGAACGTTAGAGGAATTTGTTTGACAATTTAGTTGAATATCAGAAAAAGAAGAGCCAGCAGTGTGCCACTCTGCTTGCTGCTCATTCATAAAAATCAAGAAGGAGCAAACATTTTAATGTATTTCAAACTGTCATAATTCAAAATTGGCTGAATATTTGAAAAAGCTGAATCATTTGGGAATAGCTGAATGTCTTGTGAACATTTTAAAGGTTGAATGGTGTCTCTAGCTGAACGTATGCTGAAGTAGTTACGTTTGAAAGTGGAGGAAGCTTTTTAATGATTTGAAAGGATTTACCATTACTTTTAATGGGAGAATAATTTGCACAAAAACCTTAATGTCTTAAAAAGTATAAAAGTGAGAAATACCAAAAGACATAGCACACATCTCCTGAAGGAGCTGAACGTTTTGATTGCAAAATTGTAGGAATCGGTGAAAGTATGCAGGACTAGTTAAAGATCCTGTAAAGTGGACCTGGAAACGAGTTTTAAGTTCGCCACACCAAAGAATAATGTGTTATTAACTACCCATCCAAATTCGAATGAAAAAATAACACCGACAAGTATGTTAAATTAGGCTTTGAAATCGTGAAAAAATCAGCAGTCTTCTCTGCTTGAGACAGGGGGGGCGTGTCGCCTGAAGGAGCTGAAGCTCCGCCCCTCGCTGCCTAGTGCCTACCTCCGACCCAGATAATGGACGCTATGTCAAGCCGAACAAAACCGTATAGAATTAGAATTTATTTGTTCAATGAGTGAAACATACAGATGCATATACATGAAATGTTCCCCTGAGCTGTAACAGTAAAAATGGACACCAGAGACAGCAGACAGTGAGCTCTCCAACTAGGCTACTTCTAACACATTAGCTACCATTTCACCAAAATATAATTCTACACCGAATAGCCTAATATCAATTTAGCGGTTTGCACTAACTCATAGCAGAGATACCTCTGGAAAAGTTATCTAGTATAATTATAACAAGCACACAGAACTGAGTGATGAACTGCTGGTGGCGGTGGATGGTCCAGGTGCGACCGGAGGATGAACGGCCGGGGGGGCGATGCTCGGTACGGCTCCGCGCTGCAAGAGAAGCCATGTGTTGGTGAACCCCGTCTGTCTCTGGTCCATGTTAAAACTGTCCGCCGTGAAATGGTCAGTGCAAAGGCGGCTGTTGGAGTTTATCCAAAGCTTTCCATGAGCGTGACTCTTCACAAAATCTATCACCTATTTTTCCTTTCATTATCAATAGGGAACTTAAATGGCGTTGCAGCGCAGCTGGAGTTCTTGCATCAGGGAAGATGCAGTTGCGGGTGGTGGGAGACATCCTGAAGCTTGCCAGCTAGCTGATGTAGGCTACAATAACAGTACAGCAGGAGGAGCCATTCAGTGATCTGACGTAGATATGGCGAAATGACGTAGATAGAGCATTTTTTGGCTCCGCCCATTAAAACCTGATCTGAAAACGGAAGAGAAACTGTTCTTCGGTTTAACTCCACATTTCAGTGTGACAAAGTTTTAGCGCTTTGCACATGCTTTCAGGAACTCATTTCACACGTATATAATGTACTTAGAAGAAAAACATGGAATTTACTTTACAGGATCTTTAAAGGACAAAAAACCAGCGGAAGAACTAAGAAGTTGAAAAACAATAGTGATTGTGAGAATGCATTCTCACAATAATATATATGTGAGAGAACAAACGTTGTGCCCTTGCCGAAGGCAAAGCACACCCAACTAGATAGGGTACAATTTCTGGGGAAATTGTAGGGTGTGCTCGCTTGCGTCGGTTGCAGGTAGGGTGACCAGAAGCATGACCCTGAAAAGGAGGACACTTGGGTCCAAAAAGGAGGACAAAGGGTCAAAAAGTAGGACAAAGGGTCCAAAAGGAGGACTATCCCAAAAAGTTGTTGGCCGGGGGAATGGGTAGCCTGGCTCTGCCCTCCTACGTACTTCCACTCAATTTGGATTTTGCTTCTGTACTAGATCTGGGATTTCAGTGCATCAGTCGGTTTTCAGAAACACATTTATTGTAGGTCCAATCAGCGAACAGAGGGAGTGGCTGAGAACGATGACTTTGATGTTGTGCACTAGTTTGAGTTGTAGTTCAGTAATGGCGGCGTAGAAAGATGCGAGCGAAGCTATTCTGCGGTTATGGCAAAGCTGCCGAATATCCATAAGTTAAAGCCGGAGCAAGAACAATCCTTGCTGAGCTTTGTTGGTGGTTATGATGTTGTGGCCCTCCTCCCCACAGGGTTCGGGAACATTTTTATTTTCCAGCTACAGCAGCTAGCTCCGTGGTGAAGGAGTTGGCTAAGGCGAACGCTAGCGATTGGTTATGGCAGATCAGAGTGGCTCTGGGCAGATCCAATAGTTTTAAACTTCAACAGAGTACCCGCCTTCAAGGAAGTTAACGCTTGTCAATGGAGCGATCCCAGACCCTCTGTACAAATGAAATGTACGAGGGTCTGGTTAGGACCAGGCTAGGGAATGGGGGCCTTTAGTATGAAATTAAGACAATAACATTAGTCATTTTAGGAAGTCAACAGTCTAAACTGCAGTCTAAACTCCTGTAAGAGTGGTGATGTTTCAGAGCATGAAATAATTTTGTCACCTCAGCAGCGGTTGTTTTATTGTCCACTGTTGTTGTGTTTGGAGCAAAAAATGATGTTAAGGGAGAGTGGCCGGCAGAACTAGCATTATCCTTGTGCCATTCTGTAGCAGCATGCCGCTTGAAAGCCCCTTTCCCCCTACTACTCACATCTATATCAATGCGACAGAGCTTACAGAAGGCATGATATTGATCTGTGCTGCTCTTTGTGGCAAAGTGGAGTCCTGAACTCCACGTAGGTTTGAAGGAGGTCTTTCTTTTTGGCACTGAATCCCACGTGGGTGGTAAATTGCGCAATGGGCAGGAAAGATCAAAAGGGTGAAAAGGAGGACATGCAACAGCGGTCCGGACAAAGGACTGGAAAACCGGACTGTCCGGACGAAATCCAGACGTCTGGTCACCCTAGTTGCAGGTGGGTCCGTCCCCTGAAGTTTTTCCCATCTAGTGATATTTTCAAGCATTTAGCCTACTCAAGAACCCCCTTTGAAACAAGCTACTGTAACAACGTTGTCACCGGCAGTATTTCAGATGGAATCGCGATTCAAACAGTACCGTCTGCTAACTGAAAATATGCCTCCAAAAACGTAAACAAGTTTGACATTAATTTAGGGGGAAATGGCTAATTCCAAAGAAGTTTGCTACGAGCAAGCTAGCTGCTGTTGCTAGCCAAACGTCACTGAGGGGATTGTTTGAAAGTGCCAGAAATTAGAATAGTTTTTTTACATAAAGTTTAGGCTGTGGCATTGAAGACAGCGATGCACCACACAAGCTTGAGTTTAAATACATTATTGGGTGTGCTTTGCCTTCGGCAAGGGCACAACCTTTGTTCTCTCACATATATATTTGGGTGTGCTCAAGCCTTCGGTGAGAGCACAACCTTTGTTCTCTCACATATATATTTATTATTATTATTTATTTTTGTCCCCCTAAATCTTTGTCAATATTTGGCCTACATAGACAACCTAGGTGTCAAAAGTTTCGTCTTGGTAGCGATTGAGTTGCTTGTATTTTTATTTACGTTCCGTTGCATGGTTTAGGCTGAAGTTAAGTTTTTGTGGCGAAAAGTGAAGCTAACGGTGGCTAATTTGCTAGCCACAGTCACTGACGTTACTAACGTCACTACGTCACTAACGTCACGAAAACACGCGTGAATACCTGTAGCAGAACATTCGTTTCGCATCTGTTAACTTGGGGGTTAGCTAGGCTAACTATAGCTTTACTGCAAGGCAGCTGCAGAAACGCCACAAGCAAAGAGGCCAGGGTGATAACTATTTACTCATTTTACTTTTTGATGTGAAACACAATTGTGAAATGTAATGTACAATATTAGCTGATATTATTAAGGAAGTAGGCCCACATCTACTTTCGGAAACGGTAGTCTACTATTTCACTGAAGCATTAGCATCATGACATTAGCCTCTGTTGCCCGGGCAACACATACTACAGTGGTCTATGATGCATCTGTTTTCAATCGTTAAAATAAACATTCCTCACAAATACATTTTAGTTGTAGGATTTATTATGACATTACATTACAAGTAAACGATTTGTTGGTGAAATTATCATTACCTGTGGTTTCAAACCAGTGTTGCTCACTGCAACGCTGTAGCTTACACGAGACACACTACAAAAACATCTACACAGCTGTTTAGGAAGTCAAACGGCGACAGAACATGTTCGGCACTCCCCTTACTTAAATCAAAAGTCTTTCAATAGGTGAAACTATCTGACTACTAACCTGAACTTCATTGCCACAGCCTAAACTTTGTCAATCTGTTCATGAAAATAATAAATTTCAGCCTAAACCGTACAACGGAACGTTACATCGAATTCAACCAACGCAATCGCTACCAAGACCAACACAGCAGTAGTCTAGTACTGTACCGTAGTAGAATTTACCAGGGCAGCTTCTCCACACAGGGCTATATCGCATTTTGCGTTGTTACTGACAATGATTGCTACCAGTGAGCTTTTTATGAATGAGCGATTTTCCACTAAATAAATGTCAAGCTTATTTACGTTTTTGTGGGCATTTTTCAGTTAGCAGATGGTAATGTTTGAATCGCGATTCCATCTTCTACTGCCGGTAACGTCGTAGAATAATCTTCAAAGGGGGTTCTTTATTAATGAATGAATGCAATATGAGTAGGCTAAATGCCTGAAAATATCACGAGAAGGGAAAACTTAAAAGGACGTTTAAATCATAGAGATTAGGTCAATTTTTACACCGGTCTGCCAAATGTATTCGTTGATTCAGCTATGAGGCTGCCTCTTGCAGGGGAAATGAGAAGACGTCATATTTCATTCTACACTTAACTCGTATTTTGAGTTGTAAATGAGCAGCAAAAAAAAGATGCTTTTAAATCTATGTAATATTTATAAATAATAAGTAGGCCCTATGCATTTTTATATAAAATATACAGAAATATTAGTTGTAAAAATGTCATTAAAAAACGGACCCCTGTGCGACTGACGCAAGAAAGCACACCCTACAATTTCCCCAGAAATTGTACCCTCTCTAGTTTAATGTGACATTACTTACTTTACATGCAAGTATTGATTTGCTTAAATGTACATGTGCTGCTAGTACACCACAGCACGATACTCGCTGTGCAACTGCACATCAATCTATGCGTCGTTGCTAACGTGTGCTGACGTGGTGACGTAGCTAGCACTGAGTACCCTTCGTTGACTAAAGGAACTTTTTGCCACAAGAACGTTGTAACCTCCTAAACCGTGCAACGGAATGTAAATAAAAATACAAGCAACGCAATCGAGACCAAGACGAACATTTTGACACAGGCGTTGTCTATGTAGTCCAAATATTGACTGATCCTTATGGGGGAGAAAATAAACAATAAAAATAAATAATAAATATATATGTGAGAGAACAATGGTTGTGCTCGCCAAAGGCGTGAGCACACCCAATTACAAAAACCCTGTGCTATCATGGACAATATTACGGCAGCAGCGGCCGGCTCATAGAGGGCGCTAGGGCGCCGCCCCACCACTGCTGCATCACATTCCGACCTGAAACTTAATTGAATAAGACTTAAAAAGAAATAAAAACATGTCTAATGAGTAAAGTCAATATTATATAGCTAATAGAATGTTGAATCTGCAATAAAATGTGGAAGAAAAAAAATCTACGTTGTCTAAAGTTGGCTGATAGGCCACGTATTTCCGGCTGGGTGCAAGTAACTTGCGCCCAGCCGGCAAGGAGCCCCATTGACTGTCGTTATAAGTTGTACATGTGTAGTTCGCTCCTCTCAATGCAAGAGATAGGACTTAGCCGGGGCGCAGAACACCTGCGCCCCAAACTGCTGATTTACTAGAGAGCCTGTCAAATACATTATGATAGGGCCTGTTATGTCTGTCACATCCAATCACATCACTCAACACATTTAAGAAGTTGTTTATTTACGTTGTCATGGTGTTCTCTCAGAACTGAAATTTGTAGCTACCGATCTAGCTCTAACGTTATAAAGCTAGCTAGCTAGCTAACGTCATGATGGAAACTTGCAATTCAGTCAAGTCGCTAAAAAATACGCCCTTTGAAAAAAGAAATTTTCAAGAGAAGCTCAAAGTCAAGGAGCTTGGACCTGATCGGCCTGACATATTAATTCAGCAACAGTCGAATGACAGGGGAAGACAATACACTAGGTCGTTTTCAAGGACCTGCTATAGCAAGATGAGTTGGCTGTCATATGGGTGTGAGTCAGATTACATAACATTTAAATTTGTATATATTTAATTTCTAAAATAGTTTTCTATTTTGCTTTACTGTGTTCATAATTTCAAGTTCATAGGTTTATTGTCTCAGGGTTTTGTGTTGTCAGATTTCATTCACAATTATCTAGACACTTACATTGTGGTGTTTCACAACAGAATTGTACAGAATAAAGCCCTTTTCACTTTATTTAAAACTGTTACATTGTGTATTATTCCTGTAATGTTTGACATGAGGAGCGTGGTCAGACACACTATCATTTACACAGTATGTGCAATTTCAGCACTACAATTTACAAATTAGTAAATACATTTAGGAATGCACCAAAATACTGCTTTCTGGTGTTGAGATAGCTTTTTTTTTTTCCCGGGGGGGCATGCCCCTGGACCCCCCGAGCAAGGCTAGGATCTTGGAGCACAATATAGCCCCCCCTGGAAATAAATGCACCAGCCGCCACTGTATTACGGAAGCTTCCTTCCAGGGTGACTTTTAAACAAGTGTCCTATTCCTCCTCTCCTCTTTTCATCCGTTGGCGAGGGCAGTGTAGGATGTCCTTAAGAGCAGAATAACATCCTGGTTTACACTGGAGTCGAGTCTCTGTTTGTCTAATTGCTGCAGTTCCTTCACCCTCCTTCCCTCCCATCACCACTTCTAGGAGGGAAACTACATCAAAGCACTTGGGTGGTCTGTGGCTCAGATGCTGGCCAGGTGACAGTTGAATACATTTGGTTTACGCAGTCTCAAGGTGTGTGGTTAGAAATCTCAGTCAAAAGGAGGTTGCTTCACATACAATTTACAGCTACCTGGATGAGAGAAGGAATTAAACACCTTCTTTAAGGGGAAGGATGACCTGACATGTGAACAGAATGAGCGACAGGGCGATGGTTCCTATTGTGACACGTCACAGTAGTCATGTTGGCATGTTGTTTTAGTTTTTTTAACAACCCAGATGTGACAATTGTTGTTTATGTTGTTTCAGGGAAGCAGTGTTTCTTGGTTCTGCGTCAGCAGCAGTTCAACGTTCAGGCGCTGGTCGCCGTGGGAGATCGTGCCAGCAAGCAGATGGTCAAGTTTGCCGCCAAGTGAGTACAAGTGCAGCATTTCCTGTCAACCGCGGGCAAGGCAAACAATGGTGGGAACGGTTGTTTGGTCCGACCCAATGCGTTCAATCCTTTTTCACACATTTTGTTGAGGGAAATTGTATTTTTTTTTTTTTTTTTTAAGGGTGTTTTTAATGGGTATGTTCCTGTTAGGGTTGCACAGGACTGAAGATCACAGCAGACAGGCATACTTAAAGGTTATTCTGTCATTAATCATTAAGAGGTCATAGCCAAGTCCATTATTGAAAGTATTATGAGGGAATAACAACAGATATCCACCCACTTAGGAATGCTTAATCACTACGTGATCTCATGCCAAGCATTCAAGATGTATATCGTCGTCTTCGTCATCTGCCGCTTGTCCGGGGGTCGGGTCGTGGGGGCAGCAACCTAAGCAGGGAGGCCCAGACTTCCCTCTCCCCGGCCACTTCCACCAGCTCTTCCTGGGGGACCCTGAGGCGTTCCCAGGCCAGCCGAGAGACATAGTCCCTCTAGCGTGTCCTGGGTCTTCCCAGTGGGACGTGCCCAGAACACCTCAAGAGGGCGGCGTCCAGGAGGCATCCTTATCAGATGCCCGAGCCACCTCAACTGGCACCTCTCGACGTGGAGGAGCAGCGGTTCTACTCTGAGCCCCTCCCGGATGACCGAGCTTCTCACCCTATCTCTAAGGGAAAGCCCGGACACCCTGCGGAGAAAACTCATTTTGGCCGCTTGTATTCGCGATCTCGTTCTTTCGGTCACTACCCACAGTTCGTGACCATAGGTGAGGGTAGGAACGTAGATCAACTGGTAAATAGAGAGCTTCGCCTTTTGACTCAGCTCCTTCTTCACCACGACGGACCGATGCAGAGCCCGCATCACTGCGGACGCCGCACTGATCCGCCTGTCGATCTCGATATATGTATAGATATATTTTTTTTAGATATTTTTTAATCTATCAAATGTTACATGGCAGAAATGGTACACTTATGAATAACTGATTTGCGTGAACTGAATCGATTATTGGCCAAATACACTACTTATAAATTGACTGTCTGATATTTTGGATTTTTTTTTTATTTATTTTTTTTATTGTTTGGCAAATCATATCTTGATGCTTTGATTACAATAGCATGAAATCCTGTTGGGTTCTTAGCTGGAACTCAACTAGTACAGCCTGGGTATGAGTACAGACGGGATGAGTACAGCCATTAACACTGGAGAAGTATTGATTCAAGAGAAGCACAGACGTGATAGGCCAGTGTAACAGGAAGTTGACCAGTGTAACAGGAAGGTGACCCAAAGCAGAGGTCTGACTGCTCGTCTGAGGATGGTCCAAGGTCAGTGTCATCCATTTTGACCTCTGTGACCAGACCCTCTGACCTGAAGAGCAGTTTGACCTCAATGTGTTTCCTCCCAGGGTTGCCTCAGGTCTGTGTTCTAGAGATGAGGGCTGTTGGTTCATCTGCCTAATTATACACGGTGTTGTACTGAAGATATTCCTGAACCCTCCCAGCAAAGACAGAACCGCACCTAAACCATAAGGTTTAATCCGTAGTTTTAAGGAATGATCTCCTTTGTCAGAAGATGTGGATAATCACATGCAAGATATAAGATACACTTTTAAACTCACATCAGACTTGTTGTATGATCAAGAAAGTTGCCAATTTCTCCGCCCAACAACACATTGACTCACCACTCTTTCACAATGCCCGGTGGTTTGAAATGGCAGTTGGTTGTATTGCATTTATTACACTCAGCAACGGATACATTTTACCTGAGGATAGTGTTGTCATCTAAACAGTTTTCAGATAGGTGTGTCATCATGTTGAGGCTTCACCACACATATTAACTTCCATCATGCTTGAAACATCCTGCTTTTAGTAAAACCCATATGAAAGCCCTTTAACTCCAGTATGACCAGCAAGCCTTTCTTAATCATCGGGAGGGCTACGCTTGTGTTCTTGTGTTTACCATGTGTGAAAGCTGAGTCCTGACACCCCTAGCTGGTCTTCACTTCCTCATGTGAGGCTGGACCCAGGCCAGTGGCAGCATTGTTGTGGAAGACTGCATGTTGGCTGGTATTTCTCTCCAGCGTGTGGGAGTCTGCCCTCAGTGATCGCCGTTCGCTTTCCAGTCCTAGTCTCATCCTTCAACATATGCTCCACAACATGGTGAAAGTTTTTCCACGCTGGTCTCTTGAGTGGCTTTGTTAGCATGGTTTTTAGGAGTTAATTAGCTAGCTGTGTGCATTGTGGCGGTGATGCCCCCCTTTTGGTCCCTGGATCCCAGAGCTGAAGAGGTTATTAATGGGAGGATTTATTTGTGTTGCTGATCTCACCATTGCCAGCAGCCTTCCCAGCAGCTGTCTGGGGACTGAGACTTCAGCCCCCCCCTCTCTCTCATTACAGCTTCTTAATGAGAGAAGGTGAAGGATTACAGCAGGTGGGCTCCATCTGCCCACGGCGAGGCTTGGTGACAGTTGATTTTGTTGTTTTTAGGCCTGGCCATGACAGTAGTGTAGCCTCAGCCTGACTGTGCCAACCCTCCAGGAATAAATCTATCCTTTATTTTTAATTTTTTACAATTACAGTGTTTGAAGTGAGGCGTTTTGGTTACATGTACAGTACTGTGTTTACCCTATTTTGGAGACTCAGTGTTCCAGCCAACATTTAAACATGAGGGACTCTAGAGACTGTTTAGTTATGTTTAGTTCTGCAACAGTTGGTTCCTCCTAAAACACTGCAGTGAGGTAATATGATTTGTTGTTTTCTTTCAATGTTGTTGTAATCAGCTGATTGAATCAGAATAAAAGAGGAATCATGTTTTGGTCAGGCAGAGGAGATGGCAATAATGCAGGTTTCACAGAATCTTCAGGTCTTATGACAAATGAAGCCAGCATTTCAGTGTCAGGTTTGGTATTTTGCTGAGGTTTGAAAGACTCTTGTCTATGTGGTTAGCAACTATGCCAGTTACTTCCCCTGCTGTAAGTATGCTTTTTGTAAACATCAATCAGGTTTTTAATGGAAACTTCTACAGTTCTCAGTTGCATCTCCCACGCCAGGTGTGTGTGGTTTTGAATGTTACACAAATCTCCTTTCCTCTCTTCGGTTTCCTCTTCTTATCCCCTCTCTTTTTCTCCTCTACTCTCCTTATTTGTCTTCTGCTTCCTCTTTCCTGCCCTTTCTCTCCTCTTCCCTCTTTCCTCCTCTCCTGACTTCGCGTCTTCCCTCATCCTCTCCATCCCCAGCATCAGTAAGGAGAGCATTGTAGACGTGGAGGCCCTGGTGAAGAAGGTGGATCAGAAGATTGAGAGCTGCTCTCAACAGGATGTGGAGCTCTTTGTTGAGAGGGTAGGCCTCAGGTTACGATCATAGCTCTACATTAGAGGGGTAGGCCTTATGTTCCAGATCTAGATGGCCTTTTACAATCGGTTTTATTACAATACAACAATATTATCCCCCTTATGAAAGTTAGACTGTTGTCAGCAAAGTATTGTCTGTGTTTGGATATTTGGTACTTTCCGTACAGCTAACAGTTGAGCTGTGGAAAGTACGGTAGGTTTGTTAATCTAACAGCTTGTTTGATCTCTCACACTTTTCCTTTCTTTCTCTGTTCTCTCCTCTGCTCCTTTCTGTTTCATCACTCATTTCTTCTCATTTCTTCCTCTGTCTGTCTGTGCCTCTCCCTACTTCACACACACCTGTCCTTGCTCTCTGTCAGATTTTCGTGATCAGCCAGGCGGAGCCCCGTCTACCCCTGCAGCTGGATGATGCTGTCAGGCCTGACGGAGATGGGGATGAGGTGAGAACGAGTACTTGCGGTGGATGAGTGCATGATGGCCCCCCCAACCCTCCCGGGGGGCCTGTCTGACACCTGATAATTTCTTCCTTCATTCATCATAATTCTGTCTAATTTGTGTCCATGTGGGTCCAGAGAGAGCCTGCTAGGCAGTGTGTGTCCAGGTCATCCCTCTCCAGTTGGCTCCAGAGACAGTTGAAAACTGTGTTTGTACTGATAGGTTATCTCTGGAACTAGCCAGCCCAGGAGGTCTCTGTCCGGCTTGCTGACTGGTTAGCACACAGTCGGACAGTTCCAGCAGGATGTCTGTCTGTCTCTCTCTGGGCTGCAGCTGTGTGTGTGTGTGTGTGTGTGTGTGTGTCTGTCTGTCCATCCTCATGTGAGGCCCTGGTGCAGGATACGGAAGCTGTTCTCAGGCTATTAGATAGGGCTGTCCCCACTCAGTCGACTAGTTGATTGTTTGATCGATATGCTCCTGCCGGTGTTACCGTTTTCCCTTTCGTTAATCTGCGTTTTGTTTTTGTTTTTTTGCATATGGCACGAGCACAATTGTAGCTGTTAGCCCAAACTGTACCATACTTTTTTCTACAATTGGTGTTATTAATCCTTTAGGCAAAATGGCAAAGAAATCTGTGGTATGGAAGCATACCACAATGCCACGGTACAGGGAATGCACTCTGCCAACTAGGTTTATAATCCATAGTTCGACGTTGAATATGATGTAGCCTACCACTTGAAAAGTTGGCCATCAGATCATTATTTTACAGTGTGTAGCATATAGGCTAGCCAGGCCTAGGATTTTTATGTTTTGGGAACTAAAGTTTTAGGCTATGTCTGCGCTGTGCTACTGTAGGTCTAACCATCTACATTTTATTTTGAAGCAGCCTAGTTTTCGATTTGAGAGACCCGCACGCTTTCAACAATTATGTTGGCTTTGGATGTGCTAAATTGTTACACTCTTGTTACTAGTCAAATAGTTAGTTCTGTATATAGGTTACATGTGTATACTCAAAGACATGAAGCAAGATGGCAGGTTTATTCCCTAAATTGAAGTTTACAATTTGAATAATGTAGGTTAAAGATATCACAGCCAAATCGAATGAAATGATCTTGTCCATCAACAAAATCTTTCTCTGTTGCACTGTTTCACTAGGCTGGCTCTGCCCTCCTACGTACTTGCGCTCAATTTTCATTTTGCTTCTGTACTAGGTCCGGCCTAGCCTGGTCCTAAACAGTCCCCCACCCCTCGGCTTGAGGCAACGTCCCCGGTGGATGTAGGTGGTATTGCATTTCCGATTTGCTACCCGACTTGTCCGGTCGTTTTTATACTATTAACTCCAGTCAACATATCTAAAACTATCTCCCTCGATAATTTATGTTCGATTCTCGAACCTGGCTCATACTACTAGCTTTTTCATAGCAAAAATCAGGAAAAATTATTTTAAGTTTGAAACCAATCCGAAATGGGTAAACTAGCACCCCATTTATTTTCTTACGTCAAGAAAAGTTGCCTGGAAAAGTGCTCGCGGATACGAACAGGGGACGAGCACAAAATAGGCCGTAAGGTGAACCCTGTTATCATTTCATCCTGCTCCACAGTCTGGCATCTACACAATCTTTAGCTCATAAAAAAGAACGAGTCGTGCTTAGCTACCAAAAAAAAAGTTTGTCGCTAAAATTCCAGTCGATTGTCGATGCGTCTATGTTTTATGCAGAACTAGTTTCTTCAGAGCGTAATAGGATTTTGATGGCACGGTTTGACACGTGATCGTTCTACACCAATAAGGTAGCTGCTTTTTGTCAACATGGATATGGACTGTGCAACACAGTCCTAGCGAAAAACAGGAACATCAGCCTGTCTCACATGCACTTTTGCAGCCGCAGTGTATCACATGCAAAACCCTGTCAGGGGACGAATTTCTGGTCATCCAGGTGACGTGCAAGGTCCCATCCTCTATTTGCCAACCATATACATCCATGTTAACAAAAAGCAGCTACCTTATTGGTGTAGAACGATCACGTGTCGAACCGTCATCATTATAATAGTAACATAGGTAGCCTATAGGCTTAATTAAGCTTGCTTTGCCGAGCTAGAACAACGACAGAGCCAGATATTCAAGTTTACAGTTTCTTTAATCCGACACAATACTTAATCAGTCAAACTAAAAACACGAAGCAAAAAGAACAACGTATAGGCCCAGCACGTATAATACTACAGTACTAATAGTATTGAATTTCGTAAAGTTCACATGTATCTGCTTCTTGATCGGACTTGTAGGCCTACCACATTCTATTCTGACACAAGCTTGCGACTGGTTGTCGCAAAATATGACGTGTGCAGCTAGTTGCAAGCATGCACGAGTTCCGGAGCTAGGAACAAGCTTCTGCGCAAGACCGGACGAGTTGGTCTGGAAAGATGGCGCGGTCCATTTCGCGCTCTCGCTTGCCTCACTGCGCCACTGAGCACTTTTCATAGGAATGAATGGGGACGCCATCTTGGAAGAAAAATCTAGCTGTGTCTATTAATATATAAGTCTATGGTCTGTTCCCCACTCGTCTTCTACGTAAATTTGCATGCTGCTCTTTCAGGCAGTGATCCATGTGCTCTGATGATTTGCATGTTAAACTAACAATATTTTTATTATGTGGTACATTGGTTATATTTATTATCTCTTACAATCAGGCATTTTTTATGATATCGGCATTCATAACATCAGGACTGGTGACACGAGGCTTATTATTAGCCTTAAAGTAAATTTGATAGGGGCTGAATATCTGGAATGTCCAGCAGCTACATTGAGTCAGATCGGGAAAATGTTTGTACATTTCCTATGTTTGTCTAGTTGTCAATCTCCCTTCTTACGTATGTATTTCTTTCAGATTATCTTTTAAAACAGTGAGGTAAAACATCACACAAAATGGTTTGATGAAAAACATTATGACATTTATAGAAATGTATAGAAATATAATATTTATAGAAAACCTTTTCAAATTTAGATTAGTCGATGTTCAGAAGTGTTTAGTCGAGTCTTGGTCGACCAAAGAAAATCTTAGTCAGGGACAGCCCTACTATCAGAGCCCATCACAGTCCTGTGTTGTCACATTGAATATATGTGGAAGATCATGGTTTACAGGTCTCTCAGCCATTAACCCTTCACATCCACACAGGTGAATAAGCTGGTTAATGTTTCAGTTGTGTTTATTCTCTTTCCTCAGGATGGGAGAGCGACGGTCAACCAGGACACCAAGCTGGACAACAGAGTCATTGACCTCAGAGTAGGTTCCTACATCCCCCGTTATTAAAATACTGCCATTGTGTGATGTTGTGTATTGGTTGGTTCAGTTTGATTGACTATGCTGAATAGACTGACAGGTTCTAAACCCTGCTGGGCAGGTTCCAGCCCCTGTTTGATAGCTAGAATGAGTTCAAAACCATGTTTGATATCAAGAGCAGGTTCAAAACCCTGTTTTATATCTGGAGCAGGTTCTAAACCTTGATAGTTGAACGGGTTCAAAACCCCGATGTGGCAGGCAGATAGGGGGGACAGACAGGCAGGGGGTCAGATAACTATAAAGACCCTAAGACAAAACATGGTCCTTACAGAACCAAACTCCATCTCACTTTTATTTTCAATGTTTTCATGCTTTCGGTCCCTCTGATGTTGGTTTTAGCTTGGCTCTGGTTAAGATACCGCCCAACTGGAGGAAACCAAGTCACTGTCTGTAGACTGGGATAGTATTGTTCTGGATTATAACCCCCTCCACACACACTCACACGTAGCACACCCTCAATTTAACTAAGGTTAGTCAAACAAGGACAGCTGTCTCTCACATGCATACACACACTATCATATGCACAAATGAGTACTCACACACACAAACGAGGCCAGTGTGTTTTGAACCGGAACGTCTCTAGATATGCATCACACGTTGAGTGAAGCTCCTCCACTGTCCCTGCCATGGCAGTTTTCTTGGCACCCTGGGTGTTTTCTTGCCACGGTTCTCGTGTGTCGTCCAGACCGGACAGTTAGATACCAGCAGAGTGTGTCTGCCCAGCCTGCATGGAGCCAGAAGACATTCCCTGCTCCTGTTACCTTCACTTTCACATTAAGAATTTAAATGGAGTCTTGAGGAGATTTTAAAGAATATTCTGGCTCTGCCTGACCTTCTATTTGTCAACTTCAAATAGAAAGGCAACATTTTCATGCTGTCAATGAGTCCCCGTGATATTGTGTTTAATGAGCGTGGGTCTGGCTAAGCTACCATCCGACTGGAGGAAACCAAGTCATAGATTGGGATAGTATTGTTCTTTATCACAACCCCCTCAACACACACACAAACACACACACGTGCCAAACTCAAATTAACAAAAGTTTGTCAGTGAAGGTCCATTGTGTGAAGGTAGACAGATATATCAGCCTTTATTCATAACAGGCTGATGGCTTCTTTTCTTGCTTTGTGTGTGTGGATGGGGTTGTGTGTATTGGTGATGGACTTTTCTGTATGTATAAAAATGTGTGTGTGTGTAGAAGGATTTGGGCTGGTCCCCTCACACACGTGTTGAAGCCAGCCAACTGTCCTGTAAAAGAGGAGCTGTCTGGTCTCTGCTCCATCTCTAGGCATCAGTCACACTAGTTCAAGGCTAAGGAGTTTATGTACCGTGGCATTAAAGTGAGATTGCATCCTACCCACACATTTGCCAACCAATGAGAGTTGCATTTATCTCCCGTGTGCTGAAATCCTTTATCAGCAGTTTGGTTGTCTATTTCTGCTAATGCTTGTGTAGCACCAGTGATCTTGTGATGATAGATCAAACCCTTGGCTTTCCTTGTGCACACCATGCATGGTTGTGTGTGTGCTTTTGTGTGTGTGCTTTTGTGTGTCTTAATGTGTTTGTGCATGAATACTCTTTAATGTGTGTGTGTGTGTTGTCCCTCCACAGACCACAACCAGCCAGGCTGTGTTCCGCCTGCAGTCAGGAGTGTGCAAGCTCTTCAGAGATACTCTGACCACCAAGGGCTTTGTGGAGATCCAGACCCCCAAAATCATATCAGGTATTCGCCGTCACTCTCAAATGCTCTAATCACTGAGCTATACCCAAAGTCGAACTGTGCTCTTCTAGTCCTTGACTATATGTGATATTTGGAAGTCGCTTTGGATAAAATTATCTGCTAAGTGAGTCCATGTAAATGAGATGCAGTGTAGAAGCACCATCATTTGGTGTTGTTATAGTGCTACTACCACACTGGGTGACAAGTAGGTTGATCCACCGTGGTGAATCAGCTCCTAAGTAGCTGTTGTGCAAAACTGCAAAGTTTTGCAGAAAACAACACAAAAACACAACACAAAAAACTGACTGAAAGTGTGACGGTTCTAACTTGCTGGGTGTGTCTGCCACCCTAATCACCAAATGAATCTCTCCAGACAGTGAGGCATTGACATGAAGCTAAGCCTGTAATAGTTAACTGTTGTACTTTTGCAGACATAAACACATATTTTCTCTGGGTTATTAGATGAGGAAGAGTCCTGAAGGTCAAGCAAGGTTCTGTCTGTAACTGTGACGGACGGATTCTACACTCACATATTCGTGCAACATGCATACTGTAGTTCTACACACGCATACGTTTACATATTACATGCATAGTTCTACACAAAGACATGCTAAATGCATAGTTCTATACACAGACATGCTACAATCAGAACTAGTTCATTAGAATTCTGCAGTTTCCCCAAGGGGATGAATAAAGAACCTTTTCTTCTATCGTCTATCTAGAAACCACTCAACCACTATTAGTATACCTCTACAAGTATGTGGTTGTCTGAGCTGCCAGACATATCCCAGCCTCACCCCCCAGCTACCCCCAGCCTCTCCCCCAGCCTTTTCATAAGCCCAACGACTCAAGCCTCTCCTCCAGCACCCCCCCAGCCTCCAATGTCGGTGGTTGCAGGAGTGTCTGTCTCACTTCCTCTTTACAGCCAGGAGCCAATGACAAGGTGGCCCAGCATGTTGTCAGTTTGAAAATGCCGCCTTTTGAACCACGTTGCGCTGTTGCATCCGGAGCTGTGAGTCAACATGGTTCTCACTTCTGAGAACCACGTTTCACCCTGCCTACGCCCAGCTCATGTGTTCTGTACATGTGGTCCTCTGTGCCCGTCCTCACGTAACCCCTTAACTTATCAGAGGATCCACCCAGACCTCAGTCAGAGGTGTCAGTGTGAGACATTTGAAGAGAACAACATGTTCACATGTACACACTACCACCCAAACAGCTAAACCAAGGATGGAGGAAGAGGAATAGAGGCATACTTTCAGCAGCTGGAAGTATGCCTCTCTCCCAGTATGGAGTTTGTCTCAGCCAAAGATGCAGGGAACACTTTAATTTGTTGTAAACTTTGTGAGAGCAGAAAAATGCTTTCAACCATAAAAATCACTGTGCTGACAGGAAAGCCTGTGCAACCAGTGATGCATGCACTCTGGCTAAACCAGTAACGTAAGTATTTACTTTAGATTCCAAGTAATAAGTAAAGAAATATGAATATTATATAGTAAAAAGTAACTTATCAGTCACTTGCCAAATACTGGTGGTGTTTGTGTGTGTGTGGTATTAAAGTGCAAGTGTGTGTGTGAAATTATTTGTAAATTTGTTGTGTGTCTTGTGCTCCTGAAACGGTGCCAAAACAGGTGTGTGTGAGTGAGATTATGTGTGTGTGTTTATACGTGTCTTCTTCTCCTGAGACGGTGGCATTAACAGGTGTGTGTGTGTCCCTTCCAGCGGCCAGTGAGGGCGGGGCCAACGTGTTTACTGTGTCCTACTTCAAGACCAGCGCCTACCTGGCCCAGTCCCCCCAGCTCTACAAGCAGATGTGCATCTGTGCTGACTTTGACAAGGTCTTCTGTGTGGGCCCAGGTATGATGCCGCTGGAGGACTCCCCCCCCCCCCCCCCCCCCCACCACCACCACCACCACCACCACCCTTCCCCAAATGTTCCATCCATTCAGTGAGTGCTGAGGTGAGGTGTCAAAGACCAGGGCAGGACCTTGGAAACCTACTGTGTTTTGTTCAAGCCACGCCCTGAGCCTGCTGATGTCCCTGACCAGCACAGAGAACTGTGTTGGTTAGCAGCCCAGGCGTCTGGGATCAACTGCTTCAGATCGTGGAGGGAAATACTCAGAACTTTCTCACCTTTGTGACATTGACATTTTTAGTTTTCAAATGTATTTGCATTCCTACATTTGTTTTAGTGTTTTTGTTTTGCTTTTAGGAGAGGGTGGTTAGTGTTGTTGGATTGTAGGCTGTGGCACGTGAGGAGCAATTTGCTTCTGTATCATCTGGCTAACGCACACAGCTGCAGCACCTTGCTGGTTTTAGCGAAACAAAGTTTCTCTGATATTGCACCAAATTGAAGCTTTAAACTGCTAAAACTGCAGAAATTATCATTGCCCCCCCCCTACTAAAAATGAGGTAGAACTGGGCCTGGTTGACAGACCCAGATGTCAACACTGAATGTTTTCACATGACAGTTGCAGATATTGACCAAAATGTGGGCTATGGTTGAAGTTACATAATTTCTTACTGATCAAGCAGCTCCACATCGCCACTGTGTGGTCTGATCCAGTTATAGAAAGAAAATGTCTACCAAAAGTAACTAACATTTTCCAGTTGTTCTTTTGAATTTAATGGTGGTTGTTGTGTTTCCCAGTGTTCAGAGCAGAAGACTCTAATACACACCGTCACCTGACGGAGTTTGTGGGTCTGGATATTGAGATGGCCTTCAACTACCACTACCATGAGGTGATTGAGTCCATAACCAACACCATGGTTCAGATCTTCAAAGGCTTGAGAGACAAGTAAGATTACTTTTGTGACAGGGGCATTGTTTTGTATCGTGTATACATCGTATGGACGAGTCTGTAGGTGGAAAAATGCTGGGTATTATGTCTCTCAAAGTGTTCCGTGCTTCCCCAGCAACATCTACTTGGGAGTGAGCTACTTGCAGCCCAACCAATACCTTTTGTGTGTGTGTGTCTGTATACGTGTGTGTGCGCATCTATGCGTGTGTGTCAGCTTCCAGACGGAGATCCAGACGGTGAACAGGCAGTACCCCAGCGAGCCCTTCAGGTTCCTGGAGCCCACTCTGAAGCTGGAGTACAGGGAGGGGCTAGCCATGCTGAGGGAGGCTGGTGTGGAGATGGGTGACGAAGAGGACCTCAGGTCAGATGGCACTAACCTCCTCATAACAAGCCCACCATATACAACCTCTAGAGGAGCAGAACCATTCTTCGGGTGCTAGTGAAGCACCTGAACCTGTTAACTGTGATGTGGTCTCTGACTGACTTCTGTCCTCTGTTTGTCTATTGCTCCACAGCACCCCCAATGAGAAGTTGTTGGGCCGTCTGGTTAAGGAGAAGGTAGACCTTCCACACGTCCTTCCTCCTTTCTATGTGTTTTACAGCCCTGTGTGTGTCTCAGTCAGTCGGGACCAGGGCTGCGGATGGGAGCATCAGGGATACAGAGATATGACTGTCCTCTCTCTCTCCTCTGTTAGTATGACACTGACTTCTATGTCCTGGACAAGTACCCCCTGGCTGTGAGGCCCTTCTACACCATGCCTGACCCCAGTGACAGTGTAAGTCAACACGCACACTGATTCACTCACTCACACCTACTCACTCACGCATTCACTCACACACACACATTCACTGACTCAAACTCTTTCACTCACGCAAACTTACTCTTTCAGACATACCCACTAGTGTTTGACTGCAGTGACATGACCGTTTTTTCGTCCTCCAGAAATACTCCAACTCTTACGACATGTTCATGAGAGGAGAAGAGATCCTATCTGGCGCTCAAAGAATCCACGACGCTTCTCTGCTCACTGAGAGAGCTACGCACCACAGCATTGGTAACCACATACCAGCACACACACACACCCCCTCTCTCTCTCTCACCCACTCACTCCATCACCGACATGCAGACAACCCCACCCATACATACAAACCAAATCCCACAAATCACAACCTCCTCCCACACACACACGCACAAACCTGCTGTGGAGAGACTGTGATACTTTTTTTTTAAATTACTTCTCATTAATAGTTTTTTTTCCATTGTATCTTGCAGATCTGGAGAAGATTAAGGCGTACATTGACTCGTTCCGCTACGGCGCTCCCCCGCATGCAGGAGGTGGCATTGGTAGGAAACCACACCCATTCCTCTGATGTGGTCTCAGCATAATGACATCATTAGTACTGAAGCAGATGTAGTCTCACCAATATGACCACACAGTGCTGAAGCAGATGTGGTCTCACGATTATTACCTCACAGTACTGAAGCAGATGTGGTCTCACCAAATTGACCTGACAGTACTGAAGCAGATGTGGTCTTATCGATATGACCTCACAGTACTGAAGCAGATTTGGTCTTAGCATTATGACATCACAGGGCTCCAGACTAACTTGTTGCCTTGGTTGCACTGGTGCGCCTAACTTTTTTATTTAGGTGCACCAGCACAAAATTTAGGTGCACCCAAATTTTTCCTTGCGTCGCCACAATTTCAAGGTCACCTTTTTATCACGCTCCATATACATTCATATATAATGTAAATGATCTTAAACAAGAATAAGGTGTAGGTAAATATAGGCCTATTTTTTATTTGAAGCACAATCATACTGTAGCCTATATATATATATATATATATATATATATATATATATATATATATATATATAAATATTTTAAGTGCTTCACTGAGCTACCAAACTAAAACATTTTAAGCAAAATAAAACATTTCAAAATAGAAAGTGCTACTGTTTAAAAGTGCTTCCCTGAACTGAGACCTAACATTTCATGGCTCAAAGTCTTATAGCAGGTCCCACCTTGCTGTCGCATGCCCTTCAGATGGCCAACACCTGTAATTTGGCCTTCTTGCCCTATGGCCTTGGCTAAATCATCTTTCCACACTCTCCCTAGCATCAAAATCCTAGCTCCATGGGTTAGCTCCATGGCCCAGCTTCGTAACTCAGGGGTCCGCAATTCATTTTTACAAGGGGCCACATGAGAAACCTGAAATGTGTTGGAGGGCCTCATCAATTTGCTCACTATTCATTTTCTCCCATTGTAAAAAGCAGTAAAGTATATATTTTGATTAGCTGCTACTGGTTATCAGAAGAATAAGGATATTCTGTAAATATTTATATAAATATTTTAGATTTTGGTGTAGGTCAAATAGGAAAGATTATAGAAGTAATAAACAGTATAAACAGCAACAACAGTGTTTCATTTTATTTGTAACCAGTTAATCTTCACAAACACTGAAAAGTTGTTTTGCAGTATGTTAAAGATGTGGAATTGATCAACTTTATACAAAAAGCAATACGTTTTTTCAGTTCATTTTCTTCTGTGAGAGAAATCCAGTGGGCTTGAACAAGTGCATCGAAATCTGTCTGAATGTCTGAGGTGGATATGCGAAGGACAGCTGACAGGTAATGATCAGGGTCTGCAGTTCAACTAGCAAGCCCGCGCCCACTGAATCAGTCAAGTTCTTATTATGTCGGCGTTAGTTTTTTTTCTTCACAGCTTTCACTTTGACCTCAGTAAACAGATACTTAGAAGTCCATGTCTTGTTAAAAGTTCATCAGTGGCAAAGTTTTTCATTTTCGAGGGCTAACCAACAGCTAACTCTCCTGTCGGTGAGGTTGCGCAAGCGCACATATGTAAATCGCCTGATCACTGTAGTCTTTCAGGACTACATATTTACTACCGCTCAACACATTTATTTATTTTAAATTTTTGATTTACCTCACGCGGGCCGGATTGAGACAGACTGGCCGGTCTGCTAAACTGACTCTCTGGTGCTCAGGTCGTAATTTCAATCAAACAGCACGGAGCTACAGGAATATCTGGACCACAGCCAATCAGAGGCAAAGACCCGCCCCATCTCTGTCTCTGATTGGTTTAGACCACGATATGATCCAACCATGAGTGTCAGTTCCGTCTTACGATAACAAACGCTTCGTTTGTGGAGAGACAGCGGATGCGAGGAGGTTAGGTGCACCGGTGCGACCTAGGAAAAAATTTAGTCGCACCCGTACACATTTTGGTCGCACTCTAGAGCCCTGCATCACAGTACTGAAAAGTGCATGTCTGCAAAAGCGAGAAACTTTCAAACGGACGTTGTACTTTTTAGGTGTGTTCGACTTCATGCAGTACCGGCAGTGCTGATAGGTGGCTGACTTGAAGCAGTGCATGCCGGTTAGAATTTTTGTCTGACTTGAGACGGCGCAATCACTACGTCACTGTGACATATGTCATCAAAGTACCATTTACATTTAGCAGACGCTCTTATCCAGAGCGACTTACAGTAAGTACAGGGACATTCCCCCGAGGCAAGTAGGGTGACGTACAGGGTGACGTCAGTTGGCACGACCAGGAATCGAACTGGCAACCTTCGGATTACCAGCCCGATTCCCTCACCGCTCAGCCACCTGACTCCCTAACCCCCTACCACAAGAGTGATTCGAGAGCAGCTGGCTGGGTCAGCCAGTGCATCTTCTCCAGAGCAACTGCACAAGCTTTGATGACAACACAATTATTTCACTATTGGCCAGACTCACACGTCAACCTTGACGTGCAGGACTCAACATTATTATTTTTTGGCACTGGCCCCACCGGGCTAGTGGGTTTGAAACTTACTGGGCCCAAGACAATATTTACTGGCCCCCCCCTCTAAAAGTTGTAATTTATAATTGTTACAACAAAACCAAAGACTTATAAGTTGTGTTATTCTGTTAACATGTTTAACCATTTATTAAACACATCATGGATATAAAAAGAACAAAAATGAAATCACGTTTCTAGTGATAAAAAATAAAAAGGTAATAGTCAGCAAAACAACTGACTTTTAACCTCAAACATGACGTGCTCTCTTCCCTGCTGACAGCCATCTCTGCACAACTCTGTCAGGCTGAAACTGAAACCTCTGGTCCCTCAATGCTAATATATAAAAGCTTCCATAGCATTTCATCAGTATGATACTAAGTACCCAAGTCGACACCATTCTTCGGCTGCAGTTCAATAGCCTGGGGGAACGGCTGGCCCGTCTTAATTACGTGATATGCCGTTGTTATAAGTCGTGCAATAACTTGATGGGCATCTCAGTTAAATTCCTGACCAGCATGGTCAACGGCCTGGAAGATGGATTGTCAACCATCCGCTTAGCTGTCACGCAAACCAGGTGCTGTCTGCTAGCATGGCTGGTCAGGGATTGTTTTCGAAAGTTGTCGGTGCCTGTGCCAAAAGATCCACTTTTGTCTGCTTTAGACGGGAACATACGACAGACGACACAGTGCATCTTCGTTCCATAAAAAAAATTGCTTCCGTTTGAGCTCGTGTGTCTACTTTGCTGCCATCTTCACTTTATTGTCTGGCGCCAGTTGTTAAAAAAATGTAGAGATTAGAGAATTAAAATTTGACAACCACTCGTCACTCACTACTCAACTCTTGATTTGCCAACTGTGCGCCCCACGAGCTGGAGTTATTTATGCATTTAGCAAAACATATGAAGGATGTTAACTTTTACAATGCGAAAATTTTTTCCAATCAATAATTTGCAGTGGCCCGATCGGGCCAGTGAGTTGCTAGTTTAACTGTCGTTACTTTTTTACTGGCCCCGGGCCATCGTTATTGTCGAGCCCTGCACGACGTGTGTTTTGTGTTTATTCTGACCCCTTCAGATTTGCTAATGCTCAAATCCGGACCAAACAGTTGATCGTCCATGATGAATTTGAATTGTATTTATTTATAGGGGCAGTGCACATTAATGAACATGACTGTAAATGTGTCCAAAATAGCTATTTTTCATCTGTAAACCCTTGACAGATGACAAGTCACCCTAAAAAACAATGCATCTTATATTGATTGATACAAAACACAAATCAATTCATTTAAAAAAGTACAAGCGCTTGATCAATTGATTCCAAGGACATTAAATCATTTAAATACATTATATATGACAGTTAATCTTAAATGACTGACGTAAATGCAGCACACCACAGGAAGCAGAAAACGTCTGACTTGACAGCTCCGTTTTCAACTCCTCTGCCGATTGCAAGCAGCAACTCTCGTCGATCGGTCCATCCAGCCGCAGCCAATGTCGAACACACCCTTTGTCTTGCCATGGCGCAGCGCTAACCTATGTGATGTGTGCTGCCCCCAGGTTTGGAAAGAGTGTGCATGCTGTACCTTGGGCTGCACAACGTACGTCAGACTTCCATGTTCCCCCGTGACCCCAAGCGCCTGACCCCCTGAGAGGACACTCCGGAAGCTCTGCTGGACAAGGGAATTATTGGAGCCAGGAACGGAGTTCAGGAACTGCTGCCACCTTAACTGTGACGTGCCACTATGATTTACCAGAATAGATGAGAGAATCAGTCCACTGTAGCAACATGGGATAGTTTCGGGATCCGGAAAATAACACAGGAAGTAACGGCTATGTAGGGGAGAGGAAAATGGTTAGGGGAAATATCTCCTCTAAGGCTCACCTGTAGATTAACAAATCCAAATAAATAACAATGAATCAACCCGTCTATTAAATTCACTTTTATGTTGTATCACTTTTCGACTTGGATAAACAACTTCAGTACAGGTAACACTACAGCAATGATGGTGGTCTCAAGAAATGTTTCTCAGTTGCTTCCAAAAAATCTAAATGTTGATTCAAGGATTCAAGTGTTCAAGTGAATAAAAGGCTCTTCGAAACAACAGCAGTTTTTTCATTGTTTTTACTCAATCAAGTGGAGCTATTGTATATGGCTTGCCGTGTCATTGTACCAATCCATGAGACATATTCTGGATCAGGATATTCATATTTAAATGTAAGACTGACATTAGATAAACAAACACACACTGCTTAGTTAAGCGTCAGTCATTCGTCGTAGCTCGCTAAGCGGTTTAGCGAGCTAATTTTCAGGCTAAGATAAAAAACGCCAAAAAACGCCAAAAAACGTACAGACGTCAAATTTTTGACGTCTGTACACGTTTTGACGTCTGTACACGGCCGTTTTTAACGTCTGTACACGTTTGGACCATCTATGCTTGCATGCTATTGGTTGGGACCAACATAGCCACCCCCCATTTTGACCTAGTGTATGCGCTAGGCTGTACGTAGTCCTGCTGTGATCATGTGGGCTCTTACGTAGCTATCATTTAGTATTTGGGACAGTCCATTTGTGTGGGGAAGAACAACTTGTGCGGTTTATCCTGTATCACACTCCAGTCCAGTAGGTGGCGATGATGCACCTATACCTTGTTTGCTAACCGCCATTAAAAGAACCAAAGAAGAAGACGAACACGTTGTGTGTGATTTCGAATTCTGGTGGAGGCAAATAGCAGAAAATGAGACCACAAACTTTCTGCCCAGACTTTTGCAGAATGTACCCGACTTTTGTCTTCAGATGACCAGGATTCTATACAGATTCGAACCAGGTAAGCTATCAATTAGCAACGTTTTATATTGTAAATTACGGCAACTTATATTTTATTGTATATTTTACTTTAATTCTAATTCCACTTAGTATTGCTAGTTATGTACCCTTAGTATAGTTTGTCCTCATGTTTAAATTTAAGATTCCTATATGTTTAATGTATGCCCCTTCCTACCAAAGCAAATACCTTGTCTGTGCAAACTTTCATGGCGAATAAAACCCATTCTGATTTTGATTCTGATTAAGCCAAGTCACTTGTTTTGTATAGCTGTTTGGCTAGTCCTGTCCTCCTGGGCTCCTGACTTCTCGTCATCACACCTGTAGTGCTAACTCTTTAATAACTAGAGAGGGTACAATTTCTGGGGAAATTGTAGGGTGTGCTTGCTTGCGTCGTTTGCACAGGGGTCCGTTTTTAATGACATTTTTACAACTGATATTTCTGTATATTTTATATAAAAATGCATAGGGCCTACTTATTATTTATAAAGATTACATAGATTTAAAATCATCTTTTTTTTTGCTGCTCATTTACAACTCAAAATAGAGTGAAGTGTAGAATGAAATGTCTTATTTCCCCTGCAATATGGAAGCAAATCGTTACCAAAATTCAAATGCAAATGCATTTCCAGAAATGCATTTGCATTTTAAGAATGTGGCTGCATTATTTGACTCATAAATGAAATTAGTAATCAATCATCCTATTTGCATTTTAATTTTCTTCAAGAGTGCTCAATCTTTCACTTAATTAAAATGAAAAAGAGATAGACATTTGAGATTTAATTTTCAAAACATGCCCCAGCAAATAGATACCAAAATTCAATTTGAAATGTAAAATTTGAAAATTAATTTCCAGAAATGCATTTTCATTTTAAGAACGTGGCTGCAAAATCCTGACCACAATTCAAATTAAAATGCATTTCCAGAAATGCATTTTCATTTTCAAGAACGTGGCTGCAAAATCCTGACCACAATTCAAATTCAAATGCATTTCCAGAAATGCATTTTCATTTTAAGAATGTGGCTGCAAAATCGTGACCACAATTCAAATTCAAATGCATTTGCAGAAATGCAAAATTAAACAAAAAGCATTCTGAGCGGCGCAGCAGAGTGACGTCAGTAGCCGCTCTTCTTCAGCTCCCTGCTGACCGAGCTATCCATCTTGTTCGGTAGGGGGCGGTGTGCACATCTGCATTGCATTACATTGCAAATGTGCTGGGAAATGACATTTTTACAACTGATATTTCTGTATATTTTATATAAAAATGCATACTTATTATTTATAAAGATTACATATATTTAAAAGCATATTTTTTTGCTGCTCATTTACAACTCAAAATACGAGTGAAGTGTAGAATGAAATAGATGTCTTCTCATTTCCCCTGCAAGAGGCAGCCTCATAGTTGAATCAAAACGAATACCTTTGGCAGACCGGTGTAAAAATTGACCTAATCTCTATGACTTAAACGTCCTTAAGTTTTTCCCTTCTCGTGATATTTTCAGGCATTTAGCCTACTCATATTGCATTCATTCATTAATAAAGAAGCCCCTTTGAAGATTATTCTACGACGTTACCGCCAGTAGAAGATGGAATCGCGATTCAAACAGTACCATCTGCTAACTGAAAATATGCCCCCAAAAACGTAAATAAACTTGACATTTATTTAGTGGGAAATCGCTTTCATAAAAAGCTCACTGGTAGCGATCATTGTCAGTAACAACGCAAAGTGTGATATAGCCCTGTGTGGAGAAGCTGCCCCGGTAAATTCTACTACTACAGTACAGTACTAGACTACAGTACTGCTGTGTTCGTCTTGGTAGCGATTGCGTTGGTTGAATTGGATTTAACGTTCCGTTGTACGGTTTAGGCTGAAATTAATTATTTTCATGAACAGATTGAGTGATTTAAGTAAGGGGAGTGCCGAACATGTTCTGTCGCCGTTTGACTTCCTACAGCTGTGTAGATGTTTTTGTAGTGTCTCGCGTAGGCTACAGCGTTGCAGTGAGCAACACTGGTTTGAAACCACAGGTAATGATCATTTCACCCACAAATCGTTTACTTGTAATGTAATGTCATAATAAATCCTACAACGAAAATGTATTTGTGAGGAATGTTTATTTTAACGATTGAAAACAGATGCATCATAGACCACTGTAGTATGTGTTGCCCGGGCAACAGAGGCTAATGTCATGCTAATGCTTCAGTGAAATAGTAGACTACCGTTTCCGAAAGTAGATGTGGGCCTACTTCCTTAATAATATCAGCTAATATTGTACATTACATTTCACAATTGTGTTTCACATCACAAAGTAAAATGAGTAAATAGTTATCACCCTGGCCTCTTTGCTTGTGGCGTTTCTGCAGCTGCCTTGCAGTAAAGCTATAGTTAGCCTAGCTATCCCCCAAGTTAACAGATGCGAAACGAATGTTCTGCTACAGGTAGTCACGCGTGTTTTCGTGACGTTAGTGACGTAAGTAACGTCAGTGACTGTGGCTAGCAAGTTAGCCACCGTTAGCTTCACTTTTCGCCACAAAATGTAATTTGTAATGAACGTAATTTGAACTTAAACCATCCAACGGAACGTAAATAAAAATACAACCAACGCAATCGCTACCAAGACGAACCTTTTGACACCCCCGTTGTGTATGTAGTCCAAATATTGACTGATCCTTAGGGGGGCGAATATAAACAATAATAATAAACTAGAAACGGCTGTTCCTGCGAAACAGCAGTGAGAATGCTGAAAACCTGAATGGGGATAGCTGACCATGCTAAAAAAGCTGAAAAGTGAAAATTTAGTAGAAAGTTATAAGCTGAAGCTTCAAAGCAACCGAAAGGTATTTTTGAAAGGGGCTGGAGCAGCATTCCAACAATGATTTGAAAGGATTTACCATTACTTTTAAAGGGAGAACAATTTGCACAAAAACCTTAATATTTTAAAAAGTATAAAAGTGAGAAATGAGAAAATACCCGCAAGCTGAAATGAATTTCAAAAATGTGTGAGTGACACAAAAGAGGCAGTGTGGAAGCTGAACTGCATCATCTGCATCATCTTAACAAAGCTAAGAGCTAAAATAGCCTACAATGCGGAAGAAGCTGAAAGCTGAACTGTTAAACAGAAGAAGTAGGCTAGCTAGTCGGAACAAGAATATTATCGTTTTAACAGCTGAAATTATAGTTGGGATAGTAATAGCAGTAGCAGATGTAGCCTACCATTGAGTGCGTTTACTCGGCTTTCTTAGTAGGATTCAATGTGTTGATGGAATGAAACATACAGCAGTAGAGCCGATACAGGAAGACACGGCGACACTTTGTTGCAGAAGGATGATGGTGCAAGTTTTGTCCTTGGAGCATACAACGATTAATAAAAAAGAATCATGTAGACGCGTTTATTGAGTAATCGCATAACTAATTACACATGTAAACGGAGTAATCGTATTATTGGCATAAACCGACAATCGCTAGTAATCGTGTTTCTCATGGTCAAGTAAACGTACCAATCACCTGTGTGAGAGACTGAGTGGTGCGTGTCTGTCGTTACGGTGATGGTGCAGCTATGATTGCTAACGCGCTGAGGGCAGAGAATAAGAGAAATGTAGCTAGAATCCACACCTCAAACAAGATAACCTAGACGCAACTGTACGTCCAATCCAAAATATAAGGATATTTTCCGAGACCCAAGACTCTGCCGAAACCAGAGATATTCTTTATATGTCTGTGCAGTCAGAAATACAACTCTACCTGCAGTTTCAAAAACGTGTTCCTTTTGCTTTCCTGGCGCTTGTTTGTTTGGTTGCCACGGTGATGGCGCAGCTGTGATAGCTAACGAGCTAGGCAGAGAGAAAAACGAACATTTACCTAGCATCCACACCTCAAACAAGTTGACCTAGACGCAAAACTATACGTCCAATCCAAAATATAAGGATATTTTCCGAGACCCAAGACTCTGCCGAAACCAGAGATGTCCTTTATATGTCTGTGCGGTCAGAAATACGACTCTATCGGCAGTTTCAAAATCTTGTTCCTTCTTGCTTTCTCTGACTGATTTTACTCACCTCTCCATTGAAGTTAGTGAGAGAATTTGAAAGGCTGCTCTCGCTTCAAGGCTCATAGCTGAAAATCTGTAAATGTGAGCTCTTTAGTAGTTACATTGGCTGAAAGAGGACAATTTTTCCTACATTTTAAGGTATAACTTGTTTCTGTAAGTTAAACTATATGAACGTTAGAGGAATTTGTTTGACAAATTAGTTAAATATCAGAAAAAGAATATCAGAAAAAGAGCAGCAAGCAGACTCTGCTTGCTGCTCATTCATAAAAATCAAGAAGGAGCAAACATTTTAATGTATTTCAAACTGTCATAATTCAAAATTGGCTGAACATTTGAAAAAGCTGAATCATTTGGGAATAGCTGAATGTCTTGTGAACATTTTAAAGGTTGAATGGTGTCTCTAGCTGAAAGTAAGCTGAAGTAGTTACGTTTGAAAGAGGAGGAAGCTTTTTAATGATTTGAAAGGATTTACCATTACTTTTAATGGGAGAATAATTTGCACAAAAACCTTAATGTCTTAAAAAGTATAAAAGTGAGAAATACCAAAAGTCATAGCCATCATCTCCTGAAGGAGCTGAACGTTTTGATACAAAAGTTGTAGGAATCGGTTAAAGTATGCAGACCTAGTTAAAGGCCAAAAAACGGCGGAAGAACTAAGAAGTTGAAAAACAATTGTGAGAATGCATTCTCACAACTAGAAAAAGCTGTTCCTGCGAAACAGCAGTGAGAATGCTGAAAACCTGAATGGGGATAGCTGACCATGCTAAAAAAGCTGAAAATAGTGAAAATTTAGTAGAAAGTTATAAGCTGAAGCTTCAAAGCGACCGAAAGGTATTTTTTGAAAGGGGCAGGAGCTGGATGAAGGCATAAAACTACAGAAAAGAGAAATAATTCAGAAGAATTTGAAAATTTAGTAGAAAGTCATTTGCTCAGGTTTCAAAAGGTCTGAAATGTATTTTAGAGAGGACCTGGAGCTAAATGATTAACCCTTTGAGGAGTACGTTCTAAATTTCTCGACTGTCCCCCCAGAGTGAGTTCTTTTTGCGCGTGAGTCTCAACGTTCCAGAAATTGATTATGACGCATTAAAATCGAATTTCTATACAATTTCACAATTTCTCGATTCGCATTTGAAAGTGACCTAGTTTGCACCCCGTATTAGTGACGACTACATTGGTTATTTTGTTTATCCGACCTTCTCGTTACGTATTTCTTCCGCTTCAGGGGATTGGCGAGACCTTCAAAGTTTTGGCTATGATTCTGATGCCAGAAGTACTTGTATAATTCTAATTATACCACCCATATATTTTGCACGATACTGAGATGAAAGCAACTGTTGTATTTCACAAGGTGATGTTTTTGCCAAACTAGCTAGCTCGTAGTGTAGTGAAGTGTCAATCAACAAGTTAGCTGTTGCTAATTTCCTAGGCTATGTTACGTTGTTTGTGTGGTCGGATTATAACGAATACAACATAATTCAGATACACCCAGTCAGTCTAACTTGATTGCTATACATAATTGTGTTCTCTCTTCCATCTCGTAAACCTACGGAGTTGGCAACCAGACCGTGTTCTCAAAATAAGTTACTGGAAACCAGCAAAACAAAAATTAAACGATGCATTACAATCATAGCACATTAGTCTGACTGGATGCACCTGCATTATTTTGTACTCATTATAATCCGACCACACAAAACAACGTAACATAGCCTAGTAAATTAGCAACAACTGCTGATTGTCAACCATGTGAGCCATAGGCGAGACTGTAGAATGATTCCCAGACCCCTTGACGAAAGGCGATCAAGCAAGCTCATGCAGCTTGGATACCTTCAAACCTTTTTGGTTGGCTTCTACTTTTCTGGGAAAACCTTTCTGGTGAGTAGATTATTTATAACCACAAATTACATACACATACCTGTGGCATGATATTGAGATGAAAGCATGACTTGTTGTTTTGCACGATCTGATGTTTTTGCTAGCTAGCTTGTAACTTGCTATGTTTAGTCTAATTAGAGCAAACACAATAATGCAGACATCCATTCTAAATTGATGGCTAGGTTTTGTGATCTCTTGCTACCATCTACTGCCATTCATTTCCGTGTTGTTGGAACATTTATTATTCCTCATTTATTGTCAGGCCACAGTTCAAGTATTGCAAAAATGAGGCAAGTGTAATTTGTTTGGAAAATCTAGGCTAGAGCTACTTGATGGAAGACATAGAATAAACCAGACTTTATGCTTATTCAAAATAACAACTTATTGAAATGACAAGACAGTAATGTATGACTAATGTTTCATAGGGTTATGAACACACCTCTTGTCATACCACTTGACTGCCTGCTGTTGACCGTTTTCTATATATTGAACATCTCCCTTTCTAATTTTACAGGTCAATGTTGGCCCACACAGGCCCCGTTCCAAGACACAGAAAATGTTTAAAGAGGGTTGCACTGCTGTACAAATTGTCCATGTATAGTACTACATTGCCATCTCTCAGGTGTGCAGAGCAAGTAAGGTCAGCACAAAGCAACCCATCCCTGCTGAACATCAACTAAACCGTTGAGCACCTAATTCCTTGGTGTACCAGCAGTGGCTAAAAGCCCATCTCCCATCCCACATCTTCACCACACTGCATAGAGGGACTATAGAGAGCATCCCGAGGAGCTGCATCACAGCCTGGTTTGGGAGCTGCACCGCTTCGAACCGCAATTCTGCAGAGGATAGTCAGGACAGCCAAGAAGATAGTCGGGGTCTCTCTTCCCTCCCTCACAAACATACTTAACGGTGCATCCGCAAAGCCACACGCATTGTGGACAAACCCATGCACCCCACATGCACCTGTACATCATCAATATTTTTGCATATGGATGCTACCTCAATAACTGATGTTCACATATGGTATTAGTATATTATGTTTACATTCACATATTGTATATTATCTGTATATTTAGGAGGTTCCCTATATTTTAGCTTATCATAGATGTAATCTATGTTCTGTGTACTTATATGTTATGCCAGGTTGTCTTGCGTTGTCTTGTCTTCAGTGCCCAATTTCAGTGCCCAGTCTGACCTTGTGGTGTTCTGTGCACCTGACAATAAAACACTTGAACTTGAAGTATCCCATCCTCTTTGTGTCTTGGGGAATTTGTCACAAATTTCATCTCGTCTTGTTGGACCAATTTTATTTACCTAATTCTACTTAGTTGTTGTAGTTGTTTAGGTTATGTCTAGGTCCTGGAAGAATGTTGTTTCGTTTCATTGTGTAATGTAAGTGTATGAATAAATGCCAGATGACATGTCAAGACAACAGACCACGCGTCAATGGTCGACCAATTTACCTAGCATCCACACGGTGTGGATGCTAGGTAAATAACTTGTTTGAGGTGTTAACCTAGACGCAAAACTGTACGTCCAATACAAAAAATAATGATATTTTCCGTGACCCAAGACTCTGCCGAAACGAGAGATGTCCTTTATATGTCTGTGTGGTCAGAAATACGACTCTACCGGCAGTTTCAAAATCTTGTTCTTTTTGCTTTCTCTGACGATTTTGTCACCAGATTTGCATTGGTCTCTATGGGGCGAGAGTTGGACTTTGTCTCGCTTTCGTGGGGCTCTGAACAAATGTGTACGTCTGTTGGATTCAACAGACAACTGTCTACGACCAGCACAAAATTAGCTATCTATTGATCCAAAATGAAGCATGAAGAGAGAAAATTGTGGCAATGCTGGCAAACTAGAAATATTTTTTCAACGACATCCGAAGCTCAGGCTTCCACTAAGCGTTTCAGTCTGCACTCTAGGGTTTCACGTACACACCCATGTACAGTTAGGTCCATAAATATTTGGACATTGACACAATTTTCATCATTTTGGCTCTGTATACCACCACAATGGATTTGAAATGAAACAATTTTCATCATTTTGGCTCTGTATACCACCACAATGGATTTGAAATGAAACAATCAAGATGTGCTTTAAGTGCAGACTTTCAGCTTTAATTTCAGGGTATTTACATCCAAATCAGGTGAACGGTGTAGGAATTACAATACATTTTATATGTGGCCCCCCCCTTTTTAAGGGACCAAAAGTAATTGGACAATTGGCTGCTCAGCTGTTCCATGGCCAGGTGTATGTTATTCCCTCATGGGAGTTCGTTATTTCATTGACAAGGAGCAGATAAAAGGTCTAGAGTTAATTTCAAGTATGGTATTTGTGTTTGGAATCTGTTGCTGTCAACTCTCAATATGAAGTCCAAAGAGCTGTCACCATCAGTGAAGCAAGCCATCGTTAGGCTGAAAAATCAAAACAAACCTATCAGAGAGATAGCAAAAACATTAGGTGTGGCCAAATCAACTGTTTGGTACATTCTTAAAAAGAAAGAACGCACTGGTGAGCTCAGCAACACCAAAAGACCCGGAAGACCACAGAAAACAACTGTGGTGGATGACAGAATAATTCTTTCCCTGGTGAAGAAAAACCCCTTCACAACAGTTGGCCAGATCAAGAACACTCTCCAGGAGGTAGGCGTATTTGTGTTAAAGTCAAAAATTAAGAGAAGACTTCACCAGAGTAAATACAGAGGGTTCACCACAAGATGTAAACCATTGGTGAGTCTCAAAAACAGGAAGACCAGATTAGAGTTTGCCAAAAAACATCTAAAAGACCCTGTACAGTTCTGGAACAACATCCTATGGACAGATGAGACCGAGATCAACTTGTACCAGAATGATGGGAAGAGAAGAGTATGGAGAAGGGAAGGAACTGCTCATGATCCAAAGCATACCACCTCATCAGTGAAGCATGGTGGAGGTAGTGTTATGGCGCGGGCATGTATGGCTGCCAATGGAACTGGTTCCCTTGTATTTATCGATGATGTGACTGCTGACAAAAGCAGTAGGATGAATTCTGAAGTGTTTCTGGCAATATTATCTGCTCAGATTCAGCCAAATGCTTCAGAACTCATAGGACGGCGCTTCACAATGCAGATGGACAATGACCCGAAGCATACTGCGAAAGCAACCAAAGAGTTTTTTAAGGCAAAGAAGTGGAATGTTCTGCAATGGCCAAGTCAATCACCTGACCTAAATCCAATTGAGCATGCATTTCACTTGCTAAAGACAAAACTGAAGGGAAAATGCCCCAAGAACAAGCAGGAACTGAAGACAGTTGCAGTAGAGGCCTGGCAGAGCATCACCAGGGATGAAACCCAGCGTCTGGTGATGTCTATGGGTTCTAGACTTCAGGCTGTCATTGACTGCAAAGGATTTGCAACCAAGTATTAAAAGTGACAATTAGATTTATGATTATGTTAGTTTGTCCAATTATTTTTGGTCCCTTAAAAAGGGGGGGTACATATAAAATGTGTTGTAATTCCTACACCGTTCACCTGATTTGGATGTAAATACCCTGAAATTAAAGCTGAAAGTCTGCACTTAAAGCACATCTTGATTGTTTCATTTCAAATCCATTGTGGTGGTATACAGAGCCAAAATGATGAAAATGGTGTCAATGTCCAAATATTTATGGACATAACTGTAAATCTCAGAAACGGCTTGAAAAAGTCATGAAACATAATCAGTGATATTGAAAAAAGTTGAATAGATATCAAAAAGCTGAATTGAAAAAAAAATTGTTTAGGGTTTTGTCAACATGTTAAAGTTTAAATGGTGGCTGTAGCTGAAGGATTGAGTAAGAAGGATTTGAAAGTTGAAGAGGTTTAAGAGGATTGAGAGGATTTGAAAAAAAAATGCTGAAGCAGCATTCCAACAATAATAAGTATGCAGAATAACAATAGTGTTTTTGCTTGCATTAAACACACTAATACATATAGGTGAGAGAACAAAGGTTGTGCCCTTGCCGAAGGCAAAGCACACCCAACGAGCAAGCTCAAATTAACGCCGCTAAACTAGACCTTATAAGGCTTTGAATATTGCGTTACTGAATGCGGTTATGTTACTGAAGCCAGCAATCTCAAAGAGTTGTTTAACAAGTTGTAGTTGTTGTAGTTAGCCTAGAGCTACCACTAATATATTTTGTCATGCTAACAGGTTAGAGATCATGGCGACGAGCGTTCGCTGGAGCAGAGGGCGACTGCTTCAATCTGAAGTGGTTGATGAAATGCTTTTGCTCATTAGCGAGTTAATTCGGGAAGCCAACGATCAGCAACAACAACCTGGTAATGTACTCGTCATATTTAAACATGATCTGAAGAAGCAAGATTCAAAACACGATGCCTCTGAAACATTTTTCTCTTGAACTGCAGTTGCTCCTGGTTTCACCGTACCTCGAATGGGAGGACAGACTGGAGGAAGGCCGGTTTACCAAATCGCCCAAGAGCAGTTGCAGATGTTGTTGTCCTTTAACTTCTCTGCTAAACAGATTGCGGAGATCTTGGGTGTCTCAAGAAGAACAGTGAACCGACGGTTACGGTATGTGTCAATTGAAGGACTAGTTCAGGAGAGATCTGAATAATGTAACCCCTTTCTCACTGAGCCATACACAATTGTTTTTCTTTACAAAGACAAAAACACTGCAGAATTACCCTTTGTTATGGAAAAATTCTAGCGGCACTGTGTAGATTTGAATAGTCAAGAGATGGCGGTTACAATAAATTTATTTTGCTTATACAGATTATGAATTAACAAAGTACTTTGTGATCAGTCATAACGAAGGAGGTGCTAACCACAGGTCGTTCGCCAGAGTGATGAAGAACAATCATAAACCCCTGCCTTATATAAACTTTAGATCAAATGATTCCTCTGAACTCTGTTGATTGGTCAGCACTGCTCAGTGACAGTTTGACTTCATATCAAGTTCCCACAGTTCTTTAATGTGGCCTCTCTCCCCAAACCAGTAGATGGTAAAACCACAGGAGTTCACCAGTCAAATGGTCAACTGTCCTTTGTGTGGGCAACATCAAACAAGTATTTGATTAACCCCACCCAATGCAACAGGAAGGGTCATAGCAGCAGATCACAATAACGATACAGTTGAATCCACATTGTCTCCAGACCAGCCGTCTCATCCTCCCCAGGTGTCATAAACTGCAAATGGCATGTTTACCAAATGGAGTTGATTCTTCTTAATCAACTTTAAACACATTCCTCATATATAAAACACACACATTATAACTGTATTCCAAAATTTCCACAACACCTTTCTATACATATCATAAAAAAATCGATATACTGTGATAGAACTCTTTCATATCCCATATCTTTGGAGAAAAAAGTCATGCGCATGTACCACGTAGCTGCCTTGTCACTGTTCCTTAAACGCATTGTTTTGTTTAGAGTTACTACTAGGGATGAATGTAAAAAATGTATCTAAGTTCTAATATGTATACATTGTCTTCCATAGACAGTACAAATTTATCTTTTAGAGGTCGCTACACAGATCTAACAGATGATGCTCTTGATCTGAAGGTGCTGCTATTCGGAGTATGTCCCCCAGCCTTCGGAGGAGAACATATCGAGTGGTGTAATGGCATTTTTTGATATAGTTACTAAGAATGTATTTTTAATAGACTGAGGTTGTGTTTAAACAAATGGATGTTGCAGTTGGTCTTAAGGTATTTATGGTATTGGTTTATGATGCCTGATTGAGAAGCTAGGGGCACAGAGGTTGGGGGATGTTTGAGTTCTGTGGCCTAAAGGGAGATGGATAGATGGATTCAGTTGATCTAGCAGCCCTGACCTTTTGGCCAAGGAGATTGTGTCCTGTGTCCTGTTTGTGTTTCATTAAGGGTATCTTTACTGTCCTCATTTAGAGAAAGAGCCGTGACATCAAAAGACTTTGGTCACTTGACCTGGGGGGTTATATTGTCTTAACTGTCACTGAGCAGTGCTGACCAATCACAGAGTTCAGAAAAACCATTTGATCTAAAGTTTATATAAGGCAGGGTTTTGGGGTTGTTCTGTATCACTCTGGCGAACGACCTGTGGCTAGCACCTCCTTCGTTATGAATGATCACAAAGTACTTTGTTAAATCATGATCTGTATAAGCAAAATAAATGTATTGTAACCGCCATCTCTTGACTATTCAAATCTACACAGTGCCGCTTGAATTTCCACCATTACAGTGGCAGTCAATTTCGCTGTGGCATCTTGATGGCAACCACAAGCTCAGTAAGTAGGTGACTTATTTTACTGTGATTCGTTCATTTCCCTTAACTGTGTCCCTAGCCAATGACAAGCTGATTATTTTATGAGTTTTGAATTGAAAATGAGATGTTCTGCTTCACATGAATGCAATAGAGGTTAGGACTTTTCTTTCTATTAAACATGTTGCACAGAAATGTATACAAATCATTTTAGCTGCATTCAAGCCATTTATATATTTTTTGTTAAGATGTGCAAGTGAAATCTTTTATTTTCATCTCTTAGGTGGAGGATTGTAATCCATGGAGGAATCGATGGGTTCAGCCGACTGGTGGTTTTCCTGAAGGCTTCTAACAACAACAGAAGTGACATTGTAATGGACCTGTTTTCAGAAGCAGTCGCCCAGTTTGGTGTCCCATCCAGAGTCAGATGTGACTATGGAGGGAAAAACAACGCCATTTGTCTCTTCATGGATGTCTTCCGAGGATCAACCCGAGGGAGCACTCATAATCAACGTATTGAAAGACTGTGGGGCGATGTCTGGAGAGGCGTGACCAAAAAAACGCAAGGTCCTACGTAGTGTGGTCAGGTCTGTTGAGTTTATCATCGACAGGAAGTTCCCAGCCCTACAGGACACCTACCACACACGATGCCTCAGGAAAGCGGGCAGGATCCTAAAAGACTGCTACCACCCATCTTTCAGTCTCTACCCCGCTGCCTTCTGAACAACAGTTTCTATCCAAGGGCCAGCAGGCTTCTGAATGAACATTTACATGGACTTTTCTCACTAGCCACCTTACATTGATGCATTTCTCACTAGTCACTTTACACACTGTCACTTTCAGCTACTGGTTGCAATATTACACTAACTGTACCCCACTTGTCTTAGGTTAGTATAGGTCTAAGGTTAGTATAGGTCATTATCTGTATTAGAGGTCTAATATATTGTATACTATTTTGTATATTTAGGAGGTTTATAATTGGTGGTCAAGCCGCGAAGCGGCGCAGCCACCTCAAGTGTTTCTACCTTTTCTTATAATTAGGATTCCTCCGTAAGGAGGAAACCTATTGTTATTGTTAGTTTTATTATTAGGATTCCTCCATAAGGAGGAAACCTATTGTTATTGTTAGTTTTATTATTATTATTATACTGTCCCCAATGAGTGTGCCAAATTTCACAACTTTCGACCAAGCGCTTCTAGGGCCTGCCATAGACACCCAGTCTTAAGAAGTATAATAATAATAATAATAATACTAACAATAACAATAGGTGCTTCGCTGCTTGGCCCCTAATAATACTAACAATAACAATAGGTGCCTCGCAGCTTCGCTGCTTGGCCCCTAATAAAGGGGAAATTTGGCACACTCATTGGGGACAGTATAATAATAATAACAGTATTATTATTATTAGGGGCTAAGTAGCGAAGCTGCGAGGCACCTATTGTTATTGTTAGTATTATTATTATTAGGGGCCAAGCAGCGAAGCTGCGAGGCACCTATTGTTATTGTTAGTATTATTATTATTATTATTAGGGGCCAAGCAGCGAAGCTGCGAGGCACCTATTGTTATTGTTAGTATTATTATTATTATTAGGGGCCAAGCAGCGAAGTCGAAAGTTGTGAAATTTGGCACACTCATTGGGGACAGTCCCCTGGTCCAATTCACAAAGTTTCATGTCCCATACTCGGGCACTCTAGCTCCACCAATGGGTCAAAGTTGGACTTGTGTTTACACACGCAACTTTTGAACCGTATGACCCATTTTCAAAAATGAGGTACCATTGGATTCCCTGGACGAAGACGAGTTCAACGCACCCTATGGGGTCAATTTCCGGTTTATAGATTTTCCGCTATTTCCGGTTTTATCAAAAACCTTTGAAAGCCTACTCCTCCTACAATCTTTGTCAAATCTTCTTCAAAATTACCAGATATGCTCTTCAGACCAAGCCTCACAAAAGTTATGGTAGAGCATTTTGATACCCACAACCGTTTGTCCGTGACAGCCAATCAAAATCAGCAGAAAAGCCACCAAACAGGAAGTGAAGTCATATCTCAGCAGTTGTTTGAGGCAGTGAAACTAAATTTGATAGGCCGCCTCGGAAACTTATTCTGAGGATGTCCTCCAAAGATTGTGTCATGTGACTAAAAGGGGGCGTGGCCGGAAGCATAAACGTGTTTTGGCTAATAACTGTTGAAGTGTTTACCTTAATAAAGTAATTTCTTTGTCTGTTGATGTCTTGTGAGATATCAAGCCTGACTATTAATAACTTTTCATAAAATTCGAACGGACGTGGCCGCCATTTTGGATTTCATGGAAAAGTGTAAAAACCTTTTGCACGCCACAATTGTTGTCCAATGTTTACCAAATTTGGCAAAGATGATCTTTAGACCCAGTTTCACAAAAGCAATTAGATTAATTTTCAATTTTCAAAAACGTTTGTTCGGTAGAGACGATCAAAAGCGGTGGCGAAGCCGCCAAACGAGGCGCAAGAGCATATCTCAGCAACCATTTGCGCGATTGTCACCAAACTTGGGTTCCATCGTTCCCATGAGGAGCAGAGGAGGCCTGCAGTGTTATACCAGAAAAATAACTTTGAACTCTCAAGACTCTTGAACGCAAACATATATTTCAACCAAACTTGGTGTGTTGCATGAGTGCAACAGGTTGTTGTAATTGTTGCACAAGTGCTATGGAGGCCATGTCCTGCTCTGGACTGCTTGGCCCCCCCATTGCTGCTTGCAGCTATATTTGGTGGCCAAGCGGCGAAGCCACCATAAGGGTTTCTACCTTTTCTTATAATTGGGTGTGCTCAAGCCTTCGGCGAGAGCACAACCTTTGTTCTCTCACATATATATTATTATTATTTTTATTTCTTTTTGCCCCCCTAAAACTCAGTCAATATTTGGCCTACATAGACAACGTAGGTGTCAAAAGTTTCGTCTTGGTAGCGATTGAGTTGCTTCTATTGGAATTTACGTTCCGTTGCATGGTTTAGGCTGAAGTTAAGTTTTTGTGGCGAAAAGTGAAGCTAACGGTGGCTAATTTGCTAGCCACAGTCACTGACGTTACTAACGTCACTACGTCACTAACGTCACGAAAACACGCGTGACTACCTTTGGCAGAACATTCGTTTCGCATCTGTTAACTTGGGGGATAGCTAGGCTAACTATAGCTTTACTGCAAGGCAGCTGCAGAAACGCCACAAGCAAAGAGGCCAGGGTGATAACTATTTACTCATTTTACTTTGTGATATGACACACAATTGTGATGTGTAATGTACAGTATAAGCTGATATTATTAAGGAAGTACATCTACTTTCGGAAACAGTAGTCTACTATTTCACTGAAGTATTAGCATCATGACATTAGCCTGTGTTGCCCGGGCAACACATACTACAGTGGTCTATGATGTAGCGTTATCTGTTTTCAATCGTTAAAATAAACATTCCTCACATATACATTTTCGTTGTAGGATTTATTCTGACATTAGTAAACGATTTGTTGGTGAAATTACCATTACCTGTGGTTTCAAACCAGTGTAGCTCACTGCAACGCTGTAGCTTACGCGAGACACGACAAAAACATCTAACTTACACAGCTGTTTAGGAAGTCAAACGGCGACAGAACATGTTCGGCACTCCCCTTACTTAAATCAAAAGTCTATCTAACTACTAACCTGAACTTCATTGCCACAGCCTAAACGTTGTCAATCTGTTCATGAAAATAATTAATTTCAGCCTAAACCGTACAACGGAACGTTACATCCAATTCAACCAACGCAATCGCTACAGTACCAAGACGAACACAGCAGTCGTCTAGTACTGTACCGTAGTAGAATTTACCGGGGCAGCTTCTCCACACAGGGCTATATCGCATTTTGCGTTGTTACTGACAATGATCGCTACCAGTGAGCTTTTTATCAATGAGCGATTTTCCACTAAATAAATGTCAAGCTTATTTACGTTTTTGGGGGCATATTTTCAGTTAGCAGATGGTACTGTTTGAATCGCGATTCCATCTTCTACTGCCGGTAACGTCGTAGAATAATCTTCAAAGGGGGTTCTTTATTAATGAATGAATGCAATGAGTAGGCTAAATGCCTGAAAATATCACGAGAAGGGAAAACTTAAAAGGACGTTTAAATCATAGAGATTAGGTCAATTTTTACACCGCTCTGCCAAATTTATTCGTTTTGATTCAGCTATGAGGCTGCCTCTTGCAGGGGAAATGAGAAGACATCTATTTCATTCTACACTTCACTCGTATTTTGAGTTGTAAATGAGCAGCAACAAATATATGCTTTTAAATCTATGTAATCTTTATAAATAATAAGTATGCATTTTTATATAAAATATACAGAAATACGGACCCCTGTGCAACCGATGCAAGCAAGCACACCCTACAATTTCCCCAGAAATTGTACCCTCTCTAGTTATTAGGGTTCCTCCGGTAGGAGAACCCTATTGTTATTGGTGGTATTATTATTATGTTTTACCCATGGGAGTCAATGGCAGCCCCTAGACCAGTACCGTAAAAAGTTTTGAAATTTGGCATGTTGAAACTGCAGACCATTAGTAACTACCATACCAAACATGGGCCATGTGAGACAATAGGTGGCGCTACAGGCCACGCCCCAATATGTCAATTTTCAAATTGATGCCATTTGCAGGCCATAAGTCCCAAAATTCTGAAATTCATTACATATGCCTTATTTCTCATGAGGAATAAAAAAGCCTCAAGAAGCTATAACGGCCACCATATTGGATTTGTCTGTACAATAAAGATTAAGGAAACGCGTTTTTTCCCTACTCCTCCTACATTTTTGGTCGAATTTTCTTCAAAATTGCCATAGATGATATCCAGACTGAGCCTCACAAAAGTTATCGTAGGGATTTCTGATTTTCAAAACCGTTTGTCCGGTAGAGCCAATCAAAATCTGCAACAAAGCAACCAAACAGGACGTTTGGTCAAATCTCAGCAAATCTTTGAGATATCAACACCAAACTTGGTATGTCACGTGGAAGACACTACAACATGTTAACATGTGCAAAGGCAACTTCATACCTCTAAAAATGATTGATATAAAGCAAATTGAATTTATTGCTAATGCTAAAATAATGCTTTACACATCCGCCGGCCAAAAACTGATACTCTGATTCAATCACTAGTTCATATGAAGACTCTTGAGAATGTTGAGTACACAAATCTGAGAAAAAGTTGACTGTAACATGAAAACTCGATTTTTAGTGAATATTTGAAACATGCATGCTTGGCTAATTTCTAGGGCTGTTTCCCCAAATCCTCTCTCCCTTTGCTCCTGTGCGCGCGTGCTCCACATTCTCTCACACACAAGGGGCCAGAGCCCCTTGACACACGCATGCTTTCTTGAAAATGTGTGCTGACCAAGCCCCCACCCTCGTTTTTTAGCCCCTGTTTCATTTCGCTTCCAATCGCAGCTCGCTGTTACGAATACAAATTATTTTTCGGCGGCCATTGTTGTTTCCCGTGTCCCGTGAAAGTCGTCTCCCGTGAAAGCCGTGTTGGAGGCAGCCACTTTCGGTAAGTCCTGGTTTTACACATTTTAAGCTAGAATTAATGATTGGGTTTGTGAAAGTACACTACTCTTGAATTATGGTGAAGGTTTAGCACTTTTAGACTTTATAGATCGTGATTCTGAAGTGACGGAAAACCAAACTCGAAAAGTAGCTACTGTAGCTCTAGCTTTTTTCCTCTGTGTTTTTAATTAGTGAGTCATTTTGCATCTCGGCGAATTGTTCATCAAAAAGGTCGAGGAGAGCAGCCTTAAGGAGAAAAAGCAATTCCCCACAGACCTGTCGGCTCATAATGGTGATTTTTGGCGTGAAAGTCTTTGTAATAAGCCTATGCGGCAGGGAGACTTTTTCAAGGCGAGCCTGTTTCATTCGTCATATGCCCTGAGAAAGCGACCTACGTTAGCCAGGCTAGTTTTGCCAATTTCGGTAAGTCAGGCTATTTAAAGGTCTCTTACAGTCAGAATCACTGTTTACAAGCAAAGGTCGAGCTGGTCTTTTGTCAGATGTGTATATATTGACCAGTTTAGAGGTAAATACTCTTGCCAGAGCCTGGAATCGAACCTGTGTTTTGAGTGACTGCATGGGTCTCCATGACGTCAACACATTTGGATTCAAGTTCAAGTAATGACACTGCATTTCACAGTCAAAACTGAAGTCTGTATCAAGTGTAGATGGGAAAAGCTTCATTTTTCACAACTGACATGGACCCTTTCTTCACTTTGACAGGTCTGGAGGGTCATGCAGAGGCCTGCTCAACAGAGTTCAACAGAGGATGCAACAGACTCGAGGATGGTGAGATCCACACAGACCCCTTGCTGGACTACCCCTCTCTAGCTGGACAGCTTCTCTTCAGCCCTGACCCCAGAACAGCTTGATCCAGCTGGCCTGCCTGCCTGCCTGCAGGCCCTGCTTGCCCCTGCCTGCCAGCCCTCCAGAGACAGTCACCCCACAGACACAGTAGCTCTGCAGCCTGCTTTTTTGAGGACATTGATGAAAAAGGACAAGCCAGCATTACTTTGATGAAAGTCTAAATGTTTAATCCTTTCCATGTGCCAGTATGCCAAGCTGCTGACTTTGTGTCTTAACCCTTGTGTTATCTTCGGGTCATTCTGACCCATCAGTCATTGTGACCCACCGTTGTATTGCGACAACTTTACCGCATTTAAAAACAAAGTGAAGCATTTTCTTTTAACCGGTGGGCTGTCTCAGACCCCCCACATTGCGAAGGTTAAAAGAAAATTATTTTAATTTGTTTTTGTATTGGGTAAAATTGAGTAAACACAACGATGGTTCGTTATGAACCTTTGGGTCATGTGACCCGAAGGCAGCACAAGGGTTAAGTGATGAAACTAGTTCAAGTGATAGACTTTTGACCTGAATCCAATGATTATTCATCTGAATAAAAACCACTCAAGAAAAGTACTGCTTCTTGGAGCATTTGTGCTCCACATCAGTACATCTCACACATTTGCCTTTGTTTCCATGGGATTCATTGAATTGTTAGTTTCTGCTCCACCATTTCCACCCTAGTGTAATAATAAGTATAATTTAGGACAGCAATTACATTTTTGTGTTATCCTTCCGCATTACACACATTTAGTCAATGTTCTTAAACTCAACCGATTATTGTCATTTTACCATACTGTTCATATTGAACAGACATCAGTGTTTACTTGGAAAGATGACTGTATATTTCCACTTTTGATTTGTATTTCCATCGTAAGTTTGGTCTTTAATTTCATTTGGAAGTGGTATTAAAAGGTCTTACATTTAACTTGTTTATACCTGTAGACACCCTGTGAAGCCCCCACTGCAGAGACAGTTGGTGACAGAGAGGTGCAGACATTAAGTTAAACATGCCTTAACCCTCGTGCTGCCTTCGGGTCACATGACCCAAAGGTTCATAACGAACCATCGTTGTGTTTACCCAATTTTACCCAATACAAAAACAAATTAAAATAATTTTCTTTTAACCTTTGCAATGTGGGGGGTCTGAGACAGCCCAACGGTTAAAAGAAAATGCTTCACTTTGTCTTTGTATGCGGTAAATCTGTCGCAATACGACGGTGGGTCACAATGACTGATGGGTCAGAATGACCCGAAGATAACACAAGGGTTAAGAATAGAGTAACAAATAGAGACTAAATGTGTAAATGGCTGTTGAAACTGAGTTGGTGCATGTCAGTTTAGGCAAAGGTAACCTTTTAAACCTCTAGGTTTAAAACAAATTCAGATTTGATTGGAACTCTCTTTTATACATTTATAGTTGGATTTGACATTTAATTCATTTAGCAAGTTGTTTAACTCAAACAACCATAACACGGTACATATGGTATACAATGCTGCAGTCAGATTTGGCGAAATTGTTAGCTTGGATGTTATCTTTACATATAGATGGGGTCTTGTTGATGCGCACGCAGCTTCAAGGCAGAAAGACGCGTTCCATTTCACTTTTACTGTACCTACACCTTTAATGTTCCCGCCATCCCCCCATTTCTGAATAAAGTTCGACTGATCTGATTTGTTGATTTCTGTTGCTATGAAAACCAGTTTAGCCAAGCTAACTAACATTGTTTTTAGCTAGCTTGCATTACCATTCAATTGCTAACAAAACATTAGTAAAAATAGCTTGCTAATCGGGCAGAACTTGAACTCGGGCAGGAGACTCTGAGACCTCAGCGCACCACTAGCATCTCGTCATATCACGCAGTCGGAGCACAGCTAGATAATCAGCGTCAGCGCTCTTGGGTACCCAGCATGCAGTGCGGCATGTTAAAAAAACAACAGCTACGCAAGGGATTTCAGTTGTTGTGTTCGTTCAGTTAGATGTTTGTAATGTTATTGGCCGGGTTTCCCAGATTCGTTAAGAAGCTCTTAACGCTAAGAGCTTCTTAGGAGCGTTCTAAGAGCGTTCTAGAGCGTTCTTAGAACGCTCTTAAGAAGCTCTTAGCGTTAAGAGCTTCTTAACGAATCTGGGAAACCCGGCCATTGTTTGTTAGTTAATATAATCTTGTTGGTCACCTTGAGTGTGCATGCTGTGTAGTTTAATGGGAACAGAGAGTCGGCCATTTTACTATCACAGGCTATACTTGCAAGGAGCTGAACGTGGGCTGTGCCCTAGACCAGACCAATTGCCTATGAGGCTAATCTTGATTCTGGATTGACTGAGATTCTGGAAAGAGATCTACTCAAGAAGAGAGTCAATATCTGTGGTTTTCAAGCCATCTTTGAGAAAGTTTGAAAACAATGTTGCGGTTAATATGTTTTGATTGTGGGAGGCAACTTTTGGACTACACCTAAACCTCATGCGGCCACCGCACCACCCGCACTGGCAAAGAGGGAAACAGCATGGATGGGGAAAGTGTGTGGGCAGAGCAAGCAGTAGTAGTACATAAACTACACACGTCCTTTACTAAAGTGTATTCTGACTTTCATAAAGTTATTGTTGTAATCAAAGCTTTTAAAGAATGGATCTCTGCATGATGGGCCTGACCAGAGCACAGGTGGCCTGACAGAACACGCTTCAAAGTTGTCACTTTCAAAAGGGTGGCATTTTAACCCTGTCAGTCCAAAATGTCTAAAAGTTGGTACGCATGCCTTATTGCCAATGGGGAACAAAGAAGTCTCAAGAACCCATAATGTCGGCAGCATGGATATTTCTCTACAGTGACAATTTGTGAAGAATTTCAAAAAATGACTTCAAATCAGCCATTGATCCAATTGTATTGAAATGTTGTGTACATGTATGAAATACATGTCTGTGTCATGTCAATTTTGTAATGGTTTGCAATGCTGAGGAGGAACCCGCCATTGCTGCCTGCAGTTATATTTAGGGTTCCTCCGGTAGGAGAACCCTATTGTTATTAGGGTTCCTCCGGTAGGAGAACCCTATTGTTATTGGTGGTATTATTATTATGTTTTACCCATGGGAGTCAATGGCAGCCCCTAGACCAGTACCGTAAAAAGTTTTGAAATTTGGCATGTTGAAACTGCAGACCATTAGTAACTACCATACCAAACATGGGCCATGTGAGACAATAGGTGGCGCTACAGGCCACGCCCCAATATGTCAATTTTCAAATTGATGCCATTTGCAGGCCATAAGTCCCAAAATTCTGAAATTCATTACATATGCCTTATTTCTCATGAGGAATAAAAAAGCCTCAAGAAGCTATAACGGCCACCATATTGGATTTGTCTGTACAATAAAGATTAAGGAAACGCGTTTTTTCCCTACTCCTCCTACATTTTTGGTCGAATTTTCTTCAAAATTGCCATAGATGATATCCAGACTGAGCCTCACAAAAGTTATCGTAGGGATTTCTGATTTTCAAAACCGTTTGTCCGGTAGAGCCAATCAAAATCTGCAACAAAGCAACCAAACAGGACGTTTGGTCAAATCTCAGCAAATCTTTGAGATATCAACACCAAACTTGGTATGTCACGTGGAAGACACTACAACATGTTAACATGTGCAAAGGCAACTTCATACCTCTAAAAATGATTGATATAAAGCAAATTGAATTTATTGCTAATGCTAAAATAATGCTTTACACATCCGCCGGCCAAAAACTGATACTCTGATTCAATCACTAGTTCATATGAAGACTCTTGAGAATGTTGAGTACACAAATCTGAGAAAAAGTTGACTGTAACATGAAAACTCGATTTTTAGTGAATATTTGAAACATGCATGCTTGGCTAATTTCTAGGGCTGTTTCCCCAAATCCTCTCTCCCTTTGCTCCTGTGCGCGCGTGCTCCACATTCTCTCACACACAAGGGGCCAGAGCCCCTTGACACACGCATGCTTTCTTGAAAATGTGTGCTGACCAAGCCCCCACCCTCGTTTTTTAGCCCCTGTTTCATTTCGCTTCCAATCGCAGCTCGCTGTTACGAATACAAATTATTTTTCGGCGGCCATTGTTGTTTCCCGTGTCCCGTGAAAGTCGTCTCCCGTGAAAGCCGTGTTGGAGGCAGCCACTTTCGGTAAGTCCTGGTTTTACACATTTTAAGCTAGAATTAATGATTGGGTTTGTGAAAGTACACTACTCTTGAATTATGGTGAAGGTTTAGCACTTTTAGACTTTATAGATCGTGATTCTGAAGTGACGGAAAACCAAACTCGAAAAGTAGCTACTGTAGCTCTAGCTTTTTTCCTCTGTGTTTTTAATTAGTGAGTCATTTTGCATCTCGGCGAATTGTTCATCAAAAAGGTCGAGGAGAGCAGCCTTAAGGAGAAAAAGCAATTCCCCACAGACCTGTCGGCTCATAATGGTGATTTTTGGCGTGAAAGTCTTTGTAATAAGCCTATGCGGCAGGGAGACTTTTTCAAGGCGAGCCTGTTTCATTCGTCATATGCCCTGAGAAAGCGACCTACGTTAGCCAGGCTAGTTTTGCCAATTTCGGTAAGTCAGGCTATTTAAAGGTCTCTTACAGTCAGAATCACTGTTTACAAGCAAAGGTCGAGCTGGTCTTTTGTCAGATGTGTATATATTGACCAGTTTAGAGGTAAATACTCTTGCCAGAGCCTGGAATCGAACCTGTGTTTTGAGTGACTGCATGGGTCTCCATGACGTCAACACATTTGGATTCAAGTTCAAGTAATGACACTGCATTTCACAGTCAAAACTGAAGTCTGTATCAAGTGTAGATGGGAAAAGCTTCATTTTTCACAACTGACATGGACCCTTTCTTCACTTTGACAGGTCTGGAGGGTCATGCAGAGGCCTGCTCAACAGAGTTCAACAGAGGATGCAACAGACTCGAGGATGGTGAGATCCACACAGACCCCTTGCTGGACTACCCCTCTCTAGCTGGACAGCTTCTCTTCAGCCCTGACCCCAGAACAGCTTGATCCAGCTGGCCTGCCTGCCTGCCTGCAGGCCCTGCTTGCCCCTGCCTGCCAGCCCTCCAGAGACAGTCACCCCACAGACACAGTAGCTCTGCAGCCTGCTTTTTTGAGGACATTGATGAAAAAGGACAAGCCAGCATTACTTTGATGAAAGTCTAAATGTTTAATCCTTTCCATGTGCCAGTATGCCAAGCTGCTGACTTTGTGTCTTAACCCTTGTGTTATCTTCGGGTCATTCTGACCCATCAGTCATTGTGACCCACCGTTGTATTGCGACAACTTTACCGCATTTAAAAACAAAGTGAAGCATTTTCTTTTAACCGGTGGGCTGTCTCAGACCCCCCACATTGCGAAGGTTAAAAGAAAATTATTTTAATTTGTTTTTGTATTGGGTAAAATTGAGTAAACACAACGATGGTTCGTTATGAACCTTTGGGTCATGTGACCCGAAGGCAGCACAAGGGTTAAGTGATGAAACTAGTTCAAGTGATAGACTTTTGACCTGAATCCAATGATTATTCATCTGAATAAAAACCACTCAAGAAAAGTACTGCTTCTTGGAGCATTTGTGCTCCACATCAGTACATCTCACACATTTGCCTTTGTTTCCATGGGATTCATTGAATTGTTAGTTTCTGCTCCACCATTTCCACCCTAGTGTAATAATAAGTATAATTTAGGACAGCAATTACATTTTTGTGTTATCCTTCCGCATTACACACATTTAGTCAATGTTCTTAAACTCAACCGATTATTGTCATTTTACCATACTGTTCATATTGAACAGACATCAGTGTTTACTTGGAAAGATGACTGTATATTTCCACTTTTGATTTGTATTTCCATCGTAAGTTTGGTCTTTAATTTCATTTGGAAGTGGTATTAAAAGGTCTTACATTTAACTTGTTTATACCTGTAGACACCCTGTGAAGCCCCCACTGCAGAGACAGTTGGTGACAGAGAGGTGCAGACATTAAGTTAAACATGCCTTAACCCTCGTGCTGCCTTCGGGTCACATGACCCAAAGGTTCATAACGAACCATCGTTGTGTTTACCCAATTTTACCCAATACAAAAACAAATTAAAATAATTTTCTTTTAACCTTTGCAATGTGGGGGGTCTGAGACAGCCCAACGGTTAAAAGAAAATGCTTCACTTTGTCTTTGTATGCGGTAAATCTGTCGCAATACGACGGTGGGTCACAATGACTGATGGGTCAGAATGACCCGAAGATAACACAAGGGTTAAGAATAGAGTAACAAATAGAGACTAAATGTGTAAATGGCTGTTGAAACTGAGTTGGTGCATGTCAGTTTAGGCAAAGGTAACCTTTTAAACCTCTAGGTTTAAAACAAATTCAGATTTGATTGGAACTCTCTTTTATACATTTATAGTTGGATTTGACATTTAATTCATTTAGCAAGTTGTTTAACTCAAACAACCATAACACGGTACATATGGTATACAATGCTGCAGTCAGATTTGGCGAAATTGTTAGCTTGGATGTTATCTTTACATATAGATGGGGTCTTGTTGATGCGCACGCAGCTTCAAGGCAGAAAGACGCGTTCCATTTCACTTTTACTGTACCTACACCTTTAATGTTCCCGCCATCCCCCCATTTCTGAATAAAGTTCGACTGATCTGATTTGTTGATTTCTGTTGCTATGAAAACCAGTTTAGCCAAGCTAACTAACATTGTTTTTAGCTAGCTTGCATTACCATTCAATTGCTAACAAAACATTAGTAAAAATAGCTTGCTAATCGGGCAGAACTTGAACTCGGGCAGGAGACTCTGAGACCTCAGCGCACCACTAGCATCTCGTCATATCACGCAGTCGGAGCACAGCTAGATAATCAGCGTCAGCGCTCTTGGGTACCCAGCATGCAGTGCGGCATGTTAAAAAACAACAGCTACGCAAGGGATTTCAGTTGTTGTGTTCGTTCAGTTAGATGTTTGTAATGTTATTGGCCGGGTTTCCCAGATTCGTTAAGAAGCTCTTAACGCTAAGAGCTTCTTAGGAGCGTTCTAAGAGCGTTCTAGAGCGTTCTTAGAACGCTCTTAAGAAGCTCTTAGCGTTAAGAGCTTCTTAACGAATCTGGGAAACCCGGCCATTGTTTGTTAGTTAATATAATCTTGTTGGTCACCTTGAGTGTGCATGCTGTGTAGTTTAATGGGAACAGAGAGTCGGCCATTTTACTATCACAGGCTATACTTGCAAGGAGCTGAACGTGGGCTGTGCCCTAGACCAGACCAATTGCCTATGAGGCTAATCTTGATTCTGGATTGACTGAGATTCTGGAAAGAGATCTACTCAAGAAGAGAGTCAATATCTGTGGTTTTCAAGCCATCTTTGAGAAAGTTTGAAAACAATGTTGCGGTTAATATGTTTTGATTGTGGGAGGCAACTTTTGGACTACACCTAAACCTCATGCGGCCACCGCACCACCCGCACTGGCAAAGAGGGAAACAGCATGGATGGGGAAAGTGTGTGGGCAGAGCAAGCAGTAGTAGTACATAAACTACACACGTCCTTTACTAAAGTGTATTCTGACTTTCATAAAGTTATTGTTGTAATCAAAGCTTTTAAAGAATGGATCTCTGCATGATGGGCCTGACCAGAGCACAGGTGGCCTGACAGAACACGCTTCAAAGTTGTCACTTTCAAAAGGGTGGCATTTTAACCCTGTCAGTCCAAAATGTCTAAAAGTTGGTACGCATGCCTTATTGCCAATGGGGAACAAAGAAGTCTCAAGAACCCATAATGTCGGCAGCATGGATATTTCTCTACAGTGACAATTTGTGAAGAATTTCAAAAAATGACTTCAAATCAGCCATTGATCCAATTGTATTGAAATGTTGTGTACATGTATGAAATACATGTCTGTGTCATGTCAATTTTGTAATGGTTTGCAATGCTGAGGAGGAACCCGCCATTGCAGCCTGCAGCTATATTTAGGGTTCCTCCGGTAGGAGAACCCTATTGTTATTGGTGGTATTATTATTATGTTTTACCCATGGGAGTCAATGGCAGCCCCTAGACCAGTACCGTAAAAAGTTTTGAAATTTGGCATGTTGAAACTGCAGACCATTAGTAACTACCATACCAAACATGGGCCATGTGAGACAATAGGTGGCGCTACAGGCCACGCCCCAATATGTCAATTTTCAAATTGATGCCATTTGCAGGCCATAAGTCCCAAAATTCTGAAATTCATTACATATGCCTTATTTCTCATGAGGAATAAAAAAGCCTCAAGAAGCTATAACGGCCGCCATATTGAATTTGTCTGTACAATAAAGATTAAGGAAACGCGTTTTTTCCCTACTCCTCCTACATTTTTGGTCGAATTTTCTTCAAAATTGCCATAGATGATATCCAGACTGAGCCTCACAAAAGTTATCGTAGGGATTTCTGATTTTCAAAACCGTTTGTCCGGTAGAGCCAATCAAAATCTGCAACAAAGCAACCAAACAGGACGTTTGGTCAAATCTCAGCAAATCTTTGAGATATCAACACCAAACTTGGTATGTCACGTGGAAGACACTACAACATGTTAACATGTGCAAAGGCAACTTCATACCTCTAAAAATGATTGATATAAAGCAAATTGAATTTATTGCTAATGCTAAAATAATGCTTTACACATCCGCCGGCCAAAAACTGATACTCTGATTCAATCACTAGTTCATATGAAGACTCTTGAGAATGTTGAGTACACAAATCTGAGAAAAAGTTGACTGTAACATGAAAACTCGATTTTTAGTGAATATTTGAAACATGCATGCTTGGCTAATTTCTAGGGCTGTTTCCCCAAATCCTCTCTCCCTTTGCTCCTGTGCGCGCGTGCTCCACATTCTCTCACACACAAGGGGCCAGAGCCCCTTGACACACGCATGCTTTCTTGAAAATGTGTGCTGACCAAGCCCCCACCCTCGTTTTTTAGCCCCTGTTTCATTTCGCTTCCAATCGCAGCTCGCTGTTACGAATACAAATTATTTTTCGGCGGCCATTGTTGTTTCCCGTGTCCCGTGAAAGTCGTCTCCCGTGAAAGCCGTGTTGGAGGCAGCCACTTTCGGTAAGTCCTGGTTTTACACATTTTAAGCTAGAATTAATGATTGGGTTTGTGAAAGTACACTACTCTTGAATTATGGTGAAGGTTTAGCACTTTTAGACTTTATAGATCGTGATTCTGAAGTGACGGAAAACCAAACTCGAAAAGTAGCTACTGTAGCTCTAGCTTTTTTCCTCTGTGTTTTTAATTAGTGAGTCATTTTGCATCTCGGCGAATTGTTCATCAAAAAGGTCGAGGAGAGCAGCCTTAAGGAGAAAAAGCAATTCCCCACAGACCTGTCGGCTCATAATGGTGATTTTTGGCGTGAAAGTCTTTGTAATAAGCCTATGCGGCAGGGAGACTTTTTCAAGGCGAGCCTGTTTCATTCGTCATATGCCCTGAGAAAGCGACCTACGTTAGCCAGGCTAGTTTTGCCAATTTCGGTAAGTCAGGCTATTTAAAGGTCTCTTACAGTCAGAATCACTGTTTACAAGCAAAGGTCGAGCTGGTCTTTTGTCAGATGTGTATATATTGACCAGTTTAGAGGTAAATACTCTTGCCAGAGCCTGGAATCGAACCTGTGTTTTGAGTGACTGCATGGGTCTCCATGACGTCAACACATTTGGATTCAAGTTCAAGTAATGACACTGCATTTCACAGTCAAAACTGAAGTCTGTATCAAGTGTAGATGGGAAAAGCTTCATTTTTCACAACTGACATGGACCCTTTCTTCACTTTGACAGGTCTGGAGGGTCATGCAGAGGCCTGCTCAACAGAGTTCAACAGAGGATGCAACAGACTCGAGGATGGTGAGATCCACACAGACCCCTTGCTGGACTACCCCTCTCTAGCTGGACAGCTTCTCTTCAGCCCTGACCCCAGAACAGCTTGATCCAGCTGGCCTGCCTGCCTGCCTGCAGGCCCTGCTTGCCCCTGCCTGCCAGCCCTCCAGAGACAGTCACCCCACAGACACAGTAGCTCTGCAGCCTGCTTTTTTGAGGACATTGATGAAAAAGGACAAGCCAGCATTACTTTGATGAAAGTCTAAATGTTTAATCCTTTCCATGTGCCAGTATGCCAAGCTGCTGACTTTGTGTCTTAACCCTTGTGTTATCTTCGGGTCATTCTGACCCATCAGTCATTGTGACCCACCGTTGTATTGCGACAACTTTACCGCATTTAAAAACAAAGTGAAGCATTTTCTTTTAACCGGTGGGCTGTCTCAGACCCCCCACATTGCGAAGGTTAAAAGAAAATTATTTTAATTTGTTTTTGTATTGGGTAAAATTGAGTAAACACAACGATGGTTCGTTATGAACCTTTGGGTCATGTGACCCGAAGGCAGCACAAGGGTTAAGTGATGAAACTAGTTCAAGTGATAGACTTTTGACCTGAATCCAATGATTATTCATCTGAATAAAAACCACTCAAGAAAAGTACTGCTTCTTGGAGCATTTGTGCTCCACATCAGTACATCTCACACATTTGCCTTTGTTTCCATGGGATTCATTGAATTGTTAGTTTCTGCTCCACCATTTCCACCCTAGTGTAATAATAAGTATAATTTAGGACAGCAATTACATTTTTGTGTTATCCTTCCGCATTACACACATTTAGTCAATGTTCTTAAACTCAACCGATTATTGTCATTTTACCATACTGTTCATATTGAACAGACATCAGTGTTTACTTGGAAAGATGACTGTATATTTCCACTTTTGATTTGTATTTCCATCGTAAGTTTGGTCTTTAATTTCATTTGGAAGTGGTATTAAAAGGTCTTACATTTAACTTGTTTATACCTGTAGACACCCTGTGAAGCCCCCACTGCAGAGACAGTTGGTGACAGAGAGGTGCAGACATTAAGTTAAACATGCCTTAACCCTCGTGCTGCCTTCGGGTCACATGACCCAAAGGTTCATAACGAACCATCGTTGTGTTTACCCAATTTTACCCAATACAAAAACAAATTAAAATAATTTTCTTTTAACCTTTGCAATGTGGGGGGTCTGAGACAGCCCAACGGTTAAAAGAAAATGCTTCACTTTGTCTTTGTATGCGGTAAATCTGTCGCAATACGACGGTGGGTCACAATGACTGATGGGTCAGAATGACCCGAAGATAACACAAGGGTTAAGAATAGAGTAACAAATAGAGACTAAATGTGTAAATGGCTGTTGAAACTGAGTTGGTGCATGTCAGTTTAGGCAAAGGTAACCTTTTAAACCTCTAGGTTTAAAACAAATTCAGATTTGATTGGAACTCTCTTTTATACATTTATAGTTGGATTTGACATTTAATTCATTTAGCAAGTTGTTTAACTCAAACAACCATAACACGGTACATATGGTATACAATGCTGCAGTCAGATTTGGCGAAATTGTTAGCTTGGATGTTATCTTTACATATAGATGGGGTCTTGTTGATGCGCACGCAGCTTCAAGGCAGAAAGACGCGTTCCATTTCACTTTTACTGTACCTACACCTTTAATGTTCCCGCCATCCCCCCATTTCTGAATAAAGTTCGACTGATCTGATTTGTTGATTTCTGTTGCTATGAAAACCAGTTTAGCCAAGCTAACTAACATTGTTTTTAGCTAGCTTGCATTACCATTCAATTGCTAACAAAACATTAGTAAAAATAGCTTGCTAATCGGGCAGAACTTGAACTCGGGCAGGAGACTCTGAGACCTCAGCGCACCACTAGCATCTCGTCATATCACGCAGTCGGAGCACAGCTAGATAATCAGCGTCAGCGCTCTTGGGTACCCAGCATGCAGTGCGGCATGTTAAAAAAACAACAGCTACGCAAGGGATTTCAGTTGTTGTGTTCGTTCAGTTAGATGTTTGTAATGTTATTGGCCGGGTTTCCCAGATTCGTTAAGAAGCTCTTAACGCTAAGAGCTTCTTAGGAGCGTTCTAAGAGCGTTCTAGAGCGTTCTTAGAACGCTCTTAAGAAGCTCTTAGCGTTAAGAGCTTCTTAACGAATCTGGGAAACCCGGCCATTGTTTGTTAGTTAATATAATCTTGTTGGTCACCTTGAGTGTGCATGCTGTGTAGTTTAATGGGAACAGAGAGTCGGCCATTTTACTATCACAGGCTATACTTGCAAGGAGCTGAACGTGGGCTGTGCCCTAGACCAGACCAATTGCCTATGAGGCTAATCTTGATTCTGGATTGACTGAGATTCTGGAAAGAGATCTACTCAAGAAGAGAGTCAATATCTGTGGTTTTCAAGCCATCTTTGAGAAAGTTTGAAAACAATGTTGCGGTTAATATGTTTTGATTGTGGGAGGCAACTTTTGGACTACACCTAAACCTCATGCGGCCACCGCACCACCCGCACTGGCAAAGAGGGAAACAGCATGGATGGGGAAAGTGTGTGGGCAGAGCAAGCAGTAGTAGTACATAAACTACACACGTCCTTTACTAAAGTGTATTCTGACTTTCATAAAGTTATTGTTGTAATCAAAGCTTTTAAAGAATGGATCTCTGCATGATGGGCCTGACCAGAGCACAGGTGGCCTGACAGAACACGCTTCAAAGTTGTCACTTTCAAAAGGGTGGCATTTTAACCCTGTCAGTCCAAAATGTCTAAAAGTTGGTACGCATGCCTTATTGCCAATGGGGAACAAAGAAGTCTCAAGAACCCATAATGTCGGCAGCATGGATATTTCTCTACAGTGACAATTTGTGAAGAATTTCAAAAAATGACTTCAAATCAGCCATTGATCCAATTGTATTGAAATGTTGTGTACATGTATGAAATACATGTCTGTGTCATGTCAATTTTGTAATGGTTTGCAATGCTGAGGAGGAACCCGCCATTGCAGCCTGCAGCTATATTTAGGGTTCCTCCGGTAGGAGAACCCTATTGTTATTGGTGGTATTATTATTATGTTTTACCCATGGGAGTCAATGGCAGCCCCTAGACCAGTACCGTAAAAAGTTTTGAAATTTGGCATGTTGAAACTGCAGACCATTAGTAACTACCATACCAAACATGGGCCATGTGAGACAATAGGTGGCGCTACAGGCCACGCCCCAATATGTCAATTTTCAAATTGATGCCATTTGCAGGCCATAAGTCCCAAAATTCTGAAATTCATTACATATGCCTTATTTCTCATGAGGAATAAAAAAGCCTCAAGAAGCTATAACGGCCGCCATATTGAATTTGTCTGTACAATAAAGATTAAGGAAACGCGTTTTTTCCCTACTCCTCCTACATTTTTGGTCGAATTTTCTTCAAAATTGCCATAGATGATATCCAGACTGAGCCTCACAAAAGTTATCGTAGGGATTTCTGATTTTCAAAACCGTTTGTCCGGTAGAGCCAATCAAAATCTGCAACAAAGCAACCAAACAGGACGTTTGGTCAAATCTCAGCAAATCTTTGAGATATCAACACCAAACTTGGTATGTCACGTGGAAGACACTACAACATGTTAACATGTGCAAAGGCAACTTCATACCTCTAAAAATGATTGATATAAAGCAAATTGAATTTATTGCTAATGCTAAAATAATGCTTTACACATCCGCCGGCCAAAAACTGATACTCTGATTCAATCACTAGTTCATATGAAGACTCTTGAGAATGTTGAGTACACAAATCTGAGAAAAAGTTGACTGTAACATGAAAACTCGATTTTTAGTGAATATTTGAAACATGCATGCTTGGCTAATTTCTAGGGCTGTTTCCCCAAATCCTCTCTCCCTTTGCTCCTGTGCGCGCGTGCTCCACATTCTCTCACACACAAGGGGCCAGAGCCCCTTGACACACGCATGCTTTCTTGAAAATGTGTGCTGACCAAGCCCCCACCCTCGTTTTTTAGCCCCTGTTTCATTTCGCTTCCAATCGCAGCTCGCTGTTACGAATACAAATTATTTTTCGGCGGCCATTGTTGTTTCCCGTGTCCCGTGAAAGTCGTCTCCCGTGAAAGCCGTGTTGGAGGCAGCCACTTTCGGTAAGTCCTGGTTTTACACATTTTAAGCTAGAATTAATGATTGGGTTTGTGAAAGTACACTACTCTTGAATTATGGTGAAGGTTTAGCACTTTTAGACTTTATAGATCGTGATTCTGAAGTGACGGAAAACCAAACTCGAAAAGTAGCTACTGTAGCTCTAGCTTTTTTCCTCTGTGTTTTTAATTAGTGAGTCATTTTGCATCTCGGCGAATTGTTCATCAAAAAGGTCGAGGAGAGCAGCCTTAAGGAGAAAAAGCAATTCCCCACAGACCTGTCGGCTCATAATGGTGATTTTTGGCGTGAAAGTCTTTGTAATAAGCCTATGCGGCAGGGAGACTTTTTCAAGGCGAGCCTGTTTCATTCGTCATATGCCCTGAGAAAGCGACCTACGTTAGCCAGGCTAGTTTTGCCAATTTCGGTAAGTCAGGCTATTTAAAGGTCTCTTACAGTCAGAATCACTGTTTACAAGCAAAGGTCGAGCTGGTCTTTTGTCAGATGTGTATATATTGACCAGTTTAGAGGTAAATACTCTTGCCAGAGCCTGGAATCGAACCTGTGTTTTGAGTGACTGCATGGGTCTCCATGACGTCAACACATTTGGATTCAAGTTCAAGTAATGACACTGCATTTCACAGTCAAAACTGAAGTCTGTATCAAGTGTAGATGGGAAAAGCTTCATTTTTCACAACTGACATGGACCCTTTCTTCACTTTGACAGGTCTGGAGGGTCATGCAGAGGCCTGCTCAACAGAGTTCAACAGAGGATGCAACAGACTCGAGGATGGTGAGATCCACACAGACCCCTTGCTGGACTACCCCTCTCTAGCTGGACAGCTTCTCTTCAGCCCTGACCCCAGAACAGCTTGATCCAGCTGGCCTGCCTGCCTGCCTGCAGGCCCTGCTTGCCCCTGCCTGCCAGCCCTCCAGAGACAGTCACCCCACAGACACAGTAGCTCTGCAGCCTGCTTTTTTGAGGACATTGATGAAAAAGGACAAGCCAGCATTACTTTGATGAAAGTCTAAATGTTTAATCCTTTCCATGTGCCAGTATGCCAAGCTGCTGACTTTGTGTCTTAACCCTTGTGTTATCTTCGGGTCATTCTGACCCATCAGTCATTGTGACCCACCGTTGTATTGCGACAACTTTACCGCATTTAAAAACAAAGTGAAGCATTTTCTTTTAACCGGTGGGCTGTCTCAGACCCCCCACATTGCGAAGGTTAAAAGAAAATTATTTTAATTTGTTTTTGTATTGGGTAAAATTGAGTAAACACAACGATGGTTCGTTATGAACCTTTGGGTCATGTGACCCGAAGGCAGCACAAGGGTTAAGTGATGAAACTAGTTCAAGTGATAGACTTTTGACCTGAATCCAATGATTATTCATCTGAATAAAAACCACTCAAGAAAAGTACTGCTTCTTGGAGCATTTGTGCTCCACATCAGTACATCTCACACATTTGCCTTTGTTTCCATGGGATTCATTGAATTGTTAGTTTCTGCTCCACCATTTCCACCCTAGTGTAATAATAAGTATAATTTAGGACAGCAATTACATTTTTGTGTTATCCTTCCGCATTACACACATTTAGTCAATGTTCTTAAACTCAACCGATTATTGTCATTTTACCATACTGTTCATATTGAACAGACATCAGTGTTTACTTGGAAAGATGACTGTATATTTCCACTTTTGATTTGTATTTCCATCGTAAGTTTGGTCTTTAATTTCATTTGGAAGTGGTATTAAAAGGTCTTACATTTAACTTGTTTATACCTGTAGACACCCTGTGAAGCCCCCACTGCAGAGACAGTTGGTGACAGAGAGGTGCAGACATTAAGTTAAACATGCCTTAACCCTCGTGCTGCCTTCGGGTCACATGACCCAAAGGTTCATAACGAACCATCGTTGTGTTTACCCAATTTTACCCAATACAAAAACAAATTAAAATAATTTTCTTTTAACCTTTGCAATGTGGGGGGTCTGAGACAGCCCAACGGTTAAAAGAAAATGCTTCACTTTGTCTTTGTATGCGGTAAATCTGTCGCAATACGACGGTGGGTCACAATGACTGATGGGTCAGAATGACCCGAAGATAACACAAGGGTTAAGAATAGAGTAACAAATAGAGACTAAATGTGTAAATGGCTGTTGAAACTGAGTTGGTGCATGTCAGTTTAGGCAAAGGTAACCTTTTAAACCTCTAGGTTTAAAACAAATTCAGATTTGATTGGAACTCTCTTTTATACATTTATAGTTGGATTTGACATTTAATTCATTTAGCAAGTTGTTTAACTCAAACAACCATAACACGGTACATATGGTATACAATGCTGCAGTCAGATTTGGCGAAATTGTTAGCTTGGATGTTATCTTTACATATAGATGGGGTCTTGTTGATGCGCACGCAGCTTCAAGGCAGAAAGACGCGTTCCATTTCACTTTTACTGTACCTACACCTTTAATGTTCCCGCCATCCCCCCATTTCTGAATAAAGTTCGACTGATCTGATTTGTTGATTTCTGTTGCTATGAAAACCAGTTTAGCCAAGCTAACTAACATTGTTTTTAGCTAGCTTGCATTACCATTCAATTGCTAACAAAACATTAGTAAAAATAGCTTGCTAATCGGGCAGAACTTGAACTCGGGCAGGAGACTCTGAGACCTCAGCGCACCACTAGCATCTCGTCATATCACGCAGTCGGAGCACAGCTAGATAATCAGCGTCAGCGCTCTTGGGTACCCAGCATGCAGTGCGGCATGTTAAAAAAACAACAGCTACGCAAGGGATTTCAGTTGTTGTGTTCGTTCAGTTAGATGTTTGTAATGTTATTGGCCGGGTTTCCCAGATTCGTTAAGAAGCTCTTAACGCTAAGAGCTTCTTAGGAGCGTTCTAAGAGCGTTCTAGAGCGTTCTTAGAACGCTCTTAAGAAGCTCTTAGCGTTAAGAGCTTCTTAACGAATCTGGGAAACCCGGCCATTGTTTGTTAGTTAATATAATCTTGTTGGTCACCTTGAGTGTGCATGCTGTGTAGTTTAATGGGAACAGAGAGTCGGCCATTTTACTATCACAGGCTATACTTGCAAGGAGCTGAACGTGGGCTGTGCCCTAGACCAGACCAATTGCCTATGAGGCTAATCTTGATTCTGGATTGACTGAGATTCTGGAAAGAGATCTACTCAAGAAGAGAGTCAATATCTGTGGTTTTCAAGCCATCTTTGAGAAAGTTTGAAAACAATGTTGCGGTTAATATGTTTTGATTGTGGGAGGCAACTTTTGGACTACACCTAAACCTCATGCGGCCACCGCACCACCCGCACTGGCAAAGAGGGAAACAGCATGGATGGGGAAAGTGTGTGGGCAGAGCAAGCAGTAGTAGTACATAAACTACACACGTCCTTTACTAAAGTGTATTCTGACTTTCATAAAGTTATTGTTGTAATCAAAGCTTTTAAAGAATGGATCTCTGCATGATGGGCCTGACCAGAGCACAGGTGGCCTGACAGAACACGCTTCAAAGTTGTCACTTTCAAAAGGGTGGCATTTTAACCCTGTCAGTCCAAAATGTCTAAAAGTTGGTACGCATGCCTTATTGCCAATGGGGAACAAAGAAGTCTCAAGAACCCATAATGTCGGCAGCATGGATATTTCTCTACAGTGACAATTTGTGAAGAATTTCAAAAAATGACTTCAAATCAGCCATTGATCCAATTGTATTGAAATGTTGTGTACATGTATGAAATACATGTCTGTGTCATGTCAATTTTGTAATGGTTTGCAATGCTGAGGAGGAACCCGCCATTGCTGCCTGCAGTTATATTTAGGGTTCCTCCGGTAGGAGAACCCTATTGTTATTAGGGTTCCTCCGGTAGGAGAACCCTATTGTTATTGGTGGTATTATTATTATGTTTTACCCATGGGAGTCAATGGCAGCCCCTAGACCAGTACCGTAAAAAGTTTTGAAATTTGGCATGTTGAAACTGCAGACCATTAGTAACTACCATACCAAACATGGGCCATGTGAGACAATAGGTGGCGCTACAGGCCACGCCCCAATATGTCAATTTTCAAATTGATGCCATTTGCAGGCCATAAGTCCCAAAATTCTGAAATTCATTACATATGCCTTATTTCTCATGAGGAATAAAAAAGCCTCAAGAAGCTATAACGGCCACCATATTGGATTTGTCTGTACAATAAAGATTAAGGAAACGCGTTTTTTCCCTACTCCTCCTACATTTTTGGTCGAATTTTCTTCAAAATTGCCATAGATGATATCCAGACTGAGCCTCACAAAAGTTATCGTAGGGATTTCTGATTTTCAAAACCGTTTGTCCGGTAGAGCCAATCAAAATCTGCAACAAAGCAACCAAACAGGACGTTTGGTCAAATCTCAGCAAATCTTTGAGATATCAACACCAAACTTGGTATGTCACGTGGAAGACACTACAACATGTTAACATGTGCAAAGGCAACTTCATACCTCTAAAAATGATTGATATAAAGCAAATTGAATTTATTGCTAATGCTAAAATAATGCTTTACACATCCGCCGGCCAAAAACTGATACTCTGATTCAATCACTAGTTCATATGAAGACTCTTGAGAATGTTGAGTACACAAATCTGAGAAAAAGTTGACTGTAACATGAAAACTCGATTTTTAGTGAATATTTGAAACATGCATGCTTGGCTAATTTCTAGGGCTGTTTCCCCAAATCCTCTCTCCCTTTGCTCCTGTGCGCGCGTGCTCCACATTCTCTCACACACAAGGGGCCAGAGCCCCTTGACACACGCATGCTTTCTTGAAAATGTGTGCTGACCAAGCCCCCACCCTCGTTTTTTAGCCCCTGTTTCATTTCGCTTCCAATCGCAGCTCGCTGTTACGAATACAAATTATTTTTCGGCGGCCATTGTTGTTTCCCGTGTCCCGTGAAAGTCGTCTCCCGTGAAAGCCGTGTTGGAGGCAGCCACTTTCGGTAAGTCCTGGTTTTACACATTTTAAGCTAGAATTAATGATTGGGTTTGTGAAAGTACACTACTCTTGAATTATGGTGAAGGTTTAGCACTTTTAGACTTTATAGATCGTGATTCTGAAGTGACGGAAAACCAAACTCGAAAAGTAGCTACTGTAGCTCTAGCTTTTTTCCTCTGTGTTTTTAATTAGTGAGTCATTTTGCATCTCGGCGAATTGTTCATCAAAAAGGTCGAGGAGAGCAGCCTTAAGGAGAAAAAGCAATTCCCCACAGACCTGTCGGCTCATAATGGTGATTTTTGGCGTGAAAGTCTTTGTAATAAGCCTATGCGGCAGGGAGACTTTTTCAAGGCGAGCCTGTTTCATTCGTCATATGCCCTGAGAAAGCGACCTACGTTAGCCAGGCTAGTTTTGCCAATTTCGGTAAGTCAGGCTATTTAAAGGTCTCTTACAGTCAGAATCACTGTTTACAAGCAAAGGTCGAGCTGGTCTTTTGTCAGATGTGTATATATTGACCAGTTTAGAGGTAAATACTCTTGCCAGAGCCTGGAATCGAACCTGTGTTTTGAGTGACTGCATGGGTCTCCATGACGTCAACACATTTGGATTCAAGTTCAAGTAATGACACTGCATTTCACAGTCAAAACTGAAGTCTGTATCAAGTGTAGATGGGAAAAGCTTCATTTTTCACAACTGACATGGACCCTTTCTTCACTTTGACAGGTCTGGAGGGTCATGCAGAGGCCTGCTCAACAGAGTTCAACAGAGGATGCAACAGACTCGAGGATGGTGAGATCCACACAGACCCCTTGCTGGACTACCCCTCTCTAGCTGGACAGCTTCTCTTCAGCCCTGACCCCAGAACAGCTTGATCCAGCTGGCCTGCCTGCCTGCCTGCAGGCCCTGCTTGCCCCTGCCTGCCAGCCCTCCAGAGACAGTCACCCCACAGACACAGTAGCTCTGCAGCCTGCTTTTTTGAGGACATTGATGAAAAAGGACAAGCCAGCATTACTTTGATGAAAGTCTAAATGTTTAATCCTTTCCATGTGCCAGTATGCCAAGCTGCTGACTTTGTGTCTTAACCCTTGTGTTATCTTCGGGTCATTCTGACCCATCAGTCATTGTGACCCACCGTTGTATTGCGACAACTTTACCGCATTTAAAAACAAAGTGAAGCATTTTCTTTTAACCGGTGGGCTGTCTCAGACCCCCCACATTGCGAAGGTTAAAAGAAAATTATTTTAATTTGTTTTTGTATTGGGTAAAATTGAGTAAACACAACGATGGTTCGTTATGAACCTTTGGGTCATGTGACCCGAAGGCAGCACAAGGGTTAAGTGATGAAACTAGTTCAAGTGATAGACTTTTGACCTGAATCCAATGATTATTCATCTGAATAAAAACCACTCAAGAAAAGTACTGCTTCTTGGAGCATTTGTGCTCCACATCAGTACATCTCACACATTTGCCTTTGTTTCCATGGGATTCATTGAATTGTTAGTTTCTGCTCCACCATTTCCACCCTAGTGTAATAATAAGTATAATTTAGGACAGCAATTACATTTTTGTGTTATCCTTCCGCATTACACACATTTAGTCAATGTTCTTAAACTCAACCGATTATTGTCATTTTACCATACTGTTCATATTGAACAGACATCAGTGTTTACTTGGAAAGATGACTGTATATTTCCACTTTTGATTTGTATTTCCATCGTAAGTTTGGTCTTTAATTTCATTTGGAAGTGGTATTAAAAGGTCTTACATTTAACTTGTTTATACCTGTAGACACCCTGTGAAGCCCCCACTGCAGAGACAGTTGGTGACAGAGAGGTGCAGACATTAAGTTAAACATGCCTTAACCCTCGTGCTGCCTTCGGGTCACATGACCCAAAGGTTCATAACGAACCATCGTTGTGTTTACCCAATTTTACCCAATACAAAAACAAATTAAAATAATTTTCTTTTAACCTTTGCAATGTGGGGGGTCTGAGACAGCCCAACGGTTAAAAGAAAATGCTTCACTTTGTCTTTGTATGCGGTAAATCTGTCGCAATACGACGGTGGGTCACAATGACTGATGGGTCAGAATGACCCGAAGATAACACAAGGGTTAAGAATAGAGTAACAAATAGAGACTAAATGTGTAAATGGCTGTTGAAACTGAGTTGGTGCATGTCAGTTTAGGCAAAGGTAACCTTTTAAACCTCTAGGTTTAAAACAAATTCAGATTTGATTGGAACTCTCTTTTATACATTTATAGTTGGATTTGACATTTAATTCATTTAGCAAGTTGTTTAACTCAAACAACCATAACACGGTACATATGGTATACAATGCTGCAGTCAGATTTGGCGAAATTGTTAGCTTGGATGTTATCTTTACATATAGATGGGGTCTTGTTGATGCGCACGCAGCTTCAAGGCAGAAAGACGCGTTCCATTTCACTTTTACTGTACCTACACCTTTAATGTTCCCGCCATCCCCCCATTTCTGAATAAAGTTCGACTGATCTGATTTGTTGATTTCTGTTGCTATGAAAACCAGTTTAGCCAAGCTAACTAACATTGTTTTTAGCTAGCTTGCATTACCATTCAATTGCTAACAAAACATTAGTAAAAATAGCTTGCTAATCGGGCAGAACTTGAACTCGGGCAGGAGACTCTGAGACCTCAGCGCACCACTAGCATCTCGTCATATCACGCAGTCGGAGCACAGCTAGATAATCAGCGTCAGCGCTCTTGGGTACCCAGCATGCAGTGCGGCATGTTAAAAAACAACAGCTACGCAAGGGATTTCAGTTGTTGTGTTCGTTCAGTTAGATGTTTGTAATGTTATTGGCCGGGTTTCCCAGATTCGTTAAGAAGCTCTTAACGCTAAGAGCTTCTTAGGAGCGTTCTAAGAGCGTTCTAGAGCGTTCTTAGAACGCTCTTAAGAAGCTCTTAGCGTTAAGAGCTTCTTAACGAATCTGGGAAACCCGGCCATTGTTTGTTAGTTAATATAATCTTGTTGGTCACCTTGAGTGTGCATGCTGTGTAGTTTAATGGGAACAGAGAGTCGGCCATTTTACTATCACAGGCTATACTTGCAAGGAGCTGAACGTGGGCTGTGCCCTAGACCAGACCAATTGCCTATGAGGCTAATCTTGATTCTGGATTGACTGAGATTCTGGAAAGAGATCTACTCAAGAAGAGAGTCAATATCTGTGGTTTTCAAGCCATCTTTGAGAAAGTTTGAAAACAATGTTGCGGTTAATATGTTTTGATTGTGGGAGGCAACTTTTGGACTACACCTAAACCTCATGCGGCCACCGCACCACCCGCACTGGCAAAGAGGGAAACAGCATGGATGGGGAAAGTGTGTGGGCAGAGCAAGCAGTAGTAGTACATAAACTACACACGTCCTTTACTAAAGTGTATTCTGACTTTCATAAAGTTATTGTTGTAATCAAAGCTTTTAAAGAATGGATCTCTGCATGATGGGCCTGACCAGAGCACAGGTGGCCTGACAGAACACGCTTCAAAGTTGTCACTTTCAAAAGGGTGGCATTTTAACCCTGTCAGTCCAAAATGTCTAAAAGTTGGTACGCATGCCTTATTGCCAATGGGGAACAAAGAAGTCTCAAGAACCCATAATGTCGGCAGCATGGATATTTCTCTACAGTGACAATTTGTGAAGAATTTCAAAAAATGACTTCAAATCAGCCATTGATCCAATTGTATTGAAATGTTGTGTACATGTATGAAATACATGTCTGTGTCATGTCAATTTTGTAATGGTTTGCAATGCTGAGGAGGAACCCGCCATTGCAGCCTGCAGCTATATTTAGGGTTCCTCCGGTAGGAGAACCCTATTGTTATTGGTGGTATTATTATTATGTTTTACCCATGGGAGTCAATGGCAGCCCCTAGACCAGTACCGTAAAAAGTTTTGAAATTTGGCATGTTGAAACTGCAGACCATTAGTAACTACCATACCAAACATGGGCCATGTGAGACAATAGGTGGCGCTACAGGCCACGCCCCAATATGTCAATTTTCAAATTGATGCCATTTGCAGGCCATAAGTCCCAAAATTCTGAAATTCATTACATATGCCTTATTTCTCATGAGGAATAAAAAAGCCTCAAGAAGCTATAACGGCCGCCATATTGAATTTGTCTGTACAATAAAGATTAAGGAAACGCGTTTTTTCCCTACTCCTCCTACATTTTTGGTCGAATTTTCTTCAAAATTGCCATAGATGATATCCAGACTGAGCCTCACAAAAGTTATCGTAGGGATTTCTGATTTTCAAAACCGTTTGTCCGGTAGAGCCAATCAAAATCTGCAACAAAGCAACCAAACAGGACGTTTGGTCAAATCTCAGCAAATCTTTGAGATATCAACACCAAACTTGGTATGTCACGTGGAAGACACTACAACATGTTAACATGTGCAAAGGCAACTTCATACCTCTAAAAATGATTGATATAAAGCAAATTGAATTTATTGCTAATGCTAAAATAATGCTTTACACATCCGCCGGCCAAAAACTGATACTCTGATTCAATCACTAGTTCATATGAAGACTCTTGAGAATGTTGAGTACACAAATCTGAGAAAAAGTTGACTGTAACATGAAAACTCGATTTTTAGTGAATATTTGAAACATGCATGCTTGGCTAATTTCTAGGGCTGTTTCCCCAAATCCTCTCTCCCTTTGCTCCTGTGCGCGCGTGCTCCACATTCTCTCACACACAAGGGGCCAGAGCCCCTTGACACACGCATGCTTTCTTGAAAATGTGTGCTGACCAAGCCCCCACCCTCGTTTTTTAGCCCCTGTTTCATTTCGCTTCCAATCGCAGCTCGCTGTTACGAATACAAATTATTTTTCGGCGGCCATTGTTGTTTCCCGTGTCCCGTGAAAGTCGTCTCCCGTGAAAGCCGTGTTGGAGGCAGCCACTTTCGGTAAGTCCTGGTTTTACACATTTTAAGCTAGAATTAATGATTGGGTTTGTGAAAGTACACTACTCTTGAATTATGGTGAAGGTTTAGCACTTTTAGACTTTATAGATCGTGATTCTGAAGTGACGGAAAACCAAACTCGAAAAGTAGCTACTGTAGCTCTAGCTTTTTTCCTCTGTGTTTTTAATTAGTGAGTCATTTTGCATCTCGGCGAATTGTTCATCAAAAAGGTCGAGGAGAGCAGCCTTAAGGAGAAAAAGCAATTCCCCACAGACCTGTCGGCTCATAATGGTGATTTTTGGCGTGAAAGTCTTTGTAATAAGCCTATGCGGCAGGGAGACTTTTTCAAGGCGAGCCTGTTTCATTCGTCATATGCCCTGAGAAAGCGACCTACGTTAGCCAGGCTAGTTTTGCCAATTTCGGTAAGTCAGGCTATTTAAAGGTCTCTTACAGTCAGAATCACTGTTTACAAGCAAAGGTCGAGCTGGTCTTTTGTCAGATGTGTATATATTGACCAGTTTAGAGGTAAATACTCTTGCCAGAGCCTGGAATCGAACCTGTGTTTTGAGTGACTGCATGGGTCTCCATGACGTCAACACATTTGGATTCAAGTTCAAGTAATGACACTGCATTTCACAGTCAAAACTGAAGTCTGTATCAAGTGTAGATGGGAAAAGCTTCATTTTTCACAACTGACATGGACCCTTTCTTCACTTTGACAGGTCTGGAGGGTCATGCAGAGGCCTGCTCAACAGAGTTCAACAGAGGATGCAACAGACTCGAGGATGGTGAGATCCACACAGACCCCTTGCTGGACTACCCCTCTCTAGCTGGACAGCTTCTCTTCAGCCCTGACCCCAGAACAGCTTGATCCAGCTGGCCTGCCTGCCTGCCTGCAGGCCCTGCTTGCCCCTGCCTGCCAGCCCTCCAGAGACAGTCACCCCACAGACACAGTAGCTCTGCAGCCTGCTTTTTTGAGGACATTGATGAAAAAGGACAAGCCAGCATTACTTTGATGAAAGTCTAAATGTTTAATCCTTTCCATGTGCCAGTATGCCAAGCTGCTGACTTTGTGTCTTAACCCTTGTGTTATCTTCGGGTCATTCTGACCCATCAGTCATTGTGACCCACCGTTGTATTGCGACAACTTTACCGCATTTAAAAACAAAGTGAAGCATTTTCTTTTAACCGGTGGGCTGTCTCAGACCCCCCACATTGCGAAGGTTAAAAGAAAATTATTTTAATTTGTTTTTGTATTGGGTAAAATTGAGTAAACACAACGATGGTTCGTTATGAACCTTTGGGTCATGTGACCCGAAGGCAGCACAAGGGTTAAGTGATGAAACTAGTTCAAGTGATAGACTTTTGACCTGAATCCAATGATTATTCATCTGAATAAAAACCACTCAAGAAAAGTACTGCTTCTTGGAGCATTTGTGCTCCACATCAGTACATCTCACACATTTGCCTTTGTTTCCATGGGATTCATTGAATTGTTAGTTTCTGCTCCACCATTTCCACCCTAGTGTAATAATAAGTATAATTTAGGACAGCAATTACATTTTTGTGTTATCCTTCCGCATTACACACATTTAGTCAATGTTCTTAAACTCAACCGATTATTGTCATTTTACCATACTGTTCATATTGAACAGACATCAGTGTTTACTTGGAAAGATGACTGTATATTTCCACTTTTGATTTGTATTTCCATCGTAAGTTTGGTCTTTAATTTCATTTGGAAGTGGTATTAAAAGGTCTTACATTTAACTTGTTTATACCTGTAGACACCCTGTGAAGCCCCCACTGCAGAGACAGTTGGTGACAGAGAGGTGCAGACATTAAGTTAAACATGCCTTAACCCTCGTGCTGCCTTCGGGTCACATGACCCAAAGGTTCATAACGAACCATCGTTGTGTTTACCCAATTTTACCCAATACAAAAACAAATTAAAATAATTTTCTTTTAACCTTTGCAATGTGGGGGGTCTGAGACAGCCCAACGGTTAAAAGAAAATGCTTCACTTTGTCTTTGTATGCGGTAAATCTGTCGCAATACGACGGTGGGTCACAATGACTGATGGGTCAGAATGACCCGAAGATAACACAAGGGTTAAGAATAGAGTAACAAATAGAGACTAAATGTGTAAATGGCTGTTGAAACTGAGTTGGTGCATGTCAGTTTAGGCAAAGGTAACCTTTTAAACCTCTAGGTTTAAAACAAATTCAGATTTGATTGGAACTCTCTTTTATACATTTATAGTTGGATTTGACATTTAATTCATTTAGCAAGTTGTTTAACTCAAACAACCATAACACGGTACATATGGTATACAATGCTGCAGTCAGATTTGGCGAAATTGTTAGCTTGGATGTTATCTTTACATATAGATGGGGTCTTGTTGATGCGCACGCAGCTTCAAGGCAGAAAGACGCGTTCCATTTCACTTTTACTGTACCTACACCTTTAATGTTCCCGCCATCCCCCCATTTCTGAATAAAGTTCGACTGATCTGATTTGTTGATTTCTGTTGCTATGAAAACCAGTTTAGCCAAGCTAACTAACATTGTTTTTAGCTAGCTTGCATTACCATTCAATTGCTAACAAAACATTAGTAAAAATAGCTTGCTAATCGGGCAGAACTTGAACTCGGGCAGGAGACTCTGAGACCTCAGCGCACCACTAGCATCTCGTCATATCACGCAGTCGGAGCACAGCTAGATAATCAGCGTCAGCGCTCTTGGGTACCCAGCATGCAGTGCGGCATGTTAAAAAAACAACAGCTACGCAAGGGATTTCAGTTGTTGTGTTCGTTCAGTTAGATGTTTGTAATGTTATTGGCCGGGTTTCCCAGATTCGTTAAGAAGCTCTTAACGCTAAGAGCTTCTTAGGAGCGTTCTAAGAGCGTTCTAGAGCGTTCTTAGAACGCTCTTAAGAAGCTCTTAGCGTTAAGAGCTTCTTAACGAATCTGGGAAACCCGGCCATTGTTTGTTAGTTAATATAATCTTGTTGGTCACCTTGAGTGTGCATGCTGTGTAGTTTAATGGGAACAGAGAGTCGGCCATTTTACTATCACAGGCTATACTTGCAAGGAGCTGAACGTGGGCTGTGCCCTAGACCAGACCAATTGCCTATGAGGCTAATCTTGATTCTGGATTGACTGAGATTCTGGAAAGAGATCTACTCAAGAAGAGAGTCAATATCTGTGGTTTTCAAGCCATCTTTGAGAAAGTTTGAAAACAATGTTGCGGTTAATATGTTTTGATTGTGGGAGGCAACTTTTGGACTACACCTAAACCTCATGCGGCCACCGCACCACCCGCACTGGCAAAGAGGGAAACAGCATGGATGGGGAAAGTGTGTGGGCAGAGCAAGCAGTAGTAGTACATAAACTACACACGTCCTTTACTAAAGTGTATTCTGACTTTCATAAAGTTATTATTGTAATCAAAGCTTTTAAAGAATGGATCTCTGCATGATGGGCCTGACCAGAGCACAGGTGGCCTGACAGAACACGCTTCAAAGTTGTCACTTTCAAAAGGGTGGCATTTTAACCCTGTCAGTCCAAAATGTCTAAAAGTTGGTACGCATGCCTTATTGCCAATGGGGAACAAAGAAGTCTCAAGAACCCATAATGTCGGCAGCATGGATATTTCTCTACAGTGACAATTTGTGAAGAATTTCAAAAAATGACTTCAAATCAGCCATTGATCCAATTGTATTGAAATGTTGTGTACATGTATGAAATACATGTCTGTGTCATGTCAATTTTGTAATGGTTTGCAATGCTGAGGAGGAACCCGCCATTGCAGCCTGCAGCTATATTTAGGGTTCCTCCGGTAGGAGAACCCTATTGTTATTGGTGGTATTATTATTATGTTTTACCCATGGGAGTCAATGGCAGCCCCTAGACCAGTACCGTAAAAAGTTTTGAAATTTGGCATGTTGAAACTGCAGACCATTAGTAACTACCATACCAAACATGGGCCATGTGAGACAATAGGTGGCGCTACAGGCCACGCCCCAATATGTCAATTTTCAAATTGATGCCATTTGCAGGCCATAAGTCCCAAAATTCTGAAATTCATTACATATGCCTTATTTCTCATGAGGAATAAAAAAGCCTCAAGAAGCTATAACGGCCGCCATATTGAATTTGTCTGTACAATAAAGATTAAGGAAACGCGTTTTTTCCCTACTCCTCCTACATTTTTGGTCGAATTTTCTTCAAAATTGCCATAGATGATATCCAGACTGAGCCTCACAAAAGTTATCGTAGGGATTTCTGATTTTCAAAACCGTTTGTCCGGTAGAGCCAATCAAAATCTGCAACAAAGCAACCAAACAGGACGTTTGGTCAAATCTCAGCAAATCTTTGAGATATCAACACCAAACTTGGTATGTCACGTGGAAGACACTACAACATGTTACCATGTGCAAAGGCAACTTCATACCTCTAAAAATGATTGATATAAAGCAAATTGAATTTATTGCTAATGCTAAAATAATGCTTTACACATCCGCCGGCCAAAAAACTATACTCTGATTCAATCACTAGTTCATATGAAGACTCTTGAGAATGTTGAGTACACAAATCTGAGAAAAAGTTGACTGTAACATGAAAACTCGATTTTTAGTGAATATTTGAAACATGCATGCTTGGCTAATTTCTAGGGCTGTTTCCCCAAATCCTCTCTCCCTTTGCTCCTGTGCGCGCGTGCTCCACATTCTCTCACACACAAGGGGCTAGAGCCCCTTGACACACGCGCGAGCTTGGTACACGCACAAGAAGACGACCATTTTATTTTATCGTTGGAGAACTCCTGCAGCCCTCAGAGATTTTCATTGTTACATTTGACAGTGAGTAATAAGATCCTACAATGGCAGTACAAAACATGTATTTTAGCGTTTGTATTCGTATGATAACTTGAAGACTTTTATACTGTCGTAAACAGGATAGCAGCTAATCTATCTAGGCTAGCTGAGCTAAGGATATCTCTTTGTACAGACAGTATTACAGGCTAGCAAGTCGTAAAATCTTTAACATTATACTTGCTTCTGTGAGACGCGTTTGAAATTTGTATACTGTGCGTAACTATGCGGTTGGGTTGTTCTATTTTTACATGTCATTGTTGATGTAATTTAAATTAGTACGGTGAGTTCCAAATGTGTCTTTCGATTACTGTAAACACTGCAGCGTGTATTACACAATGATCATTTGTGGTGCGGCGTCTATTCGAAGGCAACGTTTAATTAGTAAGACAGATTCAGTGAATTGTAGTTGCAGTGCGGCCATACACAAACAAATAGACAAGGAGGTCAAACAAATGCCGAGCAAGCTATAACCCTTAAGGCTAGTTTTTGCTTTTGTGGACGGCGTTTCAAATTTATGTACTGTACGTACCTACGGTTGGGTTATTCTATCTTTAGCTACATGTCATTGTTGATGTAATTTTGTTTGTTCGTTCCAAGTTTTTCTGACGGTCTTCACATCGTAAGTTATTCTTTTTGAAACTGTAGCTAGGTAGCCTAGTTTGCTGCACAGTTAGAGCTACCTAGCATAAGCAAGTAGCAATGGTACCATGGTTGTTTTGCTTGCTAGCTTTGTTTGGGTTCATGGTTTGATCGTTTAGGAGTTCCATTGAAAGCCTATAGACCTACAATACGTTTGTAATCGGCATTTTGTACCATGCTGCACGATTTCCTATCTCTTGATAACATTTTATATTTGTATCAATTTTATACACTAAACTGCCAAAGTATTCGCTCGGTTGCCTTTACACGCTCATGAACGTGAGTGACATCTCATTCTTAAACCATAGGATATGATGTCGGACCACCCTTTGTAGCTATAATAGTTTCAACTCGTCTAGGAAGGCTTTCCACAAGGTTTAAGAGGTTTATGGAAATGTTTTACCATTCTTCTAGAAGTGCATTTGTGAGGTCCAACATTGATGTGGAACAAGAAGGTTTGGCTCGCAGTCCCTGCTCTAATTCATCCCAAAGGTGTTGTATTGGGTTGAGGTCAGGACTGTGTGCAGGCCACTCAAGTTCGTCCACACCAATCTCGCTCATCCATGTGTTTATGGGCCTTGCTTTGTGCACTGTTGCACAGTCATGTTAGAACAGGAAGGGGCCATCTCCAAACTGTTCCCACAAAGTTTGGAGCATGAAATTGTCAAAATGTTGGTGAATTATTGCATTTCAGGAAATTAACTTATGGGTAGGAAATATTTAATGGATTGGGCTCGGCGGGGTATTTTGTCATCCATCCATTCCTACTCCATGCTCTTGATTATGTAATTGACCTACAGGTACATCTTCTAGGCTATGTTTATTTGTTTTAACTTTCTAATGTGAGTCAGTGGCTTGGCAGTATTTTAACAGTAAGGTTTGGTTATTTGTGTTAAACTGTGATGATTCTTTTGGTGAAACATGAATTTAAAGTAAAAACCATTTGCAAGATAAATTGTTCTCAATTGGTCTTAATTTGTATTTATAGTCGAGTCCGTTTCTCTATGTTTACATTTTACAGACTTAAATTTGAATGTAGACAGTGTAAATTGAATAAAGGTAAATAATGGATGTCTAAATATTTTTTTTAAGTACAGAGATTGGTGTTTTGAGAATCCTAACCCTTTCAATATTTTCTTAAAGGTCTGTATACTAGAACTGTTGAGTATGAAGTTATGATAATGTAAGACTATGAAATTGTTAAGCAGTAGTGTGGTATGTTACATTTCATAGTTTTTGATGGTTTTTCTATGTGTTTTTTAGATGCCATGTTCCAGCAAGAGATCCAGGGACCAAGGATCCACTGTTGAGGTTAGACTTCCTTGTGGGAAAAAATGCTAAACCAGTGTGTTTAAGTGATAAGATTAATTGAGAAAAATGAATGTGAATGAGCATTTTTAACAACGTCTTTGTTACGGACCCATGTTTAAAATGTCCTAATTCAGTCTGTATAGTTGTGGTTGTGTGTTTTTTCTTTTCTCCCCTCTTTCTTTCTATTCGCTGCATGCAGGTATGGTCTAGTCAGCGTTTGTTGGCGGTTGGCTATCAGTCTCCCTATCTCGTGATTGGCAATCAGCCGCGCACTTCCAATCAGCGGTTTAGTTGTCAACATAAAATTACCACACTGGTCAGCTGTTTCAGAGATTGCTTTGGAAAGTTGCTTGTTTAGAGAGTTGTCAAGTCAGAGAGACTTCTTGTTGAAATCATTGTAAATGTTGTTATTATTTTGTTAGAATGGTTTGCTTCATAGTGAACCCTTTTAATAGAGCAGTTAGTGGTGCAGCGTTTATTCGAGGGTGGCGTTCATTCAAGGGCAACGTTTAATTGGTAAGAGAGATTCAGTGAATTGTAGCTGCAGTGCAGCCATAGACAAACACAGAATAGACAAGGAAGTCAAACAAAAGCCCAGTGTAAAATGTATGCCGCGCGTGTCTCTACTTTGTGTACAAATCTGACGCAGCATGCCGTAACATTCTTACACTTTAGCTTTCAAACAGAAACCTGTGCAGAAAGCACTCACCACCAGCAACAGATCTATAGCACGCAAACTTGGTGTTGATGAAAAGCACATTCAGGAATGGTTAAGTCAGCTACCTCGCCATATTGTATACAATATGTATAACTATCTATAGGCCTGAATGCAATTGTCGCAATTGCATTATAATAATGTATAATTTTTTTTCAAGCAATGTCTTAATTTAGAATTATATAATTGTATTCAGAATTATTACGTGACTTTATTTTGAAGGCCTTTTGGGACGCTCATGAGTGAGAGTCGACAACCTAACAGCAAGCGAAGCACAGACAATTTAAAGCTCTGATAAAAGTTTCAAGTTCAAGTTTATTATCATATACTCATAAACAGCATTTATAAGAATGGAGAAAAAGGGTAGAAAAAATAAGAAAAATTGTAGTGCAAAAAGATATTTCAAGGACAGTTCAGCATCCTTATGGCATGTGTGAGAAAACTATCCCTGTATCTGATGGTACAGGACCTTATACTCTTGTATCGCCTTCCAGAAGGCAGGAGGGAGAAAAGACTGTGGCAGGGATGACTAGGGTCAGAAATGATCCACTTGGCCTTTCTCCTGCACCGCTGGCTGTAAAGGTCCTGAATGGATGGTAATGCAGTCCTTGTAATACGCTGTGCAGATTTGACCACTCTTTGTAGTGTCTTCCTGTCCTGGGCAGTGCTGTTGCCAAACCATGTTGTAATGCCACCAGTCAGTATGCTCACAATGGTGCACCGGTAAAAATTGGTCAGTATAGTGCAGTCCATGCCAAATTTCCACAGTCGCCGCTGAAAAAAGAGCCTCTGTTTCGCTGTCCTTGTAACCACACCAATATGGTGGTCCAGCTCAGATCCTCACTGATGTTGATACCAAAAAATCTGAAACTTTTGACTCTCCACAGCTGTGCCCTCAATGTGAATGGGTGCATGTTCTCCCTGCAGCCGCCTGTAGTCCACTATCAACTCCTTGGTTTTTGCTACATTAAGCAACAGGCTGTTATGCTGACACCAGGATGTCATTGTTGCCACCTCTGCTCTGTAGGCAGACTCATCACCATTCTTGATGCAGCCGATAATGGTGGTGTCATCAGCAAACATAATGATAGTGTTGGAGCTGTTTGTGGCTGCACAACCATAGGTGAACAGAGAGTACAACAGTGGGCTTAACACACAACTCTGTGGGGCACCAGTGCTGAGTGTTAGACTGGTGGGGTGATGTTACCTAGCCGTACTGCCTGTGTCCTATCCAGCTGCACATGGAAGGACTGATGTTCCGGTCCTGTAGTTTCATGATGAGCCTGGATGGTACTATGGTGTTGAAAACGGAGCTGAAGTCGATGAAGAGCATCCGCACGTATATGTTGTTCTGATCCAAGTGAAAGAGAGCAGTGTTCAAGGCCAAAGCTACAACATCATCTGTAGACCTGTTCGGCCTATATGCAAACTGGAGTGGGTCTAATGCAGGTGACAGGCAGAATGTAATGTGGTCTTTGACTAACGTCTCAAAGCATTTCATCACAACAGGGCAACAGGGCGGTAATCATTGAGACAGCTCACTGATGGTTTCTTAGAGACTGGGATGATGGTGGCTCCCTTGAACCTATTGGGGACGACAGACTGCGACAGGGAGAGGTTAAAGATGTCAGTGAACACCTCTGCCAGTTCAGGAGCACAGGCCTTGAGAACACAGCCAGGGATGTTGTCAGGTCCTGGAGCTTTATGCACATTCACTCTAAGTGATAAGTTTAAGGTTGTTATAGAGGTTGTTAGCAATCTAAGGAAACCTCTATTCCCTTGTGTAGGCTACAGCATGCAGCCAACAAAGTATGTTGTTTTGTGTCTGTATTTGACTTTGGTGAATGTTATTTACATGCTGCGCATGTCATTGCATGTTCATATTAAGCTAAAGTGGTCTTTATTTTCTCATTACAGCGTGAGTTTAGTTTTAACGGTGGATTTGGAGAAAAAGCTTCAAATAAATCTGTAGCAAGAAAGACACTTGTGCCTGCCAGTGTTTCATGGGATAATAGTATGCTACACTTGTAAATTACTTGTGTAATAAATACTGTGTTTTAATTTAACCAATTAAATAACCGTTTTCTGATTTTTGTGGGGAGGCGTTTAAGCGAAGGTGCCATTTATTACACAATGTTCATTTTTGGTGCAGCGTTTATTCAAGGTCAACGTTTAATCAAAGAAAAACTGTAGTTTTCTTCCCAGCATGGGAAGGCCAAAGGATGTTTACAATTGTAGTAGGCCATTGATATGTTTTAAAAGTTCAGGGATGTAATTTGTTGGATAAGAAGCCCCCATCCCCCACTCCAGAGACAATTGATGACAGAGAGGTGCTGACATTAAGTTAAACATAGTCATGCGTTAAAGAGTAGAGTAAAAAAGAGACAAAATGTGTACATGGATGTTGAAACTCAGTGCTCTGAGTTTGTGCATGTCAGTTTAGACAAACGTAGCCTTTTAAACCTCTAGGTTTAATTCTCTCTTTTATACATTTAAAGTTGGATTTGACATTTAACAGACATTTAATCATTTAGCAAGTTGTTTGACTCAAAAACCATAACGAAGTACATATGGTGTAAAAAATCTGCAGTCAAATTTGGCGAAATTGCTAGCTTGGATGTTATCTTTACATATAGATGGGTTGGTGGTTACAAACAATGAGGATGCGCACGCAGCTTCAAGGCAGAACAATGCCTACCATTTCACCTCTAGTTTATATGTTCCCACCCCCCCCCCCCCCCTTCTGAATAAAGTTAGATTGATCTGATTTGTTGATATCTGTTGCTATGAAAACCATTTTAGCCAAGCTAACTAACATTGTTTTTAGCTAGCTGACATTACCATTCAATCACTAACAAAACACGAATAGAAATACTTTGCTAACAGTCCTCACGTGTAATCAAAAGCTTGTAGTGAGATCACATGCATGACCCCCCGAGACAAGCTTTCATGTTTTCATCGCTAGCATCTCGTCATATTACACAGCCGGAAGACAGCTAGATAATAAATATTGTAGCGTCAGCGCCCTTGGGTACCCAGCATGCAGTGCACACCAAAAACGCAAATAGCTGTGGAAAATAGTTTGGTTACAACAGCTGTGCAAGGGATTTCAGTTGTTGTGTTCGTTCACTTAAATGTGTGTAATGTTATTGTTTTTTACTTAAGTTAATACTGTTGGTCACCCTGATTGTGCATGTTGTGTAGTTTAATGGGATCAGAGAGTCTGACCATGACAAAGTATTGTTAAGCTGCTGTACCATCACAAGGTACACTTGCTAACAGCTGGACATTAGCTATACCTTGGTCCAGTTCCCTACATGACTCTTGACAGTTGTTTGACTGAGACTCTAGAGAGAGCTCAATTCAGGTAGAGTTCTAATAGCCATGGTCTTCTAACCAGTTTCAGTTTTGAAAACAGTGTGACTGTGTATGGTATGTTTTTTGGGCTACTTCTAATACTCATACGGCTGCCGCATTTATGCCTTGGCATGACCTGCGCTGGGATAGAGGGAAACAGCATGGATGGGGAAAGTGTGTGGGCAGAGCAAGCAGTAGTAGTACATAACCTACACACTTCCTTTAGTGAAGTGTATCCTCACTTTCATAAAGTTATTGTTGTAATCAAAGCTTTTAAAGAATGGATCTCTGCATGATGGGCCTGACCAGAGCACAGGTGGCCTGACACAACACGCTTCAAAGTTGTCACTTTCAAAAGGGTGGCATTTTAACCCTGTCAGTCCAACATGTCTAAAAGTTGGTACGCATGCCTTATTGCCAATGGGGAACAAATAAGTCTCAAGAACCCATAATGTCGGCAGCATGGATATTTCTCTACAGTGACAATTTGTGAAGAATTTCAAAAAATGACTTCAAATCAGCCATTGATCCAATTGTCTTGAAATGTTGTGTACATGTATGAAATACATGTCTGTGTCATGTCAATTTTGTAATGGTTTGCAATGCTGAGGAGGAACCCGCCATTGCTGCCTGCAGCTATATTTGGTGGTATTATTATTTTTTACCCATGGGAGTCAATGGCAGCCCCTAGACCAGTACCGTAAAAAGTTGAGAAATTTGGCATGTTGAAACTGCAGACCATTAGTAACTACCATACCAAACATGGGCCATGTGAGACAATAGGTGGCGCTACAGGCCACGCCCCAATATGTCAATTTTCAAATTGATGCCATTTGCAGGCCATAAGTCCCAAAATTCTGAAATTCATTACATATGCCTTATTTCTCATGAGGAATAAAAAAGCCTCAAGAAGCTATAACGGCCGCCATATTGGATTTGTCTGTACAATAAAGATTAAGGAAACGCGTTTTTTCCCTACTCCTCCTACATTTTTGGTCGAATTTTCTTCAAAATTGCCATAGATGATATCCAGACTGAGCCTCACAAAAGTTATCGTAGGGATTTCTGATTTTCAAAACCGTTTGTCCGGTAGAGCCAATCAAAATCTGCAACAAAGCAACCAAACAGGACGTTTGGTCAAATCTCAGCAAATCTTTGAGATATCAACACCAAACTTGGTATGTCACGTGGAAGACACTACAACATGTTACCATGTGCAAAGGCAACTTCATACCTCTAAAAATGATTGATTTAAAGCAAATTGAATTTATTGCTAATGCTAAAATAATGCTTTACACATCCGCCGGCCAAAAACTGATACTCTGATTCAATCACTAGTTCATATGAAGACTCTTGAGAATGTTGAGTACACAAATCTGAGAAAAAGTTGACTGTAACATGAAAACTCGATTTTTAGTGAATATTTGAAACATGCATGCTTGGCTAATTTCTAGGGCTGTTTCCCCAAATCCTCTCTCCCTTTGCTCCTGTGCGCGCGTGCTCCACATTCTCTCACACACAAGGGGCCAGAGCCCCTTGACACACGCATGCTTTCTTGAAAATGTGTGCTGACCAAGCCCCCACCCTCGTTTTTTAGCCCCTGTTTCATTTCGCTTCCAATCGCAGCTCGCTGTTACGAATACAAATTATTTTTCGGCGGCCATTGTTGTTTCCCGTGTCCCGTGAAAGTCGTCTCCCGTGAAAGCCGTGTTGGAGGCAGCCACTTTCGGTAAGTCCTGGTTTTACACATTTTAAGCTAGAATTAATGATTGGGTTTGTGAAAGTACACTACTCTTGAATTATGGTGAAGGTTTAGCACTTTTAGACTTTATAGATCGTGATTCTGAAGTGACGGAAAACCAAACTCGAAAAGTAGCTACTGTAGCTCTAGCTTTTTTCCTCTGTGTTTTTAATTAGTGAGTCATTTTGCATCTCGGCGAATTGTTCATCAAAAAGGTCGAGGAGAGCAGCCTTAAGGAGAAAAAGCAATTCCCCACAGACCTGTCGGCTCATAATGGTGATTTTTGGCGTGAAAGTCTTTGTAATAAGCCTATGCGGCAGGGAGACTTTTTCAAGGCGAGCCTGTTTCATTCGTCATATGCCCTGAGAAAGCGACCTACGTTAGCCAGGCTAGTTTTGCCAATTTCGGTAAGTCAGGCTATTTAAAGGTCTCTTACAGTCAGAATCACTGTTTACAAGCAAAGGTCGAGCTGGTCTTTTGTCAGATGTGTATATATTGACCAGTTTAGAGGTAAATACTCTTGCCAGAGCCTGGAATCGAACCTGTGTTTTGAGTGACTGCATGGGTCTCCATGACGTCAACACATTTGGATTCAAGTTCAAGTAATGACACTGCATTTCACAGTCAAAACTGAAGTCTGTATCAAGTGTAGATGGGAAAAGCTTCATTTTTCACAACTGACATGGACCCTTTCTTCACTTTGACAGGTCTGGAGGGTCATGCAGAGGCCTGCTCAACAGAGTTCAACAGAGGATGCAACAGACTCGAGGATGGTGAGATCCACACAGACCCCTTGCTGGACTACCCCTCTCTAGCTGGACAGCTTCTCTTCAGCCCTGACCCCAGAACAGCTTGATCCAGCTGGCCTGCCTGCCTGCCTGCAGGCCCTGCTTGCCCCTGCCTGCCAGCCCTCCAGAGACAGTCACCCCACAGACACAGTAGCTCTGCAGCCTGCTTTTTTGAGGACATTGATGAAAAAGGACAAGCCAGCATTACTTTGATGAAAGTCTAAATGTTTAATCCTTTCCATGTGCCAGTATGCCAAGCTGCTGACTTTGTGTCTTAACCCTTGTGTTATCTTCGGGTCATTCTGACCCATCAGTCATTGTGACCCACCGTTGTATTGCGACAACTTTACCGCATTTAAAAACAAAGTGAAGCATTTTCTTTTAACCGGTGGGCTGTCTCAGACCCCCCACATTGCGAAGGTTAAAAGAAAATTATTTTAATTTGTTTTTGTATTGGGTAAAATTGAGTAAACACAACGATGGTTCGTTATGAACCTTTGGGTCATGTGACCCGAAGGCAGCACAAGGGTTAAGTGATGAAACTAGTTCAAGTGATAGACTTTTGACCTGAATCCAATGATTATTCATCTGAATAAAAACCACTCAAGAAAAGTACTGCTTCTTGGAGCATTTGTGCTCCACATCAGTACATCTCACACATTTGCCTTTGTTTCCATGGGATTCATTGAATTGTTAGTTTCTGCTCCACCATTTCCACCCTAGTGTAATAATAAGTATAATTTAGGACAGCAATTACATTTTTGTGTTATCCTTCCGCATTACACACATTTAGTCAATGTTCTTAAACTCAACCGATTATTGTCATTTTACCATACTGTTCATATTGAACAGACATCAGTGTTTACTTGGAAAGATGACTGTATATTTCCACTTTTGATTTGTATTTCCATCGTAAGTTTGGTCTTTAATTTCATTTGGAAGTGGTATTAAAAGGTCTTACATTTAACTTGTTTATACCTGTAGACACCCTGTGAAGCCCCCACTGCAGAGACAGTTGGTGACAGAGAGGTGCAGACATTAAGTTAAACATGCCTTAACCCTCGTGCTGCCTTCGGGTCACATGACCCAAAGGTTCATAACGAACCATCGTTGTGTTTACCCAATTTTACCCAATACAAAAACAAATTAAAATAATTTTCTTTTAACCTTTGCAATGTGGGGGGTCTGAGACAGCCCAACGGTTAAAAGAAAATGCTTCACTTTGTCTTTGTATGCGGTAAATCTGTCGCAATACGACGGTGGGTCACAATGACTGATGGGTCAGAATGACCCGAAGATAACACAAGGGTTAAGAATAGAGTAACAAATAGAGACTAAATGTGTAAATGGCTGTTGAAACTGAGTTGGTGCATGTCAGTTTAGGCAAAGGTAACCTTTTAAACCTCTAGGTTTAAAACAAATTCAGATTTGATTGGAACTCTCTTTTATACATTTATAGTTGGATTTGACATTTAATTCATTTAGCAAGTTGTTTAACTCAAACAACCATAACACGGTACATATGGTATACAATGCTGCAGTCAGATTTGGCGAAATTGTTAGCTTGGATGTTATCTTTACATATAGATGGGGTCTTGTTGATGCGCACGCAGCTTCAAGGCAGAAAGACGCGTTCCATTTCACTTTTACTGTACCTACACCTTTAATGTTCCCGCCATCCCCCCATTTCTGAATAAAGTTCGACTGATCTGATTTGTTGATTTCTGTTGCTATGAAAACCAGTTTAGCCAAGCTAACTAACATTGTTTTTAGCTAGCTTGCATTACCATTCAATTGCTAACAAAACATTAGTAAAAATAGCTTGCTAATCGGGCAGAACTTGAACTCGGGCAGGAGACTCTGAGACCTCAGCGCACCACTAGCATCTCGTCATATCACGCAGTCGGAGCACAGCTAGATAATCAGCGTCAGCGCTCTTGGGTACCCAGCATGCAGTGCGGCATGTTAAAAAAACAACAGCTACGCAAGGGATTTCAGTTGTTGTGTTCGTTCAGTTAGATGTTTGTAATGTTATTGGCCGGGTTTCCCAGATTCGTTAAGAAGCTCTTAACGCTAAGAGCTTCTTAGGAGCGTTCTAAGAGCGTTCTAGAGCGTTCTTAGAACGCTCTTAAGAAGCTCTTAGCGTTAAGAGCTTCTTAACGAATCTGGGAAACCCGGCCATTGTTTGTTAGTTAATATAATCTTGTTGGTCACCTTGAGTGTGCATGCTGTGTAGTTTAATGGGAACAGAGAGTCGGCCATTTTACTATCACAGGCTATACTTGCAAGGAGCTGAACGTGGGCTGTGCCCTAGACCAGACCAATTGCCTATGAGGCTAATCTTGATTCTGGATTGACTGAGATTCTGGAAAGAGATCTACTCAAGAAGAGAGTCAATATCTGTGGTTTTCAAGCCATCTTTGAGAAAGTTTGAAAACAATGTTGCGGTTAATATGTTTTGATTGTGGGAGGCAACTTTTGGACTACACCTAAACCTCATGCGGCCACCGCACCACCCGCACTGGCAAAGAGGGAAACAGCATGGATGGGGAAAGTGTGTGGGCAGAGCAAGCAGTAGTAGTACATAAACTACACACGTCCTTTACTAAAGTGTATTCTGACTTTCATAAAGTTATTGTTGTAATCAAAGCTTTTAAAGAATGGATCTCTGCATGATGGGCCTGACCAGAGCACAGGTGGCCTGACAGAACACGCTTCAAAGTTGTCACTTTCAAAAGGGTGGCATTTTAACCCTGTCAGTCCAAAATGTCTAAAAGTTGGTACGCATGCCTTATTGCCAATGGGGAACAAAGAAGTCTCAAGAACCCATAATGTCGGCAGCATGGATATTTCTCTACAGTGACAATTTGTGAAGAATTTCAAAAAATGACTTCAAATCAGCCATTGATCCAATTGTCTTGAAATGTTGTGTACATGTATGAAATACATGTCTGTGTCATGTCAATTTTGTAATGGTTTGCAATGCTGAGGAGGAACCCGCCATTGCTGCCTGCAGCTATATTTAGGGTTCCTCCGGTAGGAGAACCCTATTGTTATTAGGGTTCCTCCGGTAGGAGAACCCTATTGTTATTGGTGGTATTATTATTATGTTTTACCGATGGGAGTCAATGGCAGCCCCTAGACCAGTACCGTAAAAAGTTTTGAAATTTGGCATGTTGAAACTGCAGACCATTAGTAACTACCATACCAAACATGGGCCATGTGAGACAATAGGTGGCGCTACAGGCCACGCCCCAATATGTCAATTTTCAAATTGATGCCATTTGCAGGCCATAAGTCCCAAAATTCTGAAATTCATTACATATGCCTTATTTCTCATGAGGAATAAAAAAGCCTCAAGAAGCTATAACGGCCGCCATATTGAATTTGTCTGTACAATAAAGATTAAGGAAACGCGTTTTTTCCCTACTCCTCCTACATTTTTGGTCGAATTTTCTTCAAAATTGCCATAGATGATATCCAGACTGAGCCTCACAAAAGTTATCGTAGGGATTTCTGATTTTCAAAACCGTTTGTCCGGTAGAGCCAATCAAAATCTGCAACAAAGCAACCAAACAGGACGTTTGGTCAAATCTCAGCAAATCTTTGAGATATCAACACCAAACTTGGTATGTCACGTGGAAGACACTACAACATGTTACCATGTGCAAAGGCAACTTCATACCTCTAAAAATGATTGATATAAAGCAAATTGAATTTATTGCTAATGCTAAAATAATGCTTTACACATCCGCCGGCCAAAAAACTATACTCTGATTCAATCACTAGTTCATATGAAGACTCTTGAGAATGTTGAGTACACAAATCTGAGAAAAAGTTGACTGTAACATGAAAACTCGATTTTTAGTGAATATTTGAAACATGCATGCTTGGCTAATTTCTAGGGCTGTTTCCCCAAATCCTCTCTCCCTTTGCTCCTGTGCGCGCGTGCTCCACATTCTCTCACACACAAGGGGCTAGAGCCCCTTGACACACGCGCGAGCTTGGTACACGCACAAGAAGACGACCATTTTATTTTATCGTTGGAGAACTCCTGCAGCCCTCAGAGATTTTCATTGTTACATTTGACAGTGAGTAATAAGATCCTACAATGGCAGTACAAAACATGTATTTTAGCGTTTGTATTCGTATGATAACTTGAAGACTTTTATACTGTCGTAAACAGGATAGCAGCTAATCTATCTAGGCTAGCTGAGCTAAGGATATCTCTTTGTACAGACAGTATTACAGGCTAGCAAGTCGTAAAATCTTTAACATTATACTTGCTTCTGTGAGACGCGTTTGAAATTTGTATACTGTGCGTAACTATGCGGTTGGGTTGTTCTATTTTTACATGTCATTGTTGATGTAATTTAAATTAGTACGGTGAGTTCCAAATGTGTCTTTCGATTACTGTAAACACTGCAGCGTGTATTACACAATGATCATTTGTGGTGCGGCGTCTATTCGAAGGCAACGTTTAATTAGTAAGACAGATTCAGTGAATTGTAGTTGCAGTGCGGCCATACACAAACAAATAGACAAGGAGGTCAAACAAATGCCGAGCAAGCTATAACCCTTAAGGCTAGTTTTTGCTTTTGTGGACGGCGTTTCAAATTTATGTACTGTACGTACCTACGGTTGGGTTATTCTATCTTTAGCTACATGTCATTGTTGATGTAATTTTGTTTGTTCGTTCCAAGTTTTTCTGACGGTCTTCACATCGTAAGTTATTCTTTTTGAAACTGTAGCTAGGTAGCCTAGTTTGCTGCACAGTTAGAGCTACCTAGCATAAGCAAGTAGCAATGGTACCATGGTTGTTTTGCTTGCTAGCTTTGTTTGGGTTCATGGTTTGATCGTTTAGGAGTTCCATTGAAAGCCTATAGACCTACAATACGTTTGTAATCGGCATTTTGTACCATGCTGCACGATTTCCTATCTCTTGATAACATTTTATATTTGTATCAATTTTATACACTAAACTGCCAAAGTATTCGCTCGGTTGCCTTTACACGCTCATGAACGTGAGTGACATCTCATTCTTAAACCATAGGATATGATGTCGGACCACCCTTTGTAGCTATAATAGTTTCAACTCGTCTAGGAAGGCTTTCCACAAGGTTTAAGAGGTTTATGGAAATGTTTTACCATTCTTCTAGAAGTGCATTTGTGAGGTCCAACATTGATGTGGAACAAGAAGGTTTGGCTCGCAGTCCCTGCTCTAATTCATCCCAAAGGTGTTGTATTGGGTTGAGGTCAGGACTGTGTGCAGGCCACTCAAGTTCGTCCACACCAATCTCGCTCATCCATGTGTTTATGGGCCTTGCTTTGTGCACTGTTGCACAGTCATGTTAGAACAGGAAGGGGCCATCTCCAAACTGTTCCCACAAAGTTTGGAGCATGAAATTGTCAAAATGTTGGTGAATTATTGCATTTCAGGAAATTAACTTATGGGTAGGAAATATTTAATGGATTGGGCTCGGCGGGGTATTTTGTCATCCATCCATTCCTACTCCATGCTCTTGATTATGTAATTGACCTACAGGTACATCTTCTAGGCTATGTTTATTTGTTTTAACTTTCTAATGTGAGTCAGTGGCTTGGCAGTATTTTAACAGTAAGGTTTGGTTATTTGTGTTAAACTGTGATGATTCTTTTGGTGAAACATGAATTTAAAGTAAAAACCATTTGCAAGATAAATTGTTCTCAATTGGTCTTAATTTGTATTTATAGTCGAGTCCGTTTCTCTATGTTTACATTTTACAGACTTAAATTTGAATGTAGACAGTGTAAATTGAATAAAGGTAAATAATGGATGTCTAAATATTTTTTTTAAGTACAGAGATTGGTGTTTTGAGAATCCTAACCCTTTCAATATTTTCTTAAAGGTCTGTATACTAGAACTGTTGAGTATGAAGTTATGATAATGTAAGACTATGAAATTGTTAAGCAGTAGTGTGGTATGTTACATTTCATAGTTTTTGATGGTTTTTCTATGTGTTTTTTAGATGCCATGTTCCAGCAAGAGATCCAGGGACCAAGGATCCACTGTTGAGGTTAGACTTCCTTGTGGGAAAAAATGCTAAACCAGTGTGTTTAAGTGATAAGATTAATTGAGAAAAATGAATGTGAATGAGCATTTTTAACAACGTCTTTGTTACGGACCCATGTTTAAAATGTCCTAATTCAGTCTGTATAGTTGTGGTTGTGTGTTTTTTCTTTTCTCCCCTCTTTCTTTCTATTCGCTGCATGCAGGTATGGTCTAGTCAGCGTTTGTTGGCGGTTGGCTATCAGTCTCCCTATCTCGTGATTGGCAATCAGCCGCGCACTTCCAATCAGCGGTTTAGTTGTCAACATAAAATTACCACACTGGTCAGCTGTTTCAGAGATTGCTTTGGAAAGTTGCTTGTTTAGAGAGTTGTCAAGTCAGAGAGACTTCTTGTTGAAATCATTGTAAATGTTGTTATTATTTTGTTAGAATGGTTTGCTTCATAGTGAACCCTTTTAATAGAGCAGTTAGTGGTGCAGCGTTTATTCGAGGGTGGCGTTCATTCAAGGGCAACGTTTAATTGGTAAGAGAGATTCAGTGAATTGTAGCTGCAGTGCAGCCATAGACAAACACAGAATAGACAAGGAAGTCAAACAAAAGCCCAGTGTAAAATGTATGCCGCGCGTGTCTCTACTTTGTGTACAAATCTGACGCAGCATGCCGTAACATTCTTACACTTTAGCTTTCAAACAGAAACCTGTGCAGAAAGCACTCACCACCAGCAACAGATCTATAGCACGCAAACTTGGTGTTGATGAAAAGCACATTCAGGAATGGTTAAGTCAGCTACCTCGCCATATTGTATACAATATGTATAACTATCTATAGGCCTGAATGCAATTGTCGCAATTGCATTATAATAATGTATAATTTTTTTTCAAGCAATGTCTTAATTTAGAATTATATAATTGTATTCAGAATTATTACGTGACTTTATTTTGAAGGCCTTTTGGGACGCTCATGAGTGAGAGTCGACAACCTAACAGCAAGCGAAGCACAGACAATTTAAAGCTCTGATAAAAGTTTCAAGTTCAAGTTTATTATCATATACTCATAAACAGCATTTATAAGAATGGAGAAAAAGGGTAGAAAAAATAAGAAAAATTGTAGTGCAAAAAGATATTTCAAGGACAGTTCAGCATCCTTATGGCATGTGTGAGAAAACTATCCCTGTATCTGATGGTACAGGACCTTATACTCTTGTATCGCCTTCCAGAAGGCAGGAGGGAGAAAAGACTGTGGCAGGGATGACTAGGGTCAGAAATGATCCACTTGGCCTTTCTCCTGCACCGCTGGCTGTAAAGGTCCTGAATGGATGGTAATGCAGTCCTTGTAATACGCTGTGCAGATTTGACCACTCTTTGTAGTGTCTTCCTGTCCTGGGCAGTGCTGTTGCCAAACCATGTTGTAATGCCACCAGTCAGTATGCTCACAATGGTGCACCGGTAAAAATTGGTCAGTATAGTGCAGTCCATGCCAAATTTCCACAGTCGCCGCTGAAAAAAGAGCCTCTGTTTCGCTGTCCTTGTAACCACACCAATATGGTGGTCCAGCTCAGATCCTCACTGATGTTGATACCAAAAAATCTGAAACTTTTGACTCTCCACAGCTGTGCCCTCAATGTGAATGGGTGCATGTTCTCCCTGCAGCCGCCTGTAGTCCACTATCAACTCCTTGGTTTTTGCTACATTAAGCAACAGGCTGTTATGCTGACACCAGGATGTCATTGTTGCCACCTCTGCTCTGTAGGCAGACTCATCACCATTCTTGATGCAGCCGATAATGGTGGTGTCATCAGCAAACATAATGATAGTGTTGGAGCTGTTTGTGGCTGCACAACCATAGGTGAACAGAGAGTACAACAGTGGGCTTAACACACAACTCTGTGGGGCACCAGTGCTGAGTGTTAGACTGGTGGGGTGATGTTACCTAGCCGTACTGCCTGTGTCCTATCCAGCTGCACATGGAAGGACTGATGTTCCGGTCCTGTAGTTTCATGATGAGCCTGGATGGTACTATGGTGTTGAAAACGGAGCTGAAGTCGATGAAGAGCATCCGCACGTATATGTTGTTCTGATCCAAGTGAAAGAGAGCAGTGTTCAAGGCCAAAGCTACAACATCATCTGTAGACCTGTTCGGCCTATATGCAAACTGGAGTGGGTCTAATGCAGGTGACAGGCAGAATGTAATGTGGTCTTTGACTAACGTCTCAAAGCATTTCATCACAACAGGGCAACAGGGCGGTAATCATTGAGACAGCTCACTGATGGTTTCTTAGAGACTGGGATGATGGTGGCTCCCTTGAACCTATTGGGGACGACAGACTGCGACAGGGAGAGGTTAAAGATGTCAGTGAACACCTCTGCCAGTTCAGGAGCACAGGCCTTGAGAACACAGCCAGGGATGTTGTCAGGTCCTGGAGCTTTATGCACATTCACTCTAAGTGATAAGTTTAAGGTTGTTATAGAGGTTGTTAGCAATCTAAGGAAACCTCTATTCCCTTGTGTAGGCTACAGCATGCAGCCAACAAAGTATGTTGTTTTGTGTCTGTATTTGACTTTGGTGAATGTTATTTACATGCTGCGCATGTCATTGCATGTTCATATTAAGCTAAAGTGGTCTTTATTTTCTCATTACAGCGTGAGTTTAGTTTTAACGGTGGATTTGGAGAAAAAGCTTCAAATAAATCTGTAGCAAGAAAGACACTTGTGCCTGCCAGTGTTTCATGGGATAATAGTATGCTACACTTGTAAATTACTTGTGTAATAAATACTGTGTTTTAATTTAACCAATTAAATAACCGTTTTCTGATTTTTGTGGGGAGGCGTTTAAGCGAAGGTGCCATTTATTACACAATGTTCATTTTTGGTGCAGCGTTTATTCAAGGTCAACGTTTAATCAAAGAAAAACTGTAGTTTTCTTCCCAGCATGGGAAGGCCAAAGGATGTTTACAATTGTAGTAGGCCATTGATATGTTTTAAAAGTTCAGGGATGTAATTTGTTGGATAAGAAGCCCCCATCCCCCACTCCAGAGACAATTGATGACAGAGAGGTGCTGACATTAAGTTAAACATAGTCATGCGTTAAAGAGTAGAGTAAAAAAGAGACAAAATGTGTACATGGATGTTGAAACTCAGTGCTCTGAGTTTGTGCATGTCAGTTTAGACAAACGTAGCCTTTTAAACCTCTAGGTTTAATTCTCTCTTTTATACATTTAAAGTTGGATTTGACATTTAACAGACATTTAATCATTTAGCAAGTTGTTTGACTCAAAAACCATAACGAAGTACATATGGTGTAAAAAATCTGCAGTCAAATTTGGCGAAATTGCTAGCTTGGATGTTATCTTTACATATAGATGGGTTGGTGGTTACAAACAATGAGGATGCGCACGCAGCTTCAAGGCAGAACAATGCCTACCATTTCACCTCTAGTTTATATGTTCCCACCCCCCCCCCCCCCCCTTCTGAATAAAGTTAGATTGATCTGATTTGTTGATATCTGTTGCTATGAAAACCATTTTAGCCAAGCTAACTAACATTGTTTTTAGCTAGCTGACATTACCATTCAATCACTAACAAAACACGAATAGAAATACTTTGCTAACAGTCCTCACGTGTAATCAAAAGCTTGTAGTGAGATCACATGCATGACCCCCCGAGACAAGCTTTCATGTTTTCATCGCTAGCATCTCGTCATATTACACAGCCGGAAGACAGCTAGATAATAAATATTGTAGCGTCAGCGCCCTTGGGTACCCAGCATGCAGTGCACACCAAAAACGCAAATAGCTGTGGAAAATAGTTTGGTTACAACAGCTGTGCAAGGGATTTCAGTTGTTGTGTTCGTTCACTTAAATGTGTGTAATGTTATTGTTTTTTACTTAAGTTAATACTGTTGGTCACCCTGATTGTGCATGTTGTGTAGTTTAATGGGATCAGAGAGTCTGACCATGACAAAGTATTGTTAAGCTGCTGTACCATCACAAGGTACACTTGCTAACAGCTGGACATTAGCTATACCTTGGTCCAGTTCCCTACATGACTCTTGACAGTTGTTTGACTGAGACTCTAGAGAGAGCTCAATTCAGGTAGAGTTCTAATAGCCATGGTCTTCTAACCAGTTTCAGTTTTGAAAACAGTGTGACTGTGTATGGTATGTTTTTTGGGCTACTTCTAATACTCATACGGCTGCCGCATTTATGCCTTGGCATGACCTGCGCTGGGATAGAGGGAAACAGCATGGATGGGGAAAGTGTGTGGGCAGAGCAAGCAGTAGTAGTACATAACCTACACACTTCCTTTAGTGAAGTGTATCCTCACTTTCATAAAGTTATTGTTGTAATCAAAGCTTTTAAAGAATGGATCTCTGCATGATGGGCCTGACCAGAGCACAGGTGGCCTGACACAACACGCTTCAAAGTTGTCACTTTCAAAAGGGTGGCATTTTAACCCTGTCAGTCCAACATGTCTAAAAGTTGGTACGCATGCCTTATTGCCAATGGGGAACAAATAAGTCTCAAGAACCCATAATGTCGGCAGCATGGATATTTCTCTACAGTGACAATTTGTGAAGAATTTCAAAAAATGACTTCAAATCAGCCATTGATCCAATTGTCTTGAAATGTTGTGTACATGTATGAAATACATGTCTGTGTCATGTCAATTTTGTAATGGTTTGCAATGCTGAGGAGGAACCCGCCATTGCTGCCTGCAGCTATATTTGGTGGTATTATTATTTTTTACCCATGGGAGTCAATGGCAGCCCCTAGACCAGTACCGTAAAAAGTTGAGAAATTTGGCATGTTGAAACTGCAGACCATTAGTAACTACCATACCAAACATGGGCCATGTGAGACAATAGGTGGCGCTACAGGCCACGCCCCAATATGTCAATTTTCAAATTGATGCCATTTGCAGGCCATAAGTCCCAAAATTCTGAAATTCATTACATATGCCTTATTTCTCATGAGGAATAAAAAAGCCTCAAGAAGCTATAACGGCCGCCATATTGGATTTGTCTGTACAATAAAGATTAAGGAAACGCGTTTTTTCCCTACTCCTCCTACATTTTTGGTCGAATTTTCTTCAAAATTGCCATAGATGATATCCAGACTGAGCCTCACAAAAGTTATCGTAGGGATTTCTGATTTTCAAAACCGTTTGTCCGGTAGAGCCAATCAAAATCTGCAACAAAGCAACCAAACAGGACGTTTGGTCAAATCTCAGCAAATCTTTGAGATATCAACACCAAACTTGGTATGTCACGTGGAAGACACTACAACATGTTACCATGTGCAAAGGCAACTTCATACCTCTAAAAATGATTGATTTAAAGCAAATTGAATTTATTGCTAATGCTAAAATAATGCTTTACACATCCGCCGGCCAAAAACTGATACTCTGATTCAATCACTAGTTCATATGAAGACTCTTGAGAATGTTGAGTACACAAATCTGAGAAAAAGTTGACTGTAACATGAAAACTCGATTTTTAGTGAATATTTGAAACATGCATGCTTGGCTAATTTCTAGGGCTGTTTCCCCAAATCCTCTCTCCCTTTGCTCCTGTGCGCGTGCTCCACATTCTCTCACACACAAGGGGCCAGAGCCCCTTGACACACGCATGCTTTCTTGAAAATGTGTGCTGACCAAGCCCCCACCCTCGTTTTTTAGCCCCTGTTTCATTTCGCTTCCAATCGCAGCTCGCTGTTACGAATACAAATTATTTTTCGGCGGCCATTGTTGTTTCCCGTGTCCCGTGAAAGTCGTCTCCCGTGAAAGCCGTGTTGGAGGCAGCCACTTTCGGTAAGTCCTGGTTTTACACATTTTAAGCTAGAATTAATGATTGGGTTTGTGAAAGTACACTACTCTTGAATTATGGTGAAGGTTTAGCACTTTTAGACCTTATAGATCGTGATTCTGAAGTGACGGAAAACCAAACTCGAAAAGTAGCTACTGTAGCTCTAGCTTTTTTCCTCTGTGTTTTTAATTAGTGAGTCATTTTGCATCTCGGCGAATTGTTCATCAAAAAGGTCGAGGAGAGCAGCCTTTAGGAGAAAAAGCAATTCCCCACAGACCTGTCGGCTCATAATGGTGATTTTTGGCGTGAAAGTCTTTGTAATAAGCCTATGCGGCAGGGAGACTTTTTCAAGGCGAGCCTGTTTCATTCGTCATATGCCCTGAGAAAGCGACCTACGTTAGCCAGGCTAGTTTTGCCAATTTCGGTAAGTCAGGCTATTTAAAGGTCTCTTACAGTCAGAATCACTGTTTACAAGCAAAGGTCGAGCTGGTCTTTTGTCAGATGTGTATATATTGACCAGTTTAGAGGTAAATACTCTTGCCAGAGCCTGGAATCGAACCTGTGTTTTGAGTGACTGCATGGGTCTCCATGACGTCAACACATTTGGATTCAAGTTCAAGTAATGACACTGCATTTCACAGTCAAAACTGAAGTCTGTATCAAGTGTAGATGGGAAAAGCTTCATTTTTCACAACTGACATGGACCCTTTCTTCACTTTGACAGGTCTGGAGGGTCATGCAGAGGCCTGCTCAACAGAGTTCAACAGAGGATGCAACAGACTCGAGGATGGTGAGATCCACACAGACCCCTTGCTGGACTACCCCTCTCTAGCTGGACAGCTTCTCTTCAGCCCTGACCCCAGAACAGCTTGATCCAGCTGGCCTGCCTGCCTGCCTGCAGGCCCTGCTTGCCCCTGCCTGCCAGCCCTCCAGAGACAGTCACCCCACAGACACAGTAGCTCTGCAGCCTGCTTTTTTGAGGACATTGATGAAAAAGGACAAGCCAGCATTACTTTGATGAAAGTCTAAATGTTTAATCCTTTCCATGTGCCAGTATGCCAAGCTGCTGACTTTGTGTCTTAACCCTTGTGTTATCTTCGGGTCATTCTGACCCATCAGTCATTGTGACCCACCGTTGTATTGCGACAACTTTACCGCATTTAAAAACAAAGTGAAGCATTTTCTTTTAACCGGTGGGCTGTCTCAGACCCCCCACATTGCGAAGGTTAAAAGAAAATTATTTTAATTTGTTTTTGTATTGGGTAAAATTGAGTAAACACAACGATGGTTCGTTATGAACCTTTGGGTCATGTGACCCGAAGGCAGCACAAGGGTTAAGTGATGAAACTAGTTCAAGTGATAGACTTTTGACCTGAATCCAATGATTATTCATCTGAATAAAAACCACTCAAGAAAAGTACTGCTTCTTGGAGCATTTGTGCTCCACATCAGTACATCTCACACATTTGCCTTTGTTTCCATGGGATTCATTGAATTGTTAGTTTCTGCTCCACCATTTCCACCCTAGTGTAATAATAAGTATAATTTAGGACAGCAATTACATTTTTGTGTTATCCTTCCGCATTACACACATTTAGTCAATGTTCTTAAACTCAACCGATTATTGTCATTTTACCATACTGTTCATATTGAACAGACATCAGTGTTTACTTGGAAAGATGACTGTATATTTCCACTTTTGATTTGTATTTCCATCGTAAGTTTGGTCTTTAATTTCATTTGGAAGTGGTATTAAAAGGTCTTACATTTAACTTGTTTATACCTGTAGACACCCTGTGAAGCCCCCACTGCAGAGACAGTTGGTGACAGAGAGGTGCAGACATTAAGTTAAACATGCCTTAACCCTCGTGCTGCCTTCGGGTCACATGACCCAAAGGTTCATAACGAACCATCGTTGTGTTTACCCAATTTTACCCAATACAAAAACAAATTAAAATAATTTTCTTTTAACCTTTGCAATGTGGGGGGTCTGAGACAGCCCAACGGTTAAAAGAAAATGCTTCACTTTGTCTTTGTATGCGGTAAATCTGTCGCAATACGACGGTGGGTCACAATGACTGATGGGTCAGAATGACCCGAAGATAACACAAGGGTTAAGAATAGAGTAACAAATAGAGACTAAATGTGTAAATGGCTGTTGAAACTGAGTTGGTGCATGTCAGTTTAGGCAAAGGTAACCTTTTAAACCTCTAGGTTTAAAACAAATTCAGATTTGATTGGAACTCTCTTTTATACATTTATAGTTGGATTTGACATTTAATTCATTTAGCAAGTTGTTTAACTCAAACAACCATAACACGGTACATATGGTATACAATGCTGCAGTCAGATTTGGCGAAATTGTTAGCTTGGATGTTATCTTTACATATAGATGGGGTCTTGTTGATGCGCACGCAGCTTCAAGGCAGAAAGACGCGTTCCATTTCACTTTTACTGTACCTACACCTTTAATGTTCCCGCCATCCCCCCATTTCTGAATAAAGTTCGACTGATCTGATTTGTTGATTTCTGTTGCTATGAAAACCAGTTTAGCCAAGCTAACTAACATTGTTTTTAGCTAGCTTGCATTACCATTCAATTGCTAACAAAACATTAGTAAAAATAGCTTGCTAATCGGGCAGAACTTGAACTCGGGCAGGAGACTCTGAGACCTCAGCGCACCACTAGCATCTCGTCATATCACGCAGTCGGAGCACAGCTAGATAATCAGCGTCAGCGCTCTTGGGTACCCAGCATGCAGTGCGGCATGTTAAAAAAACAACAGCTACGCAAGGGATTTCAGTTGTTGTGTTCGTTCAGTTAGATGTTTGTAATGTTATTGGCCGGGTTTCCCAGATTCGTTAAGAAGCTCTTAACGCTAAGAGCTTCTTAGGAGCGTTCTAAGAGCGTTCTAGAGCGTTCTTAGAACGCTCTTAAGAAGCTCTTAGCGTTAAGAGCTTCTTAACGAATCTGGGAAACCCGGCCATTGTTTGTTAGTTAATATAATCTTGTTGGTCACCTTGAGTGTGCATGCTGTGTAGTTTAATGGGAACAGAGAGTCGGCCATTTTACTATCACAGGCTATACTTGCAAGGAGCTGAACGTGGGCTGTGCCCTAGACCAGACCAATTGCCTATGAGGCTAATCTTGATTCTGGATTGACTGAGATTCTGGAAAGAGATCTACTCAAGAAGAGAGTCAATATCTGTGGTTTTCAAGCCATCTTTGAGAAAGTTTGAAAACAATGTTGCGGTTAATATGTTTTGATTGTGGGAGGCAACTTTTGGACTACACCTAAACCTCATGCGGCCACCGCACCACCCGCACTGGCAAAGAGGGAAACAGCATGGATGGGGAAAGTGTGTGGGCAGAGCAAGCAGTAGTAGTACATAAACTACACACGTCCTTTACTAAAGTGTATTCTGACTTTCATAAAGTTATTGTTGTAATCAAAGCTTTTAAAGAATGGATCTCTGCATGATGGGCCTGACCAGAGCACAGGTGGCCTGACAGAACACGCTTCAAAGTTGTCACTTTCAAAAGGGTGGCATTTTAACCCTGTCAGTCCAAAATGTCTAAAAGTTGATACGCATGCCTTATTGCCAATGGGGAACAAAGAAGTCTCAAGAACCCATAATGTCGGCAGCATGGATATTTCTCTACAGTGACAATTTGTGAAGAATTTCAAAAAATGACTTCAAATCAGCCATTGATCCAATTGTATTGAAATGTTGTGTACATGTATGAAATACATGTCTGTGTCATGTCAATTTTGTAATGGTTTGCAATGCTGAGGAGGAACCCGCCATTGCTGCCTGCAGCTATATTTATTATTATTATTATACATCTGCCATGGGAGTCTATGGCAGCCCCTAGAACCACATGCTCAGAAGTTGTGAAATTTGGCACACTCTTTGGGACCTGTCCCCTCATCACTTTCACCAAGTTTCATGTCTCCCATTTCAACCCTCTAGCGCCACCAATGGGTCAAAGTTGAAGGTGTGTTTACACACGTTACCTTTGAACCATATGCTGCATTTTCCAAAATGAGGTATCATTGGATTCCCTGGATCAAGACAAGTTCAACGCACTCTATGACGTCATACCCAGTCATATAGATTCTCCGCCATTTTGAATGTTAACGAAAAGCGTTTTTTCGCTACTCCTCCTACAATTCTTGACGAATCTTCTTCAAAATTGCCACAGATGATCTTCAGACCAAGCCTCACAAAAGTTATCCCCTGGAGCTTTGATTTTCGCAACCGTTTGTCAGTTACAGCCAATCAAATTCAGCAACTGATCCGGAAAAAGGGAAGTGAGGTCATATCTTAGTGAATCTTTGATGCATTGACTCCAAACTTGGTGTATGGATTCATGACCCTGTTATTAAGAGGTCCGAAAAAGGTAGGGTCATTTAAGCTCTAGGGGGCGCTACAATAGGCAAAATTGTGTTTTGACCAATAACTGTTGATTTGTTTGTCATATTTAAGTGATTCCTATGTCTTGTGATATCTTAGGAGATCCCGTGTCTGACGCATGTTAACGCATGATACCAGACCAATTGATGAGGCCGCCATTTTGAATGAATGAATGAAACTTTTTTCCCTACTCCTACACAATGTATCCAATATTCACCAGATTTGGCACAGATTATCTTCAGACCACAATCACCTTGACATGTCAAAATAGGACTGATTTACAGCTGTTGGGGCAACAATTTGGGCCAAATCTGACCACGCGTGCCACAGGAGAAACAGCTTACTTTTTGTATACAGTAACTGTACAAAGCAATTCCCAGCGCTGAAAATGGCTCACTTGGATAAGACGGGCTCCTTTGAAGTGCAAGGTCGTAGGTTCGAATCCAGCCAAAGTCTTAAGCATGTCATGAAACTGGTTTATCTGTTTAGTGATGCCAGGTATGCAACAGTAGCTGTCAAGCAGTATAATCATAATGGTCTCGATAATGTTTCATTCTCAGGGGATATATACTCAGTCAGATATATTGTGCTTTGTCGATATAGTGATGCTACATCTAGCCAGTGCATCGGATTTCTTGCATCATAACTTCTGAACAGATTTGTCATAAATAACAAGATTGGTCTCTTCTGATTCTACGTGGCATACTAAGTCGAAATATATCACACTGTCCCGTGTCTGCCATTTGGGGCGTCGGCCATTTGGAATTTTCATAAAAACAAACTCCTCGTTCGCCGTAGCTCCTATTTTCATGGACATGTAATCAAATAATTTTCAGACCACAATCACCTTGACATGTCAAAATAGGACTGCATTACAGCTTTTTATACTTGGGTCAAATCTGACAACGCTTCCCACAGGAGAAACTGCTTACTTTTTTTTATACAGTAACTGAACACAGCATTTCCCTGCAGTGAGAATAGCTCACTGGGATAAGACGGGTTCCTCTGAAGTGCAAGGTCATAGGTTCGAACCTAGCCACAGTCATCAAGCATGTCATGATACTGGTTTATCTGTTTAGTGAAGCCAGGTATGCCACAGTAGCTGTCTAACAGTAAAATGGTAATGATAATGTTTCATTCTCAGGGGATCTATACTCAAGAAGAGTCAGATTTATTGTGCTTTGTAGATATGTGTCCTCTAACCTCTAGGGGGGCGATCCCGTGTCTGACACATGTTAACTTGTGATACCAGCCGAATTGATGCCGCCATTTTGAATGAATTGATAAAACGTTTTTGTTCACTCCTCCTACAAAATGTATCAAATATTCACCAAATTTGGGACAGATTATCTTCAGACCACAATCACCTTGACATGTCAAAATAGGACTGAATTACAGCGGTTTAAACTTGGGCCAAATCGGACAACCGCTTGCCACAGGAAAAACTGCTTATATTTTTACCCAGTAACTGAACTGTGATTTGCAGCACTGAGAATCGCTCACTAGGATAAGTTGGTGTCCTGGCAACGGCAACGTCAGAGGTTTGAATCCAGCCAAAGCCGACGAGCTTGTCATGTCTCTGATTCTCTGTTTAGCGAGACTGTAAGCCACTGCAAAGGAAGCCAGGTACACCGCAGTCACTAGTTACCTGTAGTCAAGCTACAAGCTATAGTCAATGCAATCCTCACACAAACTATCAAAATGATTTTAGATTTTCTAAACCGTTTGTCCGGTGCAGCCAATCGAAATCGGCAGCAGAGCCGCCAAACAGAAAGTTGTGTCGTGTGTCTCAGCAAATCTTTGATGGATTCACGCCAAACTTGCTGCATGTACTCGGAACACTCTTCTGAGGATGTCGAAAGTTTCTTCTGGGTCATCTGACCTGCTTGGCCACCCCATTGCTGCTTGCAGCTATATTTATTATTATTATACATCTGCCATGGCAGTCAAATAACTGTTGATTTGTTTGTCATATTTAAGTGATTCCTATGTCTTGTGATATCTTAGGAGATCCCGTGTCTGACGCATGTTAACGCATGATACCAGACCAATTGATGAGGCCGCCATTTTGAATGAAACTTTTTTCCCTACTCCTACACAATGTATCCAATATTCACCAGATTTGGCACAGATTATCTTCAGACCACAATCACCTTGACATGTCAAAATAGGGCTGAATTACAGCTTTTTATACTTGGGTCAAATCTGACGCTTCCCACAGGAGAAACTGCTTACTTTTTTTTATACAGTAACTGAACACAGCATTTCCCTGCAGTGAGAATAGCTCACTGGGATAAGACGGGTCCCTCTGAAGTGCAAGGTCAAAGGTTCGAACCCAGCCACAGTCATCAAGCATGTCATGATACTGGTTTATCTGTTTAGTGAAGCCAGGTATGCCACAGTAATGCGCGCAGATGGCACTGGGGACGGGGGGGACATGTCCCCCCCAGATTCCTAGTGACCCCGATCCGTCCCCACCACTCTCCCTAAGGCGACAAGCATCAGTTCATAACTGCACAGCTGATTAGGCGATGTTAGCTTGTATTAGCGTGTGTAACGCTTTTGAAAAAAGAAAGTGTATTATGCTTATTTAAAGTATTTTTGGAGCCGGCGTTTGTGCTTTTAGGCTTGGCGTCTTCCTGGTTGTCATGGAGATGACGTTAGTAGCCCCGTTCGTTTGGCTGGTTAAAATTGAAATGTTTGTCTCGCTCCCTTTCATTAACCTATTGGTTGCGATCAACCATGACACAAAAGAGGCTCAATGGCATTGCTGTGTGCCATATTCACCAAGATAGACTTGACAAACAAGACAGACAGCCCAGCAATATCTTCAGGGAAATGAAAGGAGGAGAGATGTTTTTGGGACCTATTGAGCCTGCTCCTAGAGGGTAAATTTGTTTGGCTGCAGAGGGAATTCTTTTTTTTCTTTTTTTAATCAATTTTGTTTATTATTGGAAAAACAATTACAAAGAAAACTCATACTTACAGAGGGAATTCCGAATATTTAATTTAAAGTGTAAATTTCATTTCACATTTCATGCTATGAAGGCTATACTTATTTTATTTATGTAAATCTATTGTTTAAGTGTTTATACTTTATACCGTTTACATACACATTGTTATATTTGTAATAATTTACATCCTGCTGAGATCAGCAAATGTTTAAATAAAACATTTGCAGAGGGCATGAAGTTTTGGTGCGTGATTGACATACTAATGTTTATTGCAGCTTCAACATTGCAGTCAGACAGTCTGACTGGTACTGTATATATGTATATACATATATATATTACATTACACAAAATAACAAATTGAGTTGGATTCATTTGCTGACAGCTTGGTCCCCCCCAGTTCAAAAATTCCATCTGCACCCCTGGCCACAGTAGCTGTCTAACAGTATAATGGTAATGATAATGTTTCATTCTCAGGCGATCTATACTCAAGAAGAGTCAGATTTATTGTGCTTTGTAGATATGTGTCCTCTAACCTCTAGGGTATGGAGGACCAAACCTGCCATATTTACAAATGAATGAATGAATAAATAAATAAATGTCCACATCCATGCATTTAGACAGAAATAAACGAATATATGTATTAATTAATGCACAATTGTCAATCAATAGTTACATATATTTTACATTTATGTATGTATTTATTTTTGTATTCATTTATTTATTCATTTATTGATTGATTGATTTATTCATTTATTGATTGATTGATTTATTCATTTATTTATTCATTTATTTATTCATTTATTAATTAATTCATTCATTCATTCATTGTTCCCAATATGATAATGAGAGGAGGCCAGTAGGCGTGGAAACTGACGTTCAAACATTGCAATCAATCCAGAGCCATAGATTCAATCTAGCTAACGCCTGGGACACACTTAAGGGAAGTGGGAACCCTTTCCCCCTTCCGACAATCCTAGGTAATGTCCCAACAATCCTAGTTTATGTCCCGATTATCTACAGATTATTTTATCAGATTTTCCCTTGATGTGAGGTGTGTTAACCCTCGTGCTGCCTTCGGGTCACATGACCCAAAGGTTCATAACGAACCATCGTTGTGTTTACCCAATTTTACCCAATACAAAAACAAATTAAAATAATTTTCTTTTAACCTTTGCAATGTGGGGGGTCTGAGACAGCCCAACGGTTAAAAGAAAATGCTTCACTTTGTCTTTGTATGCGGTAAATCTGTCGCAATACGACGGTGGGTCACAATGACTGATGGGTCAGAATGACCCGAAGATAACACAAGGGTTAAGAGTGGCCGAATTTGCTCGGAAGAACGTTGGAACCGCTCAGAAATCATGATGTGTGAGGGGAACCCCGAGGACAAACACCACACACTATAGGATCAAAAAGGTTAAATTTAGGATTTTCTTGTCCTTATGTTTGTGGTCTGATGAAGAAAGTGTTTTGTCCGTCTCTTCATAAACGGAGTGACTAAGTTCAGTTGAGTTCTGGATTTTAATAAGTATTATCAATCTGCAGATTGGGAGAGAAAACCAGACCTCGGACAATAAATGACCACACAACACCAGGCTTAGGTCTCAATCATGTCTCTCTCAGCTCTGAAAGCCGGAGGACCATCTTTTATAGGGCACAGGAATGTAAACATAGATAGTGACAGTCAGGCAGTAATGACGTTACAACAGTCTCAGAGGAAGAGATTCACAGCTCCCAACACATGACCACTCAGACTAGAGAGATCATAGTTGGCGCTCTCCTTGTAGTCATGACCAAGGACGTTTACCCAGTACTTTCTCCTGATCACGAACATCTATTAACCCTGACACATAGACACCATCTACTCTTATTAATAGCAAGCTTACATGAGAACATACTAACTAGTATCCAATGACTAGTTATATTGATTAGTGAATAATGTAAGCACACAGGAAATCCCAATTTCTTCCACAGTCCCCCCTTTTGACGCTTAACGTCAACACAACAACCATTCATCAACTGTTTATCTGGGGCCTGCTGTAGTGCCTTACATTTCACAAGTTTCATACCATTTAAAAACCTTAACAATCAAACAATACAGTATCTGTAACTACTCAGCACAGCATACATGATTATAGGATTTGAAGAAATATTAGGTAGTACCCAATCACAGGTGAAAAGGTACAAAGTCATTGAAGTGAATAGCTTTTTGCTTAGTTTATCAATAGTTCTAGAAACATAGGCATATTTCTCTGCTGGACATACCCACTGGTCATGCTCTCGTGAGCTCAACACATCAGGGTATAGGTCAAACACTGTTCATTAAATTCAGAGTATTTCAAACAGTATAAAAAGTAATAAAGTTACCATCTTTAATTATTGTTAACTGATCTGTGGTCAAGGACAGATCTATTCACATTGCATACAGCATTGTATATCAGTTGGAAAATAGAAGGAGGCAAATGGCCATCTTTATTACATTGGCAAAATAGTCACTTGGTACTTGAGATTACATATCAGACATTTCAGTCATTCCCAGGGCAATAAAGTTATCATCAGTCTGTGGCTTGATTTGGGCTACCATAATCTTACTGGCAGCCTTACGAAAACCTACTGCACAGCACTGTACACAGCAGGCAGTACACATCTTCCAAGCGCAAACCACAATCAGCACAACAATGATTAACATGCCCAATCCAGTGATTCCTATTTGAATGATAGTCAAAAAAGAAACCCCGAACAGAGGAGGTCAGTCAGCACAATTCCTAGCTTCAGGTTCCCCCAAAGCTGACATTATGTTTTAATGTAAGCAGCCATACTTGTGATATTAGCAGATTCATCGTGGATAAAAGTACAACAGTCATGACCTATCACAGCACAGCTACCTCCCTGAGCTGACAACAGATAATCCAGTGCCATACGGTTCTGGAGCACTACCTGCCTCATGGCCTTCATCTCAGACGCAACTGCAGTTAAGGCGTCGGCTGTCTCATTACCAATGGACTCCAACCCTACTGCTAAGCTCCTAATATCTCTAAAGGCAGTGATAACACCATACACAGGGAGAATGGCAACTGAAAACGTGAAAAGTGACTGAGTACTATTGAATCCACGTGATGTGATCCCAGCTTCTTAGCATCTGCATTAATAATACTTCTCTTGTGGCGGTGCCACCAATGTTTGGGAAAGGGGTGCAGGGGCAACCCATCTACAGGTCTGAGGGCTCCTACAATAAACCCAAGGTAACACGTTCCTGACCAGACGGCCGGCAGGAAATAATAAGCACTCTTAACACATACCCACATGGTGCCATTGTTAGCTGCACGACGAGACCAAAATGGTGATGCCCTTATACTTACAGGTCCATCTGCAACAGGAAAATCATGCAACAGGCTGTTAGCATACATACCACAGTGTGGTTACATGTATTTTTACCAAATACCTTCCCATAATTATTTAAACATTTAATCAACCATATACTACATCTTCTGTAGTATGCTAAAAGTGTAGGAATAGCATAGTCAGCAACATCAGGAATTTATGTCACCCGCCCAAATGGTATACAGGACAAGTAACATTGAACTCAGATACAATTGAACTTACAAATCATCCAGTAGAGTGTGAGCATACATAGAAACCGTATCCTTGCATGTATTTTTTCACTCTCACTGTACCACTATGCCATACACAAAACAATGCAGGTGGGGCATATTCAAGAGATGACTGACTTGTTCGACAGAACAGTCACATTTGTTATATCCAACCCTACACAAGGCCACTTCTTGACCTTACACATATCAGCCATTGACAGAGGGACAGATATACCTGGATAACCTCCAGAATGCTTGGGACTCTAACCACAAACCCTGCAAGGTCTGTCCCCTCTAATGCTGCGTCCAGTCATTTTTTTTTTTTTTTTTCGTCCACGGAAAGGTGTTGTTGCACAGATTGTTCTTCATGTGTGCTTTATGATGAATCTCAATGTTCAGTTCAGTTCATCAGTATAATTGGGAGCGTGCAATAGTGACTCTCGGTGTGGCTCATGTATGCGATGTCTGTGGACTCGTGCATCCAGTATCAGTAAATGTCTGTCAGGTGTGTGCGTCAGTATGTCTGGATCTCATCTCTCATCGTAGCTCCGGCAGCGGCCTCGGTTTCCTTGAAACAACCGAAGGCCTCCACCACAGTATCCTCTCGTCCCCATTCTGGGTGCTGTCATCTGCTTCATGTAGAGGCCGGAGGAAGACTGAAAGTGTCTTCCCCTCTCCAGGCTCCTCTCTCTGGTTTCCCGTCTGGGTGCTGTCATCTGCTTCATGAATCACACATGGGGGAGAGAGGCACGGTAGCAACAGCAGCCCCTCTCTGGCTTTCTCCTCATGTGACTCACCTTTCGACGTCTTCAACACCTCCGGGTGGGTGCTCTTTGGGACCTCCTTCTCAGCACCTCTGGATTGGAGTGCTGGATGGCGGGATCCTGGTTTTGGCTCAAATCGGTCAGCTGGACTGGAGCCTGCTCCCGGATCAGCCGCTGCAAACGGGTCTCCACCCCCCTTGGTGTACTCCTGGAGGAGTAACCCAGTGGGGATGAGACAAATGACAAGTTGGAGCAGGCACCATTTGGAGGTGCACCTGCTCCTCCACCGGCCCCTGGCTCTCCGTTGGGACCCTCCACCTTTACAGCTGTGTGAGTCACCAAGAGAAAACCAGGTATGGACCGGTCCATCTTGGTGAGAGGGCAGTCCTCCGTTTGTGCACTTTCACATAGTCTCCCGGTTGATAGGGATGACATGGCTCCCCAGCGGGCAGCTTTCACCTGTGAATGCACAACCCTGGTTGCTCTAGTTAGGGCAAAACAAAAGTTTAACATTGTATCATCCATCTGGTGGATATCCATCTGTTTCAATGATAGTGGGGGAGAGACAGGCAATTTCATTGGTCTCCCTAAAACTATCTTGTGTGGGGAAAGTCCATTCCTCCTCTGGGCTCATGGCCATATGAGCTAGTGGGAGTGCATCAGGCCATTTTAGGCCAGTCTCTTCACATATCTTGGCTAGTTTGTTTTTCAAAGTTCCATTTTGCCTCTCCACTGCCCCTGCAGACTGTGGGTGGTAGGGACAGTGAAAATGCTGGTTGATCTGGAGCGCTTTACAAAGTTCCTGAACAATTTGATCCGTAAAATGTGAACCTCTATCACTGGACAGTCTTGTGAGGATCCCATATCTACAGATCACATCTCTAATGAGAATCTTGGCTACCGTGGTAGCATCAGCTTTCCGACATGGGTAGGCTTCTACCCATTTCGAGAACATGTCAACAATTACAAGTACATACTCAAAATTACAACACTTGTTCATCTGAATAAAATCAATTTGTAAATGCATAAAAGGACCACTTGGTGGCGGGTGGGCTGCGTCTCTTCTCTTTGGTCCCTTTCCGGGATTATGCTGCTGGCAGGTATGACACTGAGCACAATGTTGCTCAGCCTTTGTGGAAAAACCAGGTGCAAACCAATCAGTATTTACTATTGAGACCATACCCCCCTTGCTCGTATGGGCACAGTCGTGCGCCATGCGAGCTAACCAAGGGAACAATGCACGTGGCGCCACCACGCGGCCGTCGGGGTGGCTCCACACTGCCGAAGTTGGATCTTTCACACGGCCATGGATAACCAACCATCCCTCTCAGTGTTATCAGCAGCGGCTCAAAGGTCCGCCACAACATGAAGAGAGGGAGTGCGTGTTTCCGGTTGCTGAGACACAAACAAATAGAGACCTGGGACACATCAGAGGAGTTGGCCGCAGCCTTTGCTGCTAAATCAGCTCTAGCATTTCCTCTTGAAACATCATCTGTATTGTTAGTATGAGCCTCACACTTAGTAACAATAGCTAGCTTTCTCTGTAGTAGTATTGCAGACAACAAATTATCAATCATCTTTCCATTCTTGATTGCTCCACCTGAGGAGTTAATGAAACCTCTTTCTCGCCATATGGCACCAAAATCGTGAGTAACTCCAAATCCATACCTCGAGTCAGTGTGAATATTTACGACCTTGCCTTCTGACAAACAACATGCCCTTGTCAAAGCAAAACTCTGCCTGCTGTGCAGTGCATTGTGGAGACAGTTTACCAGATTTGAATGTCTCACTGTCCGTGCAGACCGCATATCCGGAGTTTAGAGAGCCATCCCATTCTCGGGACAAAGATCCATCTACGTACAACACAAGTTCAGCATTATCCATAGGTTTGTCAAACATATCAGGTCTGGGTGTTAGCACTTTATCGACAACCATCTCACAGTCATGTGGTTCACCATCATCAGGGTTGGGCAACAATGAAGCTGGATTCAATGGGGAGCATCTATGGATTGTAATGTTACTTTTAGTCAACAATTACAGTTCATACTTTGTAGCTCTAGTGGCTGACAGGTGTTGAGTTTTGGTGCGTAACAGAAAAGCACTTACTGCATGAGGAACCATCACTGCCAAGGGCGACCCCAGCACTATATCTGAAGTTGCTTACACACATGTTGCCGCAGCACAGACTGCTCGTAAGCACGGGGGGAAACCTGCTGCCACAGTATCTAAAGAAGAACTCACATAGGCAATAGGCCTCTTAAGATTACCATACTGCTGGGTCAGTACTGAAATACATATTTTTCTTTCTGCTGTGTAAGATGTAGGCCTACTGCTTTTAACTTGAGTCGAACGCTATTAAACCCTCCCATGGTCAGCAAACACTAGCCATTGCTCTACTTCAGAAGGGATACTGTTCACTGCTGTATGAGTCAATAGGACATTACCATCACCTGAATGACTTGTAGTGATCGGGAGGTTATGCCTGTTCTGATGATGGTATAAACCATGTTAGATTGTTGTCTCTATGTGCATTGTTTGGGTCTCCTCTCTCTGTGTTCTGTTTCTGTGTCTTTGGTTCTGTTGCAGGATGGCAGGCAGGTAGAGGAGCTGTGATTGCTGCAGGGGCACACCTGTGACCTGTGCCTTGGTCCTTAATAAGCTGTGCCCTAACAAGCTGGGTCTCTCCATTACTAGCAGGAACATCATCACTGTTTGCTTTTTAGTTTGTAATGATTCTCTACACACTCTACACTTGCACTGATCCCACACCCATTCCATACACTTCTAATTTACCAACCATTTCTTTGTAAGCACTTTTTATTAAATAAATACATTGTTATCCTTATTACCGTAGCTTGTCACTTCCTGAAGTTCTTATCTAATCTTCCTATGAATCAAGTTATGACAGCATTAAACAAGCCCTGGTTGGCTACACACCTCATGTCGGGCTTATACAGATGTGTGTATTGGCACTGTATTGGATATTCAATTCTTCTGCCTCTCTCCATCTCCCTGGTCCTCCCCCAGCACCAGCAGCTCCCTGTCCCCCTGGTCCTCCCCCAGCACCAAGGGTGTGCCCAGAGGCCAACACCTGTGACATAACCCTGAGACTGCCCATACACACAACCCATGTACACTTCAAACAGTACATGGAGTCTAGGATAATACAGTCACCCACCTTTGGGCAGGCATAATGTCACAGCCACAAACGTGACCCCGTTTTTGGTTTTGCCCTGCCCTACTGTGTCCGTGTCTGCCATTGTCTTCACCTGTGTCTCATTCAGTGGTTTCAGTTCTTGTTTGTATTATCATGTCCACCTGTGTCTTGTTTGGTTCTGTGTATTTTAGGTTCCTGTTTTGTGTCCAGTCTTTGTCTTGTCCTTACCCTTGTTAACGTGAGTACCCTGTCCAGTGCCGGTCCTTCCTATAGGCGACATAGGCAGCCGCCTAGGGCAGCATGAAGAGGGGGTGCTGTTGATAAATCTTGCCTAGGGCGCCATATGTACTAGGACCGCTACTGACCCTGTCTGTTTCCCAATTAAAATAATAAACCCTTTGTTTGAGGCAACGTCTGGCTACTCTCCTGCGTTTGGGTCCTACGCCACCACACACTGTAACACATAAGGCATATTTGAATTCATTAAAGACATCAAATTAAATTGTATAACCTTACTTTTAGAGTGTTTGATTTTAAAAGGGTTTCTAAGTAGCATTGGCTTCTGAGTGTAGGTGGCAACCTACAGATATTACCGTTGGACTTACAAAAATGTCTATTATAATTCTTTAAACTTCTCTGTAATCAATGCATCTGCAGTCGTATCCCTGAATGGAAGTTCAGTTCAAATCTAGTATTTTTCACCCGTTACCAAGACACTGTAGCCTGATGATGGTACATTGTGTTAGTTTGGAGTATGTTATTAGGCTGAATGTAGGGGAAAGTGTATTACATGAGAAGGAAATGTATCAAAAGATTATGGTGTGATTTCCCAGATAATGAAAATTGTGTTACCCATATAGATGGTGTCACTAAAGGGTCAACGACCTGAGCGTCAGGTCACCTCATAAAAGTAGAGGGCGCATTTGTTATGGAAAATCATCCCTAGTGAGCGGGCGCTATGAAGATAAATGAAAGTTGAAAAATTATCACAATTATTTTATTAGTAGACTAACACTGCATTGCGAGAGCAGGTTTCTGCTCTTTCGTGTTTTTCTGCTGACATTGACATTGAGAACTTAAGTTGGACATCTTTGAACAGTGCTAGTTCATGACTATACCATATCAAGCTTGATTGTTTATTCACCTACCATTTAGTTAGCTGATGATTAGCAGTGTACAATATTTTGTGTTAATTGGGTTCATAGGAAGATTAGATTTGATGTTCCTGCTAGTAATGGAGAGACCCAGCTTGTTAGGGCACAGCTTATTAAGGACCAAGGCACAGGTCACAGGTGTGCCCTTGCAGCAATCACAGCTCCTCTACCTGCCTGCCATCCTGCAACAGAACCAAAGACACAGAAGCAGAACACAGAGAGAGGAGACCCAAACAATGCACAGAGCCAACAATCTAACATGGTTTATACCATCATCAGCACAGGCATAACCTCCCGATCACTACAAGTCATTCAGGTAATGTCCTATTGACTCATACAGCAGTGAACAGTATCCCTTCTGAAGTAGAGCAATGGCTAGTGTTTGCTGACCATGGGAGGGTTTAATAGCGTTTGACTCAAGTTAAAAGCAGTAGGCCTACATCTTACACAGCAGAAAGAAAAATATGTATTTCAGGTCATCTGCAAGTCCCAGTGTGCCATTACAATCAACCCTGGGCCCAGCAGCAGCAGCTTGGGTAGGCCTGGTTGCACAGTGAAATCCAGCTGCATGGTTGCTGCCAGAAGGTGACCTGAGAAGGAGTTGGGCCTTTGGGACATCATAGATGATCTGTTAAGTATAAAGACAACAGTGTATGAATGTGAAGGACAGCCGATGAACCTTTATTTCTGTCACCTTGGCTGTGTATTTCACTTTTCTAGGTCTATACAAGGAAGATGACCGCTCAACAAATTGGCATCACAATATATTGGCACGAGAACCTATCACTTCATAACTGCTACCTCCAATCACTGTACATATTGTCCTGTCACTGAACATACTGTCCTGTAACTGTAGGCTACATACGTTTGCACTGGCACCAATTACTGTTATATGTTGTTTTATATGGCATCATGGTCCTGGGGGAATAGGTTTAGTGTTTATTTTGAATTTATTTAGGAGGTTTATTATATGTTAGCTTGTCATAGGTGTACACTTGTTCTGAGTAGTTATATGTCATGTTATGCCAGGTTGCTTTGCGTTGTCTTGTCCTAAGAATTTCAATGCACAGTCTGACCCTGTGTTGGTCTGTGCATCTGACATTAAAAGACTTGAACTTGAAACTGTTTCGTTTTTAATATGTACAACCATATGCAATTGAAAATGACAATAAAATACACTTGACTTGAAGATTAGCCTAACAACAGTTGTATATTGCCACCAACTAAGTTTGCGCATTTGCGCACAATACTGAGGCAACGCAATCGCAGTGCAAGGGAAGTTCACAAAGCTCCAAGCCAGGCAGATAGCCAGCCAGCCTGATATTACTGCATTTATTTGTCTCTGCACCAATTGTTATATCGTAGAGTATTGCAATTGTGACCACCAACTTCATACTAATAGCTAACTAGCTAACCAACATTGTATTTGATAGTAGCCTAGCTCGCACGAGCATTCTAAGACCTACTTTACTTACGTATTAGATGTTACAATTGTTGCCGTAATTTCCCATCGGAGATTCAAGCAAGCAGACTTTATTTTGGAAAACCAGACGCTGATTGAGCCAAACCAGGCGTTAATTTCGTGTGGTTTGATAGACACGTCTCAAAAAAGCACGCGTTTATTTAGACGCGTGCTTTATGACACGTTAAAAGCACGCGTCTAAATAAACGCGTGCTTTGAACGTGTCACGTGACACGGTTCAATTTGAAGCGAAAAAGACGCCGACTTTGCATGGAAGTCGGCGTAATGGACGCCGTCTTTGCATGCAAAGTCGGCGTCAATTACGCGTGGTTGACACACGGAGACGTCCTAATACTTGTCCTTTTGGCCTTCCATAGAAGTCGGCGTAATGGACGCAGTCTTTGCATGCAAAGTCGGCGTCAATTACACGTGGTTGACACACGGAGACGTCCTAATACTTGTCCTTTTGGCCTTCCATAGTGTACAGACGTCAAAACGTGTACAGACGTTAAAAACGGCCGTGTACAGACACGTTATAAACGAACGAGAATTCCGACGTTTTTATGGAACGCCGATTGTACCAAAACGTCTGAATTCTCGTTCGTCATATCGATTCCTTTTTATGTCTTGATATGTGAAGAAATTGACAATAAAGCTATTTGAAACTTTAACTGTGCTTCGGACTCTGCATAGCCTTGAGGGTTTTTGTGTCAGGTACATTTTTATACGGTATAGGCGATGCAGAAAACATTGGCAAAGCCGCAGCATGCGTTGCTGTAAGAAAAGTGTAGGCTACTTGGCGCTTAACCAGCTGATGAATCAATTCATCATATTCCCTGCCATGTCCCAGTCAATGAAATCAAAGAGGGATTTACACATAGGCCTACATGCATATACACATATATAGTACATGATATAAGCGCTTTCAGCACTAAAGAATATATTGTGCTTATTAAAGTTATGCATTGTGCTTATTAAAGTTATGAACTTAGAAGTGTGCTCAGGCTTAAACATTGGGTCTCACACTGGGTGTGGGAAGCAGGCTGTTCTTTGTGTCTCTATCTCTTCATTTTCAGAAACAACCTTGAATCTGGGTGGAGACGGCACCCGAGCAGGTGGGACGCGGAGGCAAGAACAACTCCCTGATGCACGAGAGAACAAGCTCAATCCTTTTTTGATACTTGTTTTTCAATTGCACTGTATAAATATATGCTGGGAAGGGACAGATAGCCAGTTGGACTTCGTGAACCAGCCCAAACTCTGTTGCGGGTATGGAAACGTAGACAACCCCAGAGCTCTGTACTTGTTGATTTCCAACTGCTGCATTAAAGCTGATATTATCGGACCTCTGCGACTCCAGACCACTCTTTCTAGAACACAGATTTGTGTCATTGAATTACCATCATTACATATTGGAATAGACACATAGAAAAAGAATCCTTCAAATGGTGACCCCGACGCTGAAAAGAGGGAGTCCAGAGGGTTCCGGCCCGACCGACAGATCGGGAGAGAGACCCATACACCGGTACGAGGAGGCAGACGTAATCGTCAGAGGCCTCAACATAAAAAAAAGGTAAGCAGACACCTGTTAATTCAAAGTACTGCTATTCGGAACTGAGAACCAAATTTAGACGATTACTATGTTTCATCGTACCTAGTCAAACCAACAGTGGTGGGAAATCAACCGTTTTTGTGTTTTGTCCTTGTCCAAGGGGAGGTTCGAGTCCTTTCCAGGGGTTAGAGTCCCTAAACTCGTTGTCCTTGTCCAAGGGGAGGTTCGAGTCCTTTCCAGGGGTTAGAGTCCCTAAACTCGTTGTCCTTGTCCAAGGGGAGGTTCGAGTCCTTTCCAGGGGTTAGAGTCCCTAAACTCGTTGTCCTTGTCCAAGGGGAGGTTCGAGTCCTTTCCAGGGGTTAGAGTCCCTAAACTCGTTGTCTATGTCTTTTTCACTGTCTATTTGTGTGGAGTCAGATTGAGTTTAATAAAAATAGAGAGGAGTGTGGTGTGTCTTTTCTTTGTCCTCTCCGGTACAAGAGGGTTACAGAATTGAATTGATGTGAAAAAGTAATATTTGTGTGGAGTCGGGTTGAGTTGAACGGTATTTTAAACATATCTGTGAAAAAGTAATATTTGTGTGGAGTCGGGTTGAGCTGAACGGTATTTTAAACAGATCTGTCGTTCTTTAAAAAATAAAATAAAAAATAAAAAGATCCACTAGGTGTCCTCCAAGGACCATTATTGCCTTCGGTGCAAAGTCTAACAAGTTTTTAAATTGTGAAATCACTCACTTTTATCAATCTCGTGCTTTTTTCTTTGACCAAGAAGTTACAGAAATCCCGAGGAGAGTTGGAGAAAGGTGGGGGCTAAAAGAGTCCTGTTACTTGAGATCTTACAAAGGTGATCCCAGAGGGTATAGTTCTGCATAATTATGTGAGTATTAATGCTGATAGATGTGTTCGTTTAGATGAATCCCAAGTTTGGTGGTTAACAAATGCGTGATCAACATTTGTTATAATTCCTAGCCAAACAGGGAGGGTTTTTTTTTTGAAGCCTTTCCGACCAGAACTTGGATTTATAGGCGGAAAATCTGTGATGTGTGAGGGTATTCAGTAAAAATGCAGAAATTGAACCCCTGGTTTATAAATTGGTTCTAATACAATTGGAAGAGTTATACTAGAGCAAACCAGCTGTGTTGGTCAAAGAATGGTTTGAGGAAATGTATGTGAAAAATTATGAGGAAGCAATTGGAAAGGTATATGGGATAACATTTTAAGTCAAAATAGTAAAATCTAGGGTTTTTAAGAGTTTTGATAAAGGTATTAGATGTAATTTGGTTAAAAATGAGAAAGAGAACATAACTAAATGTACTTTTATTTGGAGTTGAATTGTAATTTGGTTTCAAGTTTTATTTGAGAGTTTTATCAGAGCCTGGCATACTGTTTGGGATAAACAGTTAGGCTGTGATAATGTTGTATTAATAAACGGTATTAGTGCATGAAGAGGATTATTATAACATTCAGTTCTGAAATAATTTGGGAACACTCATCAAGTCTGATAAATTGTGGTTATGATGGTTTGAGCTAATTGGCTCGTTTTGAACTGGCTATGTGGATATGGTCTGTGACCCTCCAATCAATGCGTTGCGGCTGCGGCGGCGACACCAATCAGGATCCACGAAGTACACACATACACGTTGTGGATTAGCCTACCTGTTCGGAATGGATTAATTAGCCATGGATATCATGCGATTTTTTAAGACACCATCGAGTGCTCCCACTCCCACAGATGCCCGCAAAAGGCCTCAAGTACAGAGTAAGATCAATTCACGTTTGTAAACGTTGTTTTGGTCTGCACAACATCGCATTAAGACAGGGACAACGGCTAGCCTATTAACCTTCTTCTAAATACGATGATGCAGATACAAGCCAACCTTACCGGTCCCATCCAAATAGGCCTAATGAAACGTAAAAATTAATAAATAAACAGGGTTCTCAAGCCTATGTGAAGGGGCTGAAATGCGTGTCTCACGGTGGGGGTGGGGGGGTGAAACAGAAGTGAAAGCTCGGGGAGGGGGGGTCCTTGACGACCCTGTAAATAAATAAATAATAAAATTCATAGTTTACCCACCTCTATTTTTACCACTACACCACTGGTGGCGGTGTTTGACTTAGCCATGATAATATTATTGTCTTCGTAGAGACTCATTATAATAGTTTGCTCGGACACCGAGAATATCACAGCTCTCTCTTTCGTCTTTTCCGCCATCAAACTGTTAGAAAATCACGGTTTTGGTGATTGACCTTTCCTGCCTTTTGAAGTAGGACATGCACGTGCAATTTCCCTGATAAATTTAGCCTGATTGAAATTAACCACATGATTTGGATGCAGATTAGCCGTTGACGAACCGATATTTGCTGTTCTCAATCAGCTCCCTAATGTTAACGGGCTAAAGGGACAATTGATTAATTTAGCTTCAACCCTTACGACGAACGGGGCCCAGGTTGCGACTTTGTCACCATACCTAAAATAGTAATCAGTGGGTTAGATCGTGTTTAGAACAAAAGTGCTTGAGATATAAAATAAAGTGCACACTTGAATTTATTATGACACTGAATCCTAGTAAATGTGTAATTTGTTAAATATAGAAATAGTGAGTGCTCATTTAAATACACCTGTAACATGTTATAGGTAGTAAGTGCTCGTAGTAAGGGCCCTTCCATCCTGACGTGAGCTCAGTCAGTGGCAGCGCCGCCGATCTGCAGCAGGAAGAGGAAGATCTGGACGATGTCCACGTAGAGAGAGAGTGCCCCGAACACGTACTCCTCTGGACTCAGTGCCAGCTCACGATTTCCGATCAGAAGCTGGGTGTTGTAGGCTAAAAACTAAAAACAACAAACGAGAACCAAAAAAAAGTATCTTCTCATACCACGGCGCTAGTTTGACAGAAGTTAGGGTTATGGATGAGTCTCTCTGTGGCTTCCAGAGCAGCCCGCCAGATGTGAGTGTGAACTCACCAGTGTGTAAACGATAGCGCCAATGGCAGCGTAGAGCATGTGGAGCCACGGTACCTGTCGGGTGAAAGTATAAACGAGATCTCAGACCTCCGACATGCAAAGATGCTCCTTCAATTTACGATTGTGTGTGAGTATTGTGAGATCATTATAGGATGTGAGTTCATACTGACATATTGGAAGGAGAGCATGATGGCTGTGATGATCCCTGTAACCATGACAACAATTGCGAGAATGCAGAAGAGCCCACCGCAGGATGTGAAATCCACCTGTTAGAAGACATCACAATAAAAGATAACACATTTCTTAAAGACAATAAAATAACTATCAATCGGATGCATAAAAGGTTTACACAAAATATCATTTGAAAGCAATGGAAATACACCTTAAAATTGAGGTTTGATACTGTATATATCATGTGTGTAGGCCTACATTTATATACAAGCCAAGTCTCATGAGGGACACTCACATCAGACTTAACTCCAAATGCCATGAATATTTAAACCAGCTCTCCATTGTAATACTAGACAAAGGAGTTGTTTTACACAGCTTACAAGCTCTCACTCAGCCTCACAGACTGAGTGAGAGCCTCACAGACTGACTGAGTTTGTAGGAAAACAGAATCATCTTAGAATCTACCTTCGTTTGGAAGCAGAAGGTGGTGACAGCAATGCACACTATTGCAGTAATTCCAAGGGCCAGAAACACTGCTTTGGTCTCATAGTAACTGTAAGAAGGATAACATAACAATAAATGTTTTATGAAAGAAATTGTAAATAATTAATATTGCAGAACATTTCTGATTCTTTGTAGTTCACATTGAGTTACTGTTAGATGATTAAAAACAAACCTGGCTATTGTTCCAGTCATGTATGACATGGCCAGAGTCTAAAAGATAAAACATCAGTTAGTGAATGTATTATGTTTTCTGGCTATTTGACCATAGTGGTGACCAGGTCACAGCAAGCCAAACTGGGATTACTTTTCAAATTTAACCTCCCATACACTTGTATTCTACTTGTCTCTTGTCTATGGTAGGCCTACGTGTATGTGAATAACTTGCGTGTTATATTTGTATAGCCTGATTGTATTCACTAACAACCTCTCTGTCTATCCGTGTATCTGTCTGCCTGTATATGTTTATCCATCTATCTATCTAACCTGGGCACACCCGGGATATATTCTCGTTATCTTGCTTCACTAAACCTAACAATCGCGCTAAGCAGTATCACAACTGTGGTTATCATCTTAACTCAACCCAGGTTTCCCCGAGCGATTACAAACATGGACTAGTCTAGAGCGCCATAGGCCTACTTCACAGAAGAAGTACAAACTTAACAAATACGATGCGTTTAAGAGCATAAATCAAGCGAAAAGCAACACTTGCTGCTTCCAAAAAAAGAAAGGAATGTTGGGAGAAAATTGCCGACTGTGAATGCGTAAGTTAATGGCCTTCTCAATATCACTCATTAAGGCAGTAGTAGATCTGACTCTGAATACAATAGTGTTTCCATTTAAATAGATCCACGATATCTTCGACAAATGGTGAAGCCATTTTCCAAGACGATTTTGGTTGGTCAGTAGGCGGTGCTTTATCTCAAACATAACCTGCTCCATAGCAGTGCAAAGAGCCATAGAGAGAAATGGCTTTTCTCTATGGCTCTGGGTTTACAGCATGAGTTACAATGGGGATCTATCCTGGTAAGAAGTGAACCACTGTTGTGACACTGAAAATCCAGAGTTAAACCTGAAGTTACCTCGTTCACCCTAAATCTGGCTTCGTAGTAAATACTTACAAAAACAAACAGAAGTAGTAGATTCCATGGAAAGCGTCTCCTGAGAAGAGAACACTAATTTGTTGAGCTGTGGTTCTCTGATGTTGCGAACTGTGTGCTTTGCAGTGGTTCTGTGTTGAGCACTGTATTTTGCTCAGAGCTTACCTTGGGCCTTTGCAGCAGACAAGAATTAAGTAGGTGACAAAATAAACAGCTCTGCAAAAAGAGGAAGAGGTTTCAACATGAAAGATGGTCATACTAAACACAGTAGCCTATATTAATGAATCAAGTCATCATAATTGATGATATGTATACAGACTATCTTCCTCACTGAATAACTCACAGTGATGCCCAGTAAATTGATGGGTTTCTGATGACAAACATGCGCACTGGTTCACTGTCAAAAACAAAGAAACCGTAACTCTATTGGCAGATGTTAGGATGCCACCAATATTGAAGGATGAACACTATAAAAACAACATATTGTAGCATAATAGTGTGAAATGTAATAACATACATTTAATTAAATATATTGTAAAAAGTTTTATGACACTTACACAAATGTAAACACAGCAACAATTGAGACAGTGACTGCAAGCTGGGCAGCCAGAATCATGTATACCTGACACAAACACAAAAATGAGACCACGGACGTTATATTCCTGCTAACAATTATCAAAATGTCACTACAACTTTTAAGGTGTCATACTTTTCGGATGAATCCATGTCGAATCGCTGTGCTCTCCCATGTTCTATCATATGCAAATTCATCCATGTCTCCTGCAGCAAAAACAATACAACCAGTTGAGGGAATACGGCTATTCATTTAAGTAGGCAAATGGAGGCAGGAGCCTGGATGTTAACACTATGGAGTTACACAAAACTACTCTAAGAGGTTGATGTATAAAAAAGCAACAAGAGTGACGTCTTGTATTATTCCGGACCTGTGCTGGTTGGCATCCCCAGTGGTGATGTTGATATAATACTGGGGAGGCCCGTGGCAGGGTGGCACGGGCTCATCCTTGCGCCAGTCTGGGGGTAGAAGCCAGCATGCCCTGGGTACTGGGGGGTGGACAAGCCAGGGCCGGAGATGTAGGCAGGGGGTTGGGGTAGCGGACCACCATACCCTGGGAGTCCATATCCAGACTGCTGTGAGTAGTTATCGTACCTGGGGCCTCGTAGGGAATCTTCATAGGTTGGGGGCAAATCAACTTTTTCCATTTTTATATGGGAGATGGACACCTGCGTGAGTGAGAGGTGATGTAGTAATAGATGTATGTGAGTCTTTTTGAAAAATTATACCACATTATAATGCTTTATTTAATGAATGGCTCAAATGTAACAGCAGGCTAGAAAAAGCTATTCGCTTGTTTATATAGTCTAAGCACTAAATGTACATTTAAATAGACAGATAACCAACAGACGTAAAAACAACCAACAATTTGCTTTCACGAAAGACAGCGTTGCAACAAAAACGTACAATACTGTGAATTAGTTGGCCTTTGGGCCGACTTACCCTGTTTATATCGCCGGCTGGGCGATGAGAGCCTAACTTGCGACTCCGTCACACACGTTTCCCAGCTGTAATGGGATAGGGCTATCCTAGGCCCGTGTCCGCTATCAGCAGATGACAGGTTACCTCGGGACATTTTTAGACTTCAATACAATTAACTTAGTCAAACTACTAGCCTACTACTACTATTATATCCGAGTTGAACCAATTTACTTTTTAATTGGGGACTTAAGTCATATCTCAATAATAGTCACCTGGATAGAAGGAAATTGCGTTTAGGTTATGCAAAAAAGTCCGTAGACAGGCTCATCCCATCATTTCTCGTGTTAAAATACTGTTTGTCTTCAACAGAAGAAACCGGTAGGAGCCGCTATAGACCATGATATCATCCGTATAGGCTACTTCTCCTAAAGCAAAATATCCAAGCATGCAAATACAACGGTATGCCTGCATAAATTGCTCAGAAGTATTTCAGGGAGAGCAAATTTAAAATATATAATAAATGTTAATTGGCACGGATGAGACACAGCTGATTTCAGAATGATAGTGGTGAAGATTGCGTTATTACGGATGCGCCTACGTAGCTATGACGTTCTCTGACTGGCCAGTTTTCCTGGTTACAACTGCATCATTTACAGTGTTATGTTTATCTCTTCGGTACAGGCGAATAGGACGCACTGCTTGGATCAATTTATTCAAGAAGATAATGGCACGCACGGAGAAGCCATTGTTTCGGATTGCGTGAGTTGATCTGTGGAGCAGTATGCTGTTTTATGTTGTGATACCGTTCATGATAGTCAGCACTTTTTGCACATCCATTTACTGCTGCAAGTCAGCCGCTAGCTAACAAGCTACAGTAGCTAACTACGAACCCATATCTAACTATGCTATCTGAACAGCCTTAGTATACCTTAGTATACAAATAACTATATTATTTGGTGATACAATTACCTGCAATTTTGACTGTGCTATAGATACACGTTATACACCAGGACCAAACTGGGTTACATGTACTACAAAAGGCAAATGAGGAAGGCTCGAGAGCAATTTCCCACCGGCCATTCTAGGACACAGCCAATGGAATTCAATGGTCCGTGAGTGTTTTTAAAGCTGCAGCTATTTAATTCAGGTCAACTTCACCTCTCACTGTCCGCCCTCCTTTCCCCCACAGGTATTAAAATCATACCCATCTCAGTTCTCTCCGACAACTACAGCTACCTTATAATAGACACTGAATCCAGTGTGGCTGTAGTAGTGGACCCTGCAGATCCACAAGCAGTTCAGGTGGGTGATTTTAATCCTAATGGCGGGCCCCTGTTCTATTCTAGGTATAACTCCTCTCAATGATGACCCATCTAGTCTTATTCAGCAAAACTGGGTTATTACATGTTAGTAAAGTAAACCAGGCCAAAGAGTCATCAGTGACTGCTCAAGCGGTGATTCGTGTTCATCTGTCTTGCCAGTAGCACTTCCTCTTCCACACAAGACCCTATTTGATTGGTTCCTGTGCCACTCTGGCCTCTGTCCCAGCATTACACAATGACTGCTCAGATAGAAATTCAGTCAGTCCTCTCAAACATTGCACTCTCCAAACATTGTTATTACGTTATCATTAAGTTGCGTCTGGTTAGTGTTTTGTATCCATCTGTTGCTGTTGCAGGATATTGTGGCAGTTGGCCCATATGGCACTGATGTTGCTAATTGGTTAACCAGTTAACCTCTGTAAGTCCTCTAGGCATTCCTGGAGAAGGAAGGTGTTATGTTGGAAGCCATCTTCTGCACGCATAAACATTGGTGAGAACATTATGTTGTGACCACAGACATTAAACACTCTTTTCAAGTACACAGATTATCCATGGTGTTGTGTGGTTGTAATGGATCATGTAATGTATTAGATTAGTGTGTGGAAAACCAGTATTCATAGTGTGCTTTCTGATCTCTGTATCCTCTCCAGGGACCACAGTGGGGGTAACAAAGGCCTGAAAAGGCTCCACAACGCCTGCCGGGTGTATGGGAATGCAACTGATAACATTCCGGGACTCACACAGTAAGGGCAGACCACACAGTTTTGTGAATTCAGATCCTATCTCTCTGGCGTGTGTTGGGTTCTATGTGCACAGCTCCTAAGCTGCCCTGCACCATGAAAGGTAGTTGTCATACACGGAATACGTTATGAGGGTGAATTGCATGGCTTGTTCTGCATTCTGGTATGGAGTCATGCAGGCGTGTTTAGGTCACTGGTGATTTAATCTATTCTGATACACCTCACTGATAGAGAAGGATTGTTAATATTAGCTTGTTTGGCATCAGGGGTGAAGATGATGCAGCAACACAGGTGAAGGGTCCGTTTGCTTTACCAAATCCATACAAAATATTTTAGCAACAACACGTAATATTCTCTCTGTGTGGCTATCCTCTGCAACCAAATTATGTTACAACCCCACATAATAACCTAGGGGTACGTAGGGGAACATAACATAATCCACCTGTTGACAAGATTACATGGCTATAATGCCAAAAAAGGTTTAAAAGACATTTACAAAGATGCACTAAACACAAACACCACAGTGAAAAAGGGACACTGGACATCAGGGGTTGTCATAAGAATTAAATTAACCCCCCCAAAGAACATGCTGTTTTATCCTATCCTAATTGAGATAACCAAATAGATCCTAACAACTCCTAGTATATATAAAAAAAGGATATATGTTTTATTTATTTATGATTAAACAAAAGGAGAGTCAGAAGGAGGAACAAGGAACGGAAAAACTTGTATAACCCACAACCCACAGGCCACACAACAATTATATGCTGTACTAAAACCTTTACTAGTGCAAAAAATTAAGAATGTAATCTGATCTAATCTGGTGGGTCTAATATGCAGACACTTGACTTCCAATCTTTGTCTGTTGGACAGAAGGACACATGACTTGTGTTTTGTGTGGGCAGTGGCGGATTAAGGTGGTCACGGGCCCCTAGGCTAATCTTTGAGTGCGCCCACCCCCCCAACACACACACAAACTGCACACGCGCGCACACACATGCACACACTCTAGTCGCACTGATTAGCTACTAGCAGAGTCGTACGCTGTATTATTTGAAAACATGATCACCAGGGGCGTCGTTAGACCCTTTTTACTGGGGCACGTGCCCCAGTCTAAATCTGCTGTGCCCCAGTAAAATCTAAAATTTGAGTTACTTTATTAGTCAGTGCATTCATTTAGATTGATAATCTCTTTAAAAAATTAACGCAGTATCCCAATCAACGTTTGTAAAATCAAAGCCGATTCAAAGTTAAACTTTAACCTGCAGCCTGTGCATTTATCCGCGCCTGTGTTTCTAGCCCCCTCTCAGACACGGACTGTGTGACTGTTGGACGCATGACTTTCAGGGCCCTCTTCACCCCTGGACACACCGTTGGTCACATGATCTACCTCCTGGATGGACGGGCCATCAGAGCACCTTCCAGCCTATTCTCTGGAGACCTTGTCTTCCTCTGTGGATGTGGTAGGACCAGGGTCTACATTCTGTATAGTCCAGGTTGGGTAGACCTAAATAGTGAAGAGGCGTTATAGTTCACATAGAAAGACTTTTACATGCACATACTATTCCCATATAATGCGTATATTTGTTAATTTGTAGTCATGTGATGGTTTTACAGTGTGCCCAGTTCGTCTGCACAGGCTACTACAGGATGTGTGACACATGACTTCCACATGTCATGTTTGCCAAAAACTAGCAGTGTTCATTATATTCACAGACACTGCTTACTGTTTTAAAGAAGTGTTCCCTGCGGATTAATTATCATACTTCTTGCCTTTGGCTTCTGCCGCAATGTTGTCATTAGTTGTTTGTGTTACTTGAATCTCATTGACACCAAGGATGTTTTTGCCTACAGGGAGGATGTTTGAAGGCAGTGCTACAACAATGCTGTCTTCTCTTGACACAGTCAGCTCCTTAAGCGATGAAACCCTTCTCTGGCCGGGTATGAAACCAATCTCTTGATTTGAGCTTCAGTATTAAGGAGACGCAGTGTCATAACTCTAGGGTGTGTGTGTTTGACTGTATGTGTGTGAACCTCTTATTTCCTAGGCCATGAGTATGCAGAAGATAACCTGCTGTTTGCTGCTGAGGTAGAGCCTCGGAACACTGCCAGGGAAAACAAGTATCAGTGGGTGCAAAAACAGAGAGGTCAGAAGCTATGCACGGTGAGAACAATCCTCATCACAGCCATTGCCTTCCTACCATGCCCTTCCAAAGGGACTGGCTTCAGCTGAGAATACTGGCTCATTAAAGGCTCACAGGAAGGTTACTTATTCATTCTCCCTGCTCCCATCTTCTCTGCATTCTCATCACTCTAGGTTGGACTAGTGGTGCAACTACATGCACAGCAATGCAGCTCTGTGAACAGTTTTATGGCTAACATTCTGCATATCAATTGCTTCGAAGCTATGATGATGAAACATACCTTACTTTTTTTTTTACATATAGTATATTGTAATATATACAAGACGTGAAGACATGAACATGAAAGAAACCTTTCAGACAGAATCAACTCTTGACAAGGTCATCTATATAGAATACGTACCTAGATAATATGATATCAACAGTAGAATCAACATGGAATGTTACATATTTGCTGTGTGTGTATCCCTCTTCATACAGAGCCCCTCCACCATAGGAGAGGAGAAGGAGTACAATCCCTTCCTGCGGATCCACTCAGTGGCTCTTCACCAGGCCCTGGGTCTCCAGCAGTATCAAGATGAAGACTGGAACCAGTTTAGGGCCCGCGTCTTGGGGGAGCTACGCAGACTCAAAGATGTTTACAAGGGAAAGAAGTGACCTCAGTAGTGACGCGGTGGGGGCCCTGCATAAGGCAGTGTTATAATATTATAGTGGTTTTAGGACTGAAGTGAAACTTTAAGCTATGAATGGAGTGAAAGGTTTAGGGAACAAAATGACATACAAGTACAACACTAAAAAGCAGTGTGTAGGTTGTTGTTGCTGGCATTCCATTCATTATAGCATCAGACCTTTAATGTAAATTAAGATATCTTGGACTTTTTCAGTTAAATGTGAAAACTTGCTCGAAGTCACGACTCAATATTTACTTAAGGTATGCACAGTACTGTATTGTACTTAACTGTAAGCTCAGCTGTAATCAGCACAATTTCAGAAGTTTAAATTTACATTTAGCAGACGCTCTTATCCAGAGCGACTTACAGTAAGTACAGGGACATTCTCCCCGAGGCAAGTGCCTTGCCCAAGGACACAACGTCATTTTGCATGGCCGGGAATCGAACTGGCAACCTTCTGATTAATAGCCCAACTCCCTAACCGCTCAGCCATCTGACCCTAAATTAAAGATGTTTTATTGATAGTTTTTAACTTATCGAACAAAGGTACTACAATGTGATTCAGTGCTTGGTTACTCCACTTTATGTACTCATTTGAAAAACAACCTAATCATCCACTCATGAGTCACTAACTGGTGATGGGACAGGTAGTGAACACTGATAGCTGCTATTAAATACTAATGTGTATTTTTTCCCAAAAAATACTGAGCTTTTTAGAAGAGCATATTGATTAATAATGAAAAAGAAGCAAAATAAATGTTGGTGTGACATGATTGATTCAAACCTCCAGATTGAAGATAGTAATAGTTTTACAGGAGCGTACTAATGCCATATTGATACCACATGATGTAGCTACAACTTGTTTTTTTCCTATATGCACTGTGTTTTTTTACTTAATTTGGATTAAATGTGATAAGAAATACAGTGACAAGTAGAATTTCAGTATTTCTTTTTGGGGCATAGTATGACAAGCCTAATTGATGATCTAACATCATCCTTAAAAAGTAAGGATATCATGATTTTCTTTACTCCTTTTTACTCCATTATTAAAGGCCTTTTGTAACCAAAATTGTGAACAATTAACAGTAGTAGTAATAGTTAATTAACTAAACAACAGATACGTGGATTTATATAATTTTTTGGTAAAATACAATGCTTTATTTTAATAAGGATTTGAGGCATTTCTTTACCACAATGCTCTAAGTAAGTGCCGTTATAAATGCATCAAGTTCACTCACAGAAATGTTAGCTGATACACCTAATGGTTCATCTGCACTCTCATGTTCTTTTAATAGTAATCTTTAGGGAGACCAGATTTTGTGGCGTGTTCCCCTATGCTTGAATCAGAGCTATTAGTATCATACCGATACTCTACTTGTGTGATACAGATCTGTATTAGCATATGTTACATTTTGACATCTGACACATACGGTTAACAAACCACTTGGGAGATCATTTTACTTAAGGTTACATTTTAATGAGTAAAAAAGCAAGATACATTTTCCTGTTTAATCTCATTTTTGCCCAATGGCAATATTCTACTAGGGTTGTGGGATGAAAACAAATCAAAAGAAGCAGGTGACTATTTAATGTTAATAGACTGAATAGATTTGAATATAAAAAAGGGCAAATATGTAAATATATTCATTCACATGAAGAATGCTACAGTGACTGAACTGCAAGAACACCTTTTCTACAATAGGAATACTATGATAAATGGTCCGTTCAGCTAGGTTATTCTGGTGAGTCATGTCCAGTGGCGGAACTAGAGTTTTATACATGGGGTGGCCAAGGGGTGGCCAAGGCTACTTCAGGGGGTCCATAGTCCAGAGTCTTGGGTCACTGTTTTCATTAATATATATACAGTATAATCTGGGTCTATAAGTGTTGGAACATCCAAAATATTTTTAGGAAAAAAAGCTCAAGCACCATGGACTTATAATAGCATTTCTGTGTTACAGAAATAACACAGTGCATAGTTTATTTACAAAACAAAGTGAATTTACACACCCAAAAAAACACTGCAATTTGACTTGACAGGTAGCAGAAATCAAGCAGAAATGGACTTGAAAAATATAAATAACGGAGCGGATCTATGCTCACGATTGATTACTTGCCATCTAACTAGACAACATTCCCAATCAAGGTGAACACTCAAATTATCTAAAGACCATATAGCATTACACATTTCAAAACAGAATGAACACAACAATATAACTCCAAACAATGCTTATTTAAAGATCCTGTAAAGTAAATTCCATGTTTTGCTGCTAAGTACATTATATACGTGTGAAATGAGTTCCTGAAAGCATGTGCAAAGCGCAGAGACAAAAAACTACCTATGTACGTATGTAATGGCTCCTCCTGCTGTACTGTATGGCAGGCCGTTTTAACATTTATTTCTACAAACGTACTAGTCACTATTTTAAAGTTACTAGTACTTATTCTTTAGTTACTAGTAACTATGCCAATAGTTACTAGTAACTATTCCAATAGTTACTAGTATCTATTCCAGTTTTACTAGTAACTTTTCATTAGATACTAGTAACTATTCTTTAGTTACTAGTAACTAATCCAATAGTTACTAGTATCTATTCCCGTTTTACTAGTAACAAATTGCACAATTTTACAATTGCATTCTATGGGGCTCTGCTTTACAGATATCTACTATTTGTGTCCAACTAGTATCTAATCCGATAGTTACTAGTATCTATTCCCGTTTTACTAGTAACTTTTCATTAGATACTAGTACCTATTTTTTAGTTACTAGTAACTAATCCAATAGTTACTAGTATCTATTCCCGTTTTACTAGTAACTTTTCATTAGATACTAGTGCCTATTCTTTAGTTACTAGTAACTAATCCAATAGTTACTAGTATCTATTCCCGTTTTACTAGTAACAAATTGCACAATTTTACAATTGCATTCTATGGGGCTCTGCTTTACAGATATCTACTATTTGTGTCCAACTAGTATCTAATCCGATAGTTACTAGTATCTATTCCCGTTTTACTAGTAACTTTTCATTAGATACTAGTACCTATTCTTTAGTTACTAGTAACTAATCCAATAGTTACTAGTATCTATTCCCGTTTTACTATTAACATTTTAAATTTTACTATCAAGTAGTCATTTTTACTCGTCATAAGCAATGACGAGTAAAAACGCATTTGTTACTAGTAAGAATAATAATGTTACTAGTAACAATTGTAATAGTTACTAGTAACTAAAGAATAGTTACTAGTATCTAATAGGGATGTAACGATATTAAAATCTCACGGTACGATACAAATTCGATATTGACCTCACGGTACGATATTTATTGCGATATTGTGGAAAAGCTCACGGTATTGTTAAATAGCTCACGATAGTGTTTGTGATGATAATAGCAAAAAAAATACTGACATTTATTCTGCTTTTGCCAGTCAACAGGCAATTTATTGTTGTATTTATGGATCATGACAACATAAAACGCTGATCACATAGTGCTTTTAAAGTGCAAGTTGTAGTCAGGAACATCAATATTCTGTATAATAATATTTGGTTGCATAACTGATTCTTCTGTGCAATGTTCAAGTTAAGAAGCAACTAGAACAATTGTAAACAATAGGGAATTCCCTTTAAGTGCAAACAAAGATCAAGTTAAGTCAGGTTTAAATGTGCAAGGCAAATACAGCCTTTTAAAACTGGTATTTAGGAACATAACTTAAACTTAAATAAAATAGTCAGTCAAAAAGCCTTTAAAAAAAAACTGACCTATCATTTAGCTTATGTTCACATTTTTCACCAGAAAGATCAAAATATCTACATTGCAAGGGAGAAGAAAAAAAAACAGTAAAAAAAAAAAAATTCCTTAAACAGTCTGGCAAAAAGCCTTCTGAAAAACACTGACCTATCCTTTAGCTAATGTTCAAGTTTTGTTGCTTGTGTGTTTCCCGTGTTGTATCGCAGTTTACTGTGGCAGTGCTTGCACATAGTCCATTGTCTGTCCACCACCTTCTCTCCTTTTGCGTTTTTTGACACGGCGAAACCAAAATGTTTCCAGACATCTGATTTAAAAGCTGCAGGGGCTGGCACAATCTCAACTTCGGGGTTGTTGTTTTCATCCTTACAAGTATCGCTGTCGGCCATGCTGGCTTGCTGTGAGCTTGTGTGGACAGCGTGCAGCGTGCAATCCTATTGGCTTAACAATGGTTGTTGTGACGACGCAGCGCAAAGGATCATGGTCTATGTAGTTAACAATGATTTGTTCCGCGGGACTGTGTTTATTAGGTTCCTCCGGTAGGAGGGAACCTATTGTTATTGTTGGTATTCTTATTATAATTTTTCTTCTCCTTGCGCCCCAATATCTCAAAAAGTCCCTGGTCATAAATTTTGGCACATTGATACTACATCCAAGTGGGTACCCCCACACCAAATATGGGCCACATCGACCATAGGGGGCGCCACAGGCCACGCCCAAAAGTCCGATTTTCAAAGTGATGGAATTTCCACCCCATTGCTCCAATTCTTCTGAAACTTGGTGTGCATGCCTCATTTTTCATGAGGAACAAAAAAGCCTCAAGGACCCATAAGGTCCGCCATGATGGATTTTCCTGTACTGTGATAATTTGGGAAAACCTTCAAAATTCCTCTTCTCTTGAACCAAAGGTGAAATTGACTTGAAATTTGGTACAGATATGTATCATTGACGTATTTAAAAACGTTACTTAAGGCAATTGAATCAAGTACAAAATGGCTGAAATGGGTGTATTTATGTAAATGTACACATTGCCTCAATATGTTTGTGTCACTAAATCAAATGTATTTTTGAAGGATGGTTCAAACTTAATAGGCTTTAAGGGGAGATGCCCCTGAAGTACCATGCAAAGTTTCACTTTGATATGTCGAAATATGACTGAATTACAGATGTTTGAACTTCGACCAAATCTGACAATGCTCGCCATTGGAGAAACAGCTTTTTTTATTATCCAGTTTTGTGTAATCCATGTCTGGGAATGGCTCAATTGGCTGGTAAGCAAATGGTTGTAGGTTCAAAACCAGTCAGAAGCATAGTTTTTAATTTTTAATTCTGGCAAAACGGTTTCTAGTCTTCCGATCAATCCTCCGGTTGTAAAAACATAGCAATGTGTGTTTATTTGAGCCCATCACAACACTCTGATCATCTGTTTAGCGAGACTGTGTAAACCACTGCAAAACAAGCCAGGTTCACCACAGTAGCTAGCTACTTGTAGTCTACGCATGGTAGAGATAACTCTAATGGTTTTCTCTAATGAAGTCAATTGATTGTTCAGGTGGATCCCTTGCCTGTTGCACAAATTCATTTCAGTAACTTAAGCCAGGACACATTCCCACTGATGCTAGGCATGATTTAAAATTCCCTTCCATGACAAGTTATGGCACTCCAAACAACCTGTTAAAAAAAAACGATGAGAAAGTTATTCTTTACAGCAGCAACCCAGTCATCCCGTTTTTATAGGAAATGTACAAGCAGTTTCAACTTAGGCTGAATCTAACAACACTTACCACAGGAGAAACAGCTTACTTTTTTATACAGTAACTGAACATGACAATATTCAACACTGAGAATAGGGCTGGGATGGTGACCTGTAAAGTATAAGGTTGTAGGTTGGAATCCAGCCATAGTCTTTTGGCCTGTCATAATTTTGATTATCTGTTTAGTTCAACAGGATGACATCTTTCTGAAGTACCACAAACAATTTCACCTTGGTATGTCAAAATATGATTGAATTAAAGCTGTTTCAACGTTGGCTGAATCTAACAACGCTTACCACAGGAGAAACAGCTTACTTTTTTATACAGTAACTGAACATGACAATATTCAACACTGAGAATAGCTCAATGGGCTGGCATGGTGACCTGTAAAGTATAAGGTAGTTGGTTGGAATCCAGCCATTATCTTTTGGCCTGTCATAATTTTGATTATCTGTTTAGTTAAACAGGATGACATCATTCTGAAATACGATGCACAATTTCATGCAATTTTACCTTGAAATGTCAACCGTTTCTTAACCTTTGTCCAAAAGCTGACCAAAGCTAATACTCTGCCCTTTCTATTCATACAATCTCAACAGTTGGTGTGTAGCAGAGAGGATAGAGAGACTGACTTGTAACCTTATGCTCATGAGTTCAAATCCCCATTCAGCCTGTTGTTGGCCAAACATGAAGTAGTTTTGCTCCCTTGTTGTCCAACTCTCGATCTTCTGCAGTGTACATGTTTATAATATTTTGCCATTTTGCGGAGGAACCCGCATCGCTGCTTGCAGCTATATTTCCTCTTGCTTTTTGACGGACACCTGTCCTTTTAATATTGTAACCCAACCACGACGATATCGAGACACGTTTACCACTGCGATAGCGCGATATCGTCAATATCGTTACATCCCTAGTATCTAATGAAAGTTACTAGTAAAACGGGAATAGATACTAGTAACTATTGGATTAGTTACTAGTAACTAAAGAATAGGTACTAGTATCTAATGAAAGTTACTAGTAAAACAGGAATAGGTAATAGTAACTATTGGATTAGTTACTAGTAACTAAAGAATAGTTACTAGTATCTAATGAATAGTTACTAGTAAAACTGGAATAGATACTAGTAACTAATCCAATAGTTACTAGTAAGAATCTGTTTGGAGATATCCTAAGTTTGGAGATATCTTCATTCAAATGTTCTAATGAATAAACATGAGGCAGACAACCACATGCTTTCCTTGTCCGGCCCACTCGCAATGGAAGCTGTTTTTTTCTCATCGCGGTCAGAATTATATAGCCTGCAGGCGACAAGCCTCAAAATTAAACAATGTTCGCGGGATGCTGAACGCGTTCTTCACACGCTGCGTGCTATATTCTTTTTACGTTTTTGATAAATGAAAAATGCCAGAGCTCGAGTTAGCTTCGACATGATAATGCCTTGTATTAAGCGTTGATGGCTTAAGGGCTGTACAGTAGTTCATCCACTCTTACATTGGGGGGAACACTATCGATACCCTTTGTTCACCAGTTATTATAGTTCATGACATATCTGACGATCATATGTTAGATGCCTTCTGTATTTTACACTAAGACATTAAATTATCTCATAAACGGGCTGCATGTCTGACGCATGATCTGTCGGTGCGGAGGAGACACCAGAGAAAGAAGACAATATATCTTAATTATTATTTGTATTTTCCCATGGGACCAGTGTGGTATCATCCCTGTATAATTAATATATCTCATATGTATTTTGTCCAAGAATAACTGGTGGAAGTTGTGGTTCAATGGCTAAATGTACGAGCCAAAAGAATCAGCACTACAACAAGCTGGATGATTATCAATGACATTTTCTGTATTGAGTACATTTCAATTTAATAGCTATTTCTTGATGATGCTATATATGAAGGCTAAGAGAATTCATCATGAATTGTGTTGCCGATGATGAACTCAGAAGAACGGACCACACTACTTAAGGCCTTGCGGTCCCTGTCTGTGCAGCTCCCATACCACACTGTGATGCAACCAGTCAGTATGCTCTCTATAGTGCATCTGTAAAAGTTAGTAAGTCCATGCTGAACTTCTTCAGTCTCCTCAGGAAGAATAGGCGTTTACGGGCCGCTTTGACCACCTTGTCCGTGTGAACAGACCAGGTGAGATCATTGCTGATTGTAAGGATGAGATCTCTGTCTCCAGGCAAGCCGGAAGGAGGCACGACAATTAGAAAAGGGTTGACTCGGTTTTATTAGTAACAACGTCGGATCATGCCATCAGTCCATGACAGAGGGATAGCATGAGTGAGAAACAAGTCTCTCAGAGGTCCATTATATACATGAGCTGGCCCATACAGATATAGTAACCACCAAACATTTCCCAACTTAATGCACAGGAGAAACAGCACACAGGTGATGCGTCATAACTCATTGTTTGTACTTTTCTCAAAGGTTAAACAGAGCACATTCACTGATCTATATGTGTATTGTCAAAGGCCCGCTGCGTGACCTCTTGACCACAGCAAGAGACAACCTCACATGATTCTGATATGTATAGAAAATCTGCATATCACTGATGTTCACCCCGAGGAACTTGAAGCAGCTGACCTTCTCCACTTCGGATCCGTTGATGTGTAGGGGTGCATGCTCCTCCTCCTGCCGCCTCCTAGTCCACAATCATCTCCTTGGTCTTGCTGACGTTGAGAGAGAGGTTATTGTCCTGACACCATGATTTCAGGTTATCAACCTCCTCTCTGTAGGCTGACACTGTCAGAGATGAGGCCCACGATGGTTGTGTCGTCAGCAAACTTAACAAGGATGTTGGGGCTGTGCGTTGCCGCACAGTCGTGAGTGAACAAGGCTGAGCACACAGCCCTGGGGGGTGCCTGTGTTGGTGATCAGTGTGGATGAGGTGCGGTCACTGATTATCACCACCTGTGGCCTCCCCGTCAGGAAGTTGAAGATCCACTTGCAGAGGGAGGTGCTTAGTCCCAGCTCCACAAACTTGGAGACAAGTCTGGAGGGGATAATGGTGTTGAATGCTGAGCTGTAGTCAATGAACAGCATCCTCACATACGTATTCCCTTTGTCCAGGTGGGAGAGAGCGGTGTGCATAGTCAGAGCGATGGCATTGTCTGTAGACCTGTTGGACCGGTATGCAAACTGCATTGGGTCCAGGGTGGGGGGCAGCGAGGAGCAGAGGAATGATTTGACTAGCCGCTCGAAGCACTTCATGATGACAGAGGTCAGTGCTATCGGGCAATAGTGGTTCATACATGTGACATTGGTGTTCTTGGGCACAGGGATAATGGTGGTCCTCTTGAAGCAGCTGGGGGGTACAGACAGGCTGAGGGAGAGGTGGAAGATGTCACTGAAGACCCCTGCTAGCTGGTCAGCACAGCCCGAGGGCCCTAGCTGATACACCGTCTGGGCCAGGTGCCTTGCGAGGGTTGATCTTTTTGAAGCGCTGCCTCACCTCAGCTGCAGTTAGTGTAGGATAATGTAGGAAATATGTGTTGGGCTGGTTGACCTCTCAGATTGTCTGCATGAGAGAAATGGACACACTAGCATCATGTTGTATCAGTGTAGGTGTGGAATACAAGGACTTGTGTTTATGAGACCAAATGGCCATTGTTCTTATGTTTTAGGCTCAGCCAGTTGCGAGAATTGATCATTATATTGTTCTGGGGATTTCTCAGGTATGGTAGTTTTATTGATCATCTCATGTATAAATTGTCCCCTAACAAATACTACTAGGTCCATTAATAAAAATCTCCATGTAACTACAGTCTACAGCATTTTCCTTGGGCCAGGCTGTGCCCCAAACACAATCACATACTATACAAATGAATAGAATAGATCTTTATTGTCATTGTCACAGGTACAACGAAATTAAAGTGCTTCCAGTCAGTGCATCATTCATTGACTTAAAAATCACAGCTAGCTAGCAAGCTAGTTTAAGTCATATAACCTAGGGGGATCTCTAATACAAGGTATATTTGGCTAACCATATTACCATTGTATGAGTAATGTTATTCTAAAAGCGAAATCCAAACGTTACCTGATGGCATACGAGGGTCTGAGAAGGCGTCGCTGCGGGCTCTCTAATTGACATCGAGTGCGTGGTGATGAGAGCTCGGAGTTCTGAAAGACTAGCAACAAGTTCTTCCATTGTCTCCATCGATAAAATGCCTTCGAGTCTTCTTAAATTCACCAGTGATGAATCAATAGGCATCAATTGTGCGTGGCGTGTTGCCTTGTTGGAAAGCTCTTTCTAATTGGTGGCCAAGCCGCGAAGCGGCGAAGCCACTTAAGTGTTTCTACCTTTTCTTATTGGTGGCCAAGCCGCGAAGCGGCGAAGCCACTTAAGTGTTTCTACCTTTTCTTATTAGGGGCCAAGCAGCGAAGCTGCGAGGCACCTATTGTTATTGTTATTATTATTATTATTATTATTATTATTAGGGGCCAAGCAGCGAAGCTATTATACTTCTTAAGACTGGGTGTCTATGGCAGGCCCTAGAAGCGCTTGGTCGAAAGTTGTGAAATTTGGCACACTCATTGGGGACAGTCCCCTGGTCCAATTCACAAAGTTTCATGTCCCATACTCGGGCACTCTAGCGCCACCAATGGGTCAAAGTTGGAGTTGTGTTTACACACGCAACTTTTAAACCGTATGACCCATTTTCAAAAATGAGGTACCATTGGATTCCCTGGATCAAGCCGAATTCAATGCACACCATGGCGTCAATTTCCGGTTTATAGATTTTCCGCTATTTCCGGTTTCATCAAAAACCTTTGAAAGCCTACTCCTCCTACAATCTTTGTCAAATCTTCTTCAAAATTACCAGATATGCTCTTCAGACCAAGCCGCACAAAAGTTATGGTAGAGCATTTTGATACCCACAACCGTTTGTCCGTGACAGCCAATCAAAATCAGCAGAAAAGCCACCAAACAGGAAGTGAAGTCATATCTCAGCAGTTGTTTGAGGCAGTGAAACTAAATTTGGTAGGCCGCCTCGGAAACTTATTCTGAGGATGTCCTCCAAAGATTGTGTCATGTGACTAAAAGGGGGCGTGGCCGGAAGCATAAACGTGTTTTGGCTAATAACTGTTGAAGTGTTTACCTTAATAAAGTAATTTCTTTGTCTGTTGATGTCTTGTGAGATATCAAGCCTGACTATTAATAACTTTTCATAAAATTCGAACGGACGTGGCCGCCATTTTGGATTTCATGGAAAAGTATAAAAACCTTTTGCACGCCCCAATTTTTGTCCAATGTTTACCAAATTTGGCAAAGATGATCTTTAGACCCAGTTTCACAAAAGCAATCAGAAGAATTTTCAATTTTCAAAAACGTTTGTTCGGTAGAGACGATCAAAAGCGGTGGCGAAGCCGCCAAACGAGGCGCAAGAGCATATCTCAGCAACCATTTGCGCGATTGTCACCAAACTTGGGTTCCATCGTTCCCATGAGGAGCAGAGGAGTCCTGCAGTGTTATACCAGAAAAATAACTTTGAACTATCAGTACTCTTGAACGCAAACATATATTTCAACCAAACTTGGTGTGTTGCATGAGTGCAACAGGTTGTTGTGACTTAATTGTTGCACAAGTGCTATGGAGGCCATGTCCTGCTCTGGACTGCTTGGCCCCTCCATTGCTGCTTGCAGCTATATTTATTATTATTATTATTATTATTATACTTCTTAAGACTGGGTGTCTATGGCAGGCCCTAGAAGCGCTTGGTCGAAAGTTGTGAAATTTGGCACACTCAATGGGGACAGTCCCCTGGTCCAATTCACAAAGTTTCATGTCCCATACTCGGGCACTCTAGCGCCACCAATGGGTCAAAGTTGGACTTGTGTTTACACACGCAACTTTTGAACCGTATGACCCATTTTAAAATTGAGGTACCATTGGATTCCCTGGACCAAGACGAGTTCAATGCACACCATAGCGTCAATTTCCGGTTTATAGATTTTCCGCTATTTCCGGTTTTATCAAAAACCTTTGAAAGCCTACTCCTCCTACAATCTTTGTCAAATCTTCTTCAAAATTACCAGATATGCTCTTCAGACCAAGCCGCACAAAAGTTATGGTAGAGCATTTTGATACCTACAACCGTTTGTCCGTGACAGCCAATCAAAATCAGCAGAAAAGCCGCCAAACAGGAAGTGAAGTCATATTTGTTCGGTAGAGACGATCAAAAGCGGTGGCGAAGCCGCCAAACGAGGCGCAAAAGCATATCTCAGCAACCATTTGCGCGATTGTCACCAAACTTGGGTTCCATCGTTCCCATGAGGAGCAGAGGAGGCCTGCAGTGTTATACCAGAAAAATAACTTTGAACTCTCAGTACTCTTGAACGCAAACATATATTTCAACCAAACTTGGTGTGTTGCATGAGTGCAACAGGTTGTTGTGACTTAATTGTTGCACAGGTGCTATGGAGGCCATGTCCTGCTCTGGACTGCTTGGCCCCTCCATTGCTGCTTGCAGCTATATTTATTATTACACTTCTTCTGCCATTGGAGTCTATGGCAGCCCCTAGAACCATATGGTAAAAAGTTGTGAATTTTGGCACACTCATTAAGCACAGTCCCCTCTTTATATTCACCAAGTTTCATGTCTCTCATTGGAGCACTCTAGCGCCACCAACTGGTCAAAGTTGGACTTGTGTTTACACACGTAACTTTTGAACCGTATGACCGATTTTCAAAAATGAGGTACCGTTGGATTCCCTGGATCGAGACGAGTTCAACACACCCTATGACGTCAATTTCCGGTTATATAGATTTTCCGCCATTTCCGGTTTTAGCAAAAACCTTTGAAAGCCTACTCCTCCTACAATTTTTCTTCAATCTTCCCCAGAATTGGAACACATCATCGTCAGAGCAACCCTCACAGAAGATATCCAAAGATTTTTGATTTTCAAAACCGTTTGTCCGGTACAGCCAATCAAAATCGGCAGCAAAGACACCAAACAGGAAGTTGGGTCATATCACAGCCAATCCTTGAGAAATCAACACCAAACTTGGTATGATGACTCGGAACCCTCATCTGAGGATGTCCAAACAATTTGGTGTCATGTGATCACTGGGCGTGGCCGCAGGATGCAAAAATGTGTTTTGGCCAATAACTGTTGATTCGTTTGCCTTTATTAAGTGATTCCTTTGTCTCATGATATCTTGGGACATCCCGTGTGTGACACATGATAACTTGTGATAACAGCCGAATTGATGCGGCCGCCATTTTGAATGACTGAAAAAACGTTTTTTCTGTACTCCTCCTACAAATGTTTTCCAATCTTCACCAAATTTGGCAGAGATCATCTTCAGACCAAGCCTCACAAAAGCCATCATATGTTTTTTGGATTTTCAAAACAGTTTGCCCGGTACGGCCAATCAAAATGTGCCGTTAAGCCAGCAAACAGGAAGTTGGGTCGTATCTCAGCAAATCTTTGATGGATTCGCACCAAACTTGTTGCGTGTACTCGTAACCCTCTTCTGAGGATGTACAACATGTTTTATGGGTCATTCGACTGCTTGGCCACCTCATTGCTGCTTGCAGCTATATTTATTATTACACTTCTTCTGCCATTGGAGTCTATGGCAGCCCCTAGAACCGTATAGTAAAAAGTTGTGAATTTTGGCACACTCATTAAGCACAGTCCCCTCTTTATATTCACCAAGTTTCATGTCTCCCATTGAAGCACTCTAGCGCCACCAACTGGTCAAAGTTGGACTTGTGTTTACACACGTAACTTTTGAACCGTATGACCGATTTTCAAAAATGAGGTACCATTGGATTCCCTGGGTCAAGACGAGTTCAACACACCCTATGTCGTCAATTTCCGGTTATATAGATTTTCCGCCATTTCCGGTTTTATCGAAAACCTTTGAAAGCCTACTCCTCCTACAATTTTTCTTCAATCTTCCCCAGAATTGGAACACATCATAGTCAGAGCAACCCTCACAGAATTTATCCAAAGATTTTTGATTTTCAAAACCGTTTGTCCGGTACAGCCAATCTAAATCGGCAGCAAAGACACCAAACAGGAAGTTGGGTCATATCTCAGCCAATCCTTGAGAAATCAACACCAAACTTGGTATGATGACTCGGAACCCTCATCTGAGGATGTCCAAACAATTTGGTGTCATGTGATCACTGGGCGTGGCCGCAGGATGCAAAAATGTGTTTTGGCCAATAACTGTTGATTCGTTTGCCTTTATTAAGTGATTCCTTTGTCTCATGATATCTTGGGACATCCCGTGTGTGACACATGATAACTTGTGATAAAAGCCGAATTGATGCGGCCGCCATTTTGAATTACTGAAAAAACGTTTTTTCTGTACTCCTCCTACAAATGTTTTCCAATCTTCACCAAATTTAGCAGAGATCATCTTCAGACCAAGCCTCACAAAAGCCATCACATTTTTTGGATTTTCAAAACCGTTTGCCCGTTACGGCCAATCAAAATGTGCCGTTAAGCCAGCAAACAGGAAGTTGGGTCGTATCTCAGCAAATCTTTGATGGATTCGCACCAAACTTGTTGCGTGTACTCTTAACCCTCTTCTGAGGATGTAAAACATGTTTTATGGGTCATTCGATTGCTTGGCCACCTCACTGCTGCTTGCAGCTATATTTCTTTACATTTTCGTTGAATTTGTTCAATAACACGTGTGTGCCATTTCTGAAATCGGTTTGCGTCGATGTTCTCTGTAGTGTTGTCTTCTGTGAGGTGTGGTCTTCAGCAGCTAATTTGCATGTTAACTAGATATGTTCAGAAGCTAATTTGCATGTTAACTAGATATCTTCAGAAGCTAATTTGCATGTTAACTAGATATCTTGTTGGCAATAGTTACTAGTAACTAAAGAATAGGTACTAGTATCTAATGAAAAGTTACTAGTAAAACGGGAATAGATACTAGTAACTATTGGATTAGTTACTAGTAACTAAAGAATAAGTACTAGTAACTTCAAAATAGTGACTAGTACGTTTGTAGAAATAAATGTTAAAACGGCTTGCCATAGTACTGTTATTGTAGCTTACATCAGCTAGCTAGCTAGCTTCAGGATGTCTCCCACCACCCGCAACTGCATCTTCCCTGATGCAAGAACTCCAGCTGCGCTGCAACGCCATTTAAGTTCCCTATTGATAATGAAAGGAAAAATAGGTGGATAGATTTTGTGAAGAGCCACGCTCATGGAAAGCTTCGGATAAACTCAAACAGCCGCCTCTGCACTGACCATTTCATGGCGGACAGTTTTAACATGGACCAGAGACAAACAGGGTTCACCAACACACGGCTTCTCTTGCAGCGCGGAGCCGTACCGAGCATCGGCCCCCGGCCGTTCATCCTCCGGTCGCACCTGGACCATCCACCGCCGCCAGAAGTTCATCACTCAGTTCTGTGTGCTTGTTATAATTATACTAAATAACTTTTCCACAGGTATCTCTGCTATGAGTTAGTGCAAACCGCTAACTTGATATTAGGCTACTCGGTGTAGAATGATGGTATTTTGGTGAAATGGTAGCACTAGTTAATGTGCTAGTTGGAGAGCTCGCTGTCTCTGGTGTCAATTGTTACTCGTGTTACAGCTCAGGGGAACATTTCATTTATATGCATCTGTATGTTTCACTCATTGAACAAATACATTTGAATTCTACACTGTTTTGTTTGGCTTGACGTAGCGTCCATTATCTGGGTCGTAGGTAGCTTACTTGAGAGAGGTGGCGCCTTCCAGCGAGGGGGCCGAGCTTCAGCTCTCAGGCGACACGCCCCCCCAGTCTCGAACAGAGAAGACTGCTGATCTTCTTACAATTTCAAAGCCTAATTTAACATACTTGTCAGTGTTTTTTTTTTTATTCGAATTTGGATGGGTAGTTAATAACACATTATTCTGTGGTGTGGTGAACTTGAAACTCGTTTTTAATCCCCTTAATTTAGTAGCTTTTAAGCTTGCCGCAGGGCATTCTTGGTACCAAGAGCAATGCACGAGTATAGGCGATCTTACAGCATTGTGTAACACACTTCGGTTCAGGCAGGAGGACTGAGTAGTTTTGTTACCGATACGTTATTCCACATGATACAATACATCATTGTAATATTTGATTTGGCGTATGGTTGTGCTCGCGGCGGCTCCCTGCCGCACCCAACAGAGACACCGTCTCCTGGACACCGTCTCGACATCCGGGCAGAGAGCAGCGAACGCATTCCCCAACACAAGCCACACGCCAGACGAGATAAACGTACGAGGCTGCTGTGTGTATGTGAAGCCCCTGAGTGCTAAGAATGTGACTGATCTAAGGGTCATGTTCGCCATACTTACCCTCACAGGTGCGCTCTGCGACGCGTCCAGAGCCGTGTTGTGTGAGTGTAGTGACGCGAGTGAGTGAGGGTGCTATGCTAAATGAAGTAGGTGTGGCCCAGAGCAGACAGTGCCCCTACGCCTTATCTAACCATGTTATCTTACACAAGCGTAGCTCGGAGCAGACAGTGCTCCTAAACTTAATCTAGCCATGTTTACCCTATACAAGTGTAGCTCAGAGCAGACAGTGCTCCTAAACTTTATCTGATGTGAACGAGTTTAGTAAAGCACATGTTGACCAATAAAGTGTAGCTCAGAGCAGACAGTGCCCCTAAACTCTATCTATCCATGCTTGATCTACGAGTGTAGCTCAGAGCAGACAGTGCTCCTAAGCTTACGTGATTGACCTACTCAAGTGTGCTCGGAGAAGACAGTGCTCCTAAGCTTTATCTAGTCGTGCGTAACCTTCACGAGTGTAGCTCAGAGCAGACAGTGCTCCTAAGCTTTAACTACCCATGCATAACCTTCAAAGTGTAGCTCAGAGCAGACAGTGCTCCTAAGCTTTAACTAGCCATGCGCAACCTTCAAAGTGTAGCTCAGAGCAGACAGTGCCCCTAAGCCTTGTCTATCGTGATGGGTGACCGTGAGTTGCATGGACTGTGTCTCCCCGTCCCACGCACAGCAGGGAGGTGCAATCCTATATGCGAATGGGTGTCCGTAGCCATGCACGATCTAGATGAGTGTAGCTCGGCGCAGACAGTGCCCCTAAGCTTATCTATTGATATGGTACGTGGGTCTTGTTACCACGGAGGCACAGCCTCGACATCCCCACTGAGGCACCGCCTCTACTTAACTGAGGCCCTCGAGTTTCACTGAGGCCCTCGATTCCGACTGAGGCACGCATCAACTCACCCAGAGCGATATTGATGTCCCCATGTTGACAGAGATGTTGACAGTTCTCATGTGCGCTATGCAACGCCTGCAAAACAAATCTATTAGTTAATATGAACGTATGAGACATTGATTGATCGACTGTATGATCATATACACATGGGGTGACCGTTCTTAGGGTTTAGGGAGAGAGGAGGCCATCCTCCTCTGGCATTCCATAACGTCACTGGCATTCAATCTGACGTAACGTTGAACCGTTGCCGATGATCAACGACCCATCACTTTCAGCGTTGCAGCCGAGACCACCTGAGACGCTGATGTAGCAGCGCCGATTCGGAAGGAGTGAGCCATGTATAATTTGGAATCCAGACCACAGCGCCGGCACAGGATTCCAAGCCGGCCGGTAAACCAGTATCTTGACATGGCTTTCCCGGCATCTGTGATGAACAGGGGCTCACTCATTGCAGTAGAGGAACGCCAACGGAGGTATTCCACCATGGAAGAGAAGGGGCAAAAAGAGGAGTTAATCTGGGATATCACGACAGGTGTACCAACACCACTTTTCACACACTTACTATGTTTCAGGACCACCGTGTACATGCGTGAGTCTACGATTACATCACCGAGTGTGAGATCATGCGAAGGGTCGAAGGAGCTCGACCGACACGTGAATTCATTGCACCGCAGAAACATTTTACATTTACATTTAGTCATTTAGCATCTTATCCAGAGCGACTTACAGTAAGTACAGGGACATTCCCCCTGAGGCAAGTAGGGTGAAGTGCCTTGCCCAAGGACACAACATCATTTGGCACGGCTGGGAATCGAACTGGCAACCTTCAGATTACTAGCCCGATTCCCTAACCGCTCAGCCACCTGACTCCCCAGAAACCCATAAAAAGCTGTGAGACACACGGCTTCCAACATTAGATCCGTGGGTGGATTAAAACAACCTTCCCGCAAGGTTGAAACTAGTTTGTGCAATATAGAAAGGGTAATGGGGAGTCGCCTATCCTTGCTTTGTGGCCGCTCCTTCCGCAGTCCGTTGAACAACAACCGGACCGATGGATTCCCCAACAGGCTCGGCACTGAAGGGTCCAGACATCGAAGATGGAACTGGATCCCGGCTATAGCTGCCTTGATTGTAGACGGCTGCAGCTTCCGGGAGGTGAAACAGTGTACGATGTATGCACATATGATGGGCACGCTCACCGGATGGTGGGGCATACCGAGTACACAGCAGAAAGAACGGAAATACGCCCAGGCACAATCGTAAGATTTTAATGTACCCCGGCCCATGCCTGCTCGCATGTAACGAGCGGCTACCTTCATGTATCCCTCCAGTGTCCCAGTCTATCTAACAGCGCCTCCCGGAAGGCTGGGCACACCAGGCCGTCCGGCCTTGCCTCCGGGCACAACGCCCGGAACTCCTGAAATTTGAAGCGGGACAGAGCATCAGCCACATTGTTGAGGTACCCAGGAATGAAGGCGGCCCGCAACACAAAGTTGCCCGTGACGCACGTCCAGGTCAGACGTCTCATCAACCTGTTGATCACCGCCACGGAGGACCTGCCCTTGTTAATGATGTTGACCGTGGCCTTGTTATCACAGAACACAATAATCCTCTTCCTGCACCAGTGTTTACCCCATAATAGACAGGCAATGACAATTGGATACAGTTCAAACAAAGATGTGGATTTGCAATTGCCCTCCAGCCGCTCGATTTCGGCGGGCCACGCTTCACTGAACCATTCGTTCGCGAAAACCCCCCCAAACCCAAGCGACAACGCGGCATCGGTATACAAGGCCAGGGAGCTAGAGGTCTCCTCCTCGTGGTTGTAGAAAAACAACAACCCGTTCCAGTGCTCACAAAGCACGGCCCAAAAACGCAAATCAGAACGACACCCGTTATCCAAACGCACAACGTCGTGCAGCGCCGGAACCGATTTAGCCACGGCCAGCAGACGGGAGACGAACGACCGCCCGTGCGGTATGATGCGCATCGCGAAATTGAGATGCCCAAGCAGAGACAACAGATCACACTTGGTCATCGCACCCGACCCGGCCGCCGAAGCCAACGCGGTGCGCAACCGCACAAGCTTCTCCTCTGGGAGAGACGCGCGCATCAACCGGCTGTCCAGCTGGATCCCCAAAAACTCGATAGATGTGAGGGGCCCGAGCGTCTTCTCCTCAGACAGAGGCACGCCCAAGAAACGGAACGAGTCCTTAACGACGGAAATGCACCGAGCCGGCGGCGAGGAGGGATAATCGACGACGAGAAAATCGTCCAGCAGGTGCAGCACGAACGGCAACCGGTGGACGTTCAGCAGAACCCAACACAGCGCCTCGGACAGGGAGTCAAATAAGCACGGACTGCTGCGACAGCCAAACGCCAGGCGGGCATAGAAATACAGCTGTGAGCGCCATCGAATGCCGAACAGGTACCACTGCGACGGGTGAAGGGGCATCCATCACCTTGCAGGGTTTTTCCTGGGTCAAAATGGGTCTCCGGTGCTCCAAAAAAAAAAAGGATATACATATTCTTTTTTTTCTTTTTCTTTCTAATCAATGTATTTATTCCCAGGTGTTTTGCATCCCCCCCCCCCCCCCCCGCCGAAACTACACCTATATTTCGGAACAGGTTAAAGTAATAGTCTAATGTAATATTGCACATATTTTCGTCCTATTTCCCCTAAAGCAATAAAGTTTGGCTACTTAAAGGTACCTTACACTCATTAAGTATGTTCTAAATGGCATAAATCCTGCCAATTAATAATTGACGTAACAACTTATTGTAAATGGTCAGTAGCCTAGCCTATCGATTAAGGTAGGCCACTCTGAAGCATGTACACTGCCTGCTTCATTTGATCTTGATAGGCTAAGTATTCTGTAGCAAATAATAACAATAAACCCACTTTTTATTAATTAAAACTACTTCAGCATAATAATGCACCTAAAATATAAACCTGAGCAAGGGCATCAATCGCTATCGAATCAACAGACAATTTAGCTAGCAGGGGAAGAATACAAACAACGAAAATCACCAGTTAACTTGATTTACATTTGCAATAACTATAGACTTATACAATAACAGGCTTAAATGAACTGACAACATAAGTTATACGACTTACAGCTCTCAAGGACGCACACACGCAATCTCAACTGCGGTGTGAAGCGTGTGTGTCCGTGCAATTCTCCGACATGCACTCTAACAATCACTGCTGATAGATGGCCTAAAATTTTGTACAGCCTGATTTCTGACTGATACTGTGGTGGCAGAAATGTAGCCATAGAGGAAACACTGCACTATATATTATCATTCCAGGTTAAGAATACCAATGGAGGCTGCGTTGGAAATCGTAAATCAAACTTTTGTCAGCATTTTGAGTGGAAATTTCATTTGCATTTTTACAGGTGTATTCGTGCACGTCGGGCTGCCCTCGCAGCGGAACGACAGTTTACTGGCCGCTCTGTCCATTCGCGCACCTCACAGTTGCGTATTGATCAGACAAGAAGACACGCTTATCAACTCAATTACTATTTATCAAAACAGAACGAGGGTTCGGCTGTAGCCTACTTGAAACATACTATTGAGAACATATTCGCTGACATGCATTGCACGCGTGATGAACACAGCTTTGTTTTTTGTTTTTCATCGCAGACTTTTTTTTGCCTTTGGCGCTCGGGATTTGTCATTGGCGCTCGGGAAAATGGCTTTTGCGTGCGCCAAAATTTTCTCTATGCAGGAAAAACCCTGCCTTGAATGCGTCGGTAATGTCGGCCTTCCCGAGCCAGGCGCCCACGCCTGCCCGTTTGATTAGGTGAATGGCATGATCGATGGTGGCGTAGTACAAAGAATACAGCTCGAAAGGGATCAGGCTATTGATGCTGGGGGTGAGGGACCCATGCGGCGCGGACAGGTCCACGATCAGCCGCTTCTTGCCGGAATACTTGCGGGTAGCCACGCCGATGGGACTGACGCGGTACACGGAAAAAGGCGACTCGGCGAACGGCCCCAACAAATACCCCCTACCGGATTCCTTGGCCAACAAAGTATCGACGACGGAAGGCTCCTTGAGCGCGGATTGCAAATTATTACATATACAGTTAGGTCCTTAAATATTTGGACATTGACACATTTTTCATCATTTTGGCTCTGTATACCACCACAATGGATTTGAAATGAAACAATCAAGATGTGCTTTAAGTGCAGACTTTCAGCTTTAATTTCAGGGTATTTACATCCAAATCAGGTGAACGGTGTAGGAATTACAACACATTTGATATGTGGCCCCCCCCTTTTTAAGGGACCAAAAGTAATTGGACAATTGGCTGCTCAGCTGTTCCGTGGCCAGGTGTATGTTATTCCCTCATGGGAGTTCGTTATTTCATTGACAAGGAGCAGATAAAAGGTCTAGAGTTCATTTCAAGTATGGTATTTGTGTTTGGAATCTGTTGCTGTCAACTCTCAATATGAAGTCCAAAGAGCTGTCACCATCAGTGAAGCAAGCCATCGTTAGGCTGAAAAATCAAAACAAACCTATCAGAGAGATAGCAAAAACATTAGGTGTGGCCAAATCAACTGTTTGGTACATTCTTAAAAAGAAAGAACGCACTGGTGAGCTCAGCAACACCAAAAGACCCGGAAGACCACGGAAAACAACTGTGGTGGATGACAGAAGAATTCTTTCCCTGGTGAAGAAAAACCCCTTCACAACAGTTGGCCAGATCAAGAACACTCTCCAGGAGGTAGGCGTATCTGTGTCAAAGTCAAAAATTAAGAGAAGACTTCACCAGAGTAAATACAGAGGGTTCACCACAAGATGTAAACCATTGGTGAGTCTCAAAAACAGGAAGACCAGATTAGAGTTTGCCAAAAAACATCTAAAAGAGCCTGTACAGTTCTGGAACAACATCCTATGGACAGATGAGACCAAGATCAACTTGTACCAGAATGATGGGAAGAGAAGAGTATGGAGAAGGGAAGGAACTGCTCATGATCCAAAGCATACCACCTCATCAGTGAAGCATGGTGGAGGTAGTGTTATGGCGTGGGCATGTATGGCTGCCAATGGAACTGGTTCCCTTGTATTTATCGATGATGTGACTGCTGACAAAAGCAGTAGGATGAATTCTGAAGTGTTTCTGGCAATATTATCTGCTCAGATTCAGCCAAATGCTTCAGAACTCATAGGACGGCGCTTCACAGTGCAGATGGACAATGACCCGAAGCATACTGCGAAAGCAACCAAAGAGTTTTTTAAGGCAAAGAAGTGGAATGTTCTGCAATGGCCAAGTCAATCACCTGACCTAAATCCAATTGAGCATGCATTTCACTTGCTAAAGACAAAACTGAAGGGAAAATGCCCCAATAACAAGCAGGAACTGAAGACAATTGCAGTAGAGGCCTGGCAGAGCATCACCAGGGATGAAACCCAGCGTCTGGTGATGTCTATGGGTTCCAGACTTCAGGCTGTCATTGACTGCAAAGGATTTGCAACCAAGTATTAAAAGTGACAATTGGATTTATGATTTTGTTAGTTTGTCCAATTATTTTTGGTCCCTTAAAAAGGGGGGGGGGCACATATAAAATGTGTTGTAATTCCTACACCGTTCACCTGATTTGGATGTAAATACCCTGAAATTAAAGCTGAAAGTCTGCACTTAAAGCACATCTTGATTGTTTCATTTCAAATCCACTGTGGTGGTATACAGAGCCAAAAGGATGAAAATTGTGTCAATGTCCAAATATTTATGGACCTAACTGTATGTGTGACAGTAGGCAAACACCCGACACCAACCATGAAACCTTCCCGTAACCCAGTGAGGAGATATTTAACAAAGCATCAATCGGGGTGCCCGCGCAGGGCTCCGGAAAGACGACCGACGTTGATGGGGGTAGAAGGGTGTTTAATCACTTCAGAGCCTTCCCCCGCCGGCCGAAACCGGCGAGGTCAGGTCAACCTCGGATGGCTTTCCGAGCACTGACTGCAGACATGAAGAAACTTGCAATTAGGATACACACATGACCCTTCATTATAATACATGCACACGGGAGCAGACCCAGATGCCTGGCGCTTGACGAGACGCCTCCCCGCACCACCGGAACCGCCTTGCACAGCAGGTGCGGCACCTCCCACCTTGGAAGCCACCGTGTGAGGACAAAGCCCGGTAGAGTGGGAGAAGGACCCGCACACGGATCAACACAGCGGGCGAAGCCCAGAGAAGGTACGGCTGACCAACTCCAAATCCAGCACAGACCAGTCCAGGCGTTGGTTGAAACGCTGCACGTGCAGGGCGGCCTTAGCGGAAAAGCCCCAGTGGTACTCGTAAAACAGGCCGCCCCCGTACGACAGCGCGAGGTCTGCGATGATGGCCAGGTATGTATCGAGTTCCACGCGCCGCTCGGGGAACCCCTCGCAGATGACGTCCCGGAAAACCCCGAACGCCACCACGAATTCCGCCAACGTCAATGTCTTGGTGAGCCTGGGATCGGCGTCCCTGAAGACCACTGCCACGTCACCGCATTCCACGACTCTACTCCCGAGAGATTCGGGCCCACATAACAGGATCTTTACAAGGTTAACATCTTTACCTGCCACAATGCTTTCCCGGAGGCCATCAGGGAGAGCTGCCAAAGGAGGGAGGAAGGAGGCGCCCGAAGCCACGACGGGCACTGCGCTGGCCAGGGTGAAGGAGGGCCGGATAGGCTTCGCAGCCAGCCGAATCCTCGGCGGGGATGTACCAGCCGCGACCTGGGCCCTGTCTCCCTCAAGGAGATGCAGGCGTGCATCCATCGAGGCTAGCGTGCCCCAAAGGTCGACCAGAGCCGCAAGCACGAGATCCGAAGGCGATCCGACCGGGCCGGCCGAGGACCCCGTCCGAGGTTGCTTCGCCGGACTCGCATCCGCAGCTGGACCCCGCTTGCTCTTCCTCGTTGCCTTGCGAGGAACTGGAACCTCCGACTCCTCCTCGCATAGATCCAAAAACCGGAGGTATAGCTCCTCGTGTGACAGCCCGACCGGAGGTGTGCAGCCTTTCTCGTAAAACCCGGCCAAAAGGTGAGGTAAAGGCCATTCATCGAGCGGGACAGGCTGTCGCCCTGACAGTCGAACGCTCCTTCGCGGTTTGGATCCTCCAACAGCAGGGACGACTTCCGCGTCCTCGTCCCCCAAGCCGTCCCCCAAACAACCCGTCTCTTCCATGTCAGACTCAGAGCGATCAGTCATTGCTACAACCCGCAGGAGTACGAGAGAGTCTGTGACGCACTAGCAATGCAGGTGCCGGGATCCCTGCTATATACCCCGCCCTATAGGACGGGCTAGGTCTTGCGTCCCCTGCATGAACCAGTTTAGCTTGTTTGTGGATAGTATGTCCAGAAATAAAGCCAAGTCACTCATTTCATTTAGTGGCAGAATCCATTGTTATGTCTACAAAATTATTTTAGATATAGTATAAGTTTAGCTAGCTTGCAAATCCTGAGGATAGATCCTACTGTAGCAGACCTTTCTATGTGACAAGGGTGTTTTGTCCCTCGGGAGTTGCCGTAGGCTTGATGCTGAAAACATTACGTGAAATCAGTGAGGGATGTTTGAATGGCGATGTCAAGTATGGAGGGGGCCAGAACTAAATAATTAAATAATTGAATGGTTAAATACTTAATAATAAATAAATAATTATACAACACAAAGATTAAATAAATTACTAATTATATAATTTAATGCCTAATTGACATACAAAATATATAAATTACAAATGAAATGAAACACTAAATATATAAATGTTACATGTATTTGTGTGTATATATATATATTTACGTTTTCATGTGTTCACATTTATTTATTTATACTTACTGTAGCCTGCCGAACTGAGACCGACACAGGACACAATTACTTTTCCCGGGTTCGTTTATTAACTGTTACTTTCACAGAAAGCACACCCCAAGAAATGATTTAAAACAAAATAATACAAAACAATACGGCAGTGGACTTAGGAACACTGACAAAGAAAACAAAACAATATAAATATACAGTCACGGAAACACTGGCGTTAGCCGCCACATACGAATCCATAGACATCTATCCAAAAATATATAATTAACACAAAACATCATCCAGTAAAAGATGAACAGGTTAATTCAAACCTTTTAACATACATGCTTTAAACAGTATTACAACATTTACCTAGATGTTTACACGGTTTACTCCGGCAGTTTCCAAAGGTGCTGCTTTCATGTTCGGACGAAAAAGAAAAGAAAGAACGACCAAGATGCACCGCGCCAACACCTGGTTCGCGACACCGCCACCCAGTGGCCGAAACAAACAACCCAAAATGTACCCCTCAGGTCCACAACAAAATATATATACATACATTTTAGTCATTTTTTAGTCATTTACATACACATGCATTCACCCAGAAACTAAAATGACGGGGGTGCTACAACTAATTCACCACCCGGCTACATTACATTTATTTATTTATACTTACATTTATCCACGATGTAACTTGCTGCAGCAAAATAAATCTGTTGTCCCTCGTCACCAAGTCAGGGGGCGGGTTAAAGCCTCTGATTGGTGAACAGTATTACACACCAGGTAGGCTCAACGAGTCGATCAAACTCTCTTCGATCTAGAGGGATCCTCTATCGTCTCACTCTGCTAGGGGTGTGCAAAATGTGGTATCGATCCGATACCAAGGAGTAAATACAGGGCCAGTATTGCCAATACCGATAGTTTTTACTTAGAAAAGCAGTTTATCTAGTTTCGTGTCGTGTTGTGTTGTGTCCTTGGGCAAGGCACTTCACCCTACTTGCCTCGGGGGAGTGTTCCTGTACTTACTGCAAGTCGCTCTGGATAAGAGCGTCTGCTAAATGACTAAATGTAAATTAATTGTTCATAATTATGATCATAATAAAACACAGGACAAAGAGTTTGTAATTATTCTGACACCTTCAGTTTTGCCAACGCTCACATCCGGACCAAACAGTTTGATTGAATTAAACATTTGTTGACGAAAGGGTTTTAGTCCGCCTCTTCACTAACGGAAAGACTAAGTTTAATTATAAATAAAGTAAAGTAAGCAAACAGCGCTTGATCGGCCATGACTGACGTCAACGCAGCAAACCACGAGAAGCTGGAATGTCCGACAGAGCCGTTTTCAACTCCTCCCCGACTGCAAGCGGCTACTCTCGCCGGTCGTTTCATGTAGCCGCAGTCCATGTCGAACGCACCTGTTGTAGCAGAATCACGTAAACAATTCCAGGATATGCTTTTTTTCCATTGGTTGTTGCGTTAAATCTTACCCAGATACAATAGTGCTATTTTCCCGTTTGATTAGGTGAATGGCATCCATAAATATTTGGACATTGACACATTTTTCATCATTTTGGCTCTGTATACCACCACAATGGATTTGAAATGAAACAATCAAGATGTGCTTTAAGTGCAGACTTTCAGCTTTAATTTCAGGGTATTTACATCCAAATCAGGTGAACGGTGTAGGAATTACAACACATTTGATATGTGGCCCCCCCCTTTTTAAGGGACCAAAAGTAATTGGACAATTGGCTGCTCAGCTGTTCCGTGGCCAGGTGTATGTTATTCCCTCATGGGAGTTCGTTATTTCATTGACAAGGAGCAGATAAAAGGTCTAGAGTTCATTTCAAGTATGGTATTTGTGTTTGGAATCTGTTGCTGTCAACTCTCAATATGAAGTCCAAAGAGCTGTCACCATCAGTGAAGCAAGCCATCGTTAGGCTGAAAAATCAAAACAAACCTATCAGAGAGATAGCAAAAACATTAGGTGTGGCCAAATCAACTGTTTGGTACATTCTTAAAAAGAAAGAACGCACTGGTGAGCTCAGCAACACCAAAAGACCCGGAAGACCACGGAAAACAACTGTGGTGGATGACAGAAGAATTCTTTCCCTGGTGAAGAAAAACCCCTTCACAACAGTTGGCCAGATCAAGAACACTCTCCAGGAGGTAGGCGTATCTGTGTCAAAGTCAAAAATTAAGAGAAGACTTCACCAGAGTAAATACAGAGGGTTCACCACAAGATGTAAACCATTGGTGAGTCTCAAAAACAGGAAGACCAGATTAGAGTTTGCCAAAAAACATCTAAAAGAGCCTGTACAGTTCTGGAACAACATCCTATGGACAGATGAGACCAAGATCAACTTGTACCAGAATGATGGGAAGAGAAGAGTATGGAGAAGGGAAGGAACTGCTCATGATCCAAAGCATACCACCTCATCAGTGAAGCATGGTGGAGGTAGTGTTATGGCGTGGGCATGTATGGCTGCCAATGGAACTGGTTCCCTTGTATTTATCGATGATGTGACTGCTGACAAAAGCAGTAGGATGAATTCTGAAGTGTTTCTGGCAATATTATCTGCTCAGATTCAGACAAATGCTTCAGAACTCATAGGACGGCGCTTCACAGTGCAGATGGACAATGACCCGAAGCATACTGCGAAAGCAACCAAAGAGTTTTTTAAGGCAAAGAAGTGGAATGTTCTGCAATGGCCAAGTCAATCACCTGACCTAAATCCAATTGAGCATGCATTTCACTTGCTAAAGACAAAACTGAAGGGAAAATGCCCCAATAACAAGCAGGAACTGAAGACAATTGCAGTAGAGGCCTGGCAGAGCATCACCAGGGATGAAACCCAGCGTCTGGTGATGTCTATGGGTTCCAGACTTCAGGCTGTCATTGACTGCAAAGGATTTGCAACCAAGTATTAAAAGTGACAATTGGATTTATGATTTTGTTAGTTTGTCCAATTATTTTTGGTCCCTTAAAAAGGGGGGGGGGCACATATAAAATGTGTTGTAATTCCTACACCGTTCACCTGATTTGGATGTAAATACCCTGAAATTAAAGCTGAAAGTCTGCACTTAAAGCACATCTTGATTGTTTCATTTCAAATCCACTGTGGTGGTATACAGAGCCAAAAGGATGAAAATTGTGTCAATGTCCAAATATTTATGGACCTAACTGTATGTGTGACAGTAGGCAAACACCCGACACCAACCATGAAACCTTCCCATAACCCAGTGAGGAGATATTTAACAAAGCATCAATCGGGGTGCCCGCGCAGGGCTCCGGAAAGACGACCGACGTTGATGGGGGTAGAAGGGTGTTTAATCACTTCAGAGCCTTCCCCCGCCGGCCGAAACCGGCGAGGTCAGGTCAACCTCGGATGGCTTTCCGAGCACTGACTGCAGACATGAAGAAACTTGCAATTAGGATACACACATGACCCTTCATTATAATACATGCACACGGGAGCAGACCCAGATGCCTGGCGCTTGACGAGACGCCTCCCCGCACCACCGGAACCGCCTTGCACAGCAGGTGCGGCACCTCCCACCTTGGAAGCCACCGTGTGAGGACAAAGCCCGGTAGAGTGGGAGAAGGACCCGCACACGGATCAACACAGCGGGCGAAGCCCAGAGAAGGTACGGCTGACCAACTCCAAATCCAGCACAGACCAGTCCAGGCGTTGGTTGAAACGCTGCACGTGCAGGGCGGCCTTAGCGGAAAAGCCCCAGTGGTACTCGTAAAACAGGCCGCCCCCGTACGACAGCGCGAGGTCTGCGATGATGGCCAGGTATGTATCGAGTTCCACGCGCCGCTCGGGGAACCCCTCGCAGATGACGTCCCGGAAAACCCCGAACGCCACCACGAATTCCGCCAACGTCAATGTCTTGGTGAGCCTGGGATCGGCGTCCCTGAAGACCACTGCCACGTCACCGCATTCCACGACTCTACTCCCGAGAGATTCGGGCCCACATAACAGGATCTTTACAAGGTTAACATCTTTACCTGCCACAATGCTTTCCCGGAGGCCATCAGGGAGAGCTGCCAAAGGAGGGAGGAAGGAGGCGCCCGAAGCCACGACGGGCACTGCGCTGGCCAGGGTGAAGGAGGGCCGGATAGGCTTCGCAGCCAGCCGAATCCTCGGCGGGGATGTACCAGCCGCGACCTGGGCCCTGTCTCCCTCAAGGAGATGCAGGCGTGCATCCATCGAGGCTAGCGTGCCCCAAAGGTCGACCAGAGCCGCAAGCACGAGATCCGAAGGCGATCCGACCGGGCCGGCCGAGGACCCCGTCCGAGGTTGCTTCGCCGGACTCGCATCCGCAGCTGGAACCCGCTTGCTCTTCCTCGTTGCCTTGCGAGGAACTGGAACCTCCGACTCCTCCTCGCATAGATCCAAAAACCGGAGGTATAGCTCCTCGTGTGACAGCCCGACCGGAGGTGTGCAGCCTTTCTCGTAAAACCCGGCCAAAAGGTGAGGTAAAGGCCATTCATCGAGCGGGACAGGCTGTCGCCCTGACAGTCGAACGCTCCTTCGCGGTTTGGATCCTCCAACAGCAGGGACGACTTCCGCGTCCTCGTCCCCCAAGCCGTCCCCCAAACAACCCGTCTCTTCCATGTCAGACTCAGAGCGATCAGTCATTGCTACAACCCGCAGGAGTACGAGAGAGTCTGTGACGCACTAGCAATGCAGGTGCCGGGATCCCTGCTATATACCCCGCCCTATAGGACGGGCTAGGTCTTGCGTCCCCTGCATGAACCAGTTTAGCTTGTTTGTGGATAGTATGTCCAGAAATAAAGCCAAGTCACTCATTTCATTTAGTGGCAGAATCCATTGTTATGTCTACAAAATTATTTTAGATATAGTATAAGTTTAGCTAGCTTGCAAATCCTGAGGATAGATCCTACTGTAGCAGACCTTTCTATGTGACAAGGGTGTTTTGTCCCTCGGGAGTTGCCGTAGGCTTGATGCTGAAAACATTACGTGAAATCAGTGAGGGATGTTTGAATGGCGATGTCAAGTATGGAGGGGGCCAGAACTAAATAATTAAATAATTGAATGGTTAAATACTTAATAATAAATAAATAATTATACAACACAAAGATTAAATAAATTACTAATTATATAATTTAATGCCTAATTGACATACAAAATATATAAATTTCAAATGAAATGAAACACTAAATATATAAATGTTACATGTATTTGTGTGTATATATATATATTTACGTTTTCATGTGTTCACATTTATTTATTTATACTTACTGTAGCCTGCCGAACTGAGACCGACACAGGACACAATTACTTTTCCCGGGTTCGTTTATTAACTGTTACTTTCGCAGAAAGCACACCCCAAGAAATGATTTAAAACAAAATAATACAAAACAATACGGCAGTGGACTTAGGAACACTGACAAAGAAAACAAAACAATATAAATATACAGTCACGGAAACACTGGCGTTAGCCGCCACATACGAATCCATAGACATCTATCCAAAAATATATAATTAACACAAAACATCATCCAGTAAAAGATGAACAGGTTAATTCAAACCTTTTAACATACATGCTTTAAACAGTATTACAACATTTACCTAGATGTTTACACGGTTTACTCCGGCAGTTTCCAAAGGTGCTGCTTTCATGTTCGGACGAAAAAGAAAAGAAAGAACGACCAAGATGCACCGCGTCAACACCTGGTTCGCGACACCGCCACCCAGTGGCCGAAACAAACAACCCAAAATGTACCCCTCAGGTCCACAACAAAATATATATACATACATTTTAGTCATTTTTTAGTCATTTACATACACATGCATTCACCCAGAAACTAAAATGACGGGGGTGCTACAACTAATTCACCACCCGGCTATATTACATTTATTTATTTATACTTACATTTATCCACGATGTAACTTGCTGCAGCAAAATAAATCTGTTGTCCCTCGTCACCAAGTCAGGGGGCGGGTTAAAGCCTCTGATTGGTGAACAGTATTACACACCAGGTAGGCTCAACGAGTCGATCAAACTCTCTTCGATCTAGAGGGATCCTCTATCGTCTCACTCTGCTAGGGGTGTGCAAAATGTGGTATCGATCCGATACCAAGGAGTAAATACAGGGCCAGTATTGCCAATACCGATAGTTTTTACTTAGAAAAGCAGTTTATCTACTTTCGTGTCGTGTTGTGTTGTGTCCTTGGGCAAGGCACTTCACCCTACTTGCCTCGGGGGAGTGTTCCTGTACTTACTGCAAGTCGCTCTGGATAAGAGCGTCTGCTAAATGACTAAATGTAAATTAATTGTTCATAATTATGATCATAATAAAACACAGGACAAAGAGTTTGTAATTATTCTGACACCTTCAGTTTTGCCAACGCTCACATCCGGACCAAACAGTTTGATTGAATTAAACATTTGTTGACGAAAGGGTTTTAGTCCGCCTCTTCACTAACGGAAAGACTAAGTTTAATTATAAATAAAGTAAAGTAAGCAAACAGCGCTTGATCGGCCATGACTGACGTCAACGCAGCAAACCACGAGAAGCTGGAATGTCCGACAGAGCCGTTTTCAACTCCTCCCCGACTGCAAGCGGCTACTCTCGCCGGTCGTTTCATGTAGCCGCAGTCCATGTCGAACGCACCTGTTGTAGCAGAATCACGTAAACAATTCCAGGATATGCTTTTTTTCCATTGGTTGTTGCGTTAAATCTTACCCAGATACAATAGTGCTATTTTCTGATTGGCTATTGCGTAGACCCTTTCTTTTTTTGATTGGGTGATAAGTGGCAGGCTCGACTAAGAACTCCAGGGGAGACGCGCTTGATTCCTGCCGGTTCCATAGTGAGAGAGTCGCGGCCAGAGAAATTTTCGTTGGGCGTTGCGGCATATTAAATATATTATAGTTTTTCAGCGTGAGAAATACAATGTGTAGCGGGAGTGCGTGACAAAAGACCGAAATGAGTGACTGTCACACTCAATGCGTGACACTTGAGAGACCTGTGTAAACGCTAAAGTGCTTTTTAACCAGTAAAGCCGCAGCTCCACCGTTCACTTGCGTTTGTTTACAGGCGAGTCATCACCTCCCCAAGATGGCGGAGTTGACACGCGAGCCAAGGGCCAACGGGGCGTCTATGTATATATGTCTATGGGCATGACTACCCATTAGCCAATCAGAACGCTCGTACTGTCGTTGCCATATAATAATAGAATAAAAATGACCCTGACTGACAGGGGCCCCAAAAAATAGGTAAAAAATAGTGGTGGGCGGTTATCTATGGAGGACCAAACCTGCCATATTTACAAATGAATGAATGAATAAATAAATGTCCACATCCATGCATTTAGACAGAAATAAACGAATATATGTATTAATTAATACAAAATTGTCAATCAATAGTTACATATATTTTACATTTATGTATGTATTTATTTTTGTATTCATTTATTTATTCATTTATTGATTGATTGATTTATTCATTCATTTATTTATTTATTTATTCATTCATTTATTTATTTATTTATTTATTCATTCATTCATTGTTTCCAATATGATAATGAGAGGAGGCCAGTAGGCGTGGAAACTGACGTTCAGACATTGCAATCAATCCAGAGCCATAGATTCAATCTAGCTAACGCCTGGGACACACGAAGAAGTGGATATCGTTTTTATGGACAACATAGCCTACATGGCCAGGCTGGCCGACCTCGTTGAAAACAAAGATTTAATTCACCATATGATATTTGGATAAACAAACATGTTATAAAGAATTGACTACGTTAGTTGTGGGCTATCACTTAACACCCAACTTCACTACGCTGACCGGCCAACCATGTGTTTACCCCGATAAAAACGATATCCGATCAATTCTCAAAATGTAAACATTTAAAAATAAAAAATCCTGATTGTTTATTGTCAAACCAACATTTTTGTCCTGTGTGTAAGAGCGAGATAGACGATCTGTCATAGCCCCCAATCAAGCAGAAAATTGTGAAGATTGACGACACAAAGTTAATCATTGAAGATGAAATGTAGCTTAGTCCTACATGGAGTTGTATGCCCCACAGCACGTATTTTACAAAGACTACGGCAACAAAAGCCAAAGATTGCCACGTTATGTTGGGAATGGGATGCTGTTGCGACGGTTGTTGGAGCAACAAGTTGCCTAATTAGCCTGTAGCCTATGCCATGTTTATGTACCATGTCAGCTTTACATGTATAAAAGGAAAGGTCAGAGAAGGTGAAAGGCTTGGTGACCGGCGTGGAGAAATGCGCGTCTAGTGTGAACAGCATCGCGTCATTCGTAGCAGATTGTGGCGCTTCAGGGCGCTTCGCAGCCAGTGTGTCCCAGGCGTTAGCTAGATTGAATCTATGGCTCTGGATTGATTGCAATGTCTGAACGTCAGTTTCCACGCCTACTGGCCTCCTCTCATTATCATATTGGGAACAATGAATGAATGAATGAATGAATGAATGAATGAATGAATAAATGAATGAATAAATGAATAAATCAATCAATAAATCAATCAATAAATGAATAAATAAATGAATAAATGAATACAAAATAAATACATACATAAATGTAAAATATATGTAACTATTGATTGACAATTGTGCATTAACCCGTTAAGGAGTAGCGTCACACATATGTGATCGTTCGAAAGCGGGCCCCACAGAGTACCGTCACACATGTGATTCTGAACATTCCAACCGACTATTTTCCGATAGACAAAAACTATATGACAAACGCTATAGTATGGCTTCAAAATTTACAATTAGGAGGCTAACAAGTAACACTAGCAGGTAGTAGCATTGCTACGAGTATTATGCTAGGTTGCTAGGTAACGGAAGCTAACTAAAACTAGCTAGCTTCCGTTTTGGAAAAATAACTCACTCTGGTGGAAGCGTCGGAAATCTTTAGAACTCACTCCTTAAAAGGTTAATTAATACATATATTCGTTTATTTCTGTCTAAATGCATGGCCGTGGACATTTATTTATTCGTTCATTCATTTGTAAATATGGAAGGTTTGGTCCTCCATAGTTATCGGCGCTAACGCGCTGCGTTAACGTGAGACTCTTATCGGCGATAAAATAAATATCGCCGTTAATCTATTCTCAAAGTTGGGTTGGGAGCTGGGTCTATACTACGCCAGCTATGATGACTTTCACCTTGATATTTTAGCGCGGATGTATACCTAGCCGAACCAATTATCATAGTAGAAGAGCTTTCTCAAGCAGTTTGTGATGCATTTTGGAAACAGGAGATGAGATCCTGGTCTTGAGAAACCCGTTCTCAAAGACTTACTTTAATCATTATTTGGGTAGCACACATATTCTGAATGCCTTCAGCGGAATTCAAATGAGCCATTTTAATCTAGATTAATCTAGATTAACGCCAAGATTACAGTGAGATTAATCTAGATTAAAAAAATTCATCTATGCCCACCACTAGTTTTTTCACACACCGAATTAAACGAGTTTGTTAAGTTACTGTGACTGATAAGTAAGCTAATAGGCTACACTAGGTTTTAATCTAAATAGGCGCATGATCAGACCGTGCATTAAAAAGTGCCATTTTCAGTTGTCGCGCATGCTGTCTTTCTTATTGTTGTGGAGGGAATTAGCAAGATTAAGCTGATGCGAAAATAATAAAATGGATGGGGAAAAGATGCCAGGAGGAACTGAAAAAGCCAGGTAAAAAATGAAAGATCTGTCACTTCATAAAACTATGTTCCTGCAAGGGTGGGAAAAATATGTTTTCTCAAAAGCACAGAATCTTTCAGGTAAAAATTTGGGTTGTAATTTCCGGAAAATATAGCTCTGACAATATGAGTCGTTTATATTACATAAATCTCAAGAAACCATTTTGCACTGAAATTAATGCAAAAAATCTTGCGCGCTATGCACGCTCGCATTAATGTGAAGTTCCGATTTCACCTCACATCAAAACCTGTAGGTCTATAGGTTCGGGTTAAAAACGAATGTTCAACGTATGGTTCGGCCCCTGGTGGGGATGGGATGGTTTTGACCATTACATTCCCGGGCTGAAAATGGGTCCCACTCCGGCCCTGATAGTATTTATATATAATATATAGCCTATATAATTGCGCAGCTCCCCCTGTCAATGATCTAGCACCCCCTCAGCACCTGCATAAAAAACTAGAGAGGGTACAATTTCTTGGGAAATTGTAGGGTGTGCTTGCTTGCGTCGTTTGCACAGGGGTCCGTTTTTTGTCAGGGGTCCGACATTTTTTTTTGCTGCTCATTTACAACTGAAAATACGAGTGAAGTGTAGAATGAAATAGATGTCTTCTCATTTCCCCTGCAAGAGGCAGCCTCATCGTTGAATCAAAACGAATAAATTTGGCAGACCGGTGTAAAAATTTACCTAATCTCTATGATTTAAACGTCATTTTAAGTTTTTCCCTTCTCGTGATATTTTCAGGCATTTAGCCTACTCATTGCATTCATTCATTAATAAAGAACCCCCTTTGAAGATTATTCTACGACGTTACCGGCAGAAGATAGAATCGCGATTCAAACAGTACCATCTGCTAACTGAAAATATGCCCCCCAAAACGTAAATAAGCTTGACATTTATTTCGTGGAAAATCCCTCATTCATAAAAAGCTCACTAGTAGCGATCCGTCAGTAACAACGCAAAATGCGATATAGCCCTGTGTGGAGAAACTGCCCCGGTAAATTGTACTACTACGGTACAGTACTAGACTACTGCTGTGTTCGTCTCGGTAGCGATTGCGTTGGTTGAATTCGATTAAACGTTCCGTTGTACGGTTTAGGCTGAAATTAATTATTTTCATGAACAGATTGACAAAGTTTAGGCTGTGGCAATGAAGTTCAGGTTAGTAGTTAGAACATGTTCTGTCATCGTTTGACTTCCTAAACAGCTGTGTATGTTAGATGTTTTTGTCGTGTGTCTCGCGTAGGCTACAGCGTTGCAGTGATACACTGGATTGAAACCACAGGTAATGATAATTTCACCCACAAATCGTTTACTTGTAATCTAATGTCATAATAAATCCTACAACAAAAATGTATATGTGAGGAATGTTTATTTTAACGATTGAAAACAGATACATCATAGACCACTGTAGTATGTGTTGCCCGGGCAACAGAGGCTAATGTCATGATGCTAATATTTCAGTGAAATAGTAGACTACCGTTTCCGAAAGTAGATGTGGGCTTACTTCCTTAATAATATCAGCTAATATTGTACATTACACATCACAATTGTGTGTCATATCACAAAGTAAAATGAGTAAATAGTTATCACCCTGGCCTCTTTGCTTGTGGCGTTCCTGCAGCTGCCTTGCAGTAAAGCTATAGTTAGCCTAGCTATCCCCCAAGTTAACAGATGCGAAACGAATGTTCTGCTACAGGTAGTCACGCGTGTTTTCGTGACGTTAGTGACGTTAGTAACGTCAGTGACTGTGGCTAGCAAATTAGCCACCGTTAGCTTCACTTTTCGCCACAAAAACTTAACTTAAGCCCAAACCATGCAACGGAACGTAAATTCCAATAGAAGCAACGCAATCGCTACCAAGACGAACCTTTTGACACCGCCGTTGTGTATGTAGGCCAAATATTGACTGAGTTTTAGGGGGGCGAAAATAAACAATAAATAAATATATATGTGAGAGAACAAAGGTTGTGCTCTCGCCGAAGGCTTGAGCACACCCAATAATAATATATATGTGAGAGAACAAAGGTTGTGCCCTTGCCGAAGGCAAAGCACACCCAACTAGAGAGGGTACAATTTCTGGGGAAATTGTAGGGTGTGCTTGCTTGCGTCGTTTGCACAGGGGTCCGTTTTTAATGACATTTTTACAACTGATATTTCTGTATATTTTATATAAAAATGCATAGGGTCTACTTTTATTTATAAAGATTACATAGATTTAAAAGCATTTTTTTTTTTTGCTGCTCATTTACAACTCAAAATACGAGTGAAGTGTAGAATGAAATATATGTCTTCTCATTTCCCCTGCAAGAGGCAGCCTCATCGTTGAATCAAAACGAATACATTTGGCAGACCGGTGTAAAAATTGACCTAATCTCTATGATTTAAACGTCCTTTTAAGTTTTCCCTTCTCATGATATTTTCAGGCATTTAGCCTACTCATATTGCATTCATTCATTAATAAAGAACCCCCTTTGAAGATTATTCTACGACGTTGCCGCCAGTAGAAGATGGAATCGCGATTCAAACAGTACCATCTGCTAACTGAAAATATGCCCCCAAAAACGTAAATAAGCTTGACATTTATTTAGTGGAAAATCGCTCATTCATAAAAAGCTCACTGGTAGCGATCATTGTCAGTAACAACGCAAAATGCGATATAGCCCTGTGTGGAGAAGCTGCCCCGTTAAATTGTACTACTACAGTACAATACTAGACTACTGCTGTGTTCGTCTTGGTAGCGATTGCGTTGGTTGAATTGGATTGAACGTTCCGTTGTACGGTTTAGGCTGAAATTATTTTCATGAACAGATTGACAATGTTTAGGCTGTGGCAATTAAGTTCAGGTTAGTAGTCAGATAGTTTCACCTATTCAAAGACTTTTGATTTAAGTAAGGGGAGTGCCGAACATGTTCTGTCGCCGTTTGACTTCCTAAACAGCTGTGTACTAGTAGATGATTTTGTAGTGTGTGGCGTAGGCTACAGCGTTGCAGTGAGCAACACTGGTTTGAAACCACAGGTAATGATAATTTCACCAACAAATCGTTTACTTGTAATGTAATGTCATAATAAATCCTACAACGAAAATGTATTTGTGAGGAATGTTTATTTTAACGATTGAAAACAGATGCATCATAGACCACTGTAGTAGCTATGTGTTGCCCGGGCAACAGAGGCTAATGTCATGCTAATGCTTCAGTGAAATAGTAGACTACCGTTTCCGAAAGTAGATGTGGGCCTACTTCCTTAATAATATCAGCTAATATTGTACATTACATTTCACAATTGTGTTTCACATCACAAAGTAAAATGAGTAAATAGTTATCACCCTGGCCTCTTTGCTTGTGGCGTTTCTGCAGCTGCCTTGCAGTAAAGCTATAGTTAGCCTAGCTATCCCCCAAGTTAACAGATGCGAAACGAATGTTCTGCTACAGGTAGTCACGCGTGTTTTCGTGACGTAGTGACGTAAGTAACGTCAGTGACTGTGGCTAGCAAGTTATCCACCGTTAGCTTCACTTTTCACCACAAAAACGTAATTTGAACTTAAACCATCCAACGGAACGTAAATAAAAATACAACCAACGCAATCGTTACCAAGACGAACCTTTTGACACCCCCGTTGTGTATGTAGTCCAAATATTGACTGATCCTTAGGGGGGCGAAAATAAACAATAACTAGAAACGGCTGTTCCTGCGAAACAGCAGTGAGAATGCGGAAAACCTGAATGGGGATAGCTGACCATGCTAAAAAAGCTGAAAATAGTGAAAATTTAGTAGAAAGTTATAAGCTGAAGCTTCAAAGCAACCGAAAGGTATTTTTGAAAGGGACTGGAGCAGCATTCCAACAATGATTCGAAAGGATTTACCATTACTTTTAAAGGGAGAATAATTTGCACAAAAACCTTAATATTTTAAAAAGTATAAAAGTGAGAAATTAGAAAATACCCGCAAGCTGAAATGAATTTCAAAAATATGTGAGTCACACAAAAGAGGCAGTGTGGAAGCTGAACTGCATCATCTTAACAAAGCTAAGAGCTAAAATAGCCTACAATGTGGGAGAAGCTGAAAGCTGAACTGTTAAACAGAAGAAGAAGTAGGCTAGCTAGTCGTAACAAGAATATTATCGTTTTAACAGATTAAATTATAGTTGGGATAGTAATAGCAGTGGCAGATGTAGCCTATGCGTTTACTCGGCTTTCTTAGTTGGATTCAATGTGTTGATGGAATGAAACATACAGCAGTAGGGCCGATACAGGAAGACACGGCGACACTTTGTTGCAGAAGGATGATGGTGCAAGTTTTGTCCGTGGAGCATACAACGATTAATAAAAAAGAATCATGTAGACGCGTTTATTGAGTAATCGCATAACTAATTACACATGTAAACGGAGTAATCGTATTATTGGCATAAACCGACAATTGCTAGTAATCGTGTTTCTCATGGTCAAGTAAACGTACCAATCACCTGTGTGAGAGACTGAGTGGTGCGTGTCTGTCGTTACGGTGATGGTGCAGCTATGATTGCTAACGCGCTGAGGGCAGAGAATAAGAGAAATGTAGCTAGAATCCACACCTCAAACAAGATAACCTAGACGCAAAACTGTACGTCCAATCCAAAATATAAGGATATTTTCCGAGACCCAAGACTCTGCCGAAACCAGATATTCTTTATATGTCTGTGCAGTCAGAAATACGACTCTACCTGCAGTTTCAAAAACGTGTTCCTTTTGCTTTCCTGGTGCTTGTTTGTTTGGTTGCCACGGTGATGGCGCAGCTGTGATAGCTAACGAGCTAGGCAGAGAGAAAAACGAACATTTACCTAGCATCCACACCTCAAACAAGTTGACCTAGACGCAAAACTATACGTCCAATCCAAAATATAAGGATATTTTCCGAGACCCAAGACTCTGCCGAAACCAGTGATGTCCTTTATATGTCTGTGCGGTCAGAAATACGACTCTATCGGCAGTTTCAAAATCTTGTTCCTTCTTGCTTTCTCTGACTGATTTTACTCACCTCTCCATTGAAGTTAGTGAGAGAATTTGAAAGGCTGCTCTCGCTTCAAGGCTCATAGCTGAAAATCTGTAAATGTGAGCTCTTTAGTAGTTACATTGGCTGAAAGAGGACAATTTTTCCTACATTTTAAGGTATAACTTGTTTCTGTAAGTTAAACTATATGAACGTTAGAGGAATTTGTTTGACAAATTAGTTGAATATCAGAAAAAGAGCAGCAAGCAGTGTGACACTCTGCTTGCTGCTCATTCATAAAAATCAAGAAGGAGCAAACATTTTAATGTATTTCAAACTGTCATAATTCAAAATTGGCTGAACATTTGAAAAAGCTGAATCATTTGGGAATAGCTGAATGTCTTGTGAACATTTTAAAGGTTGAATGGTGTCTCTAGCTGAAAGTAAGCTGAAGTAGTTACGTTTGAAAGAGGAGGAAGCTTTTTAATGATTTGAAAGGATTTACCATTACTTTTAATGGGAGAATAATTTGCACAAAAACCTTAATGTCTTAAAAAGTATAAAAGTGAGAAATACCAAAAGTCATAGCCATCATCTCCTGAAGGAGCTGAACGTTTTGATACCTAAATTGTAGGAATCGGTGAAAGTATGCAGAACGAGTTAAAGGCCAAAAAACGGCGGAAGAACTAAGAAGTTGATATAACTAGAAAAGGCTGTTCCTGCGAAACAGCAGTGAGAATGCTGAAAACCTGAATGGGGATAGCTGACCATGCTAAAAAAGCTGAAAATAGTGAAAATTTAGCAGAAAGTTATAAGCTGAAGCTTCAAAGCAACCGAAAGGTATTTTTGAAAGGGGCTGGAGCAGCATTCCAACAATGATTTGAAAGGATTTACCATTACTTTTAAAGGGAGAATAATTTGCACAAAAACCTTTATATTTTAAAAAGTATAAAAGTGAGAAATGAGAAAATACCCGCAAGCTAAAATGAATTTCAAAAATGTGTGAGTGACACAAAAGAGGCAGTGTGGAAGCTGAACTGCATCATCTGCATCATCGTAACAAAGCTAAGAGCTAAAATAGCCTACAATGCGGGAGAAGCTGAAAGCTGAACTGTTAAACAGAAGAAGTAGGCTAGCTAGTCGGAACAAGAATATTTTCGTTTTAACAGCTGAAATTATAGTTGGGATAGTAATAGCAGTAGCAGATGTAGCCTACCATTGAGTGCGTTTACTCGGCTTTCTTAGTAGGATTCAATGTGTTGATGGAATGAAACATACAGCAGTAGAGCCGATACAGGAAGACACGGCGACACTTTGTTGCAGAAGGATGATGGTGCAAGTTTTGTCCGTGGAGCATACAACGATTAATAAAAAAGAATCATGTAGACGCGTTTATTGAGTAATCGCATAACTAATTACACATGTAAACGGAGTAATCGTATTATTGGTATAAACCGACAATTGCTAGTAATCGTGTTTCTCATGGTCAAGTAAATGTACCAATCACCTGTGTGAGAGACTGAGTGGTGCGTGTCTGTCGTTACGGTGATGGTGCAGCTATGATTGCTAACGCGGTGAGGGCACAGAATAAGAGAAATGTAGCTAGAATCCACACCTCAAACAAGATAACCTAGACGCAAAACTGTACGTCCAATCCAAAATCTAATGATATTTTCCGAGACCCAAGACTCTGCCGAAACCAGAGATATTCTTTATATGTATGTGTAGTCAGAAATACGACTCTACCTGCAGTTTCAAAAACGTGTTCCTTCTGCTTTCCTGGTGCGTGTTTGTTTGGTTGCCACGGCGATGGAGCAGCTATGATTGCTAACGCGCTGAGGGCAGAGAATAAGAGAAATGTAGCTAGAATCCACACCTCAAACAAGATAACCTAGACGCAAAACTGTACGTCCAATTCAAAATATAAGGATATTTTCCGAGACCCAAGACTCTGCCGAAACCAGAGATATTCTTTATATGTCTGTGCAGTCAGAAATACGACTCTACCTGCAGTTTCAAAAACGTGTTCCTTTTGCTTTCCTGGTGCTTGTTTGTTTGGTTGCCACGGTGATGGCGCAGCTGTGATAGCTAACGAGCTAGGCAGAGAGAAAAACGAACATTTACCTAGCATCCACACCTCAAACAAGTTGACCTAGACGCAAAACTATACGTCCAATCCAAAATATAAGGATATTTTCCGAGACCCAAGACTCTGCCGAAACCAGAGATGTCCTTTATATGTCTGTGCGGTCAGAAATATGACTATCGGCAGTTTCAAAATCTTGTTCCTTCTTGCTTTCTCTGACTGATTTTACTCACCTCTCCATTGAAGTTAGTGAGAGAATTTGAAAGGCTGCTCTCGCTTCAAGGCTCATAGCTGAAAATCTGTAAATGTGAGCTCTTTAGTAGTTACATTGGCTGAAAGAGGACAATTTTTCCTACATTTTAAGGTATAACTTGTTTCTGTAAGTTAAACTATATGAACGTTAGAGGAATTTGTTTGACAAATTAGTTGAATATCAGAAAAAGAGCAGCAAGCAGAGTGTGCCACTCTGCTGGCTGCTCATTCATAAAAATCAAGAAGGAGCAAACATTTTAATGTATTTCAAACTGTCATAATTCAAAATTGGCTGAACATTTGAAAAAGCTGAATCATTTGGGAATAGCTGAATGTCTTGTGAACATTTTAAAGGTTGAATGGTGTCTCTAGCTGAAAGTAAGCTGAAGTAGTTACGTTTGAAAGAGGAGGAAGCTTTTTAATGATTTGAAAGGATTTACCATTACTTTTAATGGGAGAATAATTTGCACAAAAACCTTAATGTCTTAAAAAGTATAAAAGTGAGAAATACCAAAAGTCATAGCCATCATCTCCTGAAGGAGCTGAACGTTTTGATACCTAAATTGTAGGAATCGGTGAAAGTATGCAGAACGAGTTAAAGGCCAAAAAACGGCGGAAGAACTAAGAAGTTGATATAATAATAACTAGAAAAGGCTGTTCCTGCAAAACAGCAGTGAGAATGCTGAAAACCTGAATGGGGATAGCTGACCATGCTAAAAAAGCTGAAAATTGTGAAAATTTAGTAGAAAGTTATAAGCTGAAGCTTCAAAGCAACCGAAAGGTATTTTTGAAAGGGGCTGGAGCAGCATTCCAACAATGATTTGAAAGGATTTACCATTACTTTTAAAGGGAGAATAATTTGCACAAAAACCTTTATATTTTAAAAAGTATAAAAGTGAGAAATGAGAAAATACCCGCAAGCTGAAATGAATTTCAAAAATGTGTGAGTGACACAAAAGAGGCAGTGTGGAAGCTGAACTGCATCATCTGCATCATCTTAACAAAGCTAAGAGCTAAAATAGCCTACAATGCGGGAGAAGCTGAAAGCTGAACTGTTAAACAGAAGAAGTAGGCTAGCTAGTCGGAACAAGAATATTATCGTTTTAACAGCTGAAATTATAGTTGGGATAGTAATAGCAGTAGCAGATGTAGCCTACCATTGAGTGCGTTTACTCGGCTTTCTTAGTAGGATTCAATGTGTTGATGGAATGAAACATACAGCAGTAGAGCCGATACAGGAAGACACGGCGACACTTTGTTGCAGAAGGATGATGGTGCAAGTTTTGTCCGTGGAGCATACAACGATTAATAAAAAAGAATCATGTAGACGCGTTTATTGAGTAATCGCATAACTAATTACACATGTAAACGGAGTAATCATATTATTGGCATAAACCGACAATTGCTAGTAATCGTGTTTCTCATGGTCAAGTAAACGTACCAATCACCTGTGTGAGAGACTGAGTGGTGCGTGTCTGTCGTTACGGTGATGGTGCAGCTATGATTGCTAACGCGCTGAGGGCAGAGAATAAGAGAAATGTAGCTAGAATCCACACCTCAAACAAGATAACCTAGACGCAAAACTGTACGTCCAATCCAAAATATAAGGATATTTTCCGAGACCCAAGACTCTGCCGAAACCAGAGATATTCTTTATATGTCTGTGCAGTCAGAAATACGACTCTACCTGCAGTTTCAAAAACGTGTTCCTTTTGCTTTCCTGGTGCTTGTTTGTATGGTTGCCACGGTGATGGCGCAGCTGTGATAGCTAACGAGCTAGGCAGAGAGAAAAACGAACATTTAACTAGAATCCACACCTCAAACAAGTTGACCTAGACGCAAAACTACACGTCCAATCAATAAAATGAGGATATTTTCCGAGTCCCAAGACTCTGCCGAAACTAGCGATGTCCTTTATATGTCTGTGCGGTCAGAAATACGACTCTATCGGCAGTTTCAAAATCTTGTTCCTTCTTGCTTTCTCTGACTGATTTTACTCACCTCTCCATTGAAGTTAGTGAGAGAATTTGAAAGGCTGCTCTCGCTTCAAGGCTCATAGCTGAAAATCTGTAAATGTGAGCTCTTTAGTAGTTACATTGGCTGAAAGAGGACAATTTTTCCTACATTTTAAGGTATAACTTGTTTCTGTAAGTTAAACTATATGAACGTTAGAGGAATTTGTTTGACAAATTAGTTGAATATCAGAAAAAGAGCAGCAAGCAGAGAGTGCTGCTTGTTCATAAAAATCAAGAAGGAGCAAACATTTTAATGTATTTCAAACTGTCATAATTCAAAATTGGCTGAACATTTGAAAAAGCTGAATCATTTGGGAATAGCTGAATGTCTTGTGAACATTTTAAAGGTTGAATGGTGTCTCTAGCTGAAAGTATGCTGAAGTAGTTACGTTTGAAAGAGGAGGAAGCTTTTTAATGATTTGAAAGGATTTACCATTACTTTTAATGGGAGAATAATTTGCACAAAAACCTTAATGTCTTAAAAAGTATAAAAGTGAGAAATACCAAAAGTCATAGCCATCATCTCCTGAAGGAGCTGAACGTTTTGATACAAAAGTTGTAGGAATCGGTTAAAGTATGCAGAACGAGTTAAAGGCCAAAAAACGGCGGAAGAACTAAGAAGTTGAAAAACAATAGTGAGAATGCTGAACAGCATTCTCACAATAATAATAATAAAGAGAAACAGGAAAACAATAGTGAGAATGCTTAACAGCATTCTCACAATAAAGAGAAACAGGAAAACAATAGTGAGAATGCTTAACAGCATTCTCACAATAATAACTAGAAACGGCTGTTCCTGCGAAACAGCAGTGAGAATGCTGAAACCCTGAATGGGGATAGCTGACCATGCTAAAAAAGCTGAAAATAGTGAAAATTTAGTAGAAAGTTATAAGCTGAAGCTTCAAAGCAACCGAAAGGTATTTTTGAAAGGGACTGGAGCAGCATTCCAACAATGATTTGAAAGGATTTACCATTACTTTTAAAGGGAGAATAATTTGCACAAAAACCTTAATATTTTAAAAAGTATAAAAGTGAGAAATGAGAAAATACCCGCAAGCTGAAATGAATTTCAAAAATGTGTGAGTCACACAAAAGAGGCAGTGTGGAAGCTGAACTGCATCATCTTAACAAAGCTAAGATCTGAAATAGCCTACAATGTGGGAGAAGCTGAAAGCTGAACTGTTAAACAGAAGAAGAAGTAGGCTAGCTAGTCGTAACAAGAATATTTTCGTTTTAACAGATTAAATTATAGTTGGGATAGTATTAGCAGTAGCAGATGTAGCCTATGCGTTTACTCGGCTTTCTTAGTTGGATTCAATGTGTTGATGGAATGAAACATACAGCAGTAGGGCCGATACAGGAAGACAAGGCGACACTTTGTTGCAGAAGGATGATGGTGCAAGTTGTCCGTGGAGCATACAACGATTAATAAAAAAGAATCATGTAGACGTGTTTATTGAGTAATCGCATAACTAATTACACGTGTAAACGGAGTAATCGTATTATTAGCATAAACTGACAATTGCTAGTAATCGTGTTTCTCATGGTCAAGTAAACGTACCAATCACCTGTGTGAGAGACTGAGTGGTGCGTGTCTGTCGATGCCACGGTGATGGTGCAGCTATGATTGCTAACGCGCTGAGGGCAGAGAATAAGAGAAATGTAGCTAGAATCCACACCTCAAACAAGATAACCTAGACGCAAAACTGTACGTCCAATCCAAAATATAAGGATATTTTCCGAGACCCAAGACTCTGCCGAAACCAGAGATATTCTTTATATGTCTGTGCAGTCAGAAATACGACTCTACCTGCAGTTTCACAAACGTGTTCCTTTTGCTTTCCTGGTGCTTGTTTGTTTGGTTGCCACGGTGATGGCGCAGCTGTGATAGCTAACGAGCTAGGCAGAGAGAAAAACGAACATTTACCTAGCATCCACACCTCAAACAAGTTGACCTAGACGCAAAACTATACGTCCAATCGAAAATATAAGGATATTTTCCGAGACCCAAGACTCTGCCGAAACCAGAGATGTCCTTTATATGTCTGTGCGGTCAGAAATACGACTCTATCGGCAGTTTCAAAATCTTGTTCCTTCTTGCTTTCTCTGACTGATTTTACTCACCTCTCCATTGAAGTTAGTGAGAGAATTTGAAAGGCTGCTCTCGCTTCAAGGCTCATAGCTGAAAATCTGTAAATGTGAGCTCTTTAGTAGTTACATTGGCTGAAAGAGGACAATTATTCCTACATTTTAAGGTATAACTTGTTTCTGTAAGTTAAACTATATGAACGTTAGAGGAATTTGTTTGACAAATTAGTTGAATATCAGAAAAAGAGCAGCCAGCTTGCTGCTCATTCATAAAAATCAAGAAGGAGCAAACATTTTAATGTATTTCAAACTGTCATAATTCAAAATTGGCTGAACATTTGAAAAAGCTGAATCATTTGGGAATAGCTGAATGTCTTGTGAACATTTTAAAGGTTGAATGGTGTCTCTAGCTGAAAGTAAGCTGAAGTAGTTACGTTTGAAAGAGGAGGAAGCTTTTTAATGATTTGAAAGGATTTACCATTACTTTTAATGGGAGAATAATTTGCACAAAAACCTTAATGTCTTAAAAAGTATAAAAGTGAGAAATACCAAAAGTCATAGCCATCATCTCCTGAAGGAGCTGAACGTTTTGATACAAAAGTTGTAGGAATCGGTTAAAGTATGCAGAACGAGTTAAAGGCCAAAAAACGGCGGAAGAACTAAGAAGTTGATATAATAATAATAATAAAGAGAAACAGGAAAACAATAGTGAGAATGCTTAACAGCATTCTCACAACTAGAAAAGGCTGTTCCTGCGAAACAGCAGTGAGAATGCTGAAAACCTGAATGGGGACAGCTGACCATGCTAAAAAAGCTGAAAATAGTGAAAATTTAGTAGAAAGTTATAAGCTGAAGCTTCAAAGCAACCGAAAGGTATTTTTGAAAGGGGCTGGAGCAGCATTCCAACAATGATTTGAAAGGATTTACCATTACTTTTAAAGGGAGAATAATTTGCACAAAAACCTTTATATTTTAAAAAGTATAAAAGTGAGAAATGAGAAAATACCCGCAAGCTGAAATGAATTTCAAAAATGTGTGAGTGACACAAAAGAGGCAGTGTGGAAGCTGAACTGCATCATATTAACAAAGAGCTAAAATAGCCTACAATGTGGGAGAAGCTGAAAGCTGAACTGTTAAACAGAAGAAGAAGTAGGCTAGCTAGTCGTAACAAGAATATTATCGTTTTAACAGATTAAATTATAGTTGGGATAGTATTAGCAGTAGCAGATGTAGCCTATGCGTTTACTCGGCTTTCTTAGTTGGATTCAATGTGTTGATGGAATGAAACATACAGCAGTAGGGCCGATACAGGAAGACACGGCGACACTTTGTTGCAGAAGGATGATGGTGCAAGTTTTGTCCGTGGAGCATACAACGATTAATAAAAAAGAATCATGTAGACGTGTTTATTGAGTAATCGCATAAATAATTACACATGTAAACGGAGTAATCGTATTATTGGCATAAACCGACAATTGCTAGTAACCGTGTTTCTCATGGTCAAGTAAACGTACCAATCACCTGTGTGAGAGACTGAGTGGTGCGTGTCTGTCGTTACGGTGATGGTGCAGCTATGATTGCTAACGCGCTGAGGGCAGAGAATAAGAGAAATGTAGCTAGAATCCACACCTCAAACAAGTTAACCTAGGCGCAAAACTGTACGTCCAATCCAAAATATAAGGATATTTTCCGAGACCCAAGACTCTGCCGAAACCAGAGATATTCTTTATATGTCTGTGCAGTCAGAAATACGACTCTACCTGCAGTTTCAAAAACGTGTTCCTTTTGCTTTCCTGGTGCTTGTTTGTTTGGTTGCCACGGTGATGGCGCAGCTGTGATAGCTAACGAGCTAGGCAGAGAGAAAAACGAACATTTACCTAGCATCCACACCTCAAACAAGTTGACCTAGACGCAAAACTATACGTCCAATCCAAAATATAAGGATATTTTCCGAGACCCAAGACTCTGCCGAAACCAGAGATGTCCTTTATATGTCTGTGCGGTCAGAAATACGACTCTATCGGCAGTTTCAAAATCTTGTTCCTTCTTGCTTTCTCTGACTGATTTTACTCACCTCTCCATTGAAGTTAGTGAGAGAATTTGAAAGGCTGCTCTCGCTTCAAGGCTCATAGCTGAAAATCTGTAAATGTGAGCTCTTTAGTAGTTACATTGGCTGAAAGAGGACAATTTTTCCTACATTTTAAGGTATAACTTGTTTCTGAAAGTTAAACTATATGAACGTTAGAGGAATTTGTTTGACAAATTAGTTGAATATCAGAAAAAGAGCAGCCAGCAGAGTGTGCCACTCTGCTTGCTGCTCATTCATAAAAATCAAGAAGGAGCAAACATTTTAATGTATTTAAAACTGTCATAATTCAAAATTGGCTGAACATTTGAAAAAGCTGAATCATTTGGGAATAGCTGAATGTCTTGTGAACATTTTAAAGGTTGAATGGTGTCTCTAGCTGAAAGTAAACTGAAGTAGTTACGTTTGAAAGAGGAGGAAGCTTTTTAATGATTTGAAAGGATTTACCATTACTTTTAATGGGAGAATAATTTGCACAAAAACCTTAATGTCTTAAAAAGTATAAAAGTGAGAAATACCAAAAGTCATAGCCATCATCTCCTGAAGGAGCTGAACGTTTTGATACAAAAGTTGTAGGAATCTGTTAAAGTATGCAGAACGAGTTAAAGGCCAAAAAACGGCGGAAGAACTAAGAAGTTGAAAAACAATAGTGAGAATGCTTAACAGCATTCTCACAATAATAACTAGAAACGGCTGTTCCTGCGAAACAGCAGTGAGAATGCTGAAAACCTGAATGGGGATAGCTCACCATGCTAAAAAAGCTGAAAATAGTGAAAATTTAGTCGAAAGTTATAAGCTGAAGCTTCAAAGCAACCGAAAGATATTTTTGAAAGGGACTGGAGCAGCATTCCAACAATGATTTGAAAGGATTTACCATTACTTTTAAAGGGAGAATAATTTGCACAAAAACCTTAATATTTTAAAAAGTATAAAAGTGAGAAATTAGAAAATACCCGCAAGCTGAAATGAATTTCAAAAATGTGTGAGTCACACAAAAGAGGCAGTGTGGAAGCTGAACTGCATCATCTTAACAAAGCTAAGAGCTAAAATAGCCTACAATGTGGGAGAAGCTGAAAGCTGAACTGTTAAACAGAAGAAGAAGTAGGCTAGCTAGTCGTAACAAGAATATTATCGTTTTAACAGATTAAATTATAGTTGGAATAGTAATAGCAGTAGCAGATGTAGCCTACCATTGAGTGCGTTTACTCGGCTTTCTTAGTAGGATTCAATGTGTTGATGGAATGAAACATACAGCAGTAGGGCCGATACAGGAAGACACGGCGACACTTTGTTGCAGAAGGATGATGGTGCAAGTTTTGTCCGTGGAGCATACAACGATTAATAAAAAAGAATCATATAGACGTGTTTATTGAGTAATCGCATAACTAATTACACATGTAAACGGAGTAATCGTATTATTGGCATAAACCGACAATTGCTAGTAATCGTGTTTCTCATGGTCAAGTAAACGTACCAATCACCTGTGTGAGAGACTGAGTGGTGCGTGTCTGTCGTTACGGTGATGGTGCAGCTATGATTGCTAATGCGCTGAGGGCAGAGAATAAGAGAAATGTAGCTAGAATCCACACCTCAAACAAGATAACCTAGACGCAAAACTGTACGTCCAATCCAAAATATAAGGATATTTTCCGAGACCCAAGACTCTGCCGAAACCAGAGATATTCTTTATATGTCTGTGCAGTCAGAAATACGACTCTACCTGCAGTTTCAAAAACGTGTTCCTTTTGCTTTCCTGGTGCTTGTTTGTTTGGTTGCCACGGTGATGGCGCAGCTGTGATAGCTAACGAGCTAGGCAGAGAGAAAAACGAACATTTACCTAGCATCCACACCTCAAACAAGTTGACCTAGACGCAAAACTATACGTCCAATCCAAAATATAATGATATTTTCCGAGACCCAAGACTCTGCCGAAACCAGAGATGTCCTTTATATGTCTGTGCGGTCAGAAATACGACTCTATCGGCAGTTTCAAAATCTTGTTCCTTCTTGCTTTCTCTGACTGATTTTACTCACCTCTCCATTGAAGTTAGTGAGAGAATTTGAAAGGCTGCTCTCGCTTCAAGGCTCATAGCTGAAAATCTGTAAATGTGAGCTCTTTAGTAGTTACATTGGCTGAAAGAGGACAATTTTTCCTACATTTTAAGGTATAACTTGTTTCTGAAAGTTAAACTATATGAACGTTAGAGGAATTTGTTTGACAAATTAGTTGAATATCAGAAAAAGAGCAGCCAGCAGAGTGTGCCACTCTGCTTGCTGCTCATTCATAAAAATCAAGAAGGAGCAAACATTTTAATGTATTTAAAACTGTCATAATTCAAAATTGGCTGAACATTTGAAAAAGCTGAATCATTTGGGAATAGCTGAATGTCTTGTGAACATTTTAAAGGTTGAATGGTGTCTCTAGCTGAAAGTAAACTGAAGTAGTTACGTTTGAAAGAGGAGGAAGCTTTTTAATGATTTGAAAGGATTTACCATTACTTTTAATGGGAGAATAATTTGCACAAAAACCTTAATGTCTTAAAAAGTATAAAAGTGAGAAATACCAAAAGTCATAGCCATCATCTCCTGAAGGAGCTGAACGTTTTGATACAAAAGTTGTAGGAATCTGTTAAAGTATGCAGAACGAGTTAAAGGCCAAAAAACGGCGGAAGAACTAAGAAGTTGAAAAACAATAGTGAGAATGCTTAACAGCATTCTCACAATAATAACTAGAAACGGCTGTTCCTGCGAAACAGCAGTGAGAATGCTGAAAACCTGAATGGGGATAGCTCACCATGCTAAAAAAGCTGAAAATAGTGAAAATTTAGTCGAAAGTTATAAGCTGAAGCTTCAAAGCAACCGAAAGATATTTTTGAAAGGGACTGGAGCAGCATTCCAACAATGATTTGAAAGGATTTACCATTACTTTTAAAGGGAGAATAATTTGCACAAAAACCTTAATATTTTAAAAAGTATAAAAGTGAGAAATTAGAAAATACCCGCAAGCTGAAATGAATTTCAAAAATGTGTGAGTCACACAAAAGAGGCAGTGTGGAAGCTGAACTGCATCATCTTAACAAAGCTAAGAGCTAAAATAGCCTACAATGTGGGAGAAGCTGAAAGCTGAACTGTTAAACAGAAGAAGAAGTAGGCTAGCTAGTCGTAACAAGAATATTATCGTTTTAACAGATTAAATTATAGTTGGAATAGTAATAGCAGTAGCAGATGTAGCCTACCATTGAGTGCGTTTACTCGGCTTTCTTAGTAGGATTCAATGTGTTGATGGAATGAAACATACAGCAGTAGGGCCGATACAGGAAGACACGGCGACACTTTGTTGCAGAAGGATGATGGTGCAAGTTTTGTCCGTGGAGCATACAACGATTAATAAAAAAGAATCATATAGACGTGTTTATTGAGTAATCGCATAACTAATTACACATGTAAACGGAGTAATCGTATTATTGGCATAAACCGACAATTGCTAGTAATCGTGTTTCTCATGGTCAAGTAAACGTACCAATCACCTGTGTGAGAGACTGAGTGGTGCGTGTCTGTCGTTACGGTGATGGTGCAGCTATGATTGCTAATGCGCTGAGGGCAGAGAATAAGAGAAATGTAGCTAGAATCCACACCTCAAACAAGATAACCTAGACGCAAAACTGTACGTCCAATCCAAAATATAAGGATATTTTCCGAGACCCAAGACTCTGCCGAAACCAGAGATATTCTTTATATATCTGTGCAGTCAGAAATACGACTCTACCTGCAGTTTCAAAAACGTGTTCCTTTTGCTTTCCTGGTGCTTGTTTGTTTGGTTGCCACGGTGATGGCGCAGCTGTGATAGCTAACGAGCTAGGCAGAGAGAAAAACGAACATTTACCTAGAATCCACACCTCAAACAAGTTGACCTAGACGCAAAACTATACGTCCAATCCAAAATATAAGGATATTTTCCGAGACCCAAGACTCTGCCGAAACCAGAGATGTCATTTATATGTCTGTGCGGTCAGAAATACGACTCTATCGGCAGTTTCAAAATCTTGTTCCTTCTTGCTTTCTCTGACTGATTTTACTCACCTCTCCATTGAAGTTAGTGAGAGAATTTGAAAGGCTGCTCTCGCTTCAAGGCTCATAGCTGAAAATCTGTAAATGTGAGCTCTTTAGTAGTTACATTGGCTGAAAGAGGACAATTTTTCCTACATTTTAAGGTATAACTTGTTTCTGTAAGTTAAACTATATGAACGTTAGAGGAATTTGTTTGACAAATTAGTTGAATATCAGAAAAAGAGCAGCAAGCACACTCTGCTTGCTGCTCATTCATAAAAATCAAGAAGGAGCAAACATTTTAATGTATTTCAAACTGTCATAATTCAAAATTGGCTGAACATTTGAAAAAGATGAATCATTTGGGAATAGCTGAATGTCTTGTGAACATTTTAAAGGTTGAATGGTGTCTCTAGCTGAAAGTAAGCTGAAGTAGTTACGTTTGAAAGAGGAGGAAGCTTTTTAATGATTTGAAAGGATTTACCATTACTTTTAATGGGAGAATAATTTGCACAAAAACCTTAATGTCTTAAAAAGTATAAAAGTGAGAAATACCAAAAGTCATAGCCATCATCTCCTGAAGGAGCTGAACGTTTTGATACAAAAGTTGTAGGAATCGGTTAAAGTATGCAGAACGAGTTAAAGGCCAAAAAACGGCAGAAGAACTAAGAAGTTGAAAAACAATTGTGAGAATGCTGAACAGCATTCTCACAATAATAACTAGAAAAGGCTGTTCCTGCGAAACAGCAGTGAGAATGCTAAAAACCTGAATGGGGATAGCTGACCATGCTAAAAAAGCTGAAAATAGTGAAAATTTAGTAGAAAGTTATAAGCTGAAGCTTCAAAGCAACTGAAAGGTATTTTTGAAAGGGGCTGGAGCAGCATTCCAACAATGATTTGAAAGGATTTACCATTACTTTTAATGGGAGAATAATTTGCACAAAAACCTTAATATTTTAAAAAGTATAAAAGTGAGAAATGAGAAAATACCCGCAAGCTGAAATGAATTTCAAAAATGTGTGAGTGACACAAAAGAGGCAGTGTGGAAGCTGAACTGCATCATCTGCATCATCTTAACAAAGCTAAGAGCTAAAATAGCCTACAATGCGGGAGAAGCTGAAAGCTGAACTGTTAAACAGAAGAAGTAGGCTAGCTAGTCGGAACAAGAATATTATCGTTTTAACAGCTGAAATTATAGTTGGGATAGTAATAGCAGTAGCAGATGTAGCCTACCATTGAGTGCGTTTACTCGGCTTTCTTAGTAGGATTCAATGTGTTGATGGAATGAAACATACAGCAGTAGAGCCGATACAGGAAGACACGGCGACACTTTGTTGCAGAAGGATGATGGTGCAAGTTTTGTCCGTGGAGCATACAACGATTAATAAAAAAGAATCATGTAGACGCGTTTATTGAGTAATCGCATAACTAATTACACATGTAAACGGAGTAATCGTATTATTGGCATAAACCGACAATTGCTAGTAATCGTGTTTCTCATGGTCAAGTAAACGTACCAATCACCTGTGTGATAGACTGAGTGGTGCGTGTCTGTCGTTACGGTGATGGTGCAGCTATGATTGCTAACGCGCTGAGGGCAGAGAATAAGAGAAATGTAGCTAGAATCCACACCTCAAACAAGATAACCTAGACGCAAAACTGTACGTCCAATCCAAAATATAAGGATATTTTCCGAGACCCAAGACTCTGCCGAAACCAGAGATATTCTTTATATGTCTGTGCACTCAGAAATACGACTCTACCTGCAGTTTCAAAAACGTGTTCCTTTTGCTTTCCTGGTGCTTGTTTGTTTGGTTGCCACGGTGATGGCGCAGCTGTGATAGCTAACGAGCTAGGCAGAGAGAAAAACGAACATTTACCTAGCATCCACACCTCAAACAAGTTGACCTAGACGCAAAACTATACGTCCAATCCAAAATATAAGGATATTTTCCGAGACCCAAGACTCTGCCGAAACCAGAGATGTCCTTTATATGTCTGTGCGGTCAGAAATACGACTCTATCGGCAGTTTCAAAATCTTGTTCCTTCTTGCTTTCTCTGACTGATTTTACTCACCTCTCCATTGAAGTTAGTGAGAGAATTTGAAAGGCTGCTCTCGCTTCAAGGCTCATAGCTGAAAATCTGTAAATGTGAGCTCTTTAGTAGTTACATTGGCTGAAAGAGGCCAATTTGTCCTACATTTTAAGGTATAACTTGTTTCTTTAAGTTAAACTATATGAACGTTAGAGGAATTTGTTTGACAAATTAGTTGAATATCAGAAAAAGAGCAGCAAGCAGTGTGCCACTCTGCTTGCTGCTCATTCATAAAAATCAAGAAGGAGCAAACATTTTAATGTATTTCAAACTGTCATAATTCAAAATTGGCTGAACATTTGAAAAAGCTGAATCATTTGGGAATAGCTGAATGTCTTGTGAACATTTTAAAGGTTGAATGGTGTCTCTAGCTGAAAGTAAGCTGAAGTAGTTACGTTTGAAAGAGGAGGAAGCTTTTTAATGATTTGAAAGGATTTACCATTACTTTTAATGGGAGAATAATTTGCACAAAAACCTTATTGTCTTAAAAAGTATAAAAGTGAGAAATACCAAAAGTCATAGCCATCATCTCCTGAAGGAGCTGAACGTTTTGATACAAAAGTTGTAGGAATCGGTTAAAGTATGCAGAACGAGTTAAAGGCCAAAAAACGGCAGAAGAACTAAGAAGTTGAAAAACAATTGTGAGAATGCTGAACAGCATTCTCACAATAATAACTAGAAAAGGCTGTTCCTGCGAAACAGCAGTGAGAATGCTAAAAACCTGAATGGGGATAGCTGACCATGCTAAAAAAGCTGAAAATAGTGAAAATTTAGTAGAAAGTTATAAGCTGAAGCTTCAAAGCAACTGAAAGGTATTTTTGAAAGGGGCTGGAGCAGCATTCCAACAATGATTTGAAAGGATTTACCATTACTTTTAATGGGAGAATAATTTGCACAAAAACCTTAATATTTTAAAAAGTATAAAAGTGAGAAATGAGAAAATACCCGCAAGCTGAAATGAATTTCAAAAATGTGTGAGTGACACAAAAGAGGCAGTGTGGAAGCTGAACTGCATCATCTGCATCATCTTAACAAAGCTAAGAGCTAAAATAGCCTACAATGCGGGAGAAGCTGAAAGCTGAACTGTTAAACAGAAGAAGTAGGCTAGCTAGTCGGAACAAGAATATTATCGTTTTAACAGCTGAAATTATAGTTGGGATAGTAATAGCAGTAGCAGATGTAGCCTACCATTGAGTGCGTTTACTCGGCTTTCTTAGTAGGATTCAATGTGTTGATGGAATGAAACATACAGCAGTAGAGCCGATACAGGAAGACACGGCGACACTTTGTTGCAGAAGGATGATGGTGCAAGTTTTGTCCGTGGAGCATACAACGATTAATAAAAAAGAATCATGTAGACGCGTTTATTGAGTAATCGCATAACTAATTACACATGTAAACGGAGTAATCGTATTATTGGCATAAACCGACAATTGCTAGTAATCGTGTTTCTCATGGTCAAGTAAACGTACCAATCACCTGTGTGATAGACTGAGTGGTGCGTGTCTGTCGTTACGGTGATGGTGCAGCTATGATTGCTAACGCGCTGAGGGCAGAGAATAAGAGAAATGTAGCTAGAATCCACACCTCAAACAAGATAACCTAGACGCAAAACTGTACGTCCAATCCAAAATATAAGGATATTTTCCGAGACCCAAGACTCTGCCGAAACCAGAGATATTCTTTATATGTCTGTGCACTCAGAAATACGACTCTACCTGCAGTTTCAAAAACGTGTTCCTTTTGCTTTCCTGGTGCTTGTTTGTTTGGTTGCCACGGTGATGGCGCAGCTGTGATAGCTAACGAGCTAGGCAGAGAGAAAAACGAACATTTACCTAGCATCCACACCTCAAACAAGTTGACCTAGACGCAAAACTATACGTCCAATCCAAAATATAAGGATATTTTCCGAGACCCAAGACTCTGCCGAAACCAGAGATGTCCTTTATATGTCTGTGCGGTCAGAAATACGACTCTATCGGCAGTTTCAAAATCTTGTTCCTTCTTGCTTTCTCTGACTGATTTTACTCACCTCTCCATTGAAGTTAGTGAGAGAATTTGAAAGGCTGCTCTCGCTTCAAGGCTCATAGCTGAAAATCTGTAAATGTGAGCTCTTTAGTAGTTACATTGGCTGAAAGAGGCCAATTTGTCCTACATTTTAAGGTATAACTTGTTTCTTTAAGTTAAACTATATGAACGTTAGAGGAATTTGTTTGACAAATTAGTTGAATATCAGAAAAAGAGCAGCAAGCAGTGTGCCACTCTGCTTGCTGCTCATTCATAAAAATCAAGAAGGAGCAAACATTTTAATGTATTTCAAACTGTCATAATTCAAAATTGGCTGAACATTTGAAAAAGCTGAATCATTTGGGAATAGCTGAATGTCTTGTGAACATTTTAAAGGTTGAATGGTGTCTCTAGCTGAAAGTAAGCTGAAGTAGTTACGTTTGAAAGAGGAGGAAGCTTTTTAATGATTTGAAAGGATTTACCATTACTTTTAATGGGAGAATAATTTGCACAAAAACCTTATTGTCTTAAAAAGTATAAAAGTGAGAAATACCAAAAGTCATAGCCATCATCTCCTGAAGGAGCTGAACGTTTTGATACAAAAGTTGTAGGAATCAGTTAAAGTATGCAGAACGAGTTAAAGGCCAAAAAACGGCGGAAGAACTAAGAAGTTGAAAAACAATAGTGAGAATGCTGAACAGCATTCTCACAATAAAGAGAAACAGGAAAACAATAGTGAGAATGCTTAACAGCATTCTCACAATAAAGAGAAACAGGAAAACAATAGTGAGAATGCTTAACAGCATTCTCACAATAACTAGAAAGGTACATTTCCTGAAGAAAATGTGTGTGTTTTCTGAAAGCAGTTGAAACGATTGTTTTGATGGCTTGAATAGTGAAGGTTTTACAAAATGTTTAAAAGAGGTATGTGCTTTAAAAAGAAAATGGTGAGAAAAAGTGTTAAAAGTATATCTGTCATTGTTATGCATTGCGATTTTTTCTTACTGCTGAAAATGGAGAAAAAACTGTGATGAAAAGAGTATCTTATTGACTTTCATACATTTTTAAGCATTAAAAGTATTAAAGAATGAAAGATTGAGAAACAGAAAAAAGTTTGAAGTTAGAAAAATGAGCAAATATAGTGATGAAGAGTATATTGCATAACAGTTATCAATATCATAGCAGACAAAAGTATGTCAGCAGTATGAAGGTGAAAAAAAGTGTTGCTTTGAAACCAAAATGGTGAGACAGTGTTAAAAGTATATCTGTCATTGTTATGCATTGTAATATTTTCTCACGGTTGAAAAAGGAGAAAAAAGAGTGATGAAAAGGGTATCTTATTTAATTTCATAAATGTTAAAGCGTTATGTTAGAGCCATTTTATATTTTATTTCATTCTAAACCTTTTACATTGTTAAACCCTTAGTATTAGTTAGACTTGTACACTTCTTATTTAAGATTCTTATATGTTTAATGTGTGCACCTTCCTGCCACAGTAAATTCCTTGTCTGTGTGATGTTTCTTGGCGAATAAAACCCATTCTGAAAAGTATTAATAATTGAAAGATGTAGAAACAGAAAAAAGTTTGAACAGTGAAGAGCGTTGGCCAATCGGATTGGTTCCTTGTTTCTTGTAACGTAGCAACTGTTGGTCATTGTCAACATTTCTAACCTAGAATCTAGGTTTTAGGTTCAAGATGAAGGAGAAATTTATCATGTGTGCCTGCACAACCAGTCCTGTTCAGACACTTAATTTAAAGATGACATCAACATAATAATCCATAGTGCAGGGTTGCCGATGTTGTCGTTGTCCCTGGTGAGTTTTTTAAATTCAATCTCGTCACATTATGTGACTTTGTTGTGCAACTGGAAAAGCTAGCTACTCTAACTCAGAATGCTGCTGCAAAAAAAGCAGAACTATTGTGGGTGGTAAATAAGATCATGCTACATCTAGCCAGCGGATAATTTCTTGCAAGTGTGTCAAAGTGGTATTTTTACAGACTGTATTAACACCGTAGGCGTGAATAATGCATGCATCGTCATTGTCATCCATCTTTAGCCGAAGAAGCTAGAGAGGATGCAATGGGAGATTTCCGACAGTAAGGTAGATACTGCTTCAAATTGAAAACGGAGACGATCTTTTGATTAAAGACAAGTTCCTTAACCTCTGTTGTCAATATCGCCGATAAAAAGTAAATACTGTTACGAAGCATTTGTTTGTAGGTAACGAACGATAGACGTAGCTAGTTTCGCCGTTCTATGGCAGCTAGTACAGTACTGTATGATGACAGTCGTAGCTAGAGTTGTAAGCACTCGTCACTAGAATGACCAGAACTTTAAAACAAAAGATCATATTTCAAATCTGTCTGCTGTTCTACATTGCCCACACAATTTATGTATATATATAAACTCTAACATGGCCTGTATCTTGTATTGAAAGTGCTCGAAAATTAGCTCGTCTAATGTATGGTGGACTGAGAAAACATATTTGTCAAAGCAGAGCGAGCGGATGTCGTGGGAGAATTCCTAATGTGTTAGATTTACTGCTTCAAATTGAAAACGGAGAAGATATTTAGAGTAAAGACAAGTTTCTTAACGTCTGTGTTCAATATCGTCAACTAAAAGTAAAAAGCTTTCAGTTACGAAGCTTTTGTTCGTAGTAATGCCAGTTGCAGTAAACCTTTCGTGACCCCGGTTTAACTGTTCGTGACAGTCGGCTATGACAGTGTTGAGCCTCAATTTTTGCAGATTTCTGTGAAAGTTTCTTAAAGAAAAATAATCTAGCTAGATTATGTACACTTTAAGATCAATATACATACCTTGTTTGGCCAATTTGGTCGATTGTGGAAAATAGTAGAACCGTTTTTAGTTATGGAGAGCCATCGCGCTAGCTTGGAATTGCGTTATCCCACTCATCACTTCAGTGGTCATAACTTTTAAACAAAATAGTCTATCTTAAATCTGTCTGCTGTTCTGAATTCACGACAAACGTACGCACATTTCATACGCTCTAACATATCCTCTATCTTGTAGTGAAAGTGGTTAAGAATGAGGTTTTCTAAAAAAGTAATGCAGACGGAGAAGATTTTTGTCAGAATGGCTCTGTGAAATCGTCTTGATAAAGGATGATTTGCCTAACATGATCATATAAATATTTACATCATTAGAAAGCCCTAAATCTTGTCTTCAAAATGGTATAAACAGTTCAGGTATATTATTTGAAAAAGTCTGCATATTCAGGCAGGAAAGTGTTAAACAGTGTCAAAAATTGACGCGGTGAGAAACAGTCAGTGCATGACGTCACATTTGAATTTGACTTGAACATTCTGAACCATTGAAACCCATTCATTTTTTTTTTAGCACTTTAAACTTTAATACCTTAAAAACTTTAAAAGTTATCAATGAGAAAAGTAATAGCACACTAGAGCAGTTCAGACTTTATCAAATGAAGTTTGAATGGTGTTTCTAGCTTAAACGGTGTGAAAGGAGTAGGCGACGGAAAAAAGTGGGAGGAAAAAAATAAAAATAAAATAATAAAAAATAATAATAATAATAATAAGTATGCAGAATAACAATAGTGTTTTTGCTTGCAGCAAACACACACACACAAAAAAAAAAAGTATGCAGAATAACAATAGTGTTTTTGCTTGCAGCAAACACACTAATAATAATAACTAGAGAGGCTACAATTTCTGGGGAAATTGTAGGGTGTGCTTGCTTGCGTCGGTTGCACAGGGGTCCATTTTTGAATGACATTTTTACAACTGATATTTCTGTATATTTTATATAAAAATGCATAGGGCCTACTTATTATTTATAAAGATTACATAGATTTAAAAGCATATTTTTTTTGCTGCTCATTTACAACTCAAAATACGAGTGAAGTGTAGAATGAAATATGATGTCTTCTCATTTCCCCTGCAAGAGGCAGCCTCGTGATATTTTCAGGCATTTAGCCTACTGCATTCATTCATTAATAAAGAACCCCCTTTGAAGATTATTCTACGACGTTACCGGCAGTAGAAGATGGAATCGCGATTCAAACAGTAGCCTACCATCTGCTAACTGAAAATATGGCCCCAAAAACGTAAATAAGCTTGACATTTATTTAGTGGAAAATCGCTCATTCATAAAAAGCTCACTGGTAGCGATCATTGTCAGTAACAACGCCAAATGCGATATAGCCCTGTGTGGAGAAGCTGCCCCGGTAAATTCTACTACAGTACAGTACTAGACTACTGCTGTGTTCGTCTTGGTAGCGATTGCGTTGGTTGAATTCGATTGAACGTTCCGTTGTACGGTTTAGGCTGAAATGAATTATTTTCATGAACAGATTGACAAAGTTTAGGCTGTGGCAATGAAGTTCAGGTTAGTAGTCCGATAGTTTCACCTATTGAAAGACTTTTGATTTAAGTAAGGGGAGTGCCGAACATGTTCTGTCGCCGTTTGACTTCCTAAACAGCTGTGTACTGTAGATGTTTTTGTAGTGTGTCTCGCGTAAGCTACAGCGTTGCAGTGAGCAACACTGGTTTGAAACCACAGGTAATGATAATTTCACCAACAAATCGTTTACTTGTAATGTAATGTCATAATAAATCCTACAACGAAAATGTATTTGTGAGGAATGTTTATTTTAACGATTGAAAACAGATGCATCATAGACCACTGTAGTAGCTATGTGTTGCCCGGGCAACAGAGGCTAATGTCATGCTAATGCTTCAGTGAAATAGTAGACTACCGTTTCCGAAAGTAGATGTGGGCCTACTTCCTTAATAATATCAGCTAATATTGTACGTTACATTTCACAATTGTGTTTCACTTCACAAAGTAAAATGAGTAAATAGTTATCACCCTGGCCTCTTTGCTTGTGGCGTTTCTGCAGCTGCCTTGCAGTAAAGCTATAGTTAGCCTAGCTATCCCCCAAGTTAACAGATGCGAAACGAATGTTCTGCTACAGGTAGTCACGCGTGTTTTCGTGACGTTAGTAACGTCAGTGACTGTGGCTAGCAAATTAGCCACCGTTAGCTTCACTTTTCGCCACAAAAACTTAACTTGAGCCTAAACCATGCAACGGAACGTAAATAAAAATACAAGCAACTCAATCGCAACTTTTGACACCTAGGTTGTCTATGTAGGCCAAATATTGACAAAGATTTAGGGGGGCAAAAATAAATAATAATAATAAATATATATGTGAGAGAACAAAGGTTGTGCTCTCGCCGAAGGCTTGAGCACACCCAATAACTAGAAAAGGCATTTCCTGCTGAAAATGCGTTGGAATGCTGAAATCTGAAATTATTCTTTTTAAATGGCTGAAAATACAGAAATGAGAAAATACCCGCAAGCTGAAAGCTGAAATTAATTTTAAAAATGTGTGATTCACACAAAAGAGGGAGTGTGGAAGCTGAACTGCATCATCTAACAAAGCTAAGAGCTTAAATAGCCTACAATGCGGGAGCAGCTGAAAGCTGAACTGTTAAACAGAAGAAGTAGGCTAGCTAGTCATAACAAGAATATTATAGTTTTAACAGCTGAAATTATAGTTGGGGTAGTAATAGCTGCCTATCATTGAGTGTGTTTACTCAGCTTTCTTAGTAGGATTCAATGTGTTGATTGAATGAAACATACAGTAGTAGGGCCGATACAGGAAGACACGGCGACACTTTGTTGCAGAAGGATGATGGTGCAAGTTTTGTCCATGGAGCATACAACGATTAATAAAAAGAATCATGTAGACGCGTTTATTGAGTAATCGCATAACTAATTACACATGTAAACGGAGTAATCGTATTATTGGCATAAACCGACAATTGCTAGTAATCGGGTTTCTCTTGGTCAAGTAAACGCACCAATCACCTGTGTGAGAGACTGAGTGGTGCATGTCTGTCGTTGCCACGGTGATGGTGTAGCTATGATTGCTAACGAGCTGAGGGCAGAGAATAACAGAAATGTAGCTAGAATCCACACCTCAAACAAGTTAACCTAAACGCAAAACTGTACGTCCAATCCCAAAAATAAGGATATTTTCCGAGACCCAAGACTCTGCCGAAACCAGAGATATTCTTTATATGTCTGTGCAGTCAGAAATACGACACTACCTGCAGTTTCAAAAACGTGTTCCTTCTGCTTTCCTGGTGCGTGTTTGTTTGGTTGCCAGGGCGATGGAGCAGCTGTGATCGCTAACGAGCTGGGCAGAGAGAATAACTAATGTAGCTAGAATCCACACCTCAAACAAGTTAACCTAGACGCAAAACTGTACGTCCAATCCAAAAAATAAGGATATTTTCCGAGACCCAAGACTCTGCCGAAACCAGAGATGTCCTTTATATGTCTGTGCGGTCAGAAATACGACTCTACCGGCAGTTTCAAAATCTTGTTCTTTTTGCTTTCTCTGACGATTTTGTCACCAGATTTGCATTGGTCTCTATGGGGCGAGAGTTGGACTTTGTCTCGCTTTCGTGGGGCTCTGAACAAATGTGTACGTCTGTTGGATTCAACAGACAACTGTCTACGACCAGCACAAAATTAGCTATCTATTGATCCAAAAATGAAGCACGAAGAGCGAAAATTGTGGCAATGCTGGCAAACTAGAAATATTTTTTCAACGACATCCGAAGCTGCCCTCCACTCTAAGCGTTTCAGTCTGCACTCTAGGGTTTCACGTAAACACCCATGTAAATCTCAGAAACGGCTTGAAAAAGTCATGAAACATAATCAGTGATATTGAAAAAAGTTGAATAGATATCAATAAGCTGAATTAATTTTAAAATAGTTTAGGGTTTTGTCAACATTTTAAAGTTTAAATTGTGGCTCTAGCTGAAAGATTGAGGAAGAAGAAGGATTTGGAAGTTGAAGAAGTTTAAAGAAGTTTGAGAGGATTTGAAAACTCCATTGGAAACCCATTTTAAAAATATTATGAATATTGATTTATATTAATTCAAGCATAAGAGGTACAAAGCTGAAAAGTCATAGCAGGAATGGCCTGAAACTGCTGAATTTTTTGATAGCTGAACGGTTTTAATAGCTGAAGATTTGAAGGCGCTGAAACGTGCCACGGAAGAAATAGAATAAGAAGAACTAGAAAAGGCATTTCCTGCTGAAAATGCGTTGGAATGCTGAAATCTGAAATTCTTTTTTTCAAATGGCTGAAAATACAGAAATGAGAAAATACCCGCAAGCTGAAAGCTGAAATTAATTTTAAAAATGTGTGATTCACACAAAAGAGGGAGTGTGGAAGCTGAACTGCATTATCTAACAAAGCTACCCAGCTAACACATGACGTTGCGGCAACGTTGCCAGTAAGTGCTCAGTTGGTAACCCGCGACGTTACCTTCTGGCAACGTCGTGGCAACGTCGTAGCAACGTTATAAAGGGAATGTTGCCAGTTGTTCCCATGGACAACGTTGCCACAACGTCGTACCTTGGTCAGCTGGTTACGTTATTTTTTGGTCCCCTGGACAACGTTGCCGCAACGTTGTACCTTGGTCGGCTGGTTACGTTATTTTTAGACCCGTGGACAACGTTGAGCGACGTCGTACCTTGGTCGGCTGGTTACTTTATTTTTTGGTCCCCTGGACAACGTTGCCGCGACGTCGTACCTTGGTCGGCTGGTTACGTTATTTTTTGGTCCCCTGGACAACGTTGCCGCGACGTCGTACCTTGGTCGGCTGGTTACGTTATTTTTAGACCCGTGGGCAACGTTGCCGCGACGTCGTACCTTGGTCGGCTGGTTACGTTATTTTTAGACCCGTGGGCAACGTTGCCGCGACGTCGTACCTTGGTCGGCTGGTTACGTTATTTTTTGGTCCCCTGGACAACGTTGACGCAACGTCGTACCTTGGTCGGCTGGTTACGTTATTTTTTGGTCCCCTGGACAACGTTGCCGCGACGTCGTACCTTGGTCGGCTGGTTACGTTATTTTTTTGGTCCCCTGGACAACGTTGCCGCGACGTCGTACCTTGGTCGGCTGGTTACGTTATTTTTTGGTCCCCTGGACAACGTTGCCGCGACGTCGTACCTTGGTCGGCTGGTTACGTTATTTTTGGTTCCCCGTTACGTCCCCGTTACGTTATTTTTTGGTCCCCGTTACGTTATTTTTAGACCCGTGGGCAACGTTGCCGCGACGTTGTACCTTGGTCGGCTGGATACATTAATTTTGGTACCATGGGTTAAATGCGGTTAAGTCGCTCTTTGGTCGCAGGACAACGGATCTCGAGTGCAATATAGTGGTTTATCCAGAGATGGAGAGATCACACTGGACTGCTCTCAGTTCTGACACTTTTGCAATGTAGCCATAGTCTACATGAATTTCAATCACACACAATATTAAATGTTGCACCCAGCACGTATAAATGTAGACAATGCATGTAATTCATGTGCAGCTCAGCCCCAGCATGTCATTGGTCATCAATTTTCTCATATGCAGAAACATAGCTTTAATAAATAAAAGACTGAATTTGGAATATAATTTAGTCTTTCATTCTTTACTATAAACATGTACAAAAGCAATCAATGTGTGATGTGTAACATGATTAAGCAAACATTCTTTGTATAGCACACCAAAGCTGTATGACACACAATGCAAATTTGTGCTCCAATAATTTTTGTGATACAAAATTGTTAAATGTGACCAAAAGGTAAGCAACTCTTAAGAGTTTCATTTCCAAAGACAAGTCATCACAGAATATTACAATTCTTCCTTAGCAAACCTGCCCCTCAGTCTGCCCCTGAGCAACAACTTTGCGCATGCCCATTTCAACGCATTGCTGAAACTGGGGTTTCAGAAGAGATTTTGCAGGGGTTCAACACCGTCTTGTACGCATTGGATTTCAACTGGAAATTAGCTACTTCAAAGGTGAGTTTCTTTACAGAAATAGTTTAAATATATAAACATATTTTCAGAAATTGGATGGGGCATGCTAATACGTATATGTTTGAAATTTAGGCCATTTAGCCTGTTAATGTGCTATCAGATTCACATTGTTTACGTTAGGATTTCGCTAGCTACAGTACAGTAGAGCTTAAACCCTCCAGAAAGTTATGTTGAAATACTGAAAATGCATAGGGCCTACATGTTATCAAAGTTTAGCGTCTCACAAATCACCCACAAAAGAATCAGTGAAAATAAACGTTCAGAACTGTTAAAAAACCTTGTCCCAAAATAGTTTATTTAGCCCGGAATTTTCAAAGACTGTGGAGCTAGCGTGGCTGATCAGGTTTTAATCACAGTCGGTCATGGCATGCACAGCAATGGCGTCTATAAAAGTATCATGTCACTAATTTTTCCAATTTGTACATGACATCTGTTTTTGGATAAGTTTATTCGTTTTAACCTTTAGATGCGTGAGTTCTAAATATTTCCGACGCTTCCACCAGTTATTTTTCCAAAACAGCAGCTAGGTAGCTTTAATTAGCTTCCGTTACCTAGCAACCTAGCATAATACTTGTAGCAATGCTACTACCTGCTAGTGTTACTTGTTAGCCTACTAATTGTAAATTTTGAAGCCATACTATAGCGTTTGTCATATAGTTTTTGTCTATCGGATAACAGTCGGTTGGAATGTTCAGAATCACACATGTGCGACGCTACGATGTGGGGCCCTGCTTTCGAACGATCACATATGTGCAATGCTACTCCTTTTATATCAATATGCTATAACTATGTACATAAACTACATTCCATTTTGATTTCTGTAGATTATCCTACCACCGTCACACGGCCTAGCACTGTGTCCCTGGGAAATGATGGTAAAGTAATGAATGACCGTTTAAAACAGTGACAATAATTGTATGAGCCATGGCAACCTAAAGGCTATGTTTTGAAGCAAAAGCATGACTTAAAACTTTTGCATCACCAGATTCCATACCCCTAGATGTCAACTCTGGTCTGGTGGAGGTGAACCAATTGGGGGCCCAGGAAACAGCTGGCAGCCAGGCAAGTGCAAATATAAGACACTCAAAAAAATATATGCTTTGTATACAACCATTCAAGGTAACATTTGTTATTTACATCAATGTTACAGCTAATCTAGAAGAACCACAGTGTATGCCAATCATGTTAACTCTTGTAAACTTGTTTTACTTGTCTTTAATGACAGACACATTACAGGTTATTCTCCGGAAGATGGAGACATTGGAGGAGAACCAGCGAGAGGCTCTCCTATTCAGGCGACTACAGGGCAGACACACTGAAGAGGTGCCAGTGATGGACCTACAGGTGGCCCAAACACAGGCTGAACTCCAAGACGCCTTAAGCGAGGAGCGCCTTAAGGTGCTGGAGTTGCGAAAGAGAGTGGTAAGTGTTTGGAGATGCCATGAACTATGGCTTACACGCAGCGTTCAACGTTCACATGGGTGCTTACAATAAGTTCATGACTTCTAATTCCAGACGCTGTGATGAAGTGGAAGACGGGACTGGGAGAGAAAGCTGTGGAGCTCCTCATAGAGGAGACACTCAAACACACCCCGGCAGCCCATTCAAAACAAGCCAGGTGAATGAATCATGATTGCAGCTTCCATATCCAACCTTTCACATGGCTATGTGACAAAAATCTAGAATCACATGTTTTTTTGATGATGTATATTATTTTAGATGTGATTTTTTTATGACTTGTATAGCGCCTTTTTACACGTGCAATTATGTTGATAGAATACTAACTTATTTTGTGCTTCATTGTCAGGGCCAACAGACAGGACCTGTAGCGGGGACTGGCAGAAGATTTTAATTCACTGTTTGGCACTTTGTTTGAAATAAAATGACAATGTTACATGGAAATGCTGCCTTGTTTATGATTAGCAGGAGTTAGGCTACACATCACACAAACCTCCTAAAGTTGGCTACCATGTAGCCTATTATACAAGAACAAGTAGCATTTTGGGCAAATGAGGTCTGCATATGAACCGCCCCAATATAAGCAGTAGAATTGAGAAATATAGGTTACTTAGTTAACGTTGCAGTTACGGACTGGCAACGTCACAAAATTACGTTGCTAGGAGGTCGCGGTTACGGACTGGCAACGTCGGAAAATGACGTTGCTAGGAGGTCGCGGTTACAGACTGGCAACGTCGGAAAATTACGTTGCTAGGAGGTCGCGGTCACAGACTGGCAACGTCGGAAAATAACGTTTCCACGACGTCGCGGTTACGGACTGACAACGTCACAAGATTACGTTGCGGTTACGTTCTGGCGTCCCACAGATGCACGGTCCCGCAACGTCGCCAAAGACGTTGCGGCAACGTATGTTTGGTCATCGAGTGACGTTGCGGCAACGTAAGGGCAACGTAACTGTGTTAGCTGGGTATGGGGCGAGAGTTGGACTTTGTCTCGCTTTCGTGGGGCTCTGAACAAATGTGTACGTCTGTTGGATTCAACAGACAACTGTCTACGACCAGCACAAAATTAGCTATCTATTGATCCAAAAACGAAGCATTAAGAGCGAAAATTGTGGCAATGCTGGCAAACTAGAAATATTTTTTCAACGACATCCGAAGCTGCCCTCCACTCTAGGGTTTCACGTAAACACCCATGTAAATCTCAGAAACGGCTTGAAAAAGTCATGAAACATAATCAGTGATATTGAAAAAAGTTGAATAGAAATCAAAAAGCTGAATTATTTAAAAATAGTTTAGGGTTTTGTCAACATTTTAAAGTTTAAATGGTGGCTCTAGCTGAAAGATTGAGGAAGAAGAAGGATTTGGAAGTTGAAGAAGTTTAAAGAAGTTTGAGAGGATTTGAAAGAAAACTCCATTGGAAACCCATGTTAAAAATATTATGAATATTGATTTATATTAATTCAAGCATAAGAGGTACAAAGCTGAAAAGTCATGGCCTGAAACTGCTGAATTTTTTGATAGCTGAACGGTTTTAATAGCTGAAGATTTGAAGGCGCTGAAAGGTGCCACGGAAGAAATAGAAGATAAATAATAATAATAAAAATAAGTTGAATAAAGATTCAAAGAACAATACTTGGAATGCTGAAGCAGCATTCCAACAATAAAGATTCAAAGAACAATACTTGGAATGCTGAAGCAGCATTCCAACAACTAGAAAGGCATTTCCTGCTGAAAATGCGTTGGAATGCTGAAAGATGAAATTATTTTTCTTAAATTGCAGAAAATACAGAAATGAGAAAATACCCGCAAGCTGAAATGAATGTCAAGAAATGTGTGAGTCACACAAAAGAGGCAGTGTGGAAACTGAACTGCATCATCTAACAACGCTAAGAGCTGAAATACAATGCGGGAGAAGCTGAAAGCTGAACTGTTAAACAAAAGAAGTAGGCCTAGGCTAGCTAGTCATAAAAATAATATTATAGTCTTATCAGCTGAAATTATAGTTGGGATAGTAATAGCAGTAGCAGATGTGTGCATTGAGTGCGTTTACTCGGCTTTCTTAGTAGGATTCAATGTGTTGATGGAATGAAACATACAGCAGTAGGGCCGATACAGGAAGACACGGCGACACTTTGTTGCAGAAGGATGATGGTGCAAGTTTTGTCCGTGGAGCATACAACGATTAAGAAAAAGAATCATGTAGACGCGTTTATTGAGTAATCGCATAACTAATTACACATGTAAACGGAGTAATCGTATTATTGGCATAAACCGACAATTGCTAGTAATCGGGTTTCTCATGGTCAAGTAAACGCACCAATCACCTGTGTGAGAGACTGAGTGGTGTGTGTCTGTCTTTGCCACGGTGATGGTGTAGCTATGATTGCTAACGCGCTGAGGGCAGAGAATAACAGAAATGTAGCTTCTGCTTTCCTGGTGCGTGTTTGTTTGGTTGCCAGAGCGATGGAGCAGCTGTGATCGCTAACGAGCTGGGCAGAGAGAATAACTAATGTAGCTAGAATCCACACCTCAAACAAGTTAACCTAGACGCAATGTTATATATTAACATATTTACATATGCATTTCAATATTTTCTTACTGTTGAAAAAGGAGTGATGAAAAGAGTATCTAATTTACTTTCATCAGTTTAAAAGCGTTAAAAGTATTCAAGCAAATATATTGATGTTAAAAGTATAAAGCAGACGGTGACCTCATCAAAAACAGGTTTTATTTGTTTACATTTAGAAAACATTTTGTGAATCGACAATTTTGAAATAATTAGTAGCAGTAGTATCAGCATGTCAAAACTAACATGCAGACAAGCCTCATATATTGCACATACAAACAAAAAATCATCACCATCTCTCCATGAGAAAAAAACAATAGTAAATATTTGTAAATAAATGACACAATTGTATGTATTTCGTGGCTAAAAAATTCATTTTTGCCAGAGTGACAAATTTATCAACACAGAGTTTTCTGAACATTGGGCCCTTTGTTTGATATTTATGAATAAATATATTAGAATTTCAATAGTTTACAATATTGTTCATTTCCTACAATCAAAGGCTTTTCACATTGTTTCCAGACCTAGGTTAATACTCACAGAAGTTCAAGACTTCAAGGACCAGTAGCCCTGGACTTACAGTCTTATCAACATTGTCATTTAACCCTTGTGTTATCTTTGGGTCATTCTGACCCATCAGTCATTGTGACCCACCGTCGTATTGCGACAGATTTACTGCATACAAAGACAAAGTGAAGCATTTTCTTTTAACAGCTAGGCTGTCTCAGACCCCCCACATTGCAAAGGTTAAAAGAAAATTATTTTAATTTGTTTTTGTATTGGGTAAAATTGGGTAAACACAACGATGGTTCATTATGAATCTTTGGGTCATGTGACCCGAAGGCAGCACGAGGGTTAAACTATACCAACATTAAGCTCAGTTTACTGAGGCTCACTGAAACACTTGGTTTTCCTTACTTTGATGGAACATTGGGTTAGAATCACTAGTTGACTCAAGATTAGAAGACGAGTTTTTGTTTTTCTTGCAGCAAACACACTAATAAGTATGCAGAATAACAATAGTGTTTTTGCTGGCAGCAAACACACTAAAAATAATAAGTATGCAGAAAAACAATAGTGTTTTTGCTTGCAGCAAACACACTAATAAACTAGAGAGGGCACAATTTCTGGGGAAATTGTAGGGTGTGCTCGCTTGCGTCGGTTGCAGGTGGGTCCGTCCCCTTAAGTTTTTCCCATCTAGTGATATTTTCAAGCATTTAGCCTACAAAAGAACCCCCTTTGAAACAAGCTACTGTAACAACGTTGTCACCGGCAGTATTTCAGATGGAATTGCGATTCAAACAGTACCGTCTGATAACTAAAACGTAAACAAGTTTGACATTAATTTAGGGGGAAATGGCTAATTCAAAAGAAGTTTGCTACGAGCAAGCTAGCTGCTGTTGCTAGCCAAACGTCAATGAGGGGATTGTTTGAAAGCGCCAGAAATGAGAATGTTTTTTTTTACATAAAGTTTAGGCTGTGGCATTGAAGACAGCGACGCACCACACAAGCTTGAGTTTAAATACATTATTTAATGTGACGTTACTTACTGTACATGCAAGTCTTGATTTGCTTAAATGTACATGTGCTGCTAGTACACCACAGCACGATACTGGCTGTGCAACTGCACATCAATCTATGTGTCGTTGCTAACGTGTGCTGATGTGGTGACGTAGCTAGCACTGAGTACCCTTCGTTGACTAAAGGCACTTTTTGACACAAAAACGTTGTAACCTCCTAAACCGTGCAACGGAATGTAAATAAAAATACAAGCAACACAATCGAGACCAAGACGAACATTTTGACACAGGCGTTGTCTATGTAGTCCAAATATTGATTGATCCTTAGGGGGGCGAAAATAAACAATAAAAATAAATAATAAATATATATGTGAGAGAACAATGGTTGTGCTCATGACAACCATTGTTTTGCACACCCAATTATCTGGCGCCGCCCCTGATGACTAGTGAAGGCTAACTACTTACTAACTGAGAGTGAGTTCATGCCGGGAAATATCAAACTGAGGCTTTAACATATCGACCAAGCTTTAACAAGGTTGATACACCGAAACCGAAGTTAGATATGGATAGTAAAACTCAGACTGATCGCTTTCGCTCATTTTGAAATTTTCGTCGGAGGGCACTATGGATCCGTATTGAGCTGTGAGTAGGTCACCACGCGGATGGCATGACTGCGCATCAGCCAATTGGAACGCTTGTACTCGTAACTTTTTGGAGTCTTTTGTTTTTAACTCAAGTGTTGTCTCATGTGAGGCAGTTGTTTTTGTTTGTAATAAATAATCGAGTGTGATGATGAAGTATGGTATGGTTATTTTGTACCATTTCTTAATTGAATTTACAGAACAATTACTATACCGTGATATATACCGTAACCGTGATATAAAATGACTCATACCGTGATAGAAGATTTTGGCCATATCGCCCACCCCTAGTAGCCAGTAGTCTGTGGTATTAACCTGTTGGCTTAATGTCCATAGTGAAATAAGCTAACTAGCTACAGACCAGTGTTAACCTACATTTCATTAACATTTATTCAGTACAGGGAAACGTTTAGCAAGATATTCCTATTAAATCATTGTCCCGTCTCCCCATAACTGTACTCCTCCCTGTGAAAAAGGTGAGCAACATTGTGTTAACGACATGCCAGTTAGCATCATTCCAGGGAGTCTGTGGATTTCTCTGTCTCTCTTGCTCTTTTTACCATAACAAAAATGAAAAAGAAATATTTATTAATGACAGAAATTCAAACAAATTCTTTTCTCACATAACGATCATTATGAAAAAATGAACTACTGTCTGTACTGGATGATGGACAGTTGGAAACAGTGAGTAGTTTACTTCAGCCTGCATGTAAGTTACAGACATTTAAAATAATACAGTATGATACGTTCATTTAGATTGAATTATGGTTGTTAAATGACATCTATAGATACAGATACAGATTATTCCCATCATGAAGGGCAATTCATTTGAGAAGCTTGCACACACACACACACACCAAAAAACTATTAGATCTAATGTATGTAATCAAGTGGTGGTGATACCGAACTGTACGTAATTTGGGTCAATGTTCTGTAGTGTCAGTGTCATTTATTGGTATATGGCATATTTTTATATATACTGTATATATGCATATATCACATGCATTGTGTAGATCCTACAGAGCCAGGGCCCTCAGGTAGAGCTAGAAGGAGGAAGAAGTGTGGAAGCACAGGAAGAAGGGAAAGAAAGTTACAGTGATGATGAGGGTGAGAGATGCATGGTGGAAGAAGACAGAAGTCATAAAAAGGATGTTGACCCAGGTTTGTGGCCAGCAGGTTTGACTGACAGGGACAGGGAGGCTTTTGTGAGGGCACTGGCCTGCAGAGATGATGATGATGTACGTACACATACAGACTTGCATTTACAAATCACCAGCAGTAAATATTGTGCTAGTACTAGTATTGAACTACAAGAAGCAAGACAGTTGCAAGCCTTTAATTAGAGTTATGTAAAGCTTTTGATGGGACAGTTAGGTCCTAGATTTGTGGTGACAACAGCTGCGCAGAGGGGGCCCAATTAGATTGTTTTGTCATGGGGCCCAAAATTCCAGGCAGTGCCCCTGGGTGCATGTAATTACTTCTGTTATGCACTTAATGTTTAGACGTTTGTGCTGGTAAGACAATTTAACAGAAAACCAATATAGTACATTTTTATCAACAAAACATAAAATATTTATAACATCTCAAGTCGGACAAATAGTCTGCCGACTGTCGGCCCCGCCGGCGCTGCATGAAGTCGAATACACCTATTGTCAACTTGTACGTCATATCCAGAGAGCCCGGAAGACGGAAAAGAGTGCGATGTTTTGTGCGATCAGCTGTCAAATGCGATCAAGTTGACCAACATTGTCAGAATGTTAAAAACTGTGATCCTAATCGGAGGCCCCCAGAAAGGTGAGAATACGATAAGATAAACAATACGCATGACGACGAGTTGTCAGCCAACGTGCTATGATGAGCTAGTTCTGTGTTTCTGTAAACGGTACTAGAGCTACACGGACACAGTTGAACTAGCTACTAGTTGTAATGAATGACGTGGCATGCAACACACCCGTACACCTAGCTGTACAGCTCGAATTCTATTTTCAAGAAAAGCAGAACAACGTGCAAGCTTAAATATAAGTATTTAGCTGCAAGTTATCCAAATACACGTTGTCTCAACGTGCAGTAACTAACGCATAACCGCGTAACAGCACTTATGAAATGACTTGGCACGTATGAAATGGCCTATCTCTCGAAACATCTTGCATGATGTCTTATCTTGTAACAAGTATTTAATACACCACTGTCTTGTGCAGGTACACGTTTTCGTCCACTGTCTTTTGAGGTACCCAAACCACTTTTTCCAGTTGCTGGTGTGCCTATGCTACAACATCACATTGAAGCATGTGCACAGGTGGGTACCAGGTACTCAGGAGAAACTATTGTTTTCTTAAACTTTTCAGAATAATAACTGACTGGGTAGAGTTGGTTATCCATTTTCCTACCGTTTTGTGACAAATAAATAATTAATGCATTATCCAAAGAACAGGACATGTTTCATTAATTTTCTAGGTCTCCAATATGAAGGAAATTTTGCTCATTGGCTTTTACCAGCCCAATGAAGAACTTACCAGATTCCTGACTTATGCACAGCAGGAATTCAAAATCTCAATCAGGTAACTGACTACACAAAATACACAGGAGTATAATAAGATCAGTAGAAAGTACAGTAGCAGTATTGATTGCATTGGATCTGTGCAGGTATTTGCAGGAGTATGCAGCCTTGGGCACAGGGGGAGGCATATATCACTTTAGAGACCAGATCCTGTCTGGAGGTCCTGAGGCCTTCTTTATAATGAACGCAGATGTCTGCGCAGAGTTCCCCCTGCCAGAAATGCTCAGCTTCCAAAAGGAACATGGAGACCCCAGCAGCTTTGTCATCTTGGCAACAACTGTAAGGCCCCGTCCTTTGAAATATAGAGCAGTGAAACGATTGATGGTGTTACAATACATGGTCATTACAATACAGTTTTAATGTTTCAATTTTAATGTTTCATTAACTGGTTTATTTTTAATGTGAAAATTGGTAATGTGAATGACAACAGTTGAGAAATATCCTACATTATTGTAAAAATAATGTAAATTGACAACCAGGTCCCCTCAGACCTGCGATGGAGGAATGAATGATGAACTGTATCTGAAATGTACTTTATTATATTTGAATTGTATTATTTACATTGTAGGCAAACAGAAAGCAGTCTATGAACTATGGCTGCATAGTAGAAAATCAGGAAACTAATGAGGTAATGTTGAACTCTTTTAGTTATTCTGTCACCTCACTGCCACCTTGCCCAGCTGAATACCCAGTTTATGTCAACCTCTCCATTCAGGTTTTGCATTACGTGGAGAAGCCTAGCACCTTTGTGAGTGACATCATCAACTGTGGAATCTACTTGTTTACTCCAGACATCTTCCAGCACATTGGAGCGGTGTTCCAGAAGAACCAGCAGGACCTGCTGTTGTGAGTGGGAAGGTTTCCCCTACGATCTGGGCCTGGGATTGCATGGCAATACAATCATTTTCCCCCTTTCTTTTTTGTTCTCTTCATTTGTATTTCTTTCCCCCTTTTCTCAACTTCCTGTCATCATTTCTGTTTCCTGCTCTCCCCCCTTCCTCTCCCATCACCAGATATCCATACGAGGGGTAAGTTAATACTATAAAGAGGAGAGTATGGTTGTAGAGTAGTCTTGTCCTGGTTAGCCTCCACAACGAGTGTCTTTCTAAGGGGGGGTCAACCTTGACAGGGTTGGTTGTGATGTAGAGTTGATGATGTTGATTTGTCACAAACATTTAAGTGTTGTTAGTGTTTTATGGGTGTGTTATTGTGTTGCAGACTTGCTGTTTCATAATGACTGAAGCCCCAATGAATTTGTATTGTTGGATTATAGGAAGGAGGGTAATGTTATACAATTTGTAAATCACAAAAGTTTACGTGCATTCGGACTAGACATTAGGAGTTCCATATTCCAGGGTCTCTCTAGTCTTTGCCTCCAACCACACTGTCTTGGTTGCCTCTTCCATCTAACTTGTACTGTGAGTGTAACAGACGTGGTCTTGCAAGCTCCGTCAGAGGTATCGGGCAAATCGTCCCGCACTGGGTTCGAACTTACCACCTCTGGCTTCCCAAGCGCCACCACTACCAACTACGCCAACGAAAAGCTAGCAATTCGTTGATGCGGGTGGCCTGTTACATACCTGAGGAGTGAGTTTCACCGATACACACCGGCTACATTCACCCCTCAAACTCACTCCGGCCTATTAGCTGATGCTAACCTAGCGATCCGGGTCACGGCACCAGTGTAACAGACGTGGTCTTGCAAGCTCCGTCAGAGGTATCGGGCAAATCGTCCCGCACTGGGTTCGAACTTACCACCTCTGGCTTCCCAAGCGCCACCACTACCAACTACGCCAACGAAAAGCTAGCAATTCGTTGATGCGGGTGGCCGGTTACATACCTGAGGAGTGAGTTTCACCGATACACACCGGCTACATGAGCACATATCTTTTTAATGAGGTGCTTGTTCATTTTTTAACACTCCTCTCCATCTTGGACCACTCACAAACCCATCCCTTGGGAAGTACTTTACTAAAGGAGTAGTAAAGATCGTAGCTCTGCCAGCTTTTCTTCTAATCCAGCCACCAGTACATGACATTTCAGAGACAATTATCTTGAGTATGTTTAGCAGCAGTGCTAGTGCTGGGCTGGAGTATAATCCTGCATCCTACTAGTGGCTCTGGTCAGCGTGGGTGATGTTTAGGTGTGTATCTTTCAGAGACGAGCAGACCAATAGCACCAACGGCAATGGCTGGCACCGTGCTGAGGTGATCCGCTTGGAGCAGGACATCTTCACGGCCCTGGCCGGCCAGGGCAAACTCTACGTCTACAAAACCCCCAGCTTCTGGAGCCAGATCAAGTCTGCAGGGTAAGCAGACAGTTATCTACTATTAATTTGTTGTTGTCATGTTGGAAACAGAAAAACAACAAAATGTGAACATGAAAGTTGTCTTTGTCAACTGTATTCATATATATTGTTTCCCACAGATCTGCAATTTATGCCAGTCGCTTGTACCTCAACCAGTACCACACGACCCATCCTGAGAGACTGGCTTCCAACGAGAAGGGAGGACCCAGAATAAGTGGTACGCATGTTTGGTAGGATAGGATAAAATTTGTTAGGATTGCGGTTTGATGATTTTACCTTTGTTTTTTGTAAATCAATTCACACATCTGATTTTTGTGTTTGTGTCCCAGGAAATGTTTACATCCATCCAACAGCCAATATTGACCCAACTGCAGTGGTAAGACATCTCCATTCTATTTCACCACACACCATCTCCGTCTGAAAGTTACAAAGTTAAAGAAAACATAAATATAAACACAACCCTGATATCAGACCCTCACTGGTATGGAGCTAGAAAACTGACAAAAGTATCTGAATTTGAATATGAAAGATCTGAAATATTTGTATGTCGAATTTCATAAAACTGATATATTTTGCTGTTGAATATATCATATCTGAATTATTTGTATGCCGAATTCAATAAAACTGAATTCTTTTGATCCAGAAAATAGAAAATTCTGAAATTCAGATTGCGGGAATTCATATTATTGAAATTCAGATTGCTGAAATTCAGACTGCGAAAATTCAGATTTTGTCTGAACTAGGCCAAAGGTGAAACAGCTTGCTTTCACAGGGAAAAGTAGACGATTTCAGAACGACCAAACTTTACCTTAGAACAAAAAGTTGCTCGTTGGAGGAAGACCCAAATAGCACGGCCCGATGTATAGAAGATACGTCGTAAGATGTAGTATGAAGATCGTTTGCTAATTGGCAAGACGTCGGCATTTGATCGAAACTGACTTCCAGACGATGTGTGGACGATGAATCAAAGCTGCACCACCCGACCGCACTACAGATCCTGTTAACTACTACATTTATTTATTTAGTTCGGATCTCTCAGACAGAAAATATTTTACTATCCATAACCGATGTGAAATTTCACTTAGCAAATGAACATGTAGCCTATAGGCTGAACATTGACGTTGATAGGAATATAAGGAGACAATGAAAAACAATATGCTTGCCCACCCAAAATGGGCTATTAGTATTAGCAGTACATTTAGTCATTTAGCAGACGCTCTTATCCTGAGTGACTTACAGTAAGTACAGGGACATTCCCCCCGATGCAAGTAGGGTGAAGTGTCTTTCCCAAGGACACAACATCATTTGGTTGGCATAGCTGGGAATCGAACTAGCAACCTTCTGATTACTAGCCCGATTCCCTAACCACTCAGCCATCTTACTCCCAGTAGCTAGCTACTTGATCCAACCTGGATGTTTTGTGTGGGTATTATAATTAAGAGACACGATTCAAGTTAATGATTTTATATCAGGCTGGATGTTGATGCCGTCAAGCTCTTAAAAGAACTCCAACATAGAAAAGAGAGAACAACGGAACAGAGAAACATAAATATATACAGCTTTGCCAGTTCCGCGTCTTCCATTGGTCTCCGCCGCCCTTCGACTTTGTCTCGACTCCCTTGGTTACAGTAACTGACGATTTTGGCAGAGGAGAAGACACAGGTTTTACAAGTTTCATAAGCACTTACCTCATTGGGCTCCATCCTCTTCCTCCAACGAGCAACTCTTAGTTTTTGTTCTGAGTTAAAGTTCGGTCGTTCTGAAATCGTCTACTTTTCCCTGTGAAAGCAAGCTGTTTCACCATTGGCCTAGTTCAGACAAAATCTGAATTTCCGCAGCCTGAATTTCAGCAATCTGAATTTCAATAATCTGAATTCCCGCAATCTGAATTTCAGAAATGTGTATTTCTGGATCAAAATAATTCAGTTTCATTAAATTCGGCATACAAATAATTCAGATATATTCAAATTCAGATACTTTTGTCAGCTTTATAGCTCCGTACACTGGGGGACACACAGTGACTTGAATGGTTTGTTTGATGTTCACTCATGTAGTTTACTATTTCTATTTTCCCTCCAGTTGGGTCCCAATGTCTCCATAGGCACAGGGGTGACCATCGGAGCAGGGGTTCGAGTCAGGGAGTCAATCATCCTTCATGGGGCTACTCTGCAGGTAAAGGAAGATCCCTCCCAGACTCATAGTTGTGGTTTTATCAGACCACCAAGCCTTGTACCACACCGGATTTAAAATAGGATCCACTCCTCTCCTAGTCTGTCATCTTGTCAAGAAAGTGTTATTGGTGGCCAAGCAGCGAAGCTGCGGAGCCACTTAAGTGTTTCTACCTTTTCTTATTGGGTGTGCTTTGCCTTCGGCAAGGGCACAACCTTTGTTCTCTCACATATATTATTATTATTTCTTTTTGCCCCCCTAAGCCTCAGTCAATATTTGGACTACATAAACAACCTAGGTGTCAAAAGTTTTGTCTTGGTAGCGATTGAGTTGCTTGTATTTTTATTTACGTTCCGTTGCACGGTTTAAGTAGAAATTAAGTTTTTGTGGCGAAAAGTGAATCTAACGGTGGCTAACTTGCTAGCCACAGTCACTGACGCTACTAACGTCACTAACGTCATGAAAACTCGTGACTATCTCTAGCAGAACATTTTGACACGTAGATTGTTTGGTATGCCTAAAATAATACTACTTACACTTTGCTGGCGAGCGCAAAGTTTGAATGGAAATCAGAACGGCGTAAAACAAAAAAGAAAATGGAATGATTTCTTCACCGACCTGTGTTTTCAACGGCCCCTTCAACTACAAATAAGAAACAGACATGTAAAATACAAAGAAAATATGATGACACCTTCCTTCAGTATGGATTTACTAGCATAACAGAAAACAACGAGGAGAAGCCTAAATGTCTGTTGTGTGGTAATGTCTTGTCGACAGAGAGCATGAAACCCAACAAGCTCAAAAGACATTTTGAGACAACACATAAATAATATGTGGGCAAACCTACATCTTTCTTTGAAAAGAAACATGCCAAACTGAATAAGCAGCGAGTCTATTTCATAAAGGCAATGACTGTCAATGAGCGAGCCTTAAAAGCATCTTTTGAGGTGAGCTATCTTGTTGCAAAGGCTATGAAGCCGCATACCATTGTAGAAACTTTAGTTTTGCCAGCAGCTATGGAAATGGTAAAAATGATGTGTGGGGAGGGAGAAGCACAAAAACTGAAGGCAATACCAGTGTCTGATAATACAATAAAAAGAAGAATCGATGCGATCCAGGGCTCGACAATAACGATAATAATTATGATAATGATAATAACTGTAATTCTCTAATCTCAATACATTTTTTAACAACTGGCGCGAGACAATAAAGTGAAGATGGCAGCAAAGTAGAGCTACGAGCTCAAACGGAAGAAACTTTTTTATGGAACGAAGATGCACTGTTTCGTCTGTCGTATGTTCCCGTCTAAAGCAGACAAAAGTGGATATTTTTACAGAGGCACCGACAATTTTGGAAAACAATACCTGACCAGCCATGCTAGCAGACAGCACCTGGTTTGCGTGACAGCTAAGCGGATGGTTGACAATCCATCTTCGAGGCCGTTAACTATGCTGGTCAGGAATTTAAATGTAGATGCCCATCGTGTTATTGCACAACTTATAACAACGTCATATCACGTAATTAAGACTGACTAGCCGTTCGTCTCGTTCCCCCAGGCTATTGAACTGCAGCAGAAGAATGGTGTCGACTTGGGTACTTAGTATCATACTGATTAAATGCTATGGAAGCTTTTATATATTAGCATTGAGGGACCAGAGGTTTCAGTTTCAGCCAGCCAGAGTTGTGCAGAGATGGCTGTCAGCAGGGAAGAGAGCACGTCATGTTTGAGGTTAAAAGTCAATTGTTTTGCTGACTATTACCTTTTAATTTTTTATCACTAGAAATGTGATTTCATTTTTGTTCTTTTTATATCCCGGATGTGTTTAATAAATGGTTAAACATGTTAACAGAATAACACAATTTATAAGTCTTTGGTTTTGTTGTAACAATGATAAATTACAACTTTTGGAGGGGGGGCCAGTAAAAACTGTCTTGGGGCCAGTAAGTTTCAAACCCAAAAAATGTTTATGTTGAGCCCTGCGATCGCTAACGATCAAGAGAGCATGCTAACGGAACGGTTGCGAAATTCCCCCGCCTATGCTCTACAAATGGATTTTAGCACAGAAGGGAAAAATGCCCATGTTTTGACATTTGTTCATTACATGCAGCATAATGCTATTCACGAGGATATTTTGTACTGTCTCCCTCTTCCTGAGAATGAGACTGCCAAGGCCATGTATGATGTCCTCCACAGCTATATGGAGAAAAACAACATTCCATGCGAGTGTATGGTAGGATTTTGCACAGACGGGGCTCCGTCTATGGCGGGATGGCGAGCAGGCTTACGGACGTTAATCGTGGAACTGGCCCCCTCTGCAGTATGGAATCAAGGCATGATTCATCGTGAGCAACTGGCATCTAAGGAACTGAGTGTGCCCATCGCAAACATATTGCAGCAGGTTGTAACCATGGTTAACTACATCAAGCCACATCCACTGCGTGCACGTCTGTTTGCTAAATTATGCGGTGATATGGGATCTGAACACGACAATTTGCTCTTTCACACAGAAGCACGGTGGTTATCCAGAGGTAGGGTGCTGCAGCGATTTTTCAAGCTGAGAAATGAACTTTTAGCGTTTTCCATGGATGTGAAAAATACAGATTTTGTCAACTTTTTGTGTGACCAGCAGAAAATGTGCCTCCTCGCATATGTTTACGTTTACATTTTTAGTCATTTAGCAGACGCTCTTATCCAGAGCGACTTACAGTAAGTACAGGGACATTCCCCCTGAGGCAAGCAGGGTGAAGTACCTTGCCCAAGGACACAACGTCATTTGGCACAGCCAGGAATCGAACTGGCAACCTTATGATTACTGGCCCGATTCCCTCACCGCTCAGCCACCTGACTCCATATGTAACGGATATCTTTGGAAAACTTAATGAACTTAACGTAAGCATGCAGGGGAAAAACAAGAGTATCCTGCAGATGAGTGACCGTATTGATGGATTCAGGGGGAAACTTTCATTCTGGAGAGAAAACCTTTCAAAAGCAAACTTTACCCCTTTTCAGCTGAATAAGTTTCTGACAGACAACAACATCGATGACCAGTGCTCCACAAAGGTAATGTGTGACCACCTGAAACGCCTAGAAGAACACTTTGCCACCTACTTTCCAGACTTGGATATGTCAAAGTTTGACTGGGTGAGGGACCCATTCCACTGTGATGCAAGCTCAGTGGATCTGCCTGTCATCGCTGTTGAACAGCTGATTGAACTATCATGTGATAGAACGCAACAGGGCCTGCATTCGCGAGTGGCGGTGGAAGAATTCTGGTTTGGAGCAAGGGAAGAGTACCCAAATATCTCACAGTGTGCTTTAAAGATTTTGGTACCTTTCGGAAGCACATATTTGTGTGAAGCTGGATTTAGTGCTCTTGTGTGCATGAAATCAAAATACCGTTCGCGGCTGGATGTAACTGCAGAGATGAGATGCGCTCTGTCAACTACATCACCTGACTTTGAAAGGCTGCAGCGAGATGCGCAAGCTCAACCGTCCCATTAAGTGTGGACATAATAAAGACATAATACAATTAAATAATAGAAAAGTATTTCTGCAGTAAGGTAGTGTCTGTTTATGAACTAAGTTAAACTGAATGGGATCCAAAATTAAAAATTCACTTTGATCACCAATGTGTCTGTGTCCTGGCTACACAATAATCATAAAATAACTTAAATGCGTTTCATTCGTTTTTTAATTTTACAATTAACATTTACTTAAATATATCATTACAAGTTATATTACATGATCAAAAACACTTCTGTAATAGATTCTGTTCTGAATGTTTGGGGTCACTTGAGTTTTGTGACATCAAATTGGGGTCACAAGCCAAAAAAGGTTGGGAACAGCTGTTTAGGAAGTCAAACGGCGACAGAACATGTTCGGTACTCCCCTTACTTAAATCAAAAGTCTTTCAATATGTGAAACTATCTGACTACTAACCTGAACTTCATTGCCACAGCCTACACTTTGTCAATCTGTCATGAAAATAATTCATTTCAGCCTAAACCGTACAACGGCATGTTAAATCGAATTCAATCAACCGCTACCAAGACGAACCCAGCAGTAGGCTAGTACTGTACTGTAGTAGTACAATTTACCGGGGCAGCTTCTCAACACGGCTATATCGCATTTTGCCTTGTTACTGACAATGATCGCTACCAGTGAGCTTTTTATGAATGAGCGATTTTCCACTAAATAAATGTCAAGCTTATTTACGTTTTTGGGGGCATATTTTCAGTTAGCAGATGGTACTGTTTGAATCGCGATTCCATCTTCTACTGCCGGTAACGTCGTAGAATAATCTTCAAAGGGGGTTCTTTATTAATGAATGAATGCAATATGAGTAGGCTAAATGCCTGAAAATATCACGAGAAGGGAAAAACTTAAAAGGACGTTTAAGTCATAGAGATTAGGTCAATTTTAACACCGGTCTGGCAAATGTATTCGTTTTGATTCAACTATGAGGCTGCCTCTTGCAGGGGAAATGAGAAGACATCTATTTCGTTCTACACTTCACTCGTATTTTGAGTTGTAAATGAGCAGCAAAAAAAATATGCTTTTAACCCTTGTGTTATCTTCGGGTCATTCTGACATTGTGACCCACCGTCGTATTGCAACAACTTTACCGCATACAAAAACAAAGTGAAGCATTTTCTTTTAACCGTTGGGCTGTCTCAGACCCCCCACATTGCAAAGGTTAAAATAAAATTATTTTTATTTGTTTTTGTATTGGGTAAACACAACGATGGTTCGTTATGAACCTTTGGGTCATGTGACCCGAAGGCAGCACAAGGGTTAAATCTATGTAATCTTTATAAATAATAAGTAGGCCCAATGCATTTTATATAAAATATACAGAAATATCAGTTGTAAAAATGTCATTAAAAAACGGACCCCTGTGCAACCGACGCAAGCAAGCACACCCTACAATTTCCCCAGAAATTGTACCCTCTAGTTTCAGCTGTTAAAACTATAATATACTTGTAACGACTAGCTAGCCTACTTCTTCTGTTTAACAGTTCAGCTTTCAGCTTCTCCCGCATTGTAGGCTATTTAAGCTTTTAGCTTTGTTTAGCCAAGTTAGCCAAGTTTCATGTCTCCCATTAGACCACTCTAGTGCCACCAACGGGTCAAAGTTGGACTTGTGTTTACACACGCAACTTTTGAACCGTATGACCGATTTTCTAAAATGAGGTACCGTTGGATTACCTGGATCAAGACGAGTTCAACACACCCTATGACGTCAATTTCCGGTTATATAGATTTTCCGCCATTTTGAATTTTAAGGAAAAACGTTTTTTCGCTTCTCCTCCTTCAATTCTTGTCAAATCTTCCCCAGAATTGGCACACATCATCGTCACAGCAACCCTCACTAAGAATTTCCGAATTGATGCGGCCGCCATTTTGAATTACTGAAACTACCGTTTTTTCTTTACTCCTCCTACAAATGTTTTCCAATCTTCACCAAATTTGGCAGAGATCATCTTCAGACCAAGCCTCACAAAAGCCATCATATGTTTTTGGGATTTTCAAAACCGTTTGCCCGGTACGGCCAATCAAAATGTGCCGTTAAGACAGCAAACAGGAAGTTGGGTCGTATCTCAGCAAATCTTTGATGGATTCACACCAAACTTGTTGCGTGTACTCGTAACCCTCTTCTGAGGATGTCTAACATGTTTTATGGGTCATTTGACTCCTTGGCCACCTCATTGCTGCTTGCAGCTATATTTATTATTATTGGTGGCCAAGCCGCGAAGCGGCAAAGCCACTTAAGTGTTTCTACCTTTTATTATTATTATTATTAACTCTCCCATTGGAGTCTATGGCAGCCCCTAGAACTGTATGGTAAAAAGTTGTGAAATTTGGCACACTCATTAAGCACAGTCCCCTCTTTATTTTCACTAAGTTTCATGTCTCCCATTCGAGCACTCTAGCGCCACCAACGGGTCAAAGTTGGACTTGTGTTTACACACGTAACTTTTGAACCGTATGACCGATTTTCAAAAATGAGGTACCGTTGGATTCCCTGGGTCAAGACGAGTTCAACACACCCTATGACGTCAATTTCCGGTTATATAGATTGTCCGCCATTTTGAATTTTAAGAAATAAAATATTTGCTTCTCCTCCTTCAATTTTTGCCCAATCTACCCCAGAATTGGCACAAATCATCGTCACAGCAACCCTCACTAAAAATTTCAAAAGGATTTTTGATTTTCAAAACCGTTTGTCCGGTACAGCCAATCAAAATCGGCAACCAAACAGGAAGTTGGGTCATATCTCAGCAAATCTTTGAGAAGTCAACACCAAACTTGGTATCTCGACTCGGAACCCTCTTCTGAGGATGTCCAAACAATTTGCTGTCATGTGATCACTGAGGGTGGCCGCAGGAAGCAAAAATGTGTTTTGGCCAATAACTGTTGATTTATTTGCCTTTATTAAGTGATTCCTTTCTCTCATGATATCTTGGGTGACATATGATCAATTGTGATAACAGCCGAATTGATGCGGCCGCCATTTTGAATTACTGAAAACATTTCTATACTCCTCCTACAAATGTTGTCCAATCTTCACCAAATTTGGCAGAGATTATCTTCAGACCAAGCCTCACAAATGTTTTTTTTGATTTACAAAACCGTTTGCCCGGTACAGCCAATCAAAATGTGCCGTTAAGCCAGCAAACAGGAAGTTGGGTCGTATCTCAGCAAATCTTTGATGGATTCACACCAAAATGCTGCATGCGCTCGGATCCTGTTCTGAGGATGTCTAAAATGCTTTCTGGGTCATTTGACTGCTTGGCCACCTCATTGCTGCTTGCAGCTATATTGTTTTTATTATTTTAGTTTCTAAGTTTCTAGTTTTTTCTTTTTAAAGGATCACAGTTGTGTTCTGAACTGCATTGTGGGATGGGACAGCACCATCGGCAAATGGGCACGTGTTGAAGGAACCCCCAGCGACCCGAACCCTAACGACCCCCATGCCAAGATCGACAGCGAGACGCTATTCAGGGATGGCAAACTCACCCCATCAATTACTATTCTAGGTTTGTTAACCATGTCTCTTAATGTCCTAGATTGAGAATTATGAAATAATTTCAGTTGACTTTTCTTTGGTTTGTACAGAAACTTTTCCAAGACACAAATTACATTCCAGAAGTCTGTCCATCTCAATGTCGTCCCTGTATGTTGTTTCTAGGTTGTAATGTGACTATACCGTCGGAGGTGATAATACTGAACTCCATCGTCCTCCCGCACAAAGACCTCAACCGGAGCTTTAAAAACCAGATTATACTCTAGTTCAGCTTCTGTCAGCGGTTTGAGCGTCATATATATGAAGGATGGACAACGTGGCCACTGCCTTTTGAGTTACTGTATATAAGATGTCAAAGAGGATGGATATGAGATGTGGATGTAGTTATTTTGTAAGAGATTTCATATATTGTTTGTGCTGACTTGTCATCTACACAGCTTCTGGATAACAGTGTTGCATTTAATCATGTGTGTTGGTTTATTTTGAAATGCCAGTATAACTATTTTCTATTTGATTCACTGATTTGTTGAATTACTGCAAATGCCTGTGTATATTTTGTGTATTGAATTATTGGCCTTGTAAGTGAAATGGTCAAAATAAATTTCTAGGAACACTTTAGTCCATGGTAGCACAATTATTTGGAGAAAGAATTGCCATCAATGTGAGACTTGATTTCACGTAAAATAAATAATTGGCAACAAACTGTTCTTAATTGTGGGTGTAATTCTTTTGCCTTTTACAGTGATTAAAAATGAACTTTAAATGGTAAATGTGTACTCCAGTTTTTAAACCTGTGACTTTCTTATTTCCTGTTTGTTTAGTAGAAATCAACCTGCAGGGGGTTTGGGGACAGACCATTGTGTGATTTAGCATTGTGGCGCTGGAGCCATTGGTCAACAAGTGCTTACTCATTCAAGCACTCATGGTTCAGCATGTTTTGAAATATGTTAGTCATTTTGAAAAAAAGCATTTGTCACGTATTAGTAAGTATATTTCAGCATAAAACACAGTGCTTCTCAACATTACCTAACCTGCCTTTAATTCAGATATGAAGGAAAAAAAACAGGTGGAGACGAATGCCCAAAGCATGTTTTATCCTTTGGGAGAAATTGGGATTTCTTGTGTGCTTACATTATTCACTAATCAATAGAACTAGTCATTGGATACTAGTTAGTACGTTCGCTATTTAAGCTTGCTATTAATAAGAGCATATTGTGTCTATGTCAGGGTTAATAGGTGTTTGGGGTCAGGAGAAAGTACTGGCTAAACGTTCCTTGTCATGACTACAAGGAGAGCTCCAACTATGAACTCTCTAGTCTGAGAGTTGTCATGTGTTGGGAGCTGTGAATCTCTTCCTCTGAGACTGTTGTAACATCATTACTGCCTGACTGTCACAATCTATGTTTACATTCTTGGGCCCTATAAAAGATGGTCCTCCGGCTTTCAGAGCTGAGACATGATTGAGACCTAAGCCTGGTGTCGTGTTGTCATTTTATTGTCACGGGTCTGGTTTTCTCTCCCAATCTGCAGATAATACTTATTAAAATCCAGAACTCAACTGAACTTAGTCACTCCGTTTATAAAGAGACGGACAAAACACTTTCTTCATCAATCCTTACATGGAAATGATGAGATGAGCAGGATGGTTAAGTTGAGACATCCATGTAAACCTTGGGTTTCACATTTCAGAGTGCAGATCATGCTACCTCACCAATGTACTCAAAGATCAGACTTCAGCTGTTTCATTCCATGAATGCAGTTTATTTTACATAATTGTGAGTGCTTTTCGTTGATTAGAGTGCCTCGAGTGTTTACAATTCCACCCCGTCACCAACCCTTCATCACACTGTACTTAGAGAGAAAAGGGCGACACTTCAGGAACAGTGGGTTCTACAGAGTGCATCGCTGACATTCACTTCCCTGTCCCTAGACTCACTCAATTATATTTCCTATTGAACAGCATACTTACACATACGTAGACCTACAAACATTTGACAAGAAATGCACAAATACAAGAAATTACGAAAAAACGATCGCTATACTAGGCAATCACTTGAACAACAACCAAAATATATAGGAGGAACACAAAAATGCCATCAACATGGTGACGTGAAGAATTTCTTTTTGCCTGAGTCAGTCTTTGCCTTGTTTCTGTGGGGAAAAGGGCAACCCATTTTTGTAGTTACTTTACAAGTTACTTTGCCATTTGCGGCAAGTACTGTACATGTACACTGGAAACCATGGTCCATGTATTATATTATTATGGGTCATGTATAATGCATGGAGCTACCTACTGCTGAACGAGTCTAAGAAACCTAATCATTTGAAAGAGGATGTTGTGAAGCGTGGTCTTACGTGTTGTTGAAGGCATGGCCCAGGGTTTTGATCTTGCACTTTAAAGAGCCACTGGTAGGGGTCTTCTGATATTTACTCATCTCAGGGGAGGTCAACGGTTTAAACAGACGATCTGGAGATATAATAGAACAGTGGACAAAGTAGTGATCAAGCATCTGGGCCTTACAACACACAAACACCACAACTTGAAAATGACAAGCCTGGGTATAATTTGGCACAGCTACAATACCTATGAGTTGGTGGCTGGCTTGTTTACCTCGGTCTGTGCTGTGGCGGTCAGTATTGATGTTGGCATCGATGACAGAGGATATGACATGGTCTCTCTCGTTAATGAGCAGGCTCTTCCAGTACTCGGCAGGCAAGGACAGCATGCAGGTGATCACCTGAAACGCTCAGGAAATGCTGATCTTATTTTAATTTATTCTACTTTTCTTGGTGGTATTTCTGTTTCAGGCCTTTAGCATGTGGCACAACAGGGTCCAGAGGTGGCTACCTTGTGTTGGATGTTTGTGTCTCTCACGATGGTCAATGGAGATGGTTCGGAGGTTCCATGCCCCACTATAGTAGGTCCAAACACCCGGGCCAAATTGTTCTGGTCCATCTGGCAAAGTGGACTTTGCATGACTCTATAGAAGAGGTGGAGAAATACAATGAATGACATTTAAGGAATTGCCTAGGAAAATGTATTTAAAGTGTATTGGGGTTACACATAAAACATGATGATAAAATTGAATTTTATGTGAAGGGGTAACTACTATTGGCTTTACTTCTGCAGATGCAGCATGAGGAAAGCCAGTGTCTCTTTGTTGGATTTTGGTAGGTCCCCTATGGTCTGGCACATGGTAGCTGCACTGTTGTCCTCATCAGGAATCTCTGGAACACATATACAATACAAGTCAACTCTAGCTAGAATTACTTCAGAATTAGGTTGGAAGGCACCGTTGAGAAATCTATTCTAATTTAAGAAGAAGACATCTCCCTGACAGTGAAGCTGGTTTTCTGCACCACAGAGGTAGAATGAATATGATCATTCCAGGCACGCCAACCCATCCCACTTGTCCCTTAATGTACTTTCACTTACCCTTCGCTCAAGGTCACGGTCGAGATTGAAGTTAATTTACTGAAAGGAGACAACGGAGTGCCGGGAGAAATATTGGGTGTCGATTGTCTCTGAAGTCATCAGGGAATTGTAAAATATTACAGTGAGGAAATAACCTCATTCATTTAGGGACGATGGTTAAGTAAATTAATTTCCATGCCTGGGGCCATTGATGTTCGCAGGTAAAGGGAGGCATTTAATGATGGTGGAAGCTTGTTAGAAGCCCATCATGCCAAGCAGCCAGATGAGCTTCATAATTGAAAATGGTTGTGAATACTACATGGAATGTAACGTTTTCAGCTCCTTCACGGGAGAAAAAAAAGAAGTCCTTTTTGCATTTATTTGATCGGTCAGCTGTAATATATATATGCTCCTTGTTTCCCTTGGCATTTGCAATGCACTATGGGAGTTGCAGTGTTTTTGTGTGGGTCAGAGGGGTGGTTTGTTCATGATGTCCATTTAAGTGAGACAACATACCTGCTGCGTCCATGAACGATTTATGGAGCCTGAAGGTGATGAGAGGCTCCTTGAGCTTCCTCAGAAAGTCCTTGAGTAGTCCACAAACAACGTGGATCTCGTCCACTTTTGCAAGCATTAGGGGTTCTTTTCCATGAATGTACTTTTCCCTCAACTCCCTCACCAAGCGCTCCCCTCCAGGAACTCGGTACACACCTCTCTGAGATACCAGAGGGGAAAGGCTTAGGATAAGCTCTGATGTGATGGATAAACATAGGCCATTCTATTCATATACAGAAGTAGGACATACCTCCTCCAATCCTCTCTTCTCAATTTCATTCACACACTGAATTATTAAGAGGGGTATTCTGGGTTGGGTAGCTGGGGAAAAACTTTCCAATGCATCCTGAAGAGGAACATAAAAAGTGAGAGGTGACTTCGAAATTCAGTCCTGCTGCACTTAATTTCAATGAAATGTTCTGTATCTTTTTTTTCTCCTCCCCACATTAACAGCAGTATTTCAGCTGAATTTACCTTCATTTCAGGAGGACCTGTAAATCTGGAAGGAGAGCAGCAATCGTGACACTTAAATTTGCACTCTGGGTGGGTGACTACCCGACAGTCCTTGCACTTCAACGCCATCTTCCCAAACCGGATCCTCTTCCCGCATGGCACACAGGTCTCTGGTCTGATCACCTCAACACATAAACAAGCACGTTACATAATGCAACCAGCCTGCTAGAACCCTTATAACAGATGGAAGCACATTACATCACCCTTCCAGTCTGTTCCAACAGCATTTTCAATCAGTATGAAGTGGGTGTTGATCTACTAAGCCGTTGGTCCTTACTGTTTTTGAGAGAAAGATGTGCCTGAGGGTTTTTTCAACTGTGGGAGTGAACACCGGGGTGAAGCTGGGTTCCATGGTGGTGGGGGTCTCCCCCTGCTCCTCTAGCTCCATAACAGTGTCAGTCTCTGTCATAGTTTCATCATCAGGAACCCATACAGACGTTTGGTCTGGGCAAGGTTTAAAAATAAATAAATAAAAATAAACATATTTTAATGAAATACAATCAGCACAAGCAATTAGCAGTAGGGAGAGGCCCATTAAAATGGATGATTCAGTGTTGCATTTGTAAGCGTCAAGTGTTCCACTTGTTCTGTAACCGGCACATCCTGGGGGAGCTAATAAAGTTTTATTGTGTTGCAAGGTGGAGCCACAGGGGTGGTGTACACCAGCCTCACCGCAGATGGAGGGCAAGATGTGCTCCTGTCGGAATGTCCTAGGAGGCTTTTCTGGGGTCTCCTGGGTGATGTCTATCACCATGAGAATCTGACCGCCGCTCTCCGGTGTGGTGACAGACGCCTTTACAATTGTAGTCTCCATTTCCTTGGAGAAAAAAACAGTAACTGCAGATGCATAAGAGGGATTCATGTTAAGTAATCTTGTTTTGGTTATTTAATTCCCGCTTCTGGAGTTTGAAGACAGATAACTGGAGTCTGAAATCTCAGGTGTTTGGCCTTTGTTACACTCTGAGTCATGTCTTCTGTGGAGAGGACAGGAAGTCTCAGAGGACGACGGCATGGCTGTGATCCAATAACAGGAAGTCTCAGAGGATGGCAGCATGGCTGTGCTCGAGTACTGTTTCCACCAGACAGAGCAGGTGTGCAGATCTGGAGACAGAGCATGAGACCCAGTAGACAGCCTGGGGACTGATGGATGAACCATCTCATAGGAAGTGACATCATGCCCAAATTAAGGGGCGGACATAAGATACTAACACGCTGACCATATTGAACAAGTGACGGTCATTACAACTGTGTAAAATATTTGCTTTGAGAAGTCATGGATGCATGACAACAATAGGCGAGTTAAGAGGTCTCTTTTAAATCCTTGACAAAGTGGCTGGTAGCGTCCTCCTCAAACAAAGGCCCGTTGATAAAACGTATATATTATTGTAACCCAGAGGCAATTCATTTTTCTGTGCCTTTGAGTACATCCTCTGAAGGGTTTAAGATAGAAAAGCTGAGCCCATGTAACCGTCCCCCAAGTGAAAAGGCCTCTTAGTTCCACTCCAGCTGGTTCAAATGACTTCCATAATACTTGGCAGCTATTTCACAGGAGAGCCAAAACCATCTTAGCAGAAGATTTGAAGAGAAAATATAAAGGGGGCAATGTTGGAAACAATGGAGGACCATCAAATATCCCATTATTTTCAACTTGAACAATTCAGTCCCTTTGTTTCATATGGCTGGAACAGAAACCAGGTGAATATGGTGTTATCTGTGATTGCCATTTCATAGGCACCAGTTGAAAAGACTGCTGCAGCCTCAAGTTATCTACATACTGTATATGTTTTTCAAATGTAGTGCGGTGGTTGGAAAATGTGTTCAAATACTTCATAACAGGTCAGAAATTAAATCCGCCATTTAAAAGTGGAATCTTATTTTTACTATATATGCAAAAACAAGTTGCCCAGCATAACAAAAAGTAGTTTCTCTCTCCCTAGCTACTGTGCCAGCAGGTCAAAAAGACATAAGCTATGTAGATACGTGTCTATTCAAGACAGGTCAATGGTAGGCTAAGCTCTGCTTAACCTCTAGCCACCTTCTCTATGGGTCTTCCTCCCAGAAGATCTCCTGACTGGCCTCCCACTCGTACTCGCTTTCCTCCAGGAGCAAGGGCAATGGGTCCCATTGAGGAACGCTGGGAATTATAGGAAGAAAATATAAAAATAGGGAAAATGAAGAATCACATAGATGGAAAACAAATGTAAACTAAATTAATTCCTCATAATAACAAAAACCTTTTAGTAATTTAGTTTTCCTGTCTGAAAAATGTGGATATTACTCACCCTTTTTTCCCTGGCCCTAGACTTCAGTGGTTTGACCACAGTTGTGTCCAGGTCCTATTCCCAATTATAAATCAAATGACCAACATGAATGCAATATCATTTGATAGCCAACATCCATACCACAGCCGGTTTCCACCAATACAGATCTGTTTTGGTGCTGTCAATCTTGATATAATTATCTTACCATGTCATCATCTGTTCTGTCATAGCTAATATCAGAGTGGGACAGGAACGAGGACTCATCAATGACAGATAATCTATCCGGAAACAAAACAATCTTTACACTTCAATCAACCATGGCTTATATGACAACTAAATAATTACAGATTATGGTGTGAGAGAGTATAGGGTTAGGTTTAGTCTCTATACAGTACTGTATCCATCCATCTATATATAAACAGTACTGTATAATATATAAACTCCTCAAAAAAAGTTTGGAAACGTTATTTCGTGCAGGATCGTGCATTCGTGGAAATGAGCAACCTGCAATATTCTTCTGCTGGTATTCACTCTCGTTTTGAGCTTCAAGTGGAATCAGCTTGGGCGTGCTGTACGTGCCAGAGTGACCAACGCACACATGTTGGCTGACTTGCGACAAATCCTGGTTGAGGAATGGGATGCCATCCCACAGCAGTGTGTGACCAGGCTGGTGACCAGCATGAGGAGGAGGTGCCAAGCTGTTGTGGCTGAGTATGGATCTTCCACACGCTACGGTGACCCCTTCATCCTCTGCCAGGAACCTCAGGGTTACCATGGATGACAAGCTCTCCCTCACAGCCCACATTGCTGCAGTCTCCCGGTCGTGTAGATTCACCCTCTACAACATCCGGAAGATCACGAGATACCCGTCTGAGCATTCCACCCAGCTGATAGTCCAAGCACTTGTTCTCTCAAAGTTGGACTACTGCAACTCGCTGCTCGCCGGTCTCCCGGCATGCGCAACCCGCCCACTCCAGAGGATTCAAAACACAGCATCCCGCCTGGTCTTCAACCTACCCAGACGCTCCCATGTTACCCCGCTCCTCATTTCCCTTCACTGGCTACCCATCACGGCCCGTATCAGATTCAAGACCCTGGTACTGACCTTCCGAGCGGTGAACGGGACTGCACCCGACTATATCAAGTCTCTCCTCCAGCCTTACACCCCCACCCGCCACCTACGGTCTTCTTCTGACAACCGTCTGGTAGCCCCACCGCTCAAGAGCGCCCGGTCCCAACACAAGCTCTTCTCTGTCTGGCCCCCCAATGGTGGAATCAACTCCCCACCTCCATTAGAGACACTGACTGTCTCCCCACCTTCAAGAAAAGGCTTAAGGCGCACTTGTTTCCGGGAGTACAACGGTAGCAAACGGAATGATTTGCTGGACCTGACGCTAGTTTCCTCCAGGATCACAATGAGAGACTTGTTGCTCTTGTTGGTTAGTTGTAACGGATTTAAAATTATTGTACTCGCTGTGAAATATTTTACTGTTGATTCCTTTTCTACAGGTACACTCTTGCACTTTTGAGGTTCATGTTGTCTAATTGTAACTTGTTTAACTACATGCTCTTATAGTTCTTATATCTCGTTGTTATGATCAGTGACCTATGCACTTTTGTAAAGCTCTCTCTTGGAAGTCGCTTTGGATTAAAGCGTCTGCTAAATGCATACATTACATTTATGCATTTAGCAGACACTTTTATCTAAAGCGACTCCACGAGAGAGCTTTACAAAAGTGCATAGAACCCCAACATTGCGAGCAACCAAAACATGAAGCATACATTGTTAAAAACCAAATAAGTGCCAAAGGGAAGAACCATAAGAGCATGAATGTAAATGTACGGAAGTCCCTGACAGTGTAAAATGAATAGTGTAAAAATGGCCAATATGTGTTGTTATTTCCTTATTACTGTGGAAGAGTGCAATCATCCAATCCACCAAGCAACTCAAAAGGAGAGTGAATACCAACAGAGAATATTGCAGGGGATTTTGGCATTTTTTTTGGGGCCGCTACCCACGCGATTAGCTGTGTTGCTCATTCCACGAATGCACAATCCTTAAAAGTTGTACCTTGTTGTAAAGGTGACTAATCAGGCTTTCCAACGATATAAAATACAAAACCAATTGGGATTATTGAAGGGGAGGAATAATCGACTGAAATAACGTTTCTGAACTTTTTTTGAGGAGTTTACATAGTGGATTTTCCTTGCCCATATACGTATACTTTAAGTCTTACCGTTTACTCTTGTGCATTTTGACATTGGCTGCCCTGGGATTGAAATTGGCCAGCATTGATCTCTGCTCATCATTCAGACATGCGCTGGACTTGCTGTCATGGACCAGAATATCACACATCAGCTGCATCTGCCTCTGCTGTGGAGCCACAGGAAGACATGGATGTGCTAGTCCCTAATCACAACACACAAGCTGCAAAGCACAAGTGTCCTCATGTTAACCAATATCAAAACTGCATCTCCTTGTGTAATTAATCAAACAAATTGGAAGTCAATAGGAAATATAGGCATTTTTAGGGTCTATTTTAAACAACTCCCAGGTGATGAACTTACTGGTCCATCTACCTATGTACAAGTATACTGGTCTATCTGCCAGTGTGCAAGCCTACTGGTCTCTCTACCAGTATACAAGGCTATTATCTGCCAGCGTACAAGGCTACCATCTGCCAGTGTACAAGGATATTATCTGCCAGTGTACAATGCTATTGTTCTGAGCCTGCTTGATCATCTGCTAGCCTACTGTACCAGGCACTTGAAGTCAGACAGTCTGCTGTACCAGGTACTGGAAGTCAGCCTCTGCCTTGAGGCGCTTCTTGATCTCCACGTCCACCTGGTTACGAGCGTGCTTGAGCTTGACCTCCAGAGCAGCCTGTGCCACGTCTGACTTCACCAACAGCTCCTTGTTCTTCTTCAGCTCCAGCTCGGCATGGAGCCATTTCTTCCTTGTGGCCTCGAAGTTCTTCACCACCTCAATGAATTCTAGAAGGACGAGTGGAGGGGGGACAGTGAGAAGCAAGCAAGTCAGGAGTAAAGACCATGTGGTCCTGAAGACAAACAGGCTTGTGCTCGATGGATGTCACATACAACAGGCAACCACGCATGCCGTCCCCCCCAATGTTGACTCCATGGCTATGGCCTTGTCCTCTAGTGCTGCAATGATTATTTGAGGAGTTGGGATTCTATGCCATTTGACAGTATTTCTGACATGAATGTCTAAAATGATTATACTGCATAAGACCCAAACACCATCAAGGTATTCTCTAGGATGCCTGCAGGCAAACAAGTCATAACATTTTCGTAACGTTTTTGCCCTGTAGCCTACAAATCTCTCCCTAAACCTCCAACAGCGACATTGGAGTTTCATCTTAAACCGGAAAACACAAAAAAATAAAACTTACCGACTTCAGTATTAAGTGCGTTTCCTTCTGCTGCTATCCTGTCGAGGCAGAGGGAGAGTATTTCCCGGATCAACGCCTCTTCCATTATCGTCTATGGAGGGACGTAACGTTTCCGTTACGATTGTAACCTTCCTTATCGATTAATTTATTTACATACATTCATTCATTTTCAAACGGTTGCATTTTCGAACGTGACCTAGGCCTATATCCTACCTGTCAGCGGCCTGCAGCGTTCCAAGTCCTAGTCAATTAGACTACTTGATTTAAATATTCTGTGCCTGAACACGTGGTAGGCGACCGAGGCTACACAGGTGAAGTGAAATGAGAATGTTTTAGGAAGATTGTAACACATTGGCATAGTAAAACCCTGCACTGTGCTACAGCACGGCCACCGAACCAAGATTTCATTACCATGCGGAAGATGTTTATTATGGTGTATGTTACATTGTTTGCGGTTATGCAGATTATGCAGTTATTGCCGAGCTCAAATTGCCCATGTCACATAAAAAGAATGCCATAATGTTGGAATTAAGATTTCAGCAACGTAACATGCATGGTAGTTTCTTGCTAGCTGCGTGCCAAGTTTAGCCCGGATAATGCTAGGGTTGGGCTTTATGCAATAGCGACGGTCCAAATGTATCCTGCTGCAATATGTATAAGACCAGCGCGCCATCATTCCGAAGAAAGCCATGGTGGGTGATGTAGATGGAATGCTATTAATTTCATAGCCTAATATCGGCCTGTCACATTTATAGGGGATGGCAGGGTGATTATTCGCATCGTTTCCATTGGGGTCTCATTTGCGCATTCTGTGCGTAGTATTGCCGAAACCTCCTGTCCAAGGTGATGTATGTTTCTGCTTTGCTGGCAGCAGCTGTCAGACAGGTTCGGTATGGTAAGTGTCGTATTGATGTGTTGTCAAACTATAGTAATGTTCCCTCAACAAATCTCAGCTCCCCCTCCTCCGAATCAGTGTTTCCGCGTACAATGTTAGAAGCGAGGTGAAGTTAGGGACCGGGTGAAAATTACCCATACAATTTTGAAAAATTATGACTTATAATATTTTTATAGAAATAAAAACCAAACTGTCACCAGATTATTCTAATAATGTCTGGCCTACTTCCACACCCTTTATTTTTTCAATAAAGTTTTGAATAAAATTCCAATTAATCGCTAATCTATGAAAATAGCATGAAATCCTCGCTAATCTCAATATCTTTTTCAAAATTGTTTAAAAAAAATCTCAAATATACACCAGATTATTCTAATAATGTCTGGCCTACTTCCACACCCTATACTTTTCCAATAAAGTTTTTAATAAAATTCCAATTAATCGCTAATCTCTGAAAATAGCATGAAATCCTCGCTAATCTCAATATATTTTTCAAGTAAGGAAAAGTAAAGGATGTGAAAGTAGGCCAGACATTATTAGAATAATCTGGTGTATATTTGAGATTTTTGGACACAAGTTTGAAAAATATATTGAGATTAGCGAGGATTTCATGCTATTTTCAGATATTTGAGATTTTCTATCATTTAAAAAAAGGTTTTATTGAAAAATTAAAGGGTGTGGAAGTAGGCCAGACATTATTAGAATAATCTGGTGTGTATTTGAGATTTTTTGAAACAAGTTTGAAAAAGATATTGAGATTAGCGAGGATTTCATGCTATTTTCAGAGATTAGCAATTAATTGCGATTTTCTATCATTTTTTCTAAAACATTATCGAAAAAGTAAAGGGTGTGGAAGTAGGCCAGACATTATTAGAATAATCTGGTGTATATTTGAGATTTATTGACACAAATTTGAAAAAGATATTGAGATTAGTGAAGATTTCATGCTATTTTCAGAGATTAGCGATTTTTTATCATTCTTTTAAAAACATTATTGAAAAAGTAAAGGCTGTGGAAGTAGGCCAGACATTATTAGAATAATCTGGTGTATATTTGAGATTTATTGACACAAGTTTGAAAAAGATATTGAGATTAGTGAAGATTTCATGCTATTTTCAGAGATTAGCGATTTTTTATCATTCTTTTAAAAACATTATTGAAAAAGTAAAGGCTGTGGAAGTAGGCCAGACATTATTAGAATAATCTGGTGTATATTTGAGATTTTTTGACACAAGTTTGAAAAATATATTGAGATTAGCGAGGGTTTCATGCTATTTTCAGAGATTTGCGATTTTCTATCATTTAAAAAAAAGTTTTATTGAAAAAGTAAAGGGTGTGGAAGTAGGCCAGACAATATTAGAATAATCTGGTGTGTATTTGAGATTTTTTGAAACAAGTTTGAAAAAGATATTGAGATTAGCGAGGATTTCATGCTATTTTCAGAGATTAGCAATTAATTGCGATTTTATATAATTTTTTCTAAAACATTATTGAAAAAGTAAAGGGTGTGGAAGTAGGCCAGACATTATTAGAATAATCTGATGTATATTTGAGATTTATTGACACAAGTTTGAAAAAGATATTGAGATTTGTGAAGATTTCATGCTATTTTCAGAGATTAGCGATTATCATTCTTTTAAAAACATTATTGAAAAAGTAAAGGCTGTGGAAGTATACCAGACATTGTTAGAATACTCTGCTGTTTGTTTGAGGTTTTATAGTCATAAAATCATTATAAAAGTCATTTTTCAAAATTGTATGGGTAATTTTCACCCGGTCCCTAACTCGACGCTGCAAAGTAGCGTCTTCTGAATGTGAGACGAATGTCGAATATTAAACTAACTTCACCTCAGTAATGTTAGAATCGGAAGCAGCTTGACTATTTTGCAATACTGAAACAGCTATAAAGTAATGTTGATGTTCAATAAATTAGAGATTCAACGTGCCTTACCAGTTTCTACTTCTAATCTTCTTCACTGTTTGTTCAAACAGTTTGTTCTGAATGAGCAGAAAACTTACCTACGTAGCCTTTCTCAGCGTGAGAAATACAAGGTGTTGCGTGAGAAAATGGCTTAAATGCGTCAGTCTCACGGCGAATACGTGAGACTTGAGAGCCCTGTGTTCAAGTCGGTACTGAGAGAAGAAGTTTGTAAGACAAACCAGTTATGTTACTGGAAACTGCCTCTCTGGAAATCTCTTCATAAAAGCAGACTCTTATGTATTTTATTGTTTAGACTGTTAAACCACCTTCAGGGGTTTTACAAGTTTACAACCTTTTGGCTTGCCAGCACTTCTCTTAATTGTTATTTAACAATGTGCGTTGGATGTGGTTTTGTTCCACTAGAGGGCACTGTGCCCATTCATTCAAGGGCAGCCAGGTGCTGTCTCGGATGGGTGTGTGGCCTCTGATTAGGAAGACTGTATTTGAGCAAAGCTTTGTTGTGTCTGGTTTACTCAGTGCAATGGTAAATAAGCAGTCTGGACATATCAAAGGCTTTATTTCATAAAATATTTGAATCACTGAGGTCATGAAATCACATAATTAATAATTTATCAAAAATGTTGCTCACATTGGTGTTGTGTCAGTTTACTGCTCAAACACAGTGAAATCATAGATGGTTTTGCCTTCGCCTCACTATCACTGTGCTACTCTTATCAGAGACAGACTACTGAAGTGCTGTTAATCGATTTTGGACTGAATGCACCAGCAAAACATTGTTTTGTTTTTGTTAACCCTTGTGTTATCTTCGGGTCATTCTGACCCATCAGTCATTGTGACCCACCGTCGTATTGCGACAGATTTACCGCATACAAAGACAAAGTGAAGCATTTTCTTTTAACCGTTGGGCTGTCTCAGACCCCCCACATTGCAAAGGTTAAAAGAAAATTATTTTAATTTGTTTTTGTATTGGGTAAAATTGGGTAAACACAACGATGGTTCGTTATGAACCTTTGGGTCATGTGACCCGAAGGCAGCACGAGGGTTAAGGAAGGGTAGATAAATTGTACCGCCTCAGATGCAAATATACATCCAGGTGGATGATAATGTGAAGTATTTCAGGTGAGCTTTCTCCCTCACCACCACCTCCACTGTCACCATCAAACATTCCTTATAACAGAGCTCCTATTTGAATGAAAATGGACCAAAGGTATTTTTAATGAATCCTTTTGTATAAAGCAATTTCTGATTCATCTTGCTCTTTTACTCACCTCTCTATCTTCCACTCCTCTCTCTCTGTCATCTCTCTTATACACACTTTTATTCTTTCCTTGTGCTGCTCGCACCCCCTCCACCCCCGCCCTCCTCCCACATGCATATAATTCCACATTTTTAAGAAATGGAGGTTTGCTCTCTAAATTAAACACTCTCACCATGCCATGTTGATAAAAATGGTATTCCAGTAGTGCGAGTTGTGTAGAATACACAATATGTTATTCTCGCAAACACATTGCTATATGCATTGTTTATTAAACCCTAAAATAATCAGCAGGCGATAAGACATTTGATTCATTTGGCACATTAATTTACAGTAAACATTTAGTTATGAAAGGCATCATTTGGGGATTGATTGACATTGCAAATGATTGTCCTCGTATTAACACTTTTAACGGACTCTAATGTCGGTGGAAAGAAAATGCTTTTTGCAACATCACCTCTTTATGCAAACCATATTAAAGTGCATATGATTTTGGTCTGAGTTCCACTCCTGTTGATTAGTTTTGTTGAAATGAAAGCATTTGACATTCAGCAAGATTTTGTATGTTGATGTTTATTAGTCCCATGGAAACACAATAAGCTAATGCACTGATAAGGCTGGAATTAAGTTTGCCTGAACTGCAACATCAATACAATGGAATTCAAATTAACATTTGCAAAATTACGTGTCAAACTCATGCATAATTATACAAATGTCAATCCAAACTGGTGTGCATATACTGTAGGCCTACAACTAAGACTGAGGTCAGATGCCATGAGGAAGCACTGTGTATATGTACATGCTCCATATTACATGAGGGCTTTAATGGTTTAGGGGTAATGTTTTGGGTAAAGAAGGGATAAGTTGTTAGAGATTTTGCATCAAAAACTAAAAACCTCCATCCTATCAAACTCCAAACAGCAGTGCAATGTCATCTCAGTTTGTCAGAGCCCCTGGATTCTTCCGCATTGCAACAATTAGCATATATCCCCAGCTGCTGACTGCTTCCTTTCTGGGTGTTTATTTCTTTGAGATCTTAAAGGTTTGTTTGGCCTCTTCCCAGGTTGTGTTAATCACTAGCTCACCAGCACATGCATATTTCTCCTTCTTTATCTTGTTGCATATAAGATTAGTTCTATGAAGCTGAGAACCTCACATGACCTTATTACTTGGCAAAAAAGAGAGTGCAAATTCTCAATGTTTATATAATTTGACCCCCAGTATAAGCCGTCTGTATTGTTAGTGAAGAGATGTGCTTGAAATGTAATGAGGTGCCACTGAGAGTCAAGGTGGTTTAGCTGAGGGATGTACACCACTGGCTTTGCTCACTGTTTAGATTCACATCATATGCAATTATGGCTTTGGTGGTTTCCCTCCCAGTGATTTTACAGTGTTGACCTCCTCTTCCTGCCTGCTGCTGCTTGTCCTCATAATTCATTCATATTGGTGTCATAGTCAAGAACACACATGGCCCACATGTGGCTGGTGATAAAAAGCACTGTGGCTGAACAAGATCAGAGTACCGTATTTTTCGGAAATAAAACCGCAGCTTGTACCCCGATTTTACAGTTTTCTTGTGGTTGTACGGCTTGTATTTCGAAGCAGCATATTCACCTTATTCCGGAAGTCATGATGGACGCGGCCATCCGCGTAATCTCATTTCCGGTTTAGTTACTTTCTGGTTTATAACGGTACTAATTTAAGGCTAATAGAGATGGACAGCGTCAACTGTGCAGTTTGTGGCTGCCATAACAGCTGGAGAAAACGTAATCTGACCCTGTCTTATCATTGTTTTGAGCATGGAAAGAAGAGGTCCGAGTGTTGTGGGCCGACATACTTTGCACCGACCTCCAACCAAAGTTGAGGATCTGCGTCCCTGGCTGAAGGCGCTGAATTAAAAAAACCCACCGAAGTTTCCTTTTGTCTGCTCGTATTACACACTTTATGTTGCAAGTGATGAGATAAACTATCTATATTTGGGTGTGCTTTGCCTTCGGCAAGGGCACAACCTTTGTTCTCTCACATATATATTATTATTGTTTTTTTTGCCCCCCTAAAACTCAGTCAATATTTGGCCTACATAGACAACGTAGGTGTCAAAAGTTTCGTCTTGTTAGCGATTGAGTTGCTTCTATTGGAATTTACGTTCCGTTGCATGGTTTAGGCTCAAGTTAAGTTTTTGTGGCGAAACGTGAAGCTAACGGTGGCTAATTTGCTAGCCACAGTCACTGACGTTACTAACGTCACTAACGTCACGAAAACACGCGTGACTACCTTTGGCAGAACATTCGTTTCGCATCTGTTAACTTGGGGGATAGCTAGGCTAACTATAGCTTTACTGCAAGGCAGCTGCAGAAACGCCACAAGCAAAGAGGCCAGGGTGATAACTATTTACTCATTTTACTTTGTGATATGACACACAATTGTGATGTGTAATGTACAGTATAAGCTGATATTATTAAGGAAGTACATCTACTTTCGGAAACAGTAGTCTACTATTTCACTGACGTATTAGCATCATGACATTAGCCTGTGTTGCCCGGGCAACACATACTACAGTGGTCTATGATGTAGCGTTATCTGTTTTCAATCGTTAAAATAAACATTCCTCACATATACATTTTCGTTGTAGGATTTATTCTGACATTAGTAAACGATTTGTTGGTGAAATTACCATTACCTGTGGTATCACACCAGTGTAGCTCACTGCAACGCTGTAGCTTACGCGAGACACACTACAAAAACATCTACACTACACAGCTGTTTAGGAAGTCAAACGGCGACAGAACATGTTCGGCACTCCCCTTACTTAAATCAAAAGTCTATCTAACTACTAACCTGAACTTCATTGCCACAGCCTAAACGTTGTCAATCTGTTCATGAAAATAATTAATTTCAGCCTAAACCGTACAACGGAACGTTTAATCGAATTCAACCAACGCAATCGCTACCAAGACGAACACAGCAGTAGTCTAGTACTGTACTGTAGTAGTAGAATTTACCGGGGCAGCTTCTCCACACAGGGCTATATCGCATTTTGCGTTGTTACTGACAATGATCGCTACCAGTGATCTTTTTATGAATGAGCGATTTTCCACTAAATAAATGTCAAGCTTATTTACGTTTTTGGGGGCATATTTTCAGTTAGCAGATGGTACTGTTTGAATCGCGATTCTATCTTCTGCCGGTAACGTCGTAGAATAATCTTCAAAGGGGGTTCTTTATTAATGAATGAATGCAATATGAGTAGGCTAAATGCCTGAAAATATCACGAGAAGGGAAAACTTAAAAGGACGTTTAAGTCATAGAGATTAGGTCCATTTTTACACTGGTCTGCCAAATGTATTCGTTTTGATTCAGCTATGAGGCTGCGTCTTGCAGGGGAAATGAGAAGACATCATATTTCATTCTACACTTCACTCGTATTTTGAGTTGTAAATGAGCAGCAAAAAAAAGATGCTTTTAAATCTATGTAATATTTATACATAAGAAGTAGTCCCTATGCATTTTTATATAAAATATACAGGAATATCAGTTGTAAAAATGGCATTAAAATCCCTGTACAACCGACGCAAGCAAGCACACCCTACAATTTCCCCAGAAATTGTACCCTCTCTAGTTGTTGGAATGCTGCTTCAGCATTCCAAGTATTGTTCTTTGAATCTTTATTCAACTTATTTTTATTATTATTATTTATCTTCTATTTCTTCCGTGGCACCTTTCAGCGCCTTCAAATCTTCAGCTATTAAAACCGTTCAGCTATCAAAAAATTCAGCAGTTTCAGGCCATGGGTGCTATGACTTTTCAGCTTTGTACCTCTTATGCTTGAATTAATATAAATCAATATTCATAATATTTTTAAGATGGGTTTCCAATGGAGTTTTCTTTCAAATCCTCTCAAACTTCTTTAAACTTCTTCAACTTCCAAATCCTTCTTCTTCCTCAATCTTTCAGCTAGAGCCACCATTTAACCCTTGTGTTATCTTCGGGTCATTCTGACCCATCAGTCATTGTGACCCACCGTCGTATTGCGACAAATTTACCGCATACAAAGACAAAGTGAAGCATTTTCTTTTAACAGCTAGGCTGTCTCAGACCCCCCACATTGCGATGGTTAAAAGAAAATTATTTTAATTTGTTTTTGTATTGGGTGAAATTGGGTAAACACAACGATGGTTCGTTATGAACCTTTGGGTCATGTGACCCGAAGGCAGCACGAGGGTTAAACTTTAAAATGTTGACAAAACCCTAAACTATTTTTAAATAATTCAGCTTTTTGATATCTATTCAACTTTTTTCAATATCACTGATTATGTTTCATGACTTTTTCAAGACGTTTCTGAGATTTACATGGGTGTTTACGTGAAACCCTAGAGTGCAGACTGAAACGCTTAGAGTGGAGGGCAGCTTCGGATGTCGTTGAAAAAATATTTCTAGTTTGCCAGCATTGCCACAATTTTCGCTCTTCATGCTTCATTTTTGGATCAATAGATAGCTAATTTTGTGCTGGTCGTAGACAGTTGTCTATTGAATCCAACAGAAGTACACATTTGTTCAGAGCCCCACGAAAGCGAGACAAAGTCCAACTCTCGCCCCATAGAGACCAATGCAAATCTGGTGACAAAATCGTCAGAGAAAGCAAAAAGAACAAGATTTTGAAACTGCCGGTAGAGTCGTATTTCTGACTGCACAGAAATATGAAGGACATCTCTGGTTTGGGCAGAGTCTTGGGTCTCGGAAAATATCCTTATTTTTTGGATTGGACGTATAGTTTTGCGTCTAGGTCAACTTGTTTGATGTGTGGATGCTAGGTAAATGTTCGTCGATCGGCGATATTGACAACAGAGGTTAAGGAACTTGTCTTTAATCAAAAGATTGTCTACGTTTTCAATTTGAAGCAGTATCTACCTTACTGTAGGAAATCTCCCATTGCATCCTCTCTAGCTTCGTCGGCTAAAGATGGACGACAATGACGATGCATGCATTATTCACGCCTACGGTGTTAATACAGTCTGTAAAAATACCACTTTGACACACTTGCAAGAAATGATCCGCTGGCTAGATGTAGCATGATCTTATTTACCACCCACAATAGTTCTGCTTTTTTTGCAGCAGCAGCATTCTGAGTTAGAGTAGCTAGCTTTTCCAGTTGCACAACAAAGTCACATAATGTGACGAGATTGAATTTAAAAAGCTCACCAGGGACAACGACAACATCGGCAACCCTGCACTATGGATTATTATTTTGATGTCATCTTTAAATTAAGTGTCTGAACAGGACTGGTTGCGCAGGCACACATGATTAGTTTCTCCTTCATCTTGAACCTAAAACCTAGATTCTAGGTTAGAAATGTTGACAATGACCAACAGTTGCTACGTTACAAGAAACAAGGAACCAATCCGATTGGCCAACGCTCTTCACTGTTCAAACTTTTTTCTGTTTCTACATCTTTCAATTATTAATACTTTTCAGAATGGGTTTTATTCGCCAAGAAACATCACACAGACAAGGAATTTACTGTGGCAGGAAGGTGCACACATTAAACATATAAGAATCTTAAATAAGAAGTGTACAAGTCTAACTAATACTAAGGGTTTAAAAATGTAAAAGGTTTAGAATGAAATAAAACGGCTCTAACATAACGCTTTAACATTTATGAAATTAAATAAGATACCCTTTTCATCACTCTTTTTTCTCCTTTTTCAACCGTGAGAAAATATTACAATGCATAACAATGACAGATATACTTTTAACACTGTCTCACCATTTTGGTTTCAAAGCAACACTTTTTTTCACCTTCATACTGCTGACATACTTTTGTCTGCTATGATATTGATAACTGTTATGCAATATACTCTTCATCACTATATTTGCTCATTTTTCTAACTTCAAACTTTTTTCTGTTTCTCAATCTTTCATTCTTTAATACTTTTAACGCTTAAAAATGTATGAAAGTCAATAAGATACTCTTTTCATCACTGTTTTTTCTCAATTTTCAACAGTAAGAAAATATCGCAATGCATAACAATGACAGATAAACTTTTAACACTTTTTCTCACCATTTTGTTTTTAAAGCACATACCTCTTTAAAGATGTTTGTAAAACCTTCTTCACTATTCAAGCCATCAAAACAATCGTTTCAACTGCTTTCAGCAAACACACATTTTCTTCAGGAAATGTACATTTACATTTTACATTTACATTTAGTCATTTATCAGACGCTCTTATCCAGAGCGACTTACAGTAAGTACAGGGACATTCCCCCCGAGGCAAGTAGGGTGAAGTGCCTTGCCCAAGGACACAACGTCAGTTGGCATGACCGGGAATCGAACTGGCAACCTTCGGATTACTAGCCCGATTCCCTCACCGCTCAGCCACCTGACTGCCTGTGTGTAAATGTACCTTTCTAGTTTAATCTAATTTCTCCTCCTGGCTGGCTCGCCAAATTATGTAAGGGGCACTTATTATAAGACAAAGTGAAGTGCTGCCTTTCTAAGGAACTTTTCAAAAAGAAGAGAGAGAAGAACAAATATAGAATAGTTTACTCAGATTATTATTATTATATTTCACGAGTTCAGTAATCACACCATAGATTGAATAGATAGCTTTTATTGAAGCAGAGCTGGTAGCAGAGCCAAGCCCGATGGTGGAGGAGGCCGGTAGCAGAGCCGGGCCTGGTGTCCGGGCATGGACTCGGGGTGTGGCGGAGAGTCCTAATGGGTCACGGCCGAGCAGCAGCTCAAGCAGATCCCCTGGGAAGCCTGGATAGATGACAGGGAGAAGCAGAGAAGGAAGGGTGGGAGGGTGACAACAACATGCTAGCACAGGGACCAGAGGAATGGAAGATACTTTATACAGAACTCTTAATTGACCAAAGGGAGTTTGGTCGCATTCTTCTGTGCTTTACTGGGCTGATGCGTATTAGTTTGATTGGAGAAGGAGGAGTCTTGGTGTGCCACCTTCCTCCCGAACTTTAGTTAACCCTTTCAGGCCTAACTCCATTTCACATAAGTTGAGTAAATAAAGAAAATACAATGACCTCAGAGCTCTGATGAAATAACCCCAAAATAATAAACCAAAGTGCATCTACCCGGGTAGTATGTTTTTGTGTGGTGAGATCTCGTGCTTATCTGTATGATGCAATGAAGGAATGGTGAGTAGAAAACAGTCCGTGTTGCAGGCAAGATGACCATGCACGCCCTCTGCTCTTCTGCTGCCCGTGTCCAATGGCGAACTCATCCAATGGAACCAACCCTCAAATCATGCACCCAGAAAAACAACAACCTGCATAGCAGGGCAATATTCAATTAATCTCTCAATAACTTTACCAGATCTGGGAATATAACTCTTATTAAATCTTTGCATTCACTACATACATGAAACTCAAGCACTAGCATATCACGTAGTAACATAGCTTCAACATAGCATGGAATGGCTTCAAATCATTAAACTCACGTTCAACTCCGATTGGTTTTTGTTTCTAACTTATGCAGTACACATCATCAATACATTTTCACACAATGCATTAAACAACTGAATTAACAACAGAATAGAAATATAGAGAACTTCACGTGCTTGACTCACTAAACACATCTATCATGCTGTCTGCTAGTAACACAATGACGAACACGTGTAAAACGCTCACCGGAGAAAAAGAATAGTAGAGGAAAGTAAACTCCTTGTCGTAATTTCGACCCGTTGTTCTGCTATTTCTTCCTTAGAAGTAGGTTTGGTGGGAAAACCCTTTTAACTAGCTCTTCAATGTTATCTTTAACTTATCTTAATATCTTTAATATAGCTTCAGCTCACGATCGTTCTGCTGTAAAACGGTTTTCTTCTTCTTTCCAAAATCAGTGGCAGTTTCCCCTCTATACAGCACCACCACTGCTACTGCCACCTACTGGACAAATATGGTGTGCAGAGGAACATAACTAAGTAGGCTATTTTCGAGTGGGTTACATATGTAGCCTACGAAGGTGTCCGTGGCAGAGACTCAAGAGAGAGAGAGACTCAAAAATGTCCGAACCAAGCACCAGCGAGGAGGTTGGTAGCTAGGAAGATTAGCCAGCCATTGTAATGCTGCCAGATTTGCAGCATTACAATACTTATAGGCAACTAGTCATCATATCTCCCGCTCCATGAAACACATGTTAATGCTTAGTAGTAGGCTACATATATATGGCTCTTTAATGTATTTGCATTGTGCTAAAATGCGTTCATTTTCAATGGGCATAAACTGGTGCAGCCCACATTTTTCAACATTAAAGATCCTGTAAAGTGGACCTGAAAACGAGTTTTAAGTTCGCCACACCACAGAATAATGTGTTATTAACTACCCATCCAAATTCGAATGAAAAAATAACACCGACAAGTATGTTAAATTAGGCTTTGAAATAGTGAAAAAATCAGCAGTCTTCTCTGCTTGAGACTGGGGGGGCGTGTCGCCTGAAGGAGCTGAAGCTCCGCCCCTCGCTGCCTAGTGCCTACCTCCGACCCAGATAATAGACGATATGTCAAGCCGAAACAAAACCATATAGAATTTGAATTTATTTGTTCAATGAGTGAAACATACAGATGCATATAAATGAAATGTTCCCCTGAGCTGTAACAGTAAAAATGGACACCAGAGACAGCAGACAGTGAGCTCTCCAACTAGGCTACTTCTAACACATTAGCTACCATTTCACCAAAATACCATCATTCTACACCGAGTAGCCTAATATCAATTTAGCGGTTTGCACTAACTCATAGCAGAGATACCTCTGGAAAAGTTATCTAGTATAATTATAACAAGCACACAGAACAGAGTGATGAACTGCTGGCAGTGGTGGATTGTCCAGGTGCGACCGGGAGGAGGAACGGCCGGGAGAGCGATGCTCGGTACGGCTCCGCGCTGCAAGAGAAGCCGTGTGTCCGCGAACCCCGCCTGTGTCTGGTCCATGTTAAAACTATCCGTTGTGAAATGGTCACTGCATTTAGTCATTTAGCAGACTCTCTTATCCACTGCAGAGGCGGCTGTTGGAGTTTATCCGAAGCTTTCCATCAGCGTGGCTCTTCACAAAATCTATCCACCTATTTTTCCTTTTATTATCAATAGGGAATTTAAATGGCGTTGCAGCGCAGCTGGAGTTCTTGCATCCAGGGAAGATGCAGTTGCGGTTGGTGGGAGACATCCTGAAGCTAGCTAGCTAGCTGATGTAGGCTACAATAACAGTACAGCAGGAGGAGCCATTCAGTGATCTGACGTAGATAGGGCGAAATGAGTAGATAGGGCATTTTTTGGCTCCGCCCATTAAAACCTGAAAACTGAAGAGAAACTTTTCTTCGGTCTAACTCCACATTTCAGTGCGACAAAGTTTTAGCGCTTTGCACATGCTTTCAGGAACTCATTTCACACGTATATAATGTACTTAGAAGCAAAACATGGAATTTACTTTACAGGATCTTTAACATTTCAATATAACAAGTCATTATGGCCTTTGGAAAAATGTTTTTTTTGGGGGGGAGGTGGGGTCGTGCATTATAGACCCCTGTGCCTAAGCTTTTGTCCTTAATGAAATGGAATGGAAGAGAAACTGTTCTTCGGTCTAACTCCACATTTCAGTGCGACAAAGTTTTAGCGCTTTGCACATGCTTTCAGGAACTAATTTCACACGTATATAATGTACTTAAAACATGGAATTTACTTTACAGGATCTTTAACATAGCCCAATACATAAATTGACAAATTTCAGTGCACTGGTTAGTGCAAGTTCTAATGCTAAAACAATAAAATTCGCAACCATGCAGTTCGTCAGCGATGAAGTAAGCAAACAGCGCTTGATCGGCCATGACTGACGTCAACGCAGGAAACCACGAGAAGCTGGAATGTCCGACTTTAAGGAGGCGTTTTTAACTCCTCCCCGACTGCAAGCGGCAACTCTCGCCGGTCGTTTCATGCAGCCGCAGTGGATGTCGAACGCACCTGATCACCATGCCTTCTGTAAGCTCTGTCGCATTGATACATTAGTCCAGGGGTTCCTAATCCTGGTCCTCGGGCCTCTCTGTCCTGCATGTTTTAGATGTTTCCCTGCTCCAACACACCTGATTCAAATGAATGGTCGTTCACAGGAATGGTCGAAGCCTGATAACGACCATTCATTTGAATCAGGTGTGTTCTGCCAGGCACTCTTCCTTAACATCATTTTTTGCTCCGAACACAACAACAGCGAATGATAAAACAACCGCTGCTGAGCTGACCAAATTATATATTTTCATTTTTATTACAATTGAAATAGTTTGGGGAATGGTACTGTCTTATTTTCTTATTTATCTTTTGACTAAACTTGTCTCACCAAAGACAACTGAAAATCAGTGCACTTGTATTGGATTTGTATTCAAATTTCAAATGTTAACATAAATTATGTTTTTGAAAAAACAATATTTATTTATTTCATGGGACTTTTATTTGCTCAATTTTCTTTACTCAACGTTGTCCTGAGGGCAGACACGTTTGTGATTGGTTTAATATGAGAGCCAATCGCAAGAGAGGAGAGAATTGCAGAGGCAGGGCCACCATTTTCAATCTTTCAACTGTCTCCTCTGGTCTCAGGGCAGGTTGTCTGAGGGCAGGTGAATCTCCTGGTCTCAGGGCAGGTTGTCTGAGGGCAGGTAAGTCTCTTCTGGTCTCAGGGCAGAAGTCGTATTTTTCTGTTCTCAGGGCAGGGAGTCAACTGTCTCCTCTGGTCTCAGGGCAGGTTGTCTGAGGGCAGGTGAATCTCCTGGTCTCAGGGCAGGTTGTCTGAGGGCAGGTGAATCTTCTGGTCTCAGGGCAGAAGTCGGGTTTAGGGGGTTAGGATTAAGGTTGTGCCGTGCACTGCAGGGAGCGCTGCCTGGAAGGCGCCATTGAGGGCTCAAATTTCCATCAAGCGAAAAAGAAGTCAGGGGAGAGATAAATGCAGCCAAGACTTGTAAATAGGAAAGAGCAAGATGAAAGGACATGTTAGTTTTCTTATTATTATTAAACTATGTTACCCCATTTTGATGCCTGTTTACTTCACCCTCCAGTGTTGTTAGACATGCTGAAGTCAGTATACAGTGTCTTTTTCTAATTTCAGAATATGGCGACACACTGGGTGAATGGGGTTAAAAGACAGTTGAAGAAGCCACGTGACTCCAGTGTCCACCAAGATGTTGTTATTATTAGTGGGGATGCCAAGGAGTTCATGGAAGGTTATATCAACCAAGTGCAGGAGAAGGAGCATTGCTACTTCAGACCCCTGTGGAAGAAATTGCGATTTCCGGTATGTCTGCCCCCGGCAGGACTATTATCACTATGGCTGTGACCGTGGGAATCATTCTACTGGCAAAAGCAATGGGGAAGCCACAAAAACCCGGGCCAATTCTTGCAAGGCATACATCTCTTTCAAAGTCATCACGGACGCCGGAATATCAGGTGCCATAATCCAAAAGATGCTACAGCACACTGGTCATGACGAGGATAATTCTAAAGAGAAGAACTGCATCCACCCAGACCTGCATTCCCTGGTCGAAATATGGCTTCAACAGGGTTGGTCTACTTCTGAGATCTTAATAAAAAGCCATGATTGGGCTCAACAAAATGGGCATGTGGATAAAAAAGACCACTGGTTTTACTTGACCCCTTATGACATTCGGCTTTTAAAGAAAAACCTCAGAGGTGTGACTGACAGTGACTCTGTCAGTGTGGACCATTTGTTTTCCACAGAACACAGAGACAACATCTGTTTTTATCAGCCACTTCACAATGAACAACCATTCATTGTAGTTGTACAAACACCATTCCAAAAGCAACTGTAGGAAGAGAACCCCCATCCAATGGTTTTCATGGATGCCTCATACAAAGGCATAACAGCCTACGGGTATGCATTTTATGCACTGTTATTGATAAACAAAACTGGAAGAGGCGTGCCATTTGCCTATTTTATCCTGAGCAAGGAAACCACTGCAACAGTAAAGGCCGAATTATACTTCTTCGACTCCGTTACGGACGGACGGAGTCGGACGGATTGGTTGAATTTATAGTACTCCGAAGGGTGTGGGTGCTGAAAACACTTCACTGCCAGAAGAGTAGGTGGCGCTGCACTGCGATGCTAGCTAGGTTATCGAAAAGTCTGAGCAAATTTACAATTTAGCCGTTTCATCAATAAAACAAGAACATTTTCAGCAACTACACTGCCCATTTCTCGTCACATTTTAATTCAGATGCTTATTTACATGTACTGTTTAGCTGAAATAGGAATTGTAAACTTACAGCAATGGCGGTCAAAGGATTCTGTTCCGTCTTGTTGGTCACTGCAAACCCGCCCCTGACGCAAGTGGTTCTTAACCCTCGTGCTGCCTTCGGGTCACATGACCCAAAGGTTCATAACGAACCATCGTTGTGTTTACCCAATTTTACCCAATACAAAAACAAATTAAAATAATTTTCTTTTAACCTTTGCAATGTGGGGGGTCTGAGACAGCCTAGCTGTTAAAAGAAAATGCTTCACTTTGTCTTTGTATGCGGTAAATTTGTCGCAATACGACGGTGGGTCACAATGACTGATGGGTCAGAATGACCCGAAGATAACACAAGGGTTAATACGGACCAATCACAGCCAAGGGGTATCCGTAAAATGACGGACGGACGGATGGATAGTCAGGAAAATCAGGAGGTGCACGTCGAGCTCTCCGAGGGGCTCGGAGAGGGAGTTCCTTGTCGGAGAGGGCGTTCCCTGTGTCCGTCTCCGTAAAAACGGAGAAGTATAAATCGGCCTTAAGCCTCTGCCTACAGAAGCTTCAATTGAGTAACCCAAGCTTCTATCCAAGGTCAGACAAAAGTTAACAACATTGTTATGCTGTTTTTGTTATTTTCTTTGTAATTAGAACGACAGGAAATATGCATGTTTGAATCTGAAAATACTACTGCACTGAGCAACAGCTTTTGAATTTTGGGTCTCACTAGGTTCTTAACTCTCTATTCTGAATTGTCTTGATACAATGTTTACACTGTATACTATACACTATGCTTTTGGGTGTGGTGCAACTTTTTCTCTTTATTTTCTTTCTTTGTTAATGTTACAGGTCAGTGATGATGGACCGTGACTTGAGAGTGCTTAGCCATCAAAAGCGTTTTCCCAAATGCAAAGCTTCTCCTTTGCTGGTTCCATGTGCTTCAGGTAAGTCGATGATTATACGATATCACAATTTTAATGGAAACTGCCATGTGACAGGCTGACACAACATATATCCCTAATGTGCATCTGAAGCAATTTATGATGTTATAGGCTGTCAACCGGTGGCTTGTGAAGACAGATGGAGGTCACCTGACACCTGAACAAAGAAATGTGGTCATTCATGCAATGGCATCATGAAAGCCTGCCTGACGGTACTATATTTAGGGTTCCTCCGGTAGGAGGAACCTAATAATTAGGGTTCCTCCGGTAGGAGAACCCTATTGTTATTAGGGTTCCTCCGGTAGGAGAACCCTATTGTTATTGGTGGTATTATTATTTTTTACCCATGGGAGTCAATGGCAGCCCCTAGACCAGTACCGTAAAAAGTTGTGAAATTTGGCATGTTGAAACTGCAGACCATTAGTAACTACCATACCAAACATGGGCCGTGTGAGACAATAGGTGGCGCTACAGGCCACGCCCCAATATGTCAATTTTCAAATTGATGCCATTTGCAGGCCATAAGTCCCAAAATTCTGAAATTCATTACATATGCCTTATTTCTCATGAGGAATAAAAAAGCCTCAAGAAGCTATAACGGCCGCCATATTGGATTTTTCTGTACAATAAAGATTAAGGAAACGCGTTTTTTCCCTACTCCTCCTACATTTTTGGTCGAATTTTCTTCAAAATTGCCATAGATGATATCCAGACTGAGCCTCACAAAAGTTATCGTAGGGATTTCTGATTTTCAAAACCGTTTGTCCGGTAGAGCCAATCAAAATCTGCAACAAAGCAACCAAACAAGACGTTTGGTCAAATCTCAGCAAATCTTTGAGATATCAACACCAAACTTGGTATGTCACGTGGAAGACACTACAACATGTTACCATGTGCAAAGGCAACTTCATACCTCAAAAAATGATTGATATAAAGCAAATTGAATTTATTGCTAATGCTAAAATAATGCTTTACACATCCGCCGGCCAAAAACTGATACTCTGATTCAATCACTAGTTCATATGAAGACTCTTGAGAATGTTGAGTACACAAATCTGAGAAAAAGTTGACTGTAACATGAAAACTCGATTTTTAGTGAATATTTGAAACATGCATGCTTGGCTAATTTCTAGGGCTGTTTCCCCAAATCCTCTCTCCCTTTGCTCCTGTGCGCGCGTGCTCCACATTCTCACACACAAAAGGGGCCAGAGCCCCTTGACACACGCGCGAGCTTGGTACGACGCACAAGAAGAAGGCCATTTTATAGTTGGAGAAGACTTGAAGACAACGACTGACGAGACTCCTGCAGCCCTCAGAGATTTTCATTGTTACATTTGACAGTGAGTAATAAGAGCCTACAACGGCAGTACAAAACATGTATTTTAGCGTTTGTATTCGTATGATAACTTGAAGACTTTTATACTGTCGTAAACAGGATAGCAGCTAATCTATCTACTGTAGGCTAGCTGAGCTAAGAATATCTCTTTGTACAGACAGTATTACAGGCTAGCAAGTCGTAAAATCTTTAACATTATACTTGCTTCTGTGAGACGCGTTTGAAATTTGTATACTGTGCGTAACTATGCGGTTGGGTTGTTCTATTTCTACGGTCTTCACATCGTAAGTTATTCTTTTCCAAACTGTAGCTAGGTAGCCTAGTTTGCTGCACAGATAGAGCTACCTAGCATTAACCTGTTTACGCTCCTGTTTCGCCCGCGAGACAAAAATGCTGCCTCCCCCTTCCTCAGTTACGACGCACTAAATTCTAACAAATATATTTTTTAGACGCTACACATGTTATACATCGTTGGAAAGCTACGATTCTTGTGCTTCCATTGAAATAAACCAATTCAAGATCAAGTCACAATAGCAAGCAAAGTCAACGTCTTTTTCCGGTGAACATTCCTTCAACAATGCCAAAGAAAAAAGTTGTACTCACCCTAAGTTGTTCAAATAGGTCCAGGTGTGCAAATCATGCCATCAAAACTTGATCTGCGTAAGTCCCAAGGGTTCAAAGTATCTAACCATGTAAAGTAATTCGTCCAAATACAATGTTTTACGTTCATGAATAGCCATTATCCTTTGTTTCATTATGCAAGTTAGCCGACGGAAGAAACAACTTGTTCACATAAAAGTGTTATTTTGTCCGGTTTATCAACGGAGTATTTACAAAATGAAGGTCTCAAAATGTCCGTTGAACCCTCCCCTTTTGATTGACACCTTGTTCGACCCAATAGGAGCTTCCATGCCCCGTTGACAGCCCTCTAAAGCCAACTAGGTCTGTGCGTCCTGCCCCGCCCCCCCCCCCCCCCCCACACTCGTTCTAAACAAATTTCTCGAACTGGCTTCGACTGGCTCTGAAATTAGCTCGTTAGCCTTGTAGCTGACAGCTAGCTGAAAATGCCAATACCTCATTTGTATGCGTCTGTGGAGCCTTCAAAATAACAGTCGATTGCGCAATATGGTTGACAGAATCAGTGTTCTTTGTGCGCCAATCCTTGGAATCAGATAAAGCACTCCAATGTGTTCATGCTTCAGTTTTTGTGTTTCAGTATTACTAATTAGGGATTTAGCTATTATATATGATATTTCTAAGTACCAGAGATGGGCCAGAGATAACAATTATGAAAAATAATACCTTTTTATTTGACCTTGACCTTGGTTACAAAGGGTCATTTTGGAGTCTCCAAAAGACCCTTTTAGAAAATTCCTGGATGTATTCTTATAAAAACATGTGTCAAATATGAATATATTGTGGTATTATGTTTGACTTTTGATTTGAATTGGGTAAGGCTTCAACCTGTGGTCCAATTTAGTCTTCCAGATAATACCTACCACCTCTAGGCCTCTTCAGGCCTCTGTTTTCAAAACAAAATCTAGGCGGAAATATAAATTTTCACTTTCCTTGTGTTCAAGCTTCTATTACTCAACACTAGAAGGACTGACAGGGGTCCTGACAACAGGGGACATAACTTCAGAGTGTCAGCTTTCAAAAGAGATCATTTACATGCATGTACTCCAAATGGTTCAAGAACAGCTTCCAATTTACTTTGGGTATGCTGTTTAGGCGTTTTCAGGCAAATTTAACAGGAACATGAAAAGGTTAAACAAGTAGCAATGGTACCATGGTTGTTTTGCTTGCTAGCTTTGTTTGGGTTCATGGTTTGATCGTTTAGGAGTTCCATTGAAAGCCTATAGAGCTACAATACGTTTGTAATCGGCATGTTGTACTATGCTGCACGATTTCCCATCTCTTGATAACATTTTATATTTGTATCAATTTTATACACTAAATTGCCAAAGTATTCGCTCGGTTGCCTTTACACGCTCATGAACGTGAGTGACATCTCATTCTTAAACCATAGGATATGATGTCGGACCACCCTTTGTAGCTATAATAGTTTCAACTCGTCTAGGAAGGCTTTCCACAAGGTTTAAGAGGTTTATGGAAATGTTTTACCATTCTTCCAGAAGTGCATTTGTGAGGTCCAACATTGATGTGGAACAAGAAGGTTTGGCTCGCAGTCCCTGCTCTAATTCATCCCAAAGGTGTTGTATTGGGTTGAGGTCAGGACTGTGTGCAGGCCACTCAAGTTCGTCCACACCAATCTCGCTCATCCATGTGTTTATGGGCCTTGCTTTGTGCACTGTTGCACAGTCATGTTAGAACAGGAAGGGGCCATCTCCAAACTGTTCCCACAAAGTTTGGAGCATGAAATTGTCAAAATGTTGGTGAATTATTGCATTTCAGGAAATTAACTTATGGGTAGGAAATATTTAATGGATTGGGCTCGGCGGGGTATTTTGTCATCCATCCATTCCTACTCCATGCTCTTGATTATGTAATTGACCTACAGGTACATCTTCTAGGCTATGTTTATTTGTTTTAATTTTCTAATGTGAGTCAGTGGCTTGGCAGTATTTTAACAGTAAGGTTTGGTTATTTGTGTTAGACTGTGATGAACATGAATTTAAAGTAAAAACCATTTGCAAGATAAATTGTTCTCAATTGGTCTTAATTTGTATTTATAGTCGAGTCCGTTTCTCTGTTTACATTTTACAGACTTAAATTTGAATGTAGACAGTGTAAATTGAATAAAGGTAAATAATGGATGTCTAAATATTTTTAAGTACAGAGATTGGTGTTTTGAGAATCCTAACCATTTCAATATTTTCTTAAAGGTCTGTATACTAGAACTGTTGAGTATGAAGTTATGATAATGTAAGACTATGAAATTGTTAAGCAGTAGTGTGGTATGTTACATTTCATAGTTTTTGATGGTTTTTCTATGTGTTTTTTAGATGCCATGTTCCAGCAAGAGATCCAGGGACCAAGGATCCACTGTTGAGGTTAGACTTCCTTGTGGGAAAAAATGCTAAACCAGTGTGTTTAAGTGATAAGATTAATTGAGAAAAATGAATGTGAATGAGCATTTTTAACAATGTCTTTGTTACGGACCCATGTTTAAAATGTCCTAATTCAGTCTGTATAGTTGTGGTTGTGTGTTTTTTCTTTTCTCCCTTCTTTCTTTCTATTCGCTGCATGCAGGTATGGTCTAGTCAGCGTTTGTTGGCGGTTGGCTATCAGTCTCCCTATCTCGTGATTGGCAATCAGCTGCGCACTTCCAATCAGCGGTTTAGTTGTCAACATAAAATTACCACACTGGTCAGAGATTGCTTTTTGCTTTGGAAAGTTGCTTGTTTAGAGAGTTGTCAAGTCAGAGAGACTTCTTGTTGAAATCATTGTAAATGTTGTTATTATTTTGTTAGAATGGTTTGCTTCATAGTGAACCCTTTTAATAGAGCAGTTAGTGGTGCAGCGTTTATTCGAGGGTGGCGTTCATTCAAGGGCAACGTTTAATTGGTAAGAGAGATTCAGTGAATTGTAGCTGCAGTGCAGCCATAGACAAATACAGAATAGACAAGGAAGTCAAACAAAAGCCCAGTGTAAAATGTATGCCGCGCGTGTCTCTACTTTGTGTACAAATCTGACGCAGCATGCCGTAACATTCTTACAGCTTTCAAACAGAAACCTGTGCAGAAAGCACTCACCACCAGCAACAGATCTATAGCACGCAAACTTGGTGTTGATGAAAAGCACATTCAGGAATGGTTAAGTCAGCTACCTCCCCATATTGTATACAATATGTATAACTATCTATAGGCCTGAATGCAATTGTCGCAATTGCATTATAATAATGTATAATTTTTTTTCAAGCAATGTCTTAATTTAGAATTATATAATTGTATTCAGAATTATTACGTGACTTTATTTTGAAGGCCTTTTGGGACGCTCATGAGTGAGAGAGTCGACAACAGCAAGCGAAGCACAGACAATTTAAAGCTCTGATAAAAGTTTCAAGTTCAAGTTTATTATCATATACTCATAAACAGCATTTATAAGTAATGAAATTCTTTGTGCTCAATGTCCGTTCAACTTGCAGAATAAAAAAATTAAATACTAAAGAATGGAGAAAAAGGGTAGAAAAAATAAGAAAAATTGTAGTGCAAAAAGATATTTCAAGGACAGTTCAGCATCCTGATGGCATGTGTGAGAAAACTATCCCTGTATCTGCTGGTACAGGACCTTATACTCTTGTATCGCCTTCCAGAAGGCAGGAGGGAGAAAAGACTGTGGCAGGGATGACTAGGGTCAGAAATGATCCACTTGGCCTTTCTCCTGCACCGCTGGCTGTAAAGGTCCTGAATGGATGGTAATGCAGTCCTTGTAATACGCTGTGCAGATTTGACCACTCTTTGTAGTGTCTTCCTGTCCTGGGCAGTGCTGTTGCCAAACCATGTTGTAATGCCAGTATGCTCTCAATGGTGCACCGGTAAAAATTGGTCAGTATAGTGCAGTCCATGCCAAATTTCCACAGTCGCCGCTGAAAAAAGAGCCTCTGTTTCGCTGTCCTTGTAACCACACCAATATGGTGTCCAGCTCAGATCCTCACTGATGTTGATACCAAAAAATCTGAAACTTTTGACTCTCCACAGCTGTGCCCGCGATGTGAATGGGTGCATGTTCTCCCTGCAGCCGCCAGTAGTCCACTATCAACTCCTTGGTTTTTGCTACATTAAGCAACAGGCTGTTATGCTGACACCAGGATGTCATTGTTGTCAACTCTGCTCTGTAGGCAGACTCATCACCATTCTTGATGCAGCCGATAATGGTGGTGTCATCAGCAAACATAATGATAGTGTTGGACCTTTTTGTGGCTGCACAACCATAGGTGAACAGAGAGTACAACAGTGGGCTTAACACACAACTCTGTGGGGCACCAGTGCTGAGTGTTAGACTGGTGGGGTGATGTTACCTAACCGTACTGCCTGTGTCCTGTCCAGCTGCACATGGAAGGACTGATGTTCGGTCCTGTAGTTTTATGATGAGCCTGGATGGTACTATGGTGTTGAAAACGGAGCTGAAGTCGATGAAGAGCATCCGCACGTATATGTTGTTCTGATCCAAGTGAAAGAGAGCAGTGTTCAAGGCCAAAGCTACAACATCATCTGTAGACCTGTTCGGCCTATATGCAAACTGGAGTGGGTCTAATGCAGGTGACAGGCAGGATGTAATGTGGTCTTTGACTAAAGTCTCAAAGCATTTCATCACAACAGGGCAACAGGGCGGTAATCATTGAGACAGCTCACTGATGGTTTCTTAGAGACTGGGATGATGGTGGCCCCCTTGAACCTATTGGGGACGACAGACTGCGACAGGGAGAGGTTAAAGATGTCAGTGAACACCTCTGCCAGTTCAGGAGCACAGGCCTTGAGAACACAGCCAGGGATGTTGTCAGGTCCTGGAGCTTTATGCACATTCACTGTAAGTGATAAGTTTAAGGTTGTTATAGAGGTTGTTAGCAATCTAAGGAAACCTCTATTCCCTTGTGTAGGCTACAGCATGCAGCCAACAAAGTATGTTGTTTTGTGTCTGTATTTGACTTTGGTGAATGTTATTTACATGCTGCGCATGTCATTGCATGTTCATATTAAGCTAAAGTGGTCTTTATTTTCTCATTACAGCGTGAGTTTAGTTTTAACGGTGGATTTGGAGAAAAAGCTTCAAATAAATCTGTAGCAAGAAAGACACTTGTGCCTGCCAGTGTTTCATGGGATAATAGTATGCTACACTTGTAAATTACTTGTGTAATAAATACTGTGTTTTAATTTAACCAATTAAATAACCGTTTTCTGATTTTTTGGGGGAGGCGTTTAATCGAAGGTGCCATTTATTACACAATGTTCATTTTTGGTGCAGCGTTTATTCAAGGTCAACGTTTAATCAAAGAAAAACTGTAGTTTTCTTCCCAGCATGGGAAGGCCAAAGGATGTTTACAATTGTAGTAGGCCATTGATATGTTTTAAAAGTTCAGGGATGTAATTTGTTGGATAAGAAGCCCCCATCCCCCACTCCAGAGACAATTGATGACAGAGAGGTGCTGACATTAAGTTAAACATAGTCATGCGTTAAAGAGTAGAGTAAAAAATAGAGACAAAATGTGTACATGGATGTTGAAACTCAGTGCTCTGAGTTTGTGCATGTCAGTTTAGACAAACGTAGCCTTTTCAACCTCTAGGTTTAATTCTCTCTTTTATACATTTAAAGTTGGATTTGACATTTAACAGACATTTAATCATTTAGCAAGTTGTTTGACTCAAAAACCATAACGAAGTACATATGGTGTAAAAAATCTGCAGTCAAATTTGGCGAAATTGCTAGCTTGGATGTTATCTTTACATATAGATGGGTTGGTGGTTACAAACAATGAGGATGCGCACGCAGCTTCAAGGCAGAACAATGCCTACCATTTCACCTCTAGTTTATATGTTCCCACCCCCCCCCCCCTTCTGAATAAAGTTAGATTGATCTGATTTGTTGATATCTGTTGCTATGAAAACCATTTTAGCCAAGCTAACTAACATTGTTTTTAGCTAGCTGACATTACCATTCAATCACTAACAAAACACGAATAGAAATACTTTGCTAACAGTCCTCACGTGTAATCAAAAGCTTGTAGTGAGATCACATGCATGACCCCCCGAGACAAGCTTTCATGTTTGCATCGCTAGCATCTCGTCATATTACACAGCCGGAAGACAGCTAGATAATAAATATTGTAGCGTCACCGCCCTTGGGTACCCAGCATGCAGTGCACACCAAAAACGCAAATAGCTGTGGAAAATAGTTTGGTTACAACAGCTGTGCAAGGGATTTCAGTTGTTGTGTTCGTTCACTTAAATGTGTGTAATGTTATTGTTTTTTACTTAAGTTAATACTGTTGGTCACCCTGATTGTGCATGTTGTGTAGTTTAATGGGATCAGAGAGTCTGACCATGACAAAGTATTGTTAAGCTGCTGTACCGTCACAAGGTACACTTGCTAACAGCTGGACATTAGCTATACCTTGGTCCAGTTCCCTACATGACTCTTGACAGTTGTTTGACTGAGACTCTAGAGAGAGCTCAATTCAGGTAGAGTTCTAATAGCCATGGTCTTCTAACCAGTTTCAGTTTTGAAAACAGTGTGACTGTGTATGGTATGTTTTTTGGGCTACTTCTAATACTCATATGGCTGCCGCATTTATGCCTTGGCATGACCTGCGCTGGGATAGAGGGAAACAGCATGGATGGGGAAAGTGTGTGGGCAGAGCAAGCAGTAGTAGTACATAACCTACACACTTCCTTTAGTGAAGTGTATCCTCACTTTCATAAAGTTATTGTTGTAATCAAAGCTTTTAAAGAATGGATCTCTGCATGATGGGCCTGACCAGAGCACAGGTGGCCTGACACAACACGCTTCAAAGTTGTCACTTTCAAAAGGGTGGCATTTTAACCCTGTCAGTCCAACATGTCTAAAAGTTGGTACGCATGCCTTATTGCCAATGGGGAACAAATAAGTCTCAAGAACCCATAATGTCGGCAGCATGGATATTTCTCTACAGTGACAATTTGTGAAGAATTTCAAAAAATGACTTCAAATCAGCCATTGATCCAATTGTCTTGAAATGTTGTGTACATGTATGAAATACATGTCTGTGTCATGTCAATTTTGTAATGGTTTGCAATGCTGAGGAGGAACCCGCCATTGCTGCCTGCAGCTATATTTGGTGGTATTATTATGTTTTACCCATGGGAGTCAATGGCAGCCCCTAGACCAGTACCGTAAAAAGTTGTGAAATTTGGCATGTTGAAACTGCAGACCATTAGTAACTACCATACCAAACATGGGCCATGTGAGACAATAGGTGGCGCTACAGGCCACGCCCCAATATGTCAATTTTCAAATTGATGCCATTTGCAGGCCATAAGTCCCAAAATTCTGAAATTCATTACATATGCCTTATTTCTCATGAGGAATATAAAAGCCTCAAGAAGCTATAACGGCCGCCATATTGAATTTGTCTGTACAATAAAGATTAAGGAAACGCGTTTTTTCCCTACTCCTCCTACATTTTTGGTCGAATTTTCTTCAAAATTGCCATAGATGATATCCAGACTGAGCCTCACAAAAGTTATCGTAGGGATTTCTGATTTTCAAAACCGTTTGTCCGGTAGAGCCAATCAAAATCTGCAACAAAGCAACCAAACAAGACGTTTGGTCAAATCTCAGCAAATCTTTGAGATATCAACACCAAACTTGGTATGTCACGTGGAAGACACTACAACATGTTACCATGTGCAAAGGCAACTTCATACCTCTAAAAATGATTGATATAAAGCAAATTGAATTTATTGCTAATGCTAAAATAATGCTTTACACATCCGCCGGCCAAAAAAATGATACTCTGATTCAATCACTAGTTCATATGAAGACTCTTGAGAATGTTGAGTACACAAATCTGAGAAAAAGTTGACTGTAACATGAAAACTCGATTTTTAGTGAATATTTGAAACATGCATGCTTGGCTAATTTCTAGGGCTGTTTCCCCAAATCCTCTCTCCCTTTGCTCCTGTGCGCGCGTGCTCCACATTCTCACACACAAGGGGCCAGAGCCCCTTGACACACGCGCGAGCTTGGTACACGCACAAGAAGACGACCATTTTATTTTATCGTTGGAGAACTCCTGCAGCCCTCAGAGATTTTCATTGTTACATTTGACAGTGAGTAATACGATCCTACAATGGCAGTACAAAACATGTATTTTAGCGTTTGTATTCGTATGATAACTTGAAGACTTTTATACTGTCGTAAACAGGATAGCAGCTAATCTATCTAGGCTAGCTGAGCTAAGGATATCTCTTTGTACAGACAGTATTACAGGCTAGCAAGTCGTAAAATCTTTAACATTATACTTGCTTCTGTGAGACGCGTTTGAAATTTGTATACTGTGCGTAACTATGCGGTTGGGTTGTTCTATTTTTACATGTCATTGTTGATGTAATTTAAATTAGTACGGTGAGTTCCAAATGTGTCTTTCGATTAAACACTGCAGCGTGTATTACACAATGATCATTTGTGGTGCGGCGTTTATTCGAAGGCAACGTTTAATTAGTAAGACAGATTCAGTGAATTGTAGTTGCAGTGCGGCCATACACAAACAAATAGACAAGGAGGTCAAACAAATGCCGAGCAAGCTATAACCCTTAAGGCTAGTTTTTGCTTTTGTGGACGGCGTTTCAAATTTATGTACTGTACGTACCTACGGTTGGGTTATTCTATCTTTAGCTACATGTCATTGTTGATGTAATTTTGTTTGTTCGTTCCAAGTTTTTCTGACGGTCTTCACATCGTAAGTTATTCTTTTTGAAACTGTAGCTAGGTAGCCTAGTTTGCTGCACAGTTAGAGCTACCTAGCATAAGCAAGTAGCAATGGTACCATGGTTGTTTTGCTTGCTAGCTTTGTTTGGGTTCATGGTTTGATCGTTTAGGAGTTCCATTGAAAGCCTATAGACCTACAATACGTTTGTAATCGGCATTTTGTACCATGCTGCACGATTTCCTATCTCTTGATAACATTTTATATTTGTATCAATTTTATACACTAAATTGCCAAAGTATTCGCTCGGTTGCCTTTACACGCTCATGAACGTGAGTGACATCTCATTCTTAAACCATAGGATATGATGTCGGACCACCCTTTGTAGCTATAATAGTTTCAACTCGTCTAGGAAGGCTTTCCACAAGGTTTAAGAGGTTTATGGAAATGTTTTACCATTCTTCCAGAAGTGCATTTGTGAGGTCCAACATTGATGTGGAACAAGAAGGTTTGGCTCGCAGTCCCTGCTCTAATTCATCCCAAAGGTGTTGTATTGGGTTGAGGTCAGGACTGTGTGCAGGCCACTCAAGTTCGTCCACACCAATCTCGCTCATCCATGTGTTTATGGGCCTTGCTTTGTGCACTGTTGCACAGTCATGTTAGAACAGGAAGGGGCCATCTCCAAACTGTTCCCACAAAGTTTGGAGCATGAAATTGTCAAAATGTTGGTGAATTGCATTTCAGGAAATTAACTTATGGGTAGGAAATATTTAATGGATTGGGCTCGGCGGGGTATTTTGTCATCCATCCATTCCTACTCCATGCTCTTGATTATGTAATTGACCTACAGGTACATCTTCTAGGCTATGTTTATTTGTTTTAATTTTCTAATGTGAGTCAGTGGCTTGGCAGTATTTTAACAGTAAGGTTTGGTTATTTGTGTTAAACTGTGATGATTCTTTTGGTGAAACATGAATTTAAAGTAAAAACCATTTGCAAGATAAATTGTTCTCAATTGGTCTTAATTTGTATTTATAGTCGAGTCCGTTTCTCTGTTTACATTTTACAGACTTAAATTTGAATGTAGACAGTGTAAATTGAATAAAGGTAAATAATGGATGTCTAAATATTTTTTTTAAGTACAGAGATTGGTGTTTTGAGAATCCTAACCATTTCAATATTTTCTTAAAGGTCTGTATACTACAACTGTTGAGTATGAAGTTATGATAATGTAAGACTATGAAATTGTTAAGCAGTAGTGTGGTATGTTACATTTCATAGTTTTTGATGGTTTTTCTATGTGTTTTTTAGATGCCATGTTCCAGCAAGAGATCCAGGGACCAAGGATCCACTGTTGAGGTTAGACTTCCTTGTGGGAAAAAATGCTAAACCAGTGTGTTTAAGTGATAAGATTAATTGAGAAAAATGAATGTGAATGAGCATTTTTAACAACGTCTTTGTTACGGACCCATGTTTAAAATGTCCTAATTCAGTCTGTATAGTTGTGGTTGTGTGTTTTTTCTTTTCTCCCCTCTTTCTTTCTATTCGCTGCATGCAGGTATGGTCTAGTCAGCGTTTGTTGGCGGTTGGCTATCAGTCTCCCTATCTCGTGATTGGCAATCAGCCGCGCACTTCCAATCAGCGGTTTAGTTGTCAACATAAAATTACCACACTGGTCAGCTGTTTCAGAGATTGCTTTGGAAAGTTGCTTGTTTAGAGAGTTGTCAAGTCAGAGAGACTTCTTGTTGAAATCATTGTAAATGTTGTTATTATTTTGTTAGAATGGTTTGCTTCATAGTGAACCCTTTTAATAGAGCAGTTAGTGGTGCAGCGTTTATTCGAGGGTGGCGTTCATTCAAGGGCAACGTTTAATTGGTAAGAGAGATTCAGTGAATTGTAGCTGCAGTGCAGCCATAGACAAACACAGAATAGACAAGGAAGTCAAACAAAAGCCCAGTGTAAAATGTATGCCGCGCGTGTCTCTACTTTGTGTACAAATCTGACGCAGCATGCCGTAACATTCTTACAGCTTTCAAACAGAAACCTGTGCAGAAAGCACTCACCACCAGCAACAGATCTATAGCACGCAAACTTGGTGTTGATGAAAAGCACATTCAGGAATGGTTAAGTCAACTACCTCGCCATATTGTATACAATATGTATAACTATCTATAGGCCTGAATGCAATTGTCGCAATTGCATTATAATAATGTATAATTTTTTTTCAAGCAATGTATTAATTTAGAATTATATAATTGTATTCAGAATTATTACGTGACTTTATTTTGAAGGCCTTTTGGGACGCTCATGAGTGAGAGAGTCGACAACAGCAAGCGAAGCACAGACAATTTAAAGCTCTGATAAAAGTTTCAAGTTCAAGTTTATTATCATATACTCATAAACAGCATTTATAAGTAATGAAATTCTTTGTGCTCAATGTCCGTTCAACTTGCAGAATAAAAAAATTAAATACTAAAGAATGGAGAAAAAGGGTAGAAAAAATAAGAAAAATTGTAGTGCAAAAAGATATTTCAAGGACAGTTCAGCATCCTGATGGCATGTGTGAGAAAACTATCCCTGTATCTGCTGGTACAGGACCTTATACTCTTGTATCGCCTTCCAGAAGGCAGGAGGGAGAAAAGACTGTGGCAGGGATGACTAGGGTCAGAAATGATCCACTTGGCCTTTCTCCTGCACCGCTGGCTGTAAAGGTCCTGAATGGATGGTAATGCAGTCCTTGTAATACGCTGTGCAGATTTGACCACTCTTTGTAGTGTCTTCCTGTCAGGGGCAGTGCTGTTGCCAAACCATGTTGTAATGCCACCAGTCAGTATGCTCTCAATGGTGCACCGGTAAAAATTGGTCAGTATAGTGCAGTCCATGCCAAATTTCCACAGTCGCCGCTGAAAAAAGAGCCTCTGTTTCGCTGTCCTTGTAACCACACCAATATGGTGGTCCAGCTCAGATCCTCACTGATGTTGATACCAAAAAATCTGAAACTTTTGACTCTCCACAGCTGTGCCCGCGATGTGAATGGGTGCATGTTCTCCCTGCAGCCGCCTGTAGTCCACTATCAACTCCTTGGTTTTTGCTACATTAAGCAACAGGCTGTTATGCTGACACCAGGATGTCATTGTTGCCACCTCTGCTCTGTAGGCAGACTCATCACCATTCTTGATGCAGCCGATAATGGTGGTGTCATCAGCAAACATAATGATAGTGTTGGACCTTTTTGTGGCTGCACAACCATAGGTGAACAGAGAGTACAACAGTGGGCTTAACACACAACTCTGTGGGGCACCAGTGCTGAGTGTTAGACTGGTGGGGTGATGTTACCTAGCCGTACTGCCTGTGTCCTGTCCAGCTGCACATGGAAGGACTGATGTTCCGGTCCTGTAGTTTTATGATGAGCCTGGATGGTACTATGGTGTTGAAAACGGAGCTGAAGTCGATGAAGAGCATCCGCACGTATATGTTGTTCTGATCCAAGTGAAAGAGAGCAGTGTTCAAGGCCAAAGCTACAACATCATCTGTAGACCTGTTCGGCCTATATGCAAACTGGAGTGGGTCTAATGCAGGTGACAGGCAGGATGTAATGTGGTCTTTGACTAATGTCTCAAAGCATTTCATCACAACAGGGCAACAGGGCGGTAATCATTGAGACAGCTCACTGATGGTTTCTTAGAGACTGGGATGATGGTGGCCCCCTTGAACCTATTGGGGACGACAGACTGCGACAGGGAGAGGTTAAAGATGTCAGTGAACACCTCTGCCAGTTCAGGAGCACAGGCCTTGAGAACACAGCCAGGGATGTTGTCAGGTCCTGGAGCTTTATGCACATTCACTCTAAGTGATAAGTTTAAGGTTGTTATAGAGGTTGTTAGCAATCTAAGGAAACCTCTATTCCCTTGTGTAGGCTACAGCATGCAGCCAACAAAGTATGTTGTTTTGTGTCTGTATTTGACTTTGGTGAATGTTATTTACATGCTGCGCATGTCATTGCATGTTCATATTAAGCTAATGTGGTCTTTATTTTCTCATTACAGCGTGAGTTTAGTTTTAACGGTGGATTTGGAGAAAAAGCTTCAAATAAATCTGTAGCAAGAAAGACACTTGTGCCTGCCAGTGTTTCATGGGATAATAGTATGCTACACTTGTAAATTACTTGTGTAATAAATACTGTGTTTTAATTTAACCAATTAAATAACCGTTTTCTGATTTTTTGGGGGAGGCGTTTAATCGAAGGTGCCATTTATTACACAATGTTCATTTTTGGTGTAGCGTTTATTCAAGGTCAACGTTTAATCAAAGAAAAACTGTAGTTTTCTTCCCAGCATGGGAAGGCCAAAGGATGTTTACAATTGTAGTAGGCCATTGATATGTTTTAAAAGTTCAGGGATGTAATTTGTTGGATAAGAAGCCCCCATCCCCCACTCCAGAGACAATTGATGACAGAGAGGTGCTGACATTAAGTTAAACATAGTCATGCGTTAAAGAGTAGAGTAAATAATAGAGACAAAATGTGTACATGGATGTTGAAACTCAGTGCTCTGAGTTTGTGCATGTCAGTTTAACGTAGCCTTTTCAACCTCTAGGTTTAATTCTCTCTTTTATACATTTAAAGTTGGATTTGACATTTAACATACATTTAATCATTTAGCAAGTTGTTTGACTCAAAAACCATAACGAAGTACATATGGTGTAAAAAATCTGCAGTCAAATTTGGCGAAATTGCTAGCTTGGATGTTATCTTTACATATAGATGGGTTGGTGGTTACAAACAATGAGGATGCGCACGCAGCTTCAAGGCAGAACAATGCCTACCATTTCACCTCTAGTTTATATGTTCCCCCCCCCCCCCCCCCCTTCTGAATAAAGTTAGATAGATCTGATTTGTTGATATCTGTTGCTATGAAAACCATTTTAGCCAAGCTAACTAACATTGTTTTTAGCTAGCTGACATTACCATTCAATCACTAACAAAACACGAATAGAAATACTTTGCTAACAGTCCTCACGTGTAATCAAAAGCTTGTAGTGAGATCACATGCATGACCCCCCGAGACAAGCTTTCATGTTTGCATCGCTAGCATCTCGTCATATTACACAGCCGGAAGACATCTAGATAATAAATATTGTAGCGTCAGCGCCCTTGGGTACCCAGCATGCAGTGCACACCAAAAACGCAAATAGCTGTGGAAAATAGTTTGGTTACAACAGCTGTGCAAGGGATTTCAGTTGTTGTGTTCGTTCACTTAAATGTGTGTAATGTTATTGTTTTTTACTTAAGATAATACTGTTGGTCACCCTGATTGTGCATGTTGTGTAGTTTAATGGGATCAGAGAGTCTGACCATGACAAAGTATTGTTAAGCTGCTGTACCATCACAAGGTACACTTGCTAACAGCTGGACATTAGCTATACCTTGGTCCAGTTCCCTACATGACTCTTGACAGTTGTTTGACTGAGACTCTAGAGAGAGCTCAATTCAGGTAGAGTTCTAATAGCCATGGTCTTGTAACCAGTTTCAGTTTTGAAAACAGTGTGACTGTGTATGGTATGTTTTTTGGGCTACTTCTAATACTCATACGGCTGCCGCATTTATGCCTTGGCATGACCTGCGCTGGGATAGAGGGAAACCGCATGGATGGGGAAAGTGTGTGGGCAGAGCAAGCAGTAGTAGTACATAACCTACACATTTCCTTTAGTGAAGTGTATCCTCACTTTCATAAAGTTATTGTTGTAATCAAAGCTTTTAAAGAATGGATCTCTGCATGATGGGCCTGACCAGAGCACAGGTGGCCTGACACAACACGCTTCAAAGTTGTCACTTTCAAAAGGGTGGCATTTTGACCCTGTCAGTCCAACATGTCTAAAAGTTGGTACGCATGCCTTATTGCCAATGGGGAACAAATAAGTCTCAAGAACCCATAATGTCGGCAGCATGGATATTTCTCTACAGTGACACTTTGTGAAGAATTTCAAAAAATGACTTCAAATCAGCCATTGATCCAATTGTCTTGAAATGTTGTGTACATGTATGAAATACATGTCTGTGTCATGTCAATTTTGTAATGGTTTGCAATGCTGAGGAGGAACCCGCCATTGCTGCCTGCAGCTATATTTATTATTATTATTATTATTATTATACTTCTTAAGACTGGGTGTCTATGGCAGGCCCTAGAAGCGCTTGGTCGAAAGTTGTGAAATTTGGCACACTCAATGGGGACAGTCCCCTGGTCCAATTCACAAAGTTTCATGTCCCATACTCGGGCACTCTAGCGCCACCAATGGGTCAAAGTTGGACTTGTGTTTACACACGCAACTTTTGAACCGTATGACCCATTTTAAAAATTGAGGTACCATTGGATTCCCTGGACCAAGACGAGTTCAATGCACACCATAGCGTCAATTTACGGTTTATAGATTTTCCGCAATTTCCGGTTTTATCAAAAACCTTTGAAAGCCTACTCCTCCTACAATCTTTGTCAAATCTTCTTCAAAATTACCAGATATGCTCTTCAGACCAAGCCGCACAAAATTTATGGTAGAGCATTTTGATACCCACAACCGTTTGTCCGTGACAGCCAATCAAAATCAGCAGAAAAGCCACCAAACAGGAAGTGAAGTCATATCTCAGCAGTTGTTTGAGGCAGTGAAACTAAATTTGGTAGGCCGCCTCGGAAACTTATTCTGAGGATGTCCTCCAAAGATTGTGTCATGTGACTAAAAGGGGGCGTGGCCGGAAGCATAAACGTGTTTTGGCTAATAACTGTTGAAGTGTTTACCTTAATAAAGTAATTTCTTTGTCTGTTGATGTCTTGTGAGATATCAAGCCTGACTATTAATAACTTTTCATAAAATTCGAATGGACGTGGCCGCCATTTTGGATTTCATGGAAAAGTGTAAAAACCTTTTGCACGCCCCAATTTTTGTCCAATGTTTACCAAATTTGGCAAAGATGATCTTTAGACCCAGTTTCACAAAAGCAATCAGATGAATTTTCAATTTTCAAAAACGTTTGTTCGGTAGAGACGATCAAAAGCGGTGGCGAAGCCGCCAAACAAGGCGCAAGAGCATATCTCAGCAACCATTTGCGCGATTGTCACCAAACTTGGGTTCCATCGTTCCCATGAGGAGCAGAGGAGGCCTGCAGTGTTATACCATAAAAATAACTTTGAACTCTCAGTACTCTTAAACGCAAACATATATTTCAACCAAACTTGGTGTGTTGCATGAGTGCAACAGGTTGTTGTGACTTAATTGTTGCACAAGTGCTATGGAGGCCATGTCCTGCTCTGGACTGCTTGGCCCCTCCATTGCTGCTTGCAGCTATATTTAGGGGCCAAGCAGCGAAGCTGCGAGGCACTTATTGTTATTGTTAGTATTATTATTATTATTATTAGGGTTCCTCCGGTAGGAGAACCCTATTGTTATTGGTGGTATTATTATTATGTTTTACCCATGGGAGTCAATGGCAGCCCCTAGACCAGTACCGTAAAAAGTTGTGAAATTTGGCATGTTGAAACTGCAGACCATTAGTAACTACCATACCAAACATGGGCCATGTGAGACAATAGGTGGCGCTACAGGCCACGCCCCAATATGTCAATTTTCAAATTGATGCCATTTGCAGGCCATAAGTCCCAAAATTCTGAAATTCATTACATATGCCTTATTTCTCATGAGGAATAAAAAAGCCTCAAGAAGCTATAACGGCCGCCATATTGAATTTGTCTGTACAATAAAGATTAAGGAAACGCGTTCTTTCCCTACTCCTCCTACATTTTTGGTCGAATTTTCTTCAAAATTGCCATAGATGATATCCAGACTGAGCCTCACAAAAGTTATCGTAGGGATTTCTGATTTTCAAAACCGTTTGTCCGGTAGAGCCAATCAAAATCTGCAACAAAGCAACCAAACAAGACGTTTGGTCAAATCTCAGCAAATCTTTGAGATATCAACACCAAACTTGGTATGTCACGTGGAAGACACTACAACATGTTACCATGTGCAAAGGCAACTTCATACCTCTAAAAATGATTGATATAAAGCAAATTGAATTGATTGCTAATGCTAAAATAATGCTTTACACATCCGCCGGCCAAAAAATGATACTCTGATTCAATCACTAGTTCATATGAAGACTCTTGAGAATGTTGAGTACACAAATCTGAGAAAAAGTTGACTGTAACATGAAAACTCGATTTTTAGTGAATATTTGAAACATGCATGCTTGGCTAATTTCTAGGGCTGTTTCCCCAAATCCTCTCTCCCTTTGCTCCTGTGCGCGCGCGTGCTCCACATTCTCACACACAAGGGGCCAGAGCCCCTTGACACACGCGCGAGCTTGGTACACGCACAAGAAGACGACCATTTTATTTTATCGTTGGAGAACTCCTGCAGCCCTCAGAGATTTTCATTGTTACATTTGACAGTGAGTAATACGATCCTACAATGGCAGTACAAAACATGTATTTTAGCGTTTGTATTCGTATGATAACTTGAAGACTTTTATACTGTCGTAAACAGGATAGCAGCTAATCTATCTAGGCTAGCTGAGCTAAGGATATCTCTTTGTACAGACAGTATTACAGGCTAGCAAGTCGTAAAATCTTTAACATTATACTTGCTTCTGTGAGACGCGTTTGAAATTTGTATACTGTGCGTAACTATGCGGTTGGGTTGTTCTATTTTTACATGTCATTGTTGATGTAATTTAAATTAGTACGGTGAGTTCCAAATGTGTCTTTCGATTAAACACTGCAGCGTGTATTACACAATGATCATTTGTGGTGCGGCGTTTATTCGAAGGCAACGTTTAATTAGTAAGACAGATTCAGTGAATTGTAGTTGCAGAAACAAATAGACAAGGAGGTCAAACAAATGCCGAGCAAGCTATAACCCTTAAGGCTAGTTTTTGCTTTTGTGGACGGCGTTTCAAATTTATGTACTGTACGTACCTACGGTTGGGTTATTCTATCTTTAGCTACATGTCATTGTTGATGTAATTTTGTTTGTTCGTTCCAAGTTTTTCTGACGGTCTTCACATCGTAAGTTATTCTTTTTGAAACTGTAGCTAGGTAGCCTAGTTTGCTGCACAGTTAGAGCTACCTAGCATAAGCAAGTAGCAATGGTACCATGGTTGTTTTGCTTGCTAGCTTTGTTTGGGTTCATGGTTTGATCGTTTAGGAGCCTATAGACCTACAATACGTTTGTAATCGGCATTTTGTACCATGCTGCACGATTTCCTATCTCTTGATAACATTTTATATTTGTATCAATTTTATACACTAAATTGCCAAAGTATTCGCTCGGTTGCCTTTACACGCTCATGAACGTGAGTGACATCTCATTCTTAAACCATAGGATATGATGTCGGACCACCCTTTGTAGCTATAATAGTTTCAACTCGTCTAGGAAGGCTTTCCACAAGGTTTAAGAGGTTTATGGAAATGTTTTACCATTCTTCCAGAAGTGCATTTGTGAGGTCCAACATTGATGTGGAACAAGAAGGTTTGGCTCGCAGTCCCTGCTCTAATTCATCCCAAAGGTGTTGTATTGGGTTGAGGTCAGGACTGTGTGCAGGCCACTCAAGTTCGTCCACACCAATCTCGCTCATCCATGTGTTTATGGGCCTTGCTTTGTGCACTGTTGCACAGTCATGTTAGAACAGGAAGGGGCCATCTCCAAACTGTTCCCACAAAGTTTGGAGCATGAAATTGTCAAAATGTTGGTGAATTATTGCATTTCAGGAAATTAACTTATGGGTAGGAAATATTTAATGGATTGGGCTCGGCGGGGTATTTTGTCATCCATCCATTCCTACTCCATGCTCTTGATTATGTAATTGACCTACAGGTACATCTTCTAGGCTATGTTTATTTGTTTTAATTTTCTAATGTGAGTCAGTGGCTTGGCAGTATTTTAACAGTAAGGTTTGGTTATTTGTGTTAGACTGTGATGAACATGAATTTAAAGTAAAAACCATTTGCAAGATAAATTGTTCTCAATTGGTCTTAATTTGTATTTATAGTCGAGTCCGTTTCTCTGTTTACATTTTACAGACTTAAATTTGAATGTAGACAGTGTAAATTGAATAAAGGTAAATAATGGATGTCTAAATATTTTTTTTAAGTACAGAGATTGGTGTTTTGAGAATCCTAACCATTTCAATATTTTCTTAAAGGTCTGTATACTACAACTGTTGAGTATGAAGTTATGATAATGTAAGACTATGAAATTGTTAAGCAGTAGTGTGGTATGTTACATTTCATAGTTTTTGATGGTTTTTCTATGTGTTTTTTAGATGCCATGTTCCAGCAAGAGATCCAGGGACCAAGGATCCACTGTTGAGGTTAGACTTCCTTGTGGGAAAAAATGCTAAACCAGTGTGTTTAAGTGATAAGATTAATTGAGAAAAATGAATGTGAATGAGCATTTTTAACAACGTCTTTGTTACGGACCCATGTTTAAAATGTCCTAATTCAGTCTGTATAGTTGTGGTTGTGTGTTTTTTCTTTTCTCCCCTCTTTCTTTCTATTCGCTGCATGCAGGTATGGTCTAGTCAGCGTTTGTTGGCGGTTGGCTATCAGTCTCCCTATCTCGTGATTGGCAATCAGCCGCGCACTTCCAATCAGCGGTTTAGTTGTCAACGTAAAATTACCACACTGGTCAGCTGTTTCAGAGATTGCTTTGGAAAGTTGCTTGTTTAGAGAGTTGTCAAGTCAGAGAGACTTCTTGTTGAAATCATTGTAAATGTTGTTATTATTTTGTTAGAATGGTTTGCTTCATAGTGAACCCTTTTAATAGAGCAGTTAGTGGTGCAGCGTTTATTCGAGGGTGGCGTTCATTCAAGGGCAACGTTTAATTGGTAAGAGAGATTCAGTGAATTGTAGCTGCAGTGCAGCCATAGACAAACACAGAATAGACAAGGAAGTCAAACAAAATCCCAGTGTAAAATGTATGCCGCGCGTGTCTCTACTTTGTGTACAAATCTGACGCAGCATGCCGTAACATTCTTACAGCTTTCAAACAGAAACCTGTGCAGAAAGCACTCACCACCACAACAGATCTATAGCACGCAAACTTGGTGTTGATGAAAAGCACATTCAGGAATGGTTAAGTCAGCTACCTCGCCATATTCTATACAATATGTATAACTATCTATAGGCCTGAATGCAATTGTCGCAATTGCATTATAATAATGTATAATTTTTTTTCAAGCAATGTCTTAATTTAGAATTATATAATTGTATTCAGAATTATTACGTGACTTTATTTTGAAGGCCTTTTGGGACGCTCATGAGTGAGAGAGTCGACAACCTAACAGCAAGCGAAGCACAGACAATTTAAAGCTCTGATAAAAGTTTCAAGTTCAAGTTTATTATCATATACTCATAAACAGCATTTATAAGTAATGAAATTCTTTGTGCTCAATGTCCGTTCAACTTGCAGAATAAAAAAATTAAATACTAAAGAATGGAGAAAAAGGGTAGAAAAAATAAGAAAAATTGTAGTGCAAAAAGATATTTCAAGGACAGTTCAGCATCCTGATGGCATGTGTGAGAAAACTATCCCTGTATCTGCTGGTACAGGACCTTATACTCTTGTATCGCCTTCCAGAAGGCAGGAGGGAGAAAAGACTGTGGCAGGGATGACTAGGGTCAGAAATGATCCACTTGGCCTTTCTCCTGCACCGCTGGCTTTAAAGGTCCTGAATGGATGGTAATGCAGTCCTTGTAATACGCTGTGCAGATTTGACCACTCTTTGTAGTGTCTTCCTGTCAGGGGCAGTGCTGTTGCCAAACCATGTTGTAATGCCACCAGTCAGTATGCTCTCAATGGTGCACCGCTAAAAATTGGTCAGTATAGTGCAGTCCATGCCAAATTTCCACAGTCGCCGCTGAAAAAAGAGCCTCTGTTTCGCTGTCCTTGTAACCACACCAATATGGTGGTCCAGCTCAGATCCTCACTGATGTTGATACCAAAAAATCTGAAACTTTTGACTCTCCACAGCTGTGCCCGCGATGTGAATGGGTGCATGTTCTCCCTGCAGCCGCCTGTAGTCCACTATCAACTCCTTGGTTTTTGCTACATTAAGCAACAGGCTGTTATGCTGACACCAGGATGTCATTGTTGCCACCTCTGCTCTGTAGGCAGACTCATCACCATTCTTGATGCAGCCGATAATGGTGGTGTCATCAGCAAACATAATGATAGTGTTGGACCTTTTTGTGGCTGCACAACCATAGGTGAACAGAGAGTACAACAGTGGGCTTAACACACAACTCTGTGGGGCACCAGTGCTGAGTGTTAGACTGGTGGGGTGATGTTACCTAGCCGTACTGCCTGTGTCCTGTCCAGCTGCACATGGAAGGACTGATGTTCCGGTCCTGTAGTTTTATGATGAGCCTGGATGGTACTATGGTGTTGAAAACGGAGCTGAAGTCGATGAAGAGCATCCGCACGTATATGTTGTTCTGATCCAAGTGAAAGAGAGCAGTGTTCAAGGCCAAAGCTACAACATCATCTGTAGACCTGTTCGGCCTATATGCAAACTGGAGTGGGTCTAATGCAGGTGACAGGCAGGATGTAATGTGGTCTTTGACTAACGTCTCAAAGCATTTCATCACAACAGGGCAACAGGGCGGTAATCATTGAGACAGCTCACTGATGGTTTCTTAGAGACTGGGATGATGGTGGCCCCCTTGAACCTATTGGGGACGACAGACTGCGACAGGGAGAGGTTAAAGATGTCAGTGAACACCTCTGCCAGTTCAGGAGCACAGGCCTTGAGAACACAGCCAGGGATGTTGTCAGGTCCTGGAGCTTTATGCACATTCACTCTAAGTGATAAGTTTAAGGTTGTTATAGAGGTTGTTAGCAATCTAAGGAAACCTCTATTCCCTTGTGTAGGCTACAGCATGCAGCCAACAAAGTATGTTGTTTTGTGTCTGTATTTGACTTTGGTGAATGTTATTTACATGCTGCGCATGTCATTGCATGTTCATATTAAGCTAATGTGGTCTTTATTTTCTCATTACAGCGTGAGTTTAGTTTTAACGGTGGATTTGGAGAAAAAGCTTCAAATAAATCTGTAGCAAGAAAGACACTTGTGCCTGCCAGTGTTTCATGGGATAATAGTATGCTACACTTGTAAATTACTTGTGTAATAAATACTGTGTTTTAATTTAACCAATTAAATAACCGTTTTCTGATTTTTTGGGGGAGGCGTTTAATCGAAGGTGCCATTTATTACACAATGTTCATTTTTGGTGTAGCGTTTATTCAAGGTCAACGTTTAATCAAAGAAAAACTGTAGTTTTCTTCCCAGCATGGGAAGGCCAAAGGATGTTTACAATTGTAGTAGGCCATTGATATGTTTTAAAAGTTCAGGGATGTAATTTGTTGGATAAGAAGCCCCCATCCCCCACTCCAGAGACAATTGATGACAGAGAGGTGCTGACATTAAGTTAAACATAGTCATGCGTTAAAGAGTAGAGTAAATAATAGAGACAAAATGTGTACATGGATGTTGAAACTCAGTGCTCTGAGTTTGTGCATGTCAGTTTAACGTAGCCTTTTCAACCTCTAGGTTTAATTCTCTCTTTTATACATTTAAAGTTGGATTTGACATTTAACATACATTTAATCATTTAGCAAGTTGTTTGACTCAAAAACCATAACGAAGTACATATGGTGTAAAAAATCTGCAGTCAAATTTGGCGAAATTGCTAGCTTGGATGTTATCTTTACATATAGATGGGTTGGTGGTTACAAACAATGAGGATGCGCACGCAGCTTCAAGGCAGAACAATGCCTACCATTTCACCTCTAGTTTATATGTTCCCCCCCCCCCCCCCCCCCTTCTGAATAAAGTTAGATAGATCTGATTTGTTGATATCTGTTGCTATGAAAACCATTTTAGCCAAGCTAACTAACATTGTTTTTAGCTAGCTGACATTACCATTCAATCACTAACAAAACACGAATAGAAATACTTTGCTAACAGTCCTCACGTGTAATCAAAAGCTTGTAGTGAGATCACATGCATGACCCCCCGAGACAAGCTTTCATGTTTGCATCGCTAGCATCTCGTCATATTACACAGCCGGAAGACATCTAGATAATAAATATTGTAGCGTCAGCGCCCTTGGGTACCCAGCATGCAGTGCACACCAAAAACGCAAATAGCTGTGGAAAATAGTTTGGTTACAACAGCTGTGCAAGGGATTTCAGTTGTTGTGTTCGTTCACTTAAATGTGTGTAATGTTATTGTTTTTTACTTAAGATAATACTGTTGGTCACCCTGATTGTGCATGTTGTGTAGTTTAATGGGATCAGAGAGTCTGACCATGACAAAGTATTGTTAAGCTGCTGTACCATCACAAGGTACACTTGCTAACAGCTGGACATTAGCTATACCTTGGTCCAGTTCCCTACATGACTCTTGACAGTTGTTTGACTGAGACTCTAGAGAGAGCTCAATTCAGGTAGAGTTCTAATAGCCATGGTCTTGTAACCAGTTTCAGTTTTGAAAACAGTGTGACTGTGTATGGTATGTTTTTTGGGCTACTTCTAATACTCATACGGCTGCCGCATTTATGCCTTGGCATGACCTGCGCTGGGATAGAGGGAAACCGCATGGATGGGGAAAGTGTGTGGGCAGAGCAAGCAGTAGTAGTACATAACCTACACATTTCCTTTAGTGAAGTGTATCCTCACTTTCATAAAGTTATTGTTGTAATCAAAGCTTTTAAAGAATGGATCTCTGCATGATGGGCCTGACCAGAGCACAGGTGGCCTGACACAACACGCTTCAAAGTTGTCACTTTCAAAAGGGTGGCATTTTGACCCTGTCAGTCCAACATGTCTAAAAGTTGGTACGCATGCCTTATTGCCAATGGGGAACAAATAAGTCTCAAGAACCCATAATGTCGGCAGCATGGATATTTCTCTACAGTGACACTTTGTGAAGAATTTCAAAAAATGACTTCAAATCAGCCATTGATCCAATTGTCTTGAAATGTTGTGTACATGTATGAAATACATGTCTGTGTCATGTCAATTTTGTAATGGTTTGCAATGCTGAGGAGGAACCCGCCATTGCTGCCTGCAGCTATATTTATTATTATTATTATTATTATTATACTTCTTAAGACTGGGTGTCTATGGCAGGCCCTAGAAGCGCTTGGTCGAAAGTTGTGAAATTTGGCACACTCAATGGGGACAGTCCCCTGGTCCAATTCACAAAGTTTCATGTCCCATACTCGGGCACTCTAGCGCCACCAATGGGTCAAAGTTGGACTTGTGTTTACACACGCAACTTTTGAACCGTATGACCCATTTTAAAAATTGAGGTACCATTGGATTCCCTGGACCAAGACGAGTTCAATGCACACCATAGCGTCAATTTACGGTTTATAGATTTTCCGCAATTTCCGGTTTTATCAAAAACCTTTGAAAGCCTACTCCTCCTACAATCTTTGTCAAATCTTCTTCAAAATTACCAGATATGCTCTTCAGACCAAGCCGCACAAAATTTATGGTAGAGCATTTTGATACCCACAACCGTTTGTCCGTGACAGCCAATCAAAATCAGCAGAAAAGCCACCAAACAGGAAGTGAAGTCATATCTCAGCAGTTGTTTGAGGCAGTGAAACTAAATTTGGTAGGCCGCCTCGGAAACTTATTCTGAGGATGTCCTCCAAAGATTGTGTCATGTGACTAAAAGGGGGCGTGGCCGGAAGCATAAACGTGTTTTGGCTAATAACTGTTGAAGTGTTTACCTTAATAAAGTAATTTCTTTGTCTGTTGATGTCTTGTGAGATATCAAGCCTGACTATTAATAACTTTTCATAAAATTCGAATGGACGTGGCCGCCATTTTGGATTTCATGGAAAAGTGTAAAAACCTTTTGCACGCCCCAATTTTTGTCCAATGTTTACCAAATTTGGCAAAGATGATCTTTAGACCCAGTTTCACAAAAGCAATCAGATGAATTTTCAATTTTCAAAAACGTTTGTTCGGTAGAGACGATCAAAAGCGGTGGCGAAGCCGCCAAACAAGGCGCAAGAGCATATCTCAGCAACCATTTGCGCGATTGTCACCAAACTTGGGTTCCATCGTTCCCATGAGGAGCAGAGGAGGCCTGCAGTGTTATACCATAAAAATAACTTTGAACTCTCAGTACTCTTAAACGCAAACATATATTTCAACCAAACTTGGTGTGTTGCATGAGTGCAACAGGTTGTTGTGACTTAATTGTTGCACAAGTGCTATGGAGGCCATGTCCTGCTCTGGACTGCTTGGCCCCTCCATTGCTGCTTGCAGCTATATTTAGGGGCCAAGCAGCGAAGCTGCGAGGCACTTATTGTTATTGTTAGTATTATTATTATTATTATTAGGGTTCCTCCGGTAGGAGAACCCTATTGTTATTGGTGGTATTATTATTATGTTTTACCCATGGGAGTCAATGGCAGCCCCTAGACCAGTACCGTAAAAAGTTGTGAAATTTGGCATGTTGAAACTGCAGACCATTAGTAACTACCATACCAAACATGGGCCATGTGAGACAATAGGTGGCGCTACAGGCCACGCCCCAATATGTCAATTTTCAAATTGATGCCATTTGCAGGCCATAAGTCCCAAAATTCTGAAATTCATTACATATGCCTTATTTCTCATGAGGAATAAAAAAGCCTCAAGAAGCTATAACGGCCGCCATATTGAATTTGTCTGTACAATAAAGATTAAGGAAACGCGTTCTTTCCCTACTCCTCCTACATTTTTGGTCGAATTTTCTTCAAAATTGCCATAGATGATATCCAGACTGAGCCTCACAAAAGTTATCGTAGGGATTTCTGATTTTCAAAACCGTTTGTCCGGTAGAGCCAATCAAAATCTGCAACAAAGCAACCAAACAAGACGTTTGGTCAAATCTCAGCAAATCTTTGAGATATCAACACCAAACTTGGTATGTCACGTGGAAGACACTACAACATGTTACCATGTGCAAAGGCAACTTCATACCTCTAAAAATGATTGATATAAAGCAAATTGAATTGATTGCTAATGCTAAAATAATGCTTTACACATCCGCCGGCCAAAAAATGATACTCTGATTCAATCACTAGTTCATATGAAGACTCTTGAGAATGTTGAGTACACAAATCTGAGAAAAAGTTGACTGTAACATGAAAACTCGATTTTTAGTGAATATTTGAAACATGCATGCTTGGCTAATTTCTAGGGCTGTTTCCCCAAATCCTCTCTCCCTTTGCTCCTGTGCGCGCGCGTGCTCCACATTCTCACACACAAGGGGCCAGAGCCCCTTGACACACGCGCGAGCTTGGTACACGCACAAGAAGACGACCATTTTATTTTATCGTTGGAGAACTCCTGCAGCCCTCAGAGATTTTCATTGTTACATTTGACAGTGAGTAATACGATCCTACAATGGCAGTACAAAACATGTATTTTAGCGTTTGTATTCGTATGATAACTTGAAGACTTTTATACTGTCGTAAACAGGATAGCAGCTAATCTATCTAGGCTAGCTGAGCTAAGGATATCTCTTTGTACAGACAGTATTACAGGCTAGCAAGTCGTAAAATCTTTAACATTATACTTGCTTCTGTGAGACGCGTTTGAAATTTGTATACTGTGCGTAACTATGCGGTTGGGTTGTTCTATTTTTACATGTCATTGTTGATGTAATTTAAATTAGTACGGTGAGTTCCAAATGTGTCTTTCGATTAAACACTGCAGCGTGTATTACACAATGATCATTTGTGGTGCGGCGTTTATTCGAAGGCAACGTTTAATTAGTAAGACAGATTCAGTGAATTGTAGTTGCAGTGCGGCCATACACAAACAAATAGACAAGGAGGTCAAACAAATGCCGAGCAAGCTATAACCCTTAAGGCTAGTTTTTGCTTTTGTGGACGGCGTTTCAAATTTATGTACTGTACGTACCTACGGTTGGGTTATTCTATCTTTAGCTACATGTCATTGTTGATGTAATTTTGTTTGTTCGTTCCAAGTTTTTCTGACGGTCTTCACATCGTAAGTTATTCTTTTTGAAACTGTAGCTAGGTAGCCTAGTTTGCTGCACAGTTAGAGCTACCTAGCATAAGCAAGTAGCAATGGTACCATGGTTGTTTTGCTTGCTAGCTTTGTTTGGGTTCATGGTTTGATCGTTTAGGAGTTCCATTGAAAGCCTATAGACCTACAATACGTTTGTAATCGGCATTTTGTACCATGCTGCACGATTTCCTATCTCTTGATAACATTTTATATTTGTATCAATTTTATACACTAAATTGCCAAAGTATTCGCTCGGTTGCCTTTACACGCTCATGAACGTGAGTGACATCTCATTCTTAAACCATAGGATATGATGTCGGACCACCCTTTGTAGCTATAATAGTTTCAACTCGTCTAGGAAGGCTTTCCACAAGGTTTAAGAGGTTTATGGAAATGTTTTACCATTCTTCCAGAAGTGCATTTGTGAGGTCCAACATTGATGTGGAACAAGAAGGTTTGGCTCGCAGTCCCTGCTCTAATTCATCCCAAAGGTGTTGTATTGGGTTGAGGTCAGGACTGTGTGCAGGCCACTCAAGTTCGTCCACACCAATCTCGCTCATCCATGTGTTTATGGGCCTTGCTTTGTGCACTGTTGCACAGTCATGTTAGAACAGGAAGGGGCCATCTCCAAACTGTTCCCACAAAGTTTGGAGCATGAAATTGTCAAAATGTTGGTGAATTATTGCATTTCAGGAAATTAACTTATGGGTAGGAAATATTTAATGGATTGGGCTCGGCGGGGTATTTTGTCATCCATCCATTCCTACTCCATGCTCTTGATTATGTAATTGACCTACAGGTACATCTTCTAGGCTATGTTTATTTGTTTTAATTTTCTAATGTGAGTCAGTGGCTTGGCAGTATTTTAACAGTAAGGTTTGGTTATTTGTGTTAAACTGTGATGATTCTTTTGGTGAAACATGAATTTAAAGTAAAAACCATTTGCAAGATAAATTGTTCTCAATTGGTCTTAATTTGTATTTATAGTCGAGTCCGTTTCTCTATGTTTACATTTTACAGACTTAAATTTGAATGTAGACAGTGTAAATTGAATAAAGGTAAATAATGGATGTCTAAATATTTTTTTTAAGTACAGAGATTGGTGTTTTGAGAATCCTAACCATTTCAATATTTTCTTAAAGGTCTGTATACTAGAACTGTTGAGTATGAAGTTATGATAATGTAAGACTATGAAATTGTTAAGCAGTAGTGTGGTATGTTACATTTCATAGTTTTTGATGGTTTTTCTATGTGTTTTTTAGATGCCATGTTCCAGCAAGAGATCCAGGGACCAAGGATCCACTGTTGAGGTTAGACTTCCTTGTGGGAAAAAATGCTAAACCAGTGTGTTTAAGTGATAAGATTAATTGAGAAAAATGAATGTGAATGAGCATTTTTAACAACGTCTTTGTTACGGACCCATGTTTAAAATGTCCTAATTCAGTCTGTATAGTTGTGGTTGTGTGTTTTTTCTTTTCTCCCCTCTTTCTTTCTATTCGCTGCATGCAGGTATGGTCTAGTCAGCGTTTGTTGTCGGTTGGCTATCAGTCTCCCTATCTCGTGATTGGCAATCAGCCGCGCACTTCCAATCAGCGGTTTAGTTGTCAACATAAAATTACCACACTGGTCAGCTGTTTCAGAGATTGCTTTGGAAAGTTGCTTGTTTAGAGAGTTGTCAAGTCAGAGAGACTTCTTGTTGAAATCATTGTAAATGTTGTTATTATTTTGTTAGAATGGTTTGCTTCATAGTGAACCCTTTTAATAGAGCAGTTAGTGGTGCAGCGTTTATTCGAGGGTGGCGTTCATTCAAGGGCAACGTTTAATTGGTAAGAGAGATTCAGTGAATTGTAGCTGCAGTGCAGCCATAGACAAACACAGAATAGACAAGGAAGTCAAACAAAAGCCCAGTGTAAAATGTATGCCGCGCGTGTCTCTACTTTGCGTACAAATCTGACGCAGCATGCCGTAACATTCTTACACTTTAGCTTTCAAACAGAAACCTGTGCAGAAAGCACTCACCACCAGCAACAGATATATAGCACGCAAACTTGGTGTTGATGAAAAGCACATTCAGGAATGGTTAAGTCAGCTACCTCGCCATATTCTATACAATATGTATAACTATCTATAGGCCTGAATGCAATTGTCGCAATTGCATTATAATAATGTATAATTTTTTTTCAAGCAATGTCTTAATTTTGAATTATATAATTGTATTCAGAATTATTACGTGACTTTATTTTGAAGGCCTTTTGGGACGCTCATGAGTGAGAGAGTCGACAACCTAACAGCAAGCGAAGCACAGACAATTTAAAGCTCTGATAAAAGTTTCAAGTTCAAGTTTATTATCATATACTCATAAACAGCATTTATAAGTAATGAAATTCTTTGTGCTCAATGTCCGTTCAACTTGCAGAATAAAAAAATTAAATACTAAAGAATGGAGAAAAAGGGTAGAAAAAATAAGAACAATTGTAGTGCAAAAAGATATTTCAAGGACAGTTCAGCATCCTGATGGCATGTGTGAGAAAACTATCCCTGTATCTGCTGCTACAGGACCTTATACTCTTGTATCGCCTTCCAGAAGGCAGGAGGGAGAAAAGACTGTGGCAGGGATGACTAGGGTCAGAAATTATCCACTTGGCCTTTCTCCTGCACCGCTGGCTGTAAAGGTCCTGAATGGATGGTAATGCAGTCCTTGTAATACGCTGTGCAGATTTGACCACTCTTTGTAGTGTCTTCCTGTCCTGGGCAGTGCTGTTGCCAAACCATGTTGTAATGCCACCAGTCAGTATGCTCTCAATGGTGCACCGGTAAAAATTGGTCAGTATAGCGCTGTCCTTGTAACCACACCAATATGGTGGTCCAGCTCAGATCCTCACTGATGTTGATACCAAAAAATCTGAAACTTTTGACTCTCCACAGCTGTGCCCTCGATGTGAATGGGTGCATGTTCTCCCTGCAGCCGCCTGTAGTCCACTATCAACTCCTTGGTTTTTGCTACATTAAGCAACAGGCTGTTATGCTGACACCAGGATGTCATTGTTGCCACCTCTGCTCTGTAGGCAGACTCATCACCATTCTTGATGCAGCCGATAATGGTGGTGTCATCAGCAAACATAATGATAGTGTTGGAGCTGTTTGTGGCTGCACAACCATAGGTGAACAGAGAGTACAACAGTGGGCTTAACACACAACTCTGTGGGGCACAAGTGCTGAGTGTTAGACTGGTGGGGTGATGTTACTGATGAAGAAAGTGTTTTGTCCGTCTCTTCATAAACGGAGTGACTAAGTTCAGTTGAGTTCTGGATTTTAATAAGTATTATCAATCTGCAGATTGGGAGAGAAAACCAGACCTCTGACAATAAATGACCACACAACACCAGGCTTAGGTCTCAATCATGTCTCTCTCAGCTCTGAAAGCCGGAGGACCATCTTTTATAGGGCACAGGAATGTAAACATAGATAGTGACAGTCAGGCAGTAATGACGTTACAACAGTCTCAGAGGAAGAGATTCACAGCTCCCAACACATGACCACTCAGACTAGAGAGATCATAGTTGGCGCTCTCCTTGTAGTCATGACCAAGGACGTTTACCCAGTACTTTCTCCTGATCACGAACATCTATTAACCCTGACACATAGACACCATCTACTCTTACTAATAGCAAGCTTACATGAGAACATACTAACTAGTATCCAATGACTAGTTATATTGATTAGTGAATAATGTAAGCACACCGGAAATCGCAATTTCTTCCACAGTCCCCCCTTTTGACGTTTAACGTCAACACAACAACCATTCATCAACTGTTTATCTGGGGCCTGCTGTAGTGCCTTACATTTCACAAGTTTCATACCATTTAAAAACCTTAACAATCAAACAATACAGTATCTGTAACTACTCAGCACAGCATACATGATTATAGGATTTGAAGAAATATTAGGTAGTACCCAATCACAGGTGAAAAGGTACAAAGTCATTGAAGTGAATAGCTTTTTGCTTAGTTTATCAATAGTTATAGAAACATAGGCATATTTCTCTGCTGGACATACCCACTGGTCATGCTCTCGTGAGCTCAACACATCAGGGTATAGGTCAAACACTGTTCATTAAATTCAGAGTATTTCAAACAGTATAAAAAGTAATAAAGTAACCATCTTTAATTATTGTTAACTGATCTGTGGTCAAGGACAGATCTATTCACATTGCATACAGCATTGTATATCAGTTGGAAAATAGAAGGAGGCAAATGGCCATCTTTATTACATTGGCAAAATAGTCACTTGGTACTTGAGATTACATATCAGACATTTCAGTCATTCCCAGGGCAATAAAGTTATCATCAGTCTTGCTTGCTTTTGTCTGTGGCTTGATTTGGGCTACCATAATCTTACTGGCAGCCTTACGAAAACCTACTGCACAGCACTGTACACAGCAGGCAGTACACATCTTCCAAGCGCAAACCACAATCAGCACAACAACGATTAACATGCCCAATCCAGTGATTCCTATTTGAATGATAGTCGAAAAAGAAACCCCGAACAGAGGAGGTCAGTCAGCACAATTCCTAGCTTCAGGTTCCCCCAAAGCTGACATTATGTTTTAATGTAAGCAGTCATACTTGTGATATTAGCAGATTCATCGTGGATAAAAGTACAACAGTCATGACCTATCACAGAACAGCTACCTCCCTGAGCTGACAACAGATAATCCAGTGCCATACGGTTCTGGAGCACTACCTGCCTCATGGCCTTCATCTCAGACGCAACTGCAGTTAAGGCGTCGGCTGTCTCATTACCAATGGACTCCAACCCTACTGCTAAGCTCCTAATATCTCTAAAGGCAGTGATAACACCATACACAGGGAGAATGGCAACTGAAAACGTGAAAAGTGACTGAGTACTATTGAATCCACGTGATGTGATCCCAGCTTCTTAGCATCTGCATTAATAATACTTCTCTTGTGGCGGTGCCACCAATGTTTGGGAAAGGGGTGCAGGGGCAACCCATCTACAGGTCTGAGGGCTCCTACAATAAACCCAAGGTAACACGTTCCTGACCAGACGGCCGGCAGGAAATAATAAGCACTCTTAACACATACCCACATGGTGCCATTGTTAGCTGCACGACGAGACCAAAATGGTGATGCCCTTATACTTACAGGTCCATCTGCAACAGGCAAATCATGCAACAGGCTGTTAGCATACATACCACAGTGTGGTTACATGTATTTTTACCAAATACCTTCCCATAATTATTTAAACATTTAATCAACCATATACTACATCTTCTGTAGTATGCTAAAAGTGTAGGAATAGCATAGTCAGCAACATCAGGAATTTATGTCACCCGCCCAAATGGTATACAGGACAAGTAACATTGAACTCAGATACAATTGAACTTACAAATCATCCAGTAGAGTGTGAGCATACATAGAAACCGTATCCTTGCATGTATTTTTTCACTCTCACTGTACCACTATGCCATACACAAAACAATGCAGGTGGGGCATATTCAAGAGATGAATGACTTGTTCGACAGAACAGTCACATTTGTTATATCCAACCCTACACAAGGCCACTTCTTGACCTTACACATATCAGCCATTGACAGAGGGACAGATATCCCTGGATAACCTCCAGAATGCTTGGGACTCTAACCACAAACCCTGCAAGGTCTGTCCCCTCTAATGCTGCGTCCAGTAATATTTTTTATTTTTTCGTCCACGGAAAGGTGTTGTTGCACAGATTGTTCTTCATGTGTGCTTTATGATGAATCTCAATGTTCACATCAGTATAATTGGGAGCGTGCAATAGTGACTCTCGGTGTGGCTCATGTATGCGATGTCTGTGGACTCGTGCGTCCAGTATCAGTAAATGTCTGTCAGGTGTGTGCGTCAGTATGTCTGGATCTCATCTCTCATCGTAGCTCCGGCAGCGGCCTCGGTTTCCTTGAAACAACCGAAGGCCTCCACCACAGTATCCTCTCGTCCCCATTCTGGGTGCTGTCATCTGCTTCATGTAGAGGCCGGAGGAAGACTGAAAGTGTCTTCCCCTCTCCAGGCTCCTCTCTCTGGTTTCCCGTCTGGGTGCTGTCATCTGCTTCATGAATCACACATGGGGGAGAGAGGCACGATAGCAACAGCAGCCCCTCTCTGGCTTTCTCCTCATGTGACTCACCTTTCGACGTCTTCAACACCTCCGGGTGGGTGCTCTTTGGGACCTCCTTCTCAGCGCCCCTGGATTGGAGTGCTGGATGGTGGGATCCTGGTTTTGGCTCAAATCGGTCAGCTGGACTGGAGCCTGCTCCCGGATCAGCCGCTGCAAACGGGTCTCCACCCCCCTTGGTGTACTCCTGGAGGAGTAACCCAGTGGGGATGAGACAAATGACAAGTTGGAGCAGGCACCATTTGGAGGTGCACCTGCTCCTCAACCGGCCCCTGGCTCTCCGTTGGGACCCTCCACCGTGTTGTTCGGTGGAGGGGCCATTTTGCACTCCGTTGCATGAATCCATGTCGGACGACCTTCCACTTTTACAGCTGTGTGAGTCACCAAGAGAAAACCAGGTATGGACCGGTCCATCTTGGTGAGAGGGCAGCTTTCACCTGTGAATGCACAACCCTGGTTGCTCTAGTTAGGGCAAAACAAAAGTTTAACATTGTATCATCCATCTGGTGGATATCCATCTGTTTCAATGATAGTGGGGGAGAGACAGGCAATTTCATTGGTCTCCCTAAAACTATCTTGTGTGGGGAAAGTCCATTCCTCCTCTGGGCTCATGGCCATATGAGCTAGTGGGAGTGCATCAGGCCATTTTAGGCCAGTCTCTTCACATATCTTGGCTAGTTTGTTTTTCAAAGTTCCATTTTGCCTCTCCACTGCCCCTGCAGACTGTGGGTGGTAGGGACAGTGAAAATGCTGGTTGATCTGGAGCGCTTTACAAAGTTCCTGAACAATTTGACCCGTGAAATGTGAACCTCTATCACTGGACAGTCTTGTGAGGATCCCATATCTACAGATCACATCTCTAATAATAAGAATCTTGGCTATCGTGGTAGCATCAACTTTCCGACATGGATAGGCTTCTACCCATTTCGAGATCATGTCAACAATTACAAGTACATACTCAAAATTACAACACTTGTTGTTGTACAACATTTTGTAAATTAATAAAAGGACCACTTGGTGGTGGGTGGGATCTTCTCTTTGGTCCCTTTTCGGGATTATGCTGCTGGTAAATATGACACTGAGCACAATGTTGCTAAGCCTTTGTGCAAAAAAAACAGGTGCAAACCAATCTGTATTTACTATTGAGACCATACCCCCCTTGCTCGTATGGGCACATCCGTGCGCCATGCGAGCCAACCAAGGGAACAATGCACATGGAATCTTTCGCACAGCCAACAGATAACCAATCATCCCTCTCAGTGTTATCAGCAGCGGCTCAAAGGTCCGCCACAACATGAAGAGAGGGAGTGCGTGTTTCCGGTTGCTGAGACACAAACAAATAGAGACCTGGGACACATCAGAGGAGTTGGCCGCAGCCTTTGCTGCTAAATCAGCTCTAGCATTTCCTCTTGAAACATCATCTGTATTGTTAGTATGAGCCTCACACTTAGTAACAATAGCTAGCTTTCTCTGTAGTAGTATTGCAGACAACAAATTATCAATCATCTTTCCATTCTTGATTGCTCCACCTGAGGAGTTAATGAAACCTCTTTCTCGCCATATGGCACCAAAATCGTAAGTAACTCCAAATCCATACCTTGAGTCAGTGTGAATATTTACGACCTTGCCTTCTGACAAACAACATGCCCTTGTCAAAGCAAAACTCTGCCTGCTGTGCAGTGCATTGTGGAGACAGTTTACCAGATTTGAATGTCTCACTGTCCGTGCAGACCGCATATCCGGAGTTTAGAGAGCCATCCCATTCTCGGGACAAAGATCCATCTACGTACAACACAAGTTCAGCATTATCCATAGGTTTGTCAAACATATCAGGTCTGGGTGTTAGCACTTTATCGACAACCATCTCACAGTCATGTGGTTCACCATCATCAGGGTTGGGCAACAATGAAGCTGGATTCAATGGGGAGCATCTATGGATTGTAATGTTACTTTTAGTCAACAATTACAGTTCATACTTTGTAGCTCTAGTGGCTGACAGGTGTTGAGTTTTGGTGCGTAACAGAAAAGCACTTACTGCATGAGGAACCATCACTGCCAAGGGCGACCCCAGCACTATATCTGAAGTTGCTTACACACATGTTGCCGCAGCACAGACTGCTTGTAAGCACGGGGGGAAACCTGCTGCCACAGTATCTAAAGAAGAACTCACATAGGCAATAGGCCTCTTAAGATTACCATACTGCTGGGTCAGTACACCCTGGTGTAGTCTGGCAGACCGAGAGCTGGCGCCTGGGCCCAGGCCTGCTTGAGAGATACAAATGATTTATCAGCTTCAGTTTTCCACAACAAATGAGTATCAGTCTCCTTCCTTAAGTCAAGGATAGGTCTAGCCAACACAGCATAATCAAGGATCTACTAACGACAATACCCGGCTGAACCTAGAAAAAGACTTGAGTTGTTTTGGTGTTCTAGGCTTCGGTATCCATCGGATGGCCTCCACTCTATCAGGCGTCAATAGATGCTCTGTACCTTTGAGTGTATGGCCCAGATACTTGACCTCCTAAGACCCATAACTGCAGTTTTGCCTTTGAGGCCCTGTGGCCCTTCTCAGCCAGTGCCTGTAGCACAGCAATAGTGTCCTGTTGGCAGGAGGCAAGATTCTTAGAACATATCAAAAAGGTCATCAATATACTGCACCAGAGTAGAGCCGGCTGCTAAGGTGACATCCTGGAGGTCCTCTCGTAATGCTTGACTAAACAACGTAGGTGATTCGGTGTACCCCTGTGGTAGAACTGAAATGTATAGTGGACCTGGCGAAACGTGAATGCAAACAGATACTGGCTCTCTTCTGCAATGGTAACAGAAAAGAAAGCAAACAATAGTCATTCACAGAGCTAGAAAGTAACAGGGTTACTTGCTAAGTATCGTAACAGGGTTAGGCACAACAGGATGTATAACACAGGCATTACCTGCTTATAAACCCATAATAAACTTCCAAGTATTTTATTAGCATTAAAGGATCAAATTGACCTAAAGTCTACCTATGACTCCTTGTTTCAACAAAGCATTAATAACTGGGACAATACCTTTCCCTACTTCTCTATTACTAGCATACTGAGGTACGGTTCTCAAGAGTCGTACTACAAACAATGATAACAACTGGGGTAATGCTACCCCTAAAAGTATGTATGACATTGATAACTATTTGCAAATCTCTTAGAAATGTTGCTGAGTCCTCTCATGTCAGGAAATCCCTTTCCTAGCTCCCTCAGCTCAGTCACTGACCATGGGCTATAAGGTACATAGGCTGTCATACATCAGGACGTGGATATGCACACATAGGGTTCATTGATACCTGGGGGTTCAACTGATAGTTACAGGCCTTTCATGGTTGGGGCTCTCTCTGCTTGATTGACCTGAACCCTTTCCACAACCTCATAAGCAGTAGTGCTTCTTCTGTTCTTAGGCCTTCCTGACTAACCTCACCAATCATATTTTCTGTGGTATGAACCTCAACCTTCTCTTGTAGGTTCTGTGCTGGTTGCACCTGACCCGCTGCTTCCCATAACAATGAATTTTCCATGTCTCTGGCTCTCCTCTGCATAGCCGCAGCTATAGCAACAACATCATCTTCATCGTCGGTAAATAGGCTACAAATCTTAGGTAGTAGTTTCCCTTGAGCGCTACCTTCAGCCTGTTTCACAACTACTGACTCCTCACAATTTGTTTTGGCACCGTTAGCATGTGCAAGCAATGTCTCGAGTTCCCTCACTTTATGACTTTGTTCAGTCTGATCACGTTCTAACGTGACTCCCCGACCTTCTCTCTATCAAACTGCTCTAGTTCAATTCTAGCAGCCTCTTGTTTGTCTCGCTCGAAACGTTCTAGCTCACTTTTCTGTGCATCTTGTCTCTGTTTCTCAAGACGCTCCAGCTCACTCCTAGCTTCTCTTATCAGAATCAGTTTTAGCTTGATCTGATTGTATTTTCTCAAGATAGACAATGCCACGTCGTCTCGTAGCTTCAGTTAACCATATCATAAACATTGGCCAGCTGACAAATTGTTTACACGTCCGACTTGTTTCCTTGTCTTTCAAAACCGCTTTTAGACTCTCCAATATTTTTACGTCAAACGTTCCCTCCAACGGAAAACAATGTGTCGGGTCATGATTTGTCCACGCATGCCATTTCTCAATGCTTGACACTGCTTGAATTCCATGTAGCTCAAACATATATCTGGCTGGACTGTTCGCAGGTAACAACGTCTCTATCGTTCTCGTAGTGGAAGCTGAACTACCCATACTGAATTACGACGTAGGCTATCTGTAACAAATCTCCTAACGGTATGAAACCAACTCTATTGATTTACTGCAGCAAGAAATCACACAGCACTTTAGAACAGTCACAAAACCACATAGCAATGTAAAACGGTCACATAGCACATAGAAGAATAAAAGAACTACAATATAACTCGCTAGTGAACTACAAATATGGCCTTTTCAAGCCAAACTATCCTCGCCTTCCGGGCGCTCAATCATGGGACGCGCATACAAAAAAACCTCAACTTGGGAACGCGCCTACAATAATTTCCACAACTCCGTTACGTCATGAGTAACAAAATAACCACAATTCGTGCTTAAGAGAGACGAGCTGATCAATAAACTGCCAGTCTATCTTTCCCTCAGTATTTGATTGTGTCCCTCGCTGATAATTAAATGCCAAGCTTGTCAGTTAAAAGCCTAACTGCCCCTTTACATTGTCAAAGTATCCCTAACTTGTTTAAAACCACTTTACCCTTAAAAGTTGGTCTCTCGCATAAAGCCTGTGACCCTGATACATTATGACTGCCCACCTACTGTGCTTGGTCTTAAGAAAAGCCCAAAACAAAACTTAATACAGTTACAATTCAAACCAAAATAAAAGTCCCACTAAGATCTCTGTTCAAAAGAGAAAAGCCCAACACAAAACTTAATACAGTTACAATTCAACTTAATACAATTCAAACCAACATAAGATGTCTGTTCAACTAAAGTTTTCAGCTGTAAACGTGCATTTTAAAAGAAACACATACCTTTCCTTGTTTGGTTCACCCCTGGTCTGCATCTGTAAAACCATACTCTCTGTTATCAGATCCTTTTCCCCAGATCAAGAGTATGGGACGTATTCTCTTAACAGATCCTTTGCCTCAGATCAAGAACACAGATTGTTTTACATACTTTTTCAATACTTCACACGACCAGAGTTCTTGTACGCTATCAGAGTTTGCCAACTCTGACCAAGACAAAGTAAAAATAGCAAGTCAATTAATGACCCAAATTTACTAAACCAAAACTCTAATATTATCTTCCTCCTGTTGAGGCCTAGCAGACTCTGGTCTGCTAAGACCAGGCTCCCAACTGAACGTCACAATAAAAGGTTCTTAAATTGTTTACGTTACCAGCATCGCAGAGGGACAGCAGGCGCACCAAGCATAAAGCAGTCCGTGAATGGGGTTTTGGAAAAGGATCCCCTTACCATTTAGTTTTGTGCACCACGGGTTCTGCTTTATACTGGTGCTGCCGTGGGTCTCTCCTGGATCTGGTTCTGCAATCCTGCTGCTCGACAACGCCAATTGATGAAGAAAGTGTTTTGTCCGTCTCTTCATAAACGGAGTGACTAAGTTCAGTTGAGTTCTGGATTTTAATAAGTATTATCAATCTGCAGATTGGGAGAGAAAACCAGACCTCTGACAATAAATGACCACACAACACCAGGCTTAGGTCTCAATCATGTCTCTCTCAGCTCTGAAAGCCGGAGGACCATCTTTTATAGGGCACAGGAATGTAAACATAGATAGTGACAGTCAGGCAGTAATGACGTTACAACAGTCTCAGAGGAAGAGATTCACAGCTCCCAACACATGACCACTCAGACTAGAGAGATCATAGTTGGCGCTCTCCTTGTAGTCATGACCAAGGACGTTTACCCAGTACTTTCTCCTGATCACGAACATCTATTAACCCTGACACATAGACACCATCTACTCTTACTAATAGCAAGCTTACATGAGAACATACTAACTAGTATCCAATGACTAGTTATATTGATTAGTGAATAATGTAAGCACACCGGAAATCGCAATTTCTTCCACATTACCTAGCCGTACTGCCTGTGTCCTGTCCAGCTGCACATGGAAGGACTGATGTTCCGGTCCTGTAGTTTTATGATGAGCCTGGATGGTACTATGGTGTTGAAAACGGAGCTGAAGTCGATGAAGAGCATCCGCACGTATATGTTGTTCTGATCCAAGTGAAAGAGAGCAGTGTTCAAGGCCAAAGCTACAACATCATCTGTAGACCTGTTCGGCCTATATGCAAACTGGAGTGGGTCTAATGCAGGTGATAGGCAGGATGTAATGTGGTCTTTGACTAACGTCTCAAAGCATTTCATCACAACAGGGCGGTAATCATTGAGACAGCTCACTGATGGTTTCTTAGAGACTGGGATGATGGTGGCCCCCTTGAACCTATTGGGGACGACAGACTGCGACAGGGAGAGGTTAAAGATGTCAATGAACACCTCTGCCAGTTCAGGAGCACAGGCCTTGAGAACACAGCCAGGGATGTTGTCAGGTCCTGGAGCTTTATGCACATTCACTCTAAGTGATAAGTTTAAGGTTGTTATAGAGGTTGTTAGCAATCTAAGGAAACCTCTATTCCCTTGTGTAGGCTACAGCATGCAGCCAACAAAGTATGTTGTTTTGTGTCTGTATTTGACTTTGGTGAATGTTATTTACATGCTGTGCATGTCATTGCATGTTCATATTAAGCTAATGTGGTCTTTATTTTCTCATTACAGCGTGAGTTTAGTTTTAACGGTGGATTTGGAGAAAAAGCTTCAAATAAATCTGTAGCAAGAAAGACACTTGTGCCTGCCAGTGTTTCATGGGATAATAGTATGCTACACTTGTAAATTACTTGTGTAATAAATACTGTGTTTTAATTTAACCAATTAAATAACCGTTTTCTGATTTTTTGGGGGAGGCGTTTAATCGAAGGTGCCATTTATTACACAATGTTCATTTTTGGTGCAGCGTTTATTCAAGGTCAACGTTTAATCAAAGAAAAACTGTAGTTTTCTTCCCAGCATGGGAAGGCCAAAGGATGTTTACAATTGTAGTAGGCCATTGATATGTTTTAAAAGTTCAGGGATGTAATTTGTTGGATAAGAAGCCCCCATCCCCCACTCCAGAGACAGTTGATGACAGAGAGGTGCTGACATTAAGTTAAACATAGTCATGCGTTAAAGAGTAGAGTAAAAAATAGAGACAAATTGTGTACATGGATGTTGAAACTCAGTGCTCTGAGTTTGTGCATGTCAGTTTAGACAAACTTAGCCTTTTAAACCTCTAGGTTTAATTCTCTCTTTTATACATTTAAAGTTGGATTTGACATTTAACAGACATTTAATCATTTAGCAAGTTGTTTGACTCAAAAACCATAACGAAGTACATATGGTGTAAAAAATCTGCAGTCAAATTTGGCGAAATTGCTAGCTTGGATGTTATCTTTACATATAGATGGGTTGGTGGTTACAAACAATGAGGATGCGCACGCAGCTTCAAGGCAGAACAATGCCTACCATTTCACCTCTAGTTTATATGTTCCCACCCCCCCCCCTTCTGAATAAAGTTAGATTGATCTGATTTGTTTATCTGTTGCTATGAAAACCATTTTAGCCAAGCTAACTAACATTGTTTTTAGCTAGCTGACATTACCATTCAATCACTAACAAAACACGAATAGAAATACTTTGCTAACAGTCCTCACATGTAATCAAAAGCTTGTAGTGAGATCACATGCATGACCCCCCGAGACAAGCTTTCATGTTTGCATCGCTAGCATCTCGTCATATTACACAGCCGGAAGACAGCTATATAATAAATATTGTAGCGTCAGCGCCCTTGGGTACCCAGCATGCAGTGCACACCAAAAACGCAAATAGCTGTGGAAAATAGTTTGGTTACAACAGCTGTGCAAGGGATTTCAGTTGTTGTGTTCGTTCACTTAAATGTGTGTAATGTTATTGTTTTTTACTTAAGATAATACTGTTGGTCACCCTGATTGTGCATGTTGTGTAGTTTAATGGGATCAGAGTCTGACCATGACAAAGTATTGAAAGCTGCTGTACCATCACAAGGTACACTTGCTAACAGCTGGACATTAGCTATACCTTGGTCCAGTTCTCTACATGACTCTTGACAGTTGTTTGACTGAGACTCTAGAGAGAGCTCAATTCAGGTAGAGTTCTAATAGCCATGGTCTTCTAACCAGTTTCAGTTTTGAAAACAGTGTGACTGTGTATGGTATGTTTTTTGGGCTACTTCTAATGGCATGACCTGCGCTGGGATAGAGGGAAACAGCATGGATGGGGAAAGTGTGTGGGCAGAGCAAGCAGTAGTAGTACATAACCTACACACTTCCTTTAGTGAAGTGTATCCTCACTTTCATAAAGTTATTGTTGTAATCAAAGCTTTTAAAGAATGGATCTCTGCATGATGGGCCTGACCAGAGCACCGGTGGCCTGACACAACACGCTTCAAAGTTGTCTCTTTCAAAAGGGTGGAATTTTAACCCTGTCAGTCCAACATGTCTAAAAGTTGGTACGCATGCCTTATTGCCAATGGGGAACAAATAAGTCTCAAGAACCCATAATGTCGGCAGCATGGATATTTCTCTACAGTGACAATTTGTGAAGAATTTCAAAAAATGACTTCAAATCAGCCATTGATCCAATTGTCTTGAAATGTTGTGTACATGTATGAAATACATGTCTGTGTCATGTCAATTTTGTAATGGTTTGCAATGCTGAGGAGGAACCCGCCATTGCTGCCTGCAGCTATATTTATTATTATTATTATTATACTTCTTAAGACTGGGTGTCTATGGCAGGCCCTAGAAGCGCTTGGTCGAAAATTGTGAAATTTGGCACACTCATTGGGGACAGTCCCCTGGTCCAATTCACAAAGTTTCATGTCCCATACTCGGGCACTCTAGCGCCACCAATGGGTCAAAGTTGGAGTTGTGTTTACACACGCAACTTTTAAACCGTATGACCCATTTTCAAAAATGAGGTACCATTGGATTCCCTGGATCAAGCCGAATTCAATGCACACCATGGCGTCAATTTCCGGTTTATAGATTTTCCGCTATTTCCGGTTTTATCAAAAACCTTTGAAAGCCTACTCCTCCTACAATCTTTGTCAAATCTTCTTCAAAATTACCAGATATGCTCTTCAGACCAAGCCGCACAAAAGTTATGGTAGAGCATTTTGATACCCACAACCGTTTGTCCGTGACAGCCAATCAAAATCAGCAGAAAAGCCACCAAACAGGAAGTGAAGTCATATCTCAGCAGTTGTTTGAGGCAGTGAAACTAAATTTGGTAGGCCGCCTCGGAAACTTATTCTGAGGATGTCCTCCAAAGATTGTGTCATGTGACTAAAAGGGGGCGTGGCCGGAAGCATAAACGTGTTTTGGCTAATAATTGTTGAAGTGTTTACCTTAATAAAGTAATTTCTTTGTCTGTTGATGTCTTGTGAGATATCAAGCCTGACTATTAATAACTTTTCATAAAATTCGAACGGACGTGGCCGCCATTTTGGATTTCATGGAAAAGTATAAAAACCTTTTGCACGCCCCAATTTTTGTCCAATGTTTACCAAATTTGGCAAAGATGATCTTTAGACCCAGTTTCACAAAAGCAATCAGAAGAATTTTCAATTTTCAAAAACGTTTGTTCGGTAGAGACGATCAAAAGCGGTGGCGAAGCCGCCAAACGATGCGCAAGAGCATATCTCAGCAACCATTTGCGCGATTGTCACCAAACTTGGGTTCCATCGTTCCCATGAGGAGCAGAGGAGGCCTGCAGTGTTATACCAGAAAAATAACTTTGAACTATCAGTACTCTTGAACGCAAACATATATTTCAACCAAACTTGGTGTGTTGCATGAGTGCAACAGGTTGTTGTGACTTAATTGTTGCACAAGTGCTATGGAGGCCATGTCCTGCTCTGGACTGCTTGGCCCCTCCATTGCTGCTTGCAGCTATATTTATTAGGGGCCAAGCAGCGAAGCTGCGAGGCACCTATTGTTATTGTTAGTATTATTATTATTATTATTATTATTATTATACTTCTTAAGACTGGGTGTCTATGGCAGGCCCTAGAAGCGCTTGGTCGAAAGTTGTGAAATTTGGCACACTCATTAGGGACAGTCCCCTGGTCCAATTCACAAAGTTTCATGTCCCATACTTGGGCACTCTAGCGCCACCAATGGGTCAAAGTTGGACTTGTGTTTACACACGCAACTTTTGAACCGTATGACCCATTTTCAAAAATGAGGTACCATTGGATTCCCTGGACCAAGACGAGTTCAACGCACCCTATGGGGTCAATTTCCGGTTATATAGATTTTCCGCTATTTCCGGTTTTATCAAAAACCTTTGAAAGCCTACTCCTCCTACAATCTTTGTCAAATCTTTTTCAAAATTACCAGATATGCTCTTCAGACCAAGCCGCACAAAAGTTATGGTAGAGCATTTTGATACCCACAACCGTTTGTCCGTGACAGCCAATCAAAATCAGCAGAAAAGCCACCAAACAGGAAGTGAAGTCATATATCTCAGCAGTTGTTTGAGGCAGTGAAACTAAATTTGGTAGGCCGCCTCGGAAACTTATTCTGAGGATGTCCTCCAAAGATTGTGTCATGTGACTAAAAGGGGGCGTGGCCGGAAGCATAAACGTGTTTTGGCTAATAATTGTTGAAGTGTTTACCTTAATAAAGTAATTTCTTTGTCTGTTGATGTCTTGTGAGATATCAAGCCTGACTATTAATAACTTTTCATAAAATTCGAACGGACGTGGCCGCCATTTTGGATTTCATGGAAAAGTATAAAAACCTTTTGCACGCCCCAATTTTTGTCCAATGTTTACCAAATTTGGCAAAGATGATCTTTAGACCCAGTTTCACAAAAGCAATCAGAAGAATTTTCAATTTTCAAAAACGTTTGTTCGGTAGAGACGATCAAAAGCGGTGGCGAAGCCGCCAAACGATGCGCAAGAGCATATCTCAGCAACCATTTGCGCGATTGTCACCAAACTTGGGTTCCATCGTTCCCATGAGGAGCAGAGGAGGCCTGCAGTGTTATACCAGAAAAATAACTTTGAACTATCAGTACTCTTGAACGCAAACATATATTTCAACCAAACTTGGTGTGTTGCATGAGTGCAACAGGTTGTTGTGACTTAATTGTTGCACAGGTGCTATGGAGGCCATGTCCTGCTCTGGACTGCTTGGCCCCTCCATTGCTGCTTGCAGCTATATTTATTAGGGGCCAAGCAGCGAAGCTGCGAGGCACCTATTGTTATTGTTAGTATTATTATTATTATTATTATTATTATTATTATACTTCTTAAGACTGGGTGTCTATGGCAGGCCCTAGAAGCGCTTGGTCGAAAGTTGTGAAATTTGGCACACTCATTAGGGACAGTCCCCTGGTCCAATTCACAAAGTTTCATGTCCCATACTTGGGCACTCTAGCGCCACCAATGGGTCAAAGTTGGACTTGTGTTTACACACGCAACTTTTGAACCGTATGACCCATTTTCAAAAATGAGGTACCATTGGATTCCCTGGACCAAGACGAGTTCAACGAGTTCTATGGGGTCAATTTCCGGTTATATAGATTTTCCGCTATTTCCGGTTTTATCAAAAACCTTTGAAAGCCTACTCCTCCTACAATCTTTGTCAAATCTTCTTCAAAATTACCAGATATGCTCTTCAGACCAAGCCGCACAAAAGTTATGGTAGAGCATTTTGATACCCACAAACGTTTGTCCGTGACAGCCAATCAAAATCAGCAGAAAAGCCACCAAACAGGAAGTGAAGTCATATCTCAGCAGTTGTTTGAGGCAGTGAAACTAAATTTGGTACGCCGCCTCGGAACCTCATTCTGAGGATGTCCTCCAAAGATTGTGTCATGTGACTAAAAGGGGGCGTGGCCGGAAGCATAAACGTGTTTACGCTAATAACTGTTGAAGTGTTTACCTTAATAAAGTAATTTCTTTGTCTGTTGATGTCTTGTGAGATATCAAGCCTGACTATTAATAACTTTTCATAAAATTCGAACGGACGTGGCCGCCATTTTGGATTTCATGGAAAAGTGTAAAAACCTTTTGCACGCCACAATTTTTGTCCAATGTTTACCAAATTTGGCAAAGATGATCTTTAGACCCAGTTTCACAAAAGAAATCAGATGAATTTTCAATTTTCAAAAACGTTTGTTCGGTAGAGACGATCAAAAGCGGTGGCGAAGCCGCCAAACGAGGCGCAAGAGCATATCTCAGCAACCATTTGCGCGATTGTCACCAAACTTGGGTTTCATCGTTCCCATGAGGAGCAGAGGAGGCCTGCAATGTTATACCAGAAAAATAACTTTGAACTCTCAGTACTCTTGAACACAAACATATATTTCAACCAAACTTTGTGTGTTGCATGAGTGCAACAGGTTGTTGTGACTTAATTGTTGCACAAGTGCTATGGAGGCCATGTCCTGCTCTGGACTGCTTGGCCCCTCCATTGCTGCTTGCAGCTATATTTATTATTATACTTCTTAAGACTGGGTGTCTATGGCAGGCCTAGAAGCGCTTGGTCGAAAGTTGTGAAATTTGGCACACTCATTGGGGACAGTCCCCTGGTCCAATTCACAAAGTTTCATGTCCCATACTTGGGCACTCTAGCGCCACCAATGGGTCAAAGTTGGACTTGTGTTTACACACGCAACTTTTGAACCGTATGACCCAGCTATATTTGGTGGCCAAGCCGCGAAGCGGCGAAGCCACTTAAGTGTTTCTACCTTTTCTTATTGGTGGCCAAGCCGCGAAGCGGCGAAGCCACTTAAGTGTTTCTACCTTTTCTTATTATTATTACACTTCTTCTGCCATTGGAGTCTATGGCAGCCCCTAGAACCGTATGGTAAAAAGTTGTGAAATTTGGCACACTCATTAAGCACAGTCCCCTCTTTATATTCACCAAGTTTCATGTCTCCCATTGGAGCACTATAGCGCCACCAACGGGTCAAAGTTTGACTTGTGTTTACACACGTAACTTTTGAACCGTATGACCGATTTAAAAAAAATGAGGTACCATTGGATTCCCTGGGTCAAGACGAGTTCAACACACCCTATGACGTCAATTTCAGGTTATATAGATTTTCCGCCATTTCCGGTTTTATCGAAAACCTTTGAAAGCCTACTCCTCCTACAATTTTTCTTTAATCTTCCCCAGAATTGGCACACATCATCGTCAGAGCAACCCTCACAGAAGTTATCCAAAGATTTTTGATTTTCAAAACCGTTTGTCCGGTACAGCCAATCAAAATCGGCAGCAAAGACACCAAACAGGAAGTTGGGTCATATCTCAGCCAATCCTTGAGAAATCAACACCAAACTTAGTATGATGACTCGGAACCCTCATCTGAGGATGTCCAAACAATTTGGTGTCATGTGATCACTGGGCGTGGCCGCAGGATGCAAAAATGTGTTTTGGCCAATAACTGTTGATTCGTTTGCCTTTATCAAGTGATTCCTTTGTCTCATGATATCTTGGGACATCCCGTGTGTGACACATGATAACTTGTAATAACAGCCGAATTGATGCGGCCGCCATTTTGAATTACTGAAAAAACGTTTTTTCTGTACTCCTCCTACAAATGTTTTCCAATCTTCACCAAATTTGGCAGAGATCATCTTCAGACCAAGCCTCACAAAAGCCATCATATGTTTTTTGTATTTTCAAAACCGTTTGCCCGGTACGGCCAATCAAAATGTGCCGTTAAGCCAGCAAACAGGAAGTTGGGTCGTATCTCAGCAAATCTTTGATGGATTCACACCAAACTTGTTGCGTGTACTCGTAACCCTCTTCTGAGGATGTACAACATGTTTTATGGGTCATTCGACTGCTTGGCCACCTCATTGCTGCTTGCAGCTATATTTTTGTATTGCTATTCAATTAATTTCTCCAATTTAATAGGAAGCGGATGGTATGAAGGAGATGGTATGGTGGGTGTCAGACTTGTAATTATCAAGCTTTTCACGTTTTTCATGCCTTTCTGTCTTAAAGATTCTTCCTTAGTGTTGAAATACCAGTTTCTACGAGGCTAGGCAAACAGAAGAGTCGACCAAGAGTTCTCCTCTTGCTGTGTGGAGATGTAGAAAAGTTAGCCTGACGTTGTCATAGTCATAATTCTAGTCAGAATATGAGTCTGATACAGCTCCGTTGGGCTGTGAGTATGGGGCGTGTTTCAACAGAACCCGGAAAAAAATGCCTCTTCGCTCAATTGGATAGACCTACAACCAATCAGAGCAAGGTAGTATGTTGTTTGTTGAAAACGAATTCAACCCAAGCGCTCTTTGGTGATGTGGTTGATTACGTTACTGTTGATCATCTGTCCATCATTGTATGAAGCCCGCCCTGACAATTTGATTGGTCCAAACAGCTCTTGTTCGGACATAGTTTTTCCACAACCGAGCGACCCCAGACCCAACTTCCCGACCAAATATTTTTGTGGGCGGGCTAAGTTCAGCTGGCACCCAGGCTATAGAAAAGTATTACAGGTTAGTAATCTCTAACACGGAATGCAGATGGTGCCAAGTTAAGAAATTAACAAAAAAGTTAACAGGGAATGCAGATGTTGCCAAATGAGAATTTCAGCCTGTTATAGAATAAAATGATTTGAGACTGACACATAGCTACTTTTACGAAGCGTGCCACTCTCTCAGTCTTAACAGTTAATTGTATTTTTTATGGAGCTGTTGCATTAAAGGTCCCATGGCATGCTGTTTTTGGATGCTTTTATATAGGCCTTAGTGGTCCCCTAATACTGTATCTGAAGTCTCTTTCCCGAAATTCAGCCTTGGTGCAGAATTACAGCCACTACGAGCGGTCCCACAATTAGCTTTCCTTAGGACGTGCCATTTCTGTGTCTGTAGCTTTAAATGCTATGAGGAGGAGAGGGGCTAACTGCCATGCTTCAGTCGTTTGCAAGTCATGTATCGAGGAAAAAACAATATCGCGTAGCTCATTTTATCATTGGCAGGCCAAATTCTCTGGGCGGGCAAAGCAGAGAAAGGGGAGGTAACCTTTCCCCTTATCCCCTGACAGGGTCAGATGGCTGAGCGGTTAGGGAGTCAGGCTATTAATCAGAAGGTTGTTGGTTCGAATCCCGGCTGTGAAAAATGACGTTGTGTCCTTGGGTAAGGCACTTCACCCTACTTGCCTCGGGGAGAATGTCCCTGTACTTACTGTAAGTCGCTCTGGATAAGAGCGTTTGCTAAATGACTAAATGTAAATGTATTAGGGGAAAGGTTCCAGATCGGACTGTTTGAGGTTTCATTTTCTCAAAGGCGGAGAAGAATACCCAGGGCTTGGTTTATACTTATCAAAATGTCTAGCCACTGGGGGACCAAAGGCAGGCTAGGGGAACTCATATTAATGTTAAATAACCTCAAAGTGAAATGTTCATGCCATGGGACCTTTAAAAAACAATCACCATGGCAATGACTACACAAAGGAACTTGCATTTAGCTTAGCTTAGTTCTAACAATAATGGCCAATATATGGTTATGCGTTTATGGTGTTGCATGACAAGTTATTGGCTATCCAATCAGAAAATGCAAAATGTGTGTCATTAAACAGTTTGTGATGGTGCCCTTACCTGTGTTGCAGCTGGCTAGGGCACACTCTCTCACACTTGTGTCCTGTCCTATCTGAGGCAAAGGCTACTATTTGACTGTAGTTCCAAATTTGTGTCCTATTTTTCATTACTGCAGCTACATGGATGACCTCAGCGAAGCAGGACGACTGACATTATCCACCTCTGCTGCTCACCAGGCTGCTGCGCTGCTATTTGAAAATGGCGTGGGCACAGATTTGGACATAGAAAATGGGCAGTGCTCTGTGCCGTCACAGTCAACCAACACAGCGTACAAAGTAAACTTGTTACACTTCACGTGTGAATGCACCAATTTTCGGATGGGAAACATATGCAAACATCTTATCTTGGTAAAAATGGAGGTAGGCAGGAGAGGTATTGACATTGAAAAAATGCGGAATAACAAAGCACTAGAAATGATCAGCCTCCATCTCTATCAGCAAACTGAAGTTGAAATAACCATCTTTAATAGTGATGGGACTATGAGTATTGTGAATAGGAAAACTCAGACTTTGTGCACATGCATTGCTAATAGTTTTGGAGAAAGATGTATCTGCATACATGTCGCACATGTCCTCGAGCCTCAAAACATTCTCACAGACCCCAAAGAAAATGCACAAGTGTCTGAAGCCTCCCATGGGAATCCTCCCCTACAGTCCATGTTATCAGACCTACTAGAGTGGAGCAAGTCCGAAGCGTTTGAACATACCCCCGAACTGTACAATACCATCCAAAAAGCACACAAGCTGGCTTTTTGAAAATTCACGGCTGTGTCCAGAAAAAGGAAAATTACCCCTTTGCATGGGTACCGTAAAAAAAATAAAAAAGCTAGACTGCAGAAAGCAGTAGTTGAGAACTTTAACAAAAGAAGCAAAAGAAGAGCAAGAAGAACTTATTTCTGACTGTCATTCTGGAGGTGTCATTGTTTGCATGTGAAAGCGCCTGTCTTGATTGGTTGATGAATTTGCTCGGTAGTTGATAAGGTAAATGAAATATGAAAAAATGTGTATGTACTCAAAATTACAAATAAAGAAAATTCCTTTGTAATAACTTTGATACACTCACAGTCCAAAACCAAGCCTTTCCATACATTCTTTTTAAGGTTTAACTTATCAAAATCTATTTGGCAAATGAGGCTGTTTTAAATCACATCTGTATTGTGACAATTCCTTTGTCAAAGCTACCCATAAATGCTGATACCACTCTAAAATCCTGTGAAATAACACAATGCATCAGAGGTGACTTCAGGTTTATTTACATGCCAGACACTTTTACACCTGAAGGGAGTGAAGCTTCTCTGCCTCAGTCAGCACGCATGAATGATGGCAAAAGCACCCTTCAACATTTCTGTCCCAAGGCCATCATGCGTAGCAATATTATAATCTGACCAGTTGGCCTCCATCGCCATCTTGATTTTGATTAGTGTCTGCCTGCAAATGTTTTGAAAACAGATACTATTGACATATAGAAGGTATAGGGGTATTGTAATACAGTACTGCATATGTAGATCTAAGCCTTTTTAATCTTGCATACTGGCATTGGTAACAACAGATCAATGAACCTGCAGTGTTGGCCCTTGACGATGGCCTCAACGTGTGGGTCCTCCTCCATGCAAGCCTGGCCAATTGCTTTCACTGGTAGGTATTTAAAACCCATGTAGTTTACATCTTCCGCAAAGGCCAGACATTCTTCGATAAATACACAGTGCAAAAGCATACACATTTTTTTATTTTTGTCAAGTTACGAATGCAGTATGGACTGTTAAGGACAGAAGCGAGATTCAGTCATTCGAAAAAAGTTCTGATTTGCATATGAAAGTGCCTTGATGATGCCATTTGATGAGTCTGCCTAGTTGAAAATCAAAATGTCTGCCTAGCCAAACTATTTACAAAAGGTTCTTTTATCAGCTGTGTGAAGTGATGGGTGGTTCACTGCCCATTCAACTCTCGCACATCATGTTCTTGACCTCTAAACCTCACAGTTACCTTCACACAACTTGCTGACACTTGTTGACAGCCTGATTCGTGGTCCTGGCTTCACCTGTGAGTCATGCAACTTGGCCATGAGCACCTCTTTTTGGCTCTTGCCTGTCCTTAAGTAGGCCACCAGAGCATTGGGCGAATAGCCCTCTGGTGGCCCACACCTTCTAACCAGTTCCTCCCTAGTCACTTTATATCTGCAATATCAGTGTAGATTTTAAGCAGGCATATAGAGTTAAAACAATCTTCTACCTTGTAGAAATGTTGGTAGGTAACACTTTAGGTACAGGAGAACACATACATGAGACCTTAAAAGTGTTCTACATAACTCATTTCTAACAGCTTCTGAAGACGACTCAGTATTCCAGGCTTTGGCCCAGTATATCTAGGTGGAAGCTAGGGACTTATTCCAGTTTATTAAGTCGCTGCAAGTAGGAATTTTGTGCCATGTTACGAACTGCCTATATATAATAGTAGCCTAGCTAATGCCAGACCTCATCTCAATCTCAAACTCAGCCATCTGGAGTCAGGTGGCTGAGCGGTTAGGGAATCGGGCTAGTAATCTGACGTTGCCAGTTCGATTCCCGGCCGTGCCAAATTACGTTGTGTCCTTGGGCAAGGCACTTCACCCTACTTGCCTAGGGGGGAATGTCCCTGTACTTACTGTAAGTCGCTCTGGATAAGAGCGTCTGCTAAATGTAAATGGAGATTGAGGTTCAGTCTTGGGAACTGCGATTCATTTCCTCGTATTTGAGGCGGAATTAACGAATCAGAATGGGTTTTATTCGCCATAAAAGTTTGCACAGACAAGGAATTTGCTTTGGCAGGAAGGTGCAAACATTAAACATATAGGAATCTAAAATGTAAATATGAGGACTAACTATACTAAGGGTACATAACTAGCAATACTATGTGGAATTAGATAAAAATAAACTATACAATAAAATATAAAATAAAATACAAGTTGCAGTAATTTACAATATAAAAATACTAAAAATACAAATATTACTAAAAATACAAATGGTACAAGATTGTATTGTGCAGTGCAAAAAGCAGTGTGTTTTAAGGGCATTGAGTCATGAAGTCAGCGTGAACCCTTGGCCTTGTTGAAGAGGCCAACAGCGGAAGGGAAGAAACTGTTCTTGTGGCGTGTGGTATTGGTCCTGATGGACCGCAGCCTTCTGCCGGAGGGGAGTGACTGAAACAGGGAGTGACCAGGGTGGGAGGAGTCGGCCACAATCTTCCTCGCTCGCCTCAGGGTCCTCGAGGTGTGCAGGTCCTCGAGGGCAGGCAGATTGCAGCCAATCACCTTCTCAGCAGTGCGGATGATACGCTGCAGCCTGCTCTTGTCCTTGGCAGTGGCAGCAGCGTACCAGATGGTGATGGAGGAGGTGAGGATGGACCCAATGATGGCTGTGTAGATGTGCACCATCATTGTCTTTGGCAGGTTGAATTTCTTCAGCTGCTGTAGGAAGTACATCCTCTGTTGTGCTTTCTTGGTGAGGGAGCTGATGTTCAGTTCCCACTTGAGGTCCTGGGAGAGGATAGTGCCCAGGAAGCGGAAGGACTCCACAGTGTTGACTGGGGAGTCACACAGGGTGATGGGGGTGAGTGGGGCTGTATTCTTCCTGAAGTCCACAACCATCTCCACTGTCTTAAGAGCATTGAGCTCTAGGTTGTTCTGGCTGCACCAGGTCACCAGGTTGGCCGCTTCCCACCTATAATCAGACTCGTCTCCACCAGAGATGAGCCCAATGAGGGTGGTGTCGTCCGCAAACTTCAGGAGTTTGACGGACGGATGACTAGAGGTGCAGCTGTTGGTGTACAGGGAGAAGAGCAGAGGAGAAAAGACGCAGCCCTGGGGTGAACCAGTGCTGATGGACCGGGAGTCAGAGACTTGTGTTCCCGGCTTAACGCACTGCTTCCTGTCAGACAGGAAGTCTGTGATCCACCTGCAGGTGGAATCAGGCACGTTCAGCTGGGAGAGCTTGTCCTGAAGCAGGGCGGGGATGATGGTATTGATGGCAGAGCTGAAGTCCAGGTGCTGTAGGGTGAAGTGGAGGGCCATGTTAACTGCATCGTCCACAGACCTGTTGGCTCTGTAGGCAAACTGCAGAGGGTCCAGTAGAGGGTCTGTGATGGATTTAAGGTGTGCCAGCACCAGGCGCTCAAAAGACTTCATTACCACAGAGGTCAGGGCGACGGGTCTGTAGTCATTATGTCCTGTTGGCCTTGGATTTTTGGGCACAGGGATGATGGTGGAGGACTTGAGACAGGCTGGCACATGGCATGTCTCAAGGGAGGTGTTAAAGATGTAGGTAAACACCGGAGACAGCTGGTCAGCGGAGTGCTTGAGGGTGGCTGGAGAGACAGAGTCCGGCCCAACTGCTTTGCGGGGATTCTGCCTCTTGAAAAGTCTGTTAACTTCACCCTCCTGAATAGAGAGAGTCGTCATTGTAGAGGGGGGGAGGTGGGAGCCCTCCTGGGTGGGAAGGGGTAGTTCAGGACTGTCCAATTGTCTTTCAAATCTGCAGTAGAACTCATTCAGGTCGTTGGCCAGACGGGAGTCGTTAGTGGAGTGGGGGGCTCTGGGCTTGAAGTTGGTAATCTGTCTGAGCCCTCCCCAGACAGAAGCAGTCGTTTGCAGAGAATTGGTGTTTTAGTCTCTCCGAGTACAGTCGTTTAGCCTCCCTCACCGCCTTGCTAAACCTGTTCTTCGACTCCTTGAAACTGTCTCTGTCCCCACTCCTAAACGCCGCCTCTTTCGCTGACCTCAACCTTCTGAGTTTAGCTGTAAACCAGGGTTTGTCGTTGTTGTAGCTCACCCTGGTGCATGTTGGTATACAGCAGTCCTCACAGTCCTCATCCAGACTATTGGTAGCATGAACATGTCCCAGTCAGTGCAGTCCAAGCACGCCCGCAGATCCTCCATAGCTTCACTGGTCCAATGTTTCGATGTCCTCACAGCAGGCCTGCAGCGCTTTAGCTTCTGCCTGTATGCAGGAATCAGGTGGACCATGGCGTGGTCGGAGTGACCCAGGAGACAAAAAAGAGCGCACCTAACGACCGAGGCAGCCTTCATCGGCACCATCTTGGATCAATTACCGATCAACCGAAGGCCGATCAAATGCCTCTGTACGTTACTGGACAAACGTATAGCCAATCAGATCAATGCTACCCGCATCCTGTTCTGTGATTGGACCTATCTGAAGCCATTCCGGGGGGGGGGGGGGGAGGGGAATATTGATGGTAATGACATACAAAGTTACCTTTTGGCCTTGTTCCCATCAGGTATTCTGAGAACACTCTCCACTTCGAATAATACTGTAGAAGTGAAGAAATATTGTTTTTACTTTAATGTGACCTCATTTCATGCCCAAAACTATGCCGACCATAAATATAGTATCTTCCTACCTTGTTCACCCTCTGCGGACTCTCCAGATTCCTGTCCTGTCCCACTATCTACTGTGTTTAAGACCAATCAGAGATCAGCATTCAGGGAACAAACAGTTGCAAAAGAAAGATCTCTGTACCTTCCTAACAGCAAAGTGCTGTTGGTGGCAGAGGAAAGGTATGTGTGCATGTGTGTGTGCATGTGTGTGCGCATGTGTTCACATGTGTTGCGTATGTGCGTGTGTGTGTTCTCTGTATATTTTTTACCTGCACGTGCGTGCGCTCCAACAGGTTGATCTAGGCTACAGGTTGGTCAAGACATATTGCTTACTGAAAATATCCCTGTATGTGTTTTGTGAGTGACTCAAATGCTGACCATAAATACAGTATCTTCCTACCTCTGCGGACTCTCCAGATTCCTGTCCTAGCCTGGTCCTAACCAGACTCTCGTACATTTAATTTGTACAGAGAGTCTGGGCTCGCTCCATTGACAAGCGTTAACTTCCTTGAAGACGGGTACTCTGTTGAAGTTTAAAACTATTGAGCCACTCTGGATCTTCCATAACCAATCGCTAGCGTTCGCCTTAGCCAACTCCTTCACGACTAATGGAGCTAGCTGGAATATCAAATGAACCCCGTGGGGATCAAAGATTGTTCTTGCCCCTGCTTTAACTTCTGGATATTTGGCAGCGTTGCCACAACGGACCGAATGGCTTTGCTCGCATCTCTCTCTGCCGCCATTACGGAACGGAACAAAACTAGCGCGCGACATCAACGTCATCGTTCTCAGCCACTCCCTCTGTTCGCTGATTGGACAGGTAGAAAATTAACCGGAGACATCTGACTTTGTACCTCAAGCCCAGACCTAGTACAGAAGCAAATTTTGAGATTTGAAAAATTGAGAACAAACATTGGGAACAAACAGTTGCAAAAAAAAGATCTCTGTACCTTCCTAACAGCAAAGTGCTGTTGGTGGCAATTTACTTCCATTCCTCCCTCTGTATGTATGTAAACAAAAACAATTATACTAGGTTTGGTTAGCTAGCCCTACTAACCAAACAGACTTGCCTTGAATATTAATAAAGAGCACCCATACCAGACCAGGAGATTCACCTGCCCTCAGACAAAATTGTGGTAAACGATGGTCTCTGCCCTAGGACCAGATTTGACTAAACAGCTATGAAGAAAAGCCAAATATATAATTAGACTACACTGCCCTAAATAGCCATTATTTTTTTGAATACGAGTACAGTAAAGCTTAATGCAATGTACATTAACAAGCTTTCTAGCTCACCTTATTAGCTTGACTAGCTAGCTTAGCTAAGCTTTCTAGCTCACTTGATTAGCTTGACTAGCCCTCCTGTTGTGTTCATTTCTTGTTCACTACTTTTGTGTTCCCGGTCAAAAGTGACCGCCTCATTATAGCTGACTATAATTCCATAATAATACATATCACTGATTCTTGAAATAAGGGACAAAACATGTCCCCCATCAAAATGTTGCAATTTGCCTTAAAAAAACAATACATTATTTCATTTAAAAAGGCTTTATAAGTTGGATATGAAAGACTTGTGTATGTTTAGACCCTTTGTTTTGTATTTATTTATATTATTTCATAGTCATTTTATAAAATACCGGCACTGTACTATGAAAGCCCATGCAAATTAACTCGTCCTCCAAAGAGGTCACAGTATTAAACTGCAAAGAAAAAAGTGTTTTAAAATGCCCAAAAATGAATATTAGGTTAATGGATGGCTTAATAAAATATCACAAAATACTTAAAGTGAACATTGCATTATTTTATACATTAACAAAAGCCTTTCAAAATCTGTCATCAATTCATGTCAACTCCGTCAGATATTTTTCAAATTCGAAATAAATCAGGCATATTTTGGTCAGCTTTAACCCTGAGGACCCCCTTTGACTTCTTTCTGTTGATGGATGCAGCACGTGCTTAACACGTGGTCTCGTAAGTTTTACATTTTTTTTTATATTCAGCAAACAAGTTGAAATCCCTGTGGTCACAGCTTTTATGTGTCAACACTGTCTTCAAAGTAGGTATGATTTCAATCAAGAATTTTGAAATAAAAGTTGGTATTCTGGTTTAGTTTAGTGGCTGCTAGCAACTGAGGAAAATCAAAATGGCTACCATTTACTAGACATGATTAAGTTGAAAAAAAATGTTGTTTTGTCAACTCCGTCAGACGTCAACTCTGTCAGATATTTTGTCTGACGGTGTTGACATGTAAGCTGACGGTGTTGACATGTAAGCTGACGGAGTGGAAAAGTGCTCCGAAATACTTATTAAGTAATGTATAACAATTACATAACATGATAATATGATATAAGTATACAGTTAGGTCCATAAGTATTTGGACATTGACACAATTTTCATCATTTTGGCTCTGTATACCACCACAATGGATTTGAAATGAAACAATCAATATGTGCTTTAAGTACAGACTTTCAGCTTTAATTTCAGGGTATTTACATCCAAATCAAGTGAACGGTGTAGTAATTACAACACATTTTATATGTGGCCCCCCCCTTTTTAAGGGACCAAAAATAATTGGACAAACTAACATAATCATAAATCTAATTGTCACTTTTAATACTTGGTTGCAAATCCTTTGCAGTCAATGACAGCCTGAAGTCTGGAACCCATAGACATCACCAGACGCTGGGTTTCGTCCCTGGTGATGCTCTGCCAGGCCTCTACTGCAACTGTCTTCAGTTCCTGCTTGTTCTTGGGGCATTTTCCCTTCAGTTTTGTCTTTAGCAAGTGAAATGCATGCTCAATTGGATTTAGGTCAGGTGATTGACTTGGCCATTGCAGAACATTCCACTTCTTTGCCTTAAAAAACTCTTTGGTTGCTTTCGCAGTATGCTTCGGGTCATTGTCCATCTGCACTGTGAAGCGCCGTCCTATGAGTTCTGAAGCATTTGGCTGAATCTGAGCAAATAATATTGCCCGAAACACTTCAGAATTCATCCTACTGCTTTTGTCAGCAGTCACATCATTGATAAATACAAGGGAACCAGTTCCATTGGCAGCCATACATGCCCACGCCATAACACTACCTCCACCATGCTTCACTGATGAGGTGGTATGCTTTGGATCATGAGCAGTTCCTTCCCTTCTCCATACTTTTCTCTTCCCATCATTCTGGTACAAGTTGATCTTGGTCTCATCTGTCCATAGGATGTTGTTCCAGAACTGTACAGGCTCTTTTAGATGTTTTTTGGCAAACTCTAATCTGGTCTTCCTGTTTTTGAGACTCACCAATGGTTTACATCTTGTGGTGAACCCTCTGTATTTACTCTGGTGAAGTCTTCTCTTAATTGTTGACTTTGACACAGATACGCCTACCTCCTGGAGAGTGTTCTTGATCTGGCCAACTGTTGTGAAGGGGTTTTTCTTCACCAGGGAAATAATTCTTCTGTCATCCACCACAGTTGTTTTCCGTGGTCTTCCGGGTCTTTTGGTGTTGCTGAGCTCACCAGTGCGTTCTTTCTTTTTAAGAATGTACCAAACAGTTGATTTGGCCACACCTAATGTTTTTGCTATCTCTCTGATAGGTTTGTTTTGATTTTTCAGCCTAACGATGGCTTGCTTCACTGATGGTGACAGCTCTTTGGACTTCATATTGAGAGTTGACAGCAACAGATTCCAAACACAAATACCATACTTGAAATGAACTCTAGACCTTTTATCTGCTCCTTGTCAATTAAATAACGAACTCCCTTTATGAGGGAATAACATACACCTGGCCATGGAACAGCTGAGCAGCCAATTGTCGTCCCTTAAAAAAGGGGGGGCCACATATAAAATGTATTGTAATTCCTACACCGTTCACCTGATTTGGATGTAAATACCCTGAAATTAAAGCTGAAAGTCTGCACTTAAAGCATATCTTGATTGTTTCATTTCAAATCCATTGTGGTGGTATACAGAGCCAAAATGATGAAAATTGTGTCAATGTCCAAATACTTATGGACCTAACTGTACATGTTGATTGACTTAAAATATCTTAATATACCCAAATGCCAATAAATAACTTTAATAAAAAGTATTGTTTTTATCTGTAGTGTAGGCAGACATGGCTAGACAAAAACTGTCAGTGGAGGAGCGAAGAAAAAGAAACAGAGAGTACCAGAGAAAAAGGAGAGAAAGAATTAACAGTGACCCAGATAGCATTACATTTACATTTATTCATTTAGCAGACGCTTTTATCCAAAGCGACTTCCAAGAGAGAGCTTTACAAAGTGCATAAATCACTGATCATAACAACAAGATAGCCACAAAACATTGCGAGTAGCCAAAGGGAAAAGGGAAAAGGGAAGAACCATAAGAACCATAAGAGCATGTAGTTAAACAAGTTACAATTAAACAACATGAACCGCTATACATGCAAGTGTACCTGTGGAAAAAACAAGCAACAATAATAAAAACAATATATCACAGAGAGTACAACAATTTTAAATCAGTTACCACTAACCACAAGAGCAACAAGTCTCTGAGCAAGAGTCATTGTGATCCTTGAGGAAACTAACATCGGGTCAAGCGAACCATTCCTAAGTACCGTTGTACTCCCGGAACAAGTGCGTCTTGAGACTTTTCTTGAAGGTGCAGAGACAGTCAGTGTCCCTGATGGAGGTGGGGAGTTGATTCCACCACTGGGGGGCCAGTGGTGGAATCACACAAGCAGAAGAGACCAGTTTGAAAATGAGAGACAGAGATGAAGGACAGGGTCCAAAACAACAAAGAGGCACCGCAGAAAGTATTGGAGGAAAGCAAAGAAAAGGTCCAGAGCTATGCAGAATAGACAGCTAAATGAAATAGACACCCCACCAGAAAGTCCTCTGGACCAGACTGTTGAGGAGCCTACTTCAAGCAGGCGTGCCCTTGCAGCTGAGAGGGAGAGGAGAAAAACCAGGAAAAGACACGCAAGGGAGATAAAAGTATTGAAAGAAAAGGTTAAGAAATTAACAAAAGAGCAACACAAACTAAGAAAGCAGGAATGGCGGAAAAAGAAGGCTCAAATAGAAAAGTCAAATGTCAAAAAAAAAGATAAAACTATTGTAGATTCTCCACGAACAGAAACAGAGAGGATGCTAACGGGAAGCCAACTTCGGAACCCCAACATTAAGAGATCTCTTCTTTTCCACAATGTTCTCTGCCAAGAGCTGAGAAGGAAAAATACAACACCTGTGGCACAGAGACGAGCCGTTGAAAAATCAGGTCACAGACAACTGGCATTATCAGGCAAGGTTTTAAAGAAGTATCGGCTTCTTCATAGGCTTCGCCAGTTTGGTGTTAGCTACAAGTTAATGAGTGACAAAAAACAGACGACACATAAGAAGGCAACATATCTCCAACGTATAAGCCAGACTGTTAAGGAGTTCATTGTAAACTCATCTCGCATGACAACTGATAAAACAGACACCATCACCAGGAACAAGATAAAACATCAAAGGATGATTTTAACAGACTCAATGCTGAACCTCCATAGTGACTTTCTCAAGAAGAACCCGAGTATGAAGCTGAGTTACTCATCCTTCTGTACTCTCAGGCCCTTCTATGTAACACCACCTAAGGCATACGACAGAAGTACATGTCTGTGTCGTCATCATGAGAATGCAGACTTGATGCTTCAGGTTCTGAGGTCATCGGGTGCTTTAAAGTCAACCAAACTGGAGGATAGTTTTCAATTAGTTTGTTGCACTCCAGCAACTGAGGCCTGCCTTCTTCGCACCTGTTTACGGTGCAAAACCAAGCATACAGTTCTGGCTCCAGAGATAAGTGGAATCAGTGTTCAATGGAGGCAGTGGGAGCGAGTTAAAGACCAAACAGCCAGTGGGATCCACTTCAACATGAAACTCAACTTGCATAGTGGGAGTCTTTCAGAGTTGCTTCATCTGTATGAGGAGAAACTTAGAAGTGAGACAACAACACGTGTGCCTTGTTCACAATCAGGCAAAAGCACACAGAGAATTGATTAAAACATGCAGTGAGAACACAGTAATTGTTCATGTTGATTTTTCAGAATCCTGGAAGTGTAAATATGCTTCTGAAATTCAGGCTTGCCATTTTGGCCAGAACTTACCTCAGTTAACTCTTCATACTGGAATGTATTACACCAAGGGTGAAAAGGGGGCATTTTGCTCAGTGTCAGAGTCTAAGGGTGCTTTCACACCTATTAGTCCGTTCGAATCAGTGGATGAGTTGCTACTTTGTTGCATTTTTCATTAGGTCCGGTTAGTGTTCACACTGTCCTGTTTTAACCCTTGTGTTATCTTCGGGTCATTCTGACCCATCAGTCATTGTGACCCACCGTCGTATTGCGACAGATTTACTGCATACAAAGACAAAGTGAAGCATTTTCTTTTAACAGCTAGGCTGTCTCAGACCCCCCACATTGCAAAGGTTAAAAGAAAATTATTTGTATTTGTTTTTGTATTGGGTAAAATTGGGTAAACACAACGATGGTTCATTATGAACCTTTGGGTCATGTGACCCGAAGGCAGCACGAGGGTTAAGCGAACCAACGTGTGTAAAAAAACAATGACATACTGTCGTACAGGTTGTTAATATATTGGACAGAAAGCAACAGTAGCGTATTGCGATTGCAATACTATAACTAATTGTTATGATTTGGTGTTGCACTACCAAGTTTTTTGGGTTGCTCGTTGGTCTTTTACTCAGGATTATATCCAGGTTATCAAACCATGGGAATGATTTTTTCGACGAGCTGCCACTTTTCCATAGAACATGGGTGTCAAACTCTGGAGGTAATTATATTTGGCCCGCGAGACAATACCAAATTACTACTAGAGCTGGCCCGCCGGTATTATACAGCGAAACCCTTGCCATTTTCCCTGCTGCCAATCCATAAAAGCGCAGATCTCTACCGCCGTGTTCCCATGCGCACAGTTTGCTGAAAAACTCAGTGTTCTCGCCGCTGAGTTTAGCCGGCGATTTGCCGACTTCGATGCCCAGAAATGCAAGTTTGAACTGCTTAGTAATCCCTTCGCAGTTGATGTGGAAAATGCACCAACCAACATCCAAATGGAGCTGATTGAACTCCAGTGCAACGACACGCTGAAGTCAAAGTATGATGCTGTGGGCGCCGCACAGTTTCCACGGTTCATCCCTGACACAATGCCTCAGCTCCGCACCCAAGCTGCTCAGATGCTCTCCATGTTCTGCAGCACTTATCTATGCGAGCAACTTTTCTCCTCGATGAGGATGACGAAAACAACTCACAGGAGACGTCTGACTGATGAACATCTTCGCTCGATACTGAGGATTTCTTCAGCTCAGAGCTTGGGCCCAGACATTGATGAACTAGCATCCAAGAAGAGATGCCAGGTATCTGGCTTGGGCACATCAGATTAGACCAGTGTGCAATAATTAACGTTTTCTTTATGCACTTTTTCTTGCTACAAGGCATGGGCTTGAATGGTTGATTGATTTACTATCATTTTATTTGTAAAATTATTAGCCAGTGGAAAAAGTTTATTTTGGTATTTAAATCAGAAGGCTGCAAATAGAAAAGAGGCATACAATTTTCATTTAAATTTTATTTATTTAATAAATGAATGCCATTGATGTGTTTTTTCATTTGAAATTCGATTTTGCATGTCTCCACTATTAAATTATATATTGTATGGTAATAAGCAATGCTTGTTCCATATTCAATGTTAAAGCAAAACTTGTTTGGGTCCATATTAAAAGGTTAATTTGTTCAATGTTGGCCCGCGACTTTGTTCAGGTTTTACATTTTGGCCCACTGGGTATTTGAGTTTGACACCCCTGCCATAGAACATCACGCACTTTTAGCTGTCTACGTTTTTTAACTTTGAACCAACATTGGTCCACCGTGCAACAATGACCCTTTATTTCAGTATATCACTAAATAATTTTAATTCCTCACTACTCTTATGTTCTCCACAAGTATCTCTGCAATATGATCATCAGCCCATATTTGCCGAAGAGCCTTCACTTCATCATTCCTCCACGTTTTCCCTAAACTAATTTCACTGCTAATGAGTGGCACGGCTGTCTCCGCCAAGTGTAAATTCCTTTTTCAACCCACAATGCACTACATTTAGGTTTGCTTCCTGGAATAGATCAATATTAAGTCCGATTACGTTCAGACCTAAAGCGAACTGAACCATGGTTCACTTGGAACTGGACCGAGTCCCGTCTTTTTAGGGGGACCATGGTTCGGTTGTTTGGTCCGCACCAGAGTTCGAATGCGTGTTCTCACCTCTCCAAACGAACCGGACTTTCAGAGAAAACGAACCATGGTCCGATTGAAACGGACCAAACATGTCAGGTGTGAAAGCACCCTAAGAGACAAGATGCAGCAGCAATCTGGACTCACATGGATCCTGTCCTTAGAGATATACGGACTAAATATCCATCAGTTACTACTGTGCACTTCTGGTCAGATGGCCCCAGTAAGCAGTATAAGAATAAGAAGAACTTCTACCTCATGTCTGAAGTACCACCCACTCTGGGCTTCAGCAGGACCACATGGAATTATTTCCCAACATCCCACGGAAAAGGTGCCCCCGACAGCATTGGAGGAACAGTAAAGAGAACTGCAGACTCCTTGCTTCTGTGGGGGAATGATGTTGTGGATGGTAAAGATTTCTTTGAGAAGATCTCTAACAGTTTGAATGGTGTTAAACTGTATCAAATTTTGGAAGAGAACTTGGAGCTATATGACACACTTGTTTCACAACACCTCAAACAGGTTCCATCAACAAGACAAATACACCAGGTAATCCCACATCAAAATTGCTTCTGCCACAGACAGCTATCATGTTTTTGCAGTGAGCCATTGGATTGCCAATGCTTTTCCCCAGCTACTCTTTGTATAAGAGACTGCTCAGAGGAGCAGCAGACTGATGCAAGGGCCAGGAAGAGCCGTCCATTGGCCATGTTGATGGAGGAGATGGAAAACGAGTTGGGAGAAGCAGGGGATTCGGTCGATGATATGGAAGATTTGGTGGATGAAATGGAAGAGGAGCCATTGAAAGGTCCTGAGGGTGCTATTGTTGATATAAATATCAACAGCATTGAGACAGGGGATTTGCTGGCAGTGGTGTACGATGATCACTGGTGGTTACATTTACATTTAGTCATTTAGCAGACGCTCTTATCCAGAGCGACTTACAGTAAGTACAGGGACATTCCCCCGAGGCAAGTAGGGTGAAGTGCCTTGCCCAAGGACACAACGTCATTTCGCACTGCCGGTGAATCGAACCAGCAACCTTCTGATTACTAGCCCGATTCCCTAACCGCTCAGCCAGACTCCCTGTGGTTAGGAAAGTCCATTGATGTAGATATAGAAAACCAAGACGTGAAAGTTGAGTTTATGCATCCTCGTGGTCCTACTGCCCATTTTCACCCAAAACATGGGAGGAGGGATGTCTGTTTCTGTCCAGTGAAAGATGTCCTTTTGAAACTGACAGGGACAGCTTGTCCCCTCCAAGCGAGCCGGACCAGGGAGCTCTATGCCATAGCCCCTGATGTTATGGACTTCATAGAGCGTAGAAATGTTCAACAACTCTTGTCCAATGCCCAAGTCCCGCAGGTTAGACAAATGATTATATAATATGTAATGCTTTGCTCTACACTGAAGGCAGCAATGACAGATAAAACTCTATATTTACTTAAATTGAAGCACATCATAGAACTTACCTGCCTGAGGCCCTGTAGAAAAAAAGATGAATTACCTGTCTGAACCCCTGTGTTAATGTACAGCTGGAATTACAGACATTTCAACCAATTTAGATTTACAGAAACACTGACATTATGAGTCTAATTGTTCCCTTTTCATATTTTCAGTGAGCCTTTGGAAGGAGTCAGGAAATACATCGGGAGAATTCTGGATCCTGTTACACTTCAACATGTGTACACTATTAACGCTATTACATACCTTTCTTAGTTAGTTCTCAGCCTATTGTATCCTCTTGCAAATCAGTTGTTAAATTTACAGTTTAATTAAAATATAGATGACCAATAGAGGAGCTCCAGATACATTTGCTTTCTTCTTTTGATACCAGGAACATTTTGACATTTTCATGTGTGCCTTAAAGATTCTGTCATCAGGTACTCTTTGTTTTAAGTTTGATACACTTTCCCTTGATACTCTCTCCCTTTGTCATGTCAAAACTAGGTAAATGTCTTTAATCAGTTTGTTTCTTGATTAGTTTGTCAACACCGTCAATTGTGTGTCAACACCGTCAATTGTGTGTCAACACCGTCAATTGTGTGTCAACACCGTAAGATGGAGGTTTTTCATTTTTATAAAAAAATGTGTTTCTTTTGTTCAATTGAGTGTGTTCATACATTAAAACACCAACTTATCTACATGCATCAGTGTCTTGTGTGCACAAAACCACTGATTGTATATATTAAAAATGAAAAAATTAGTAAACTAAATGAAGGTAATTTAAAGTAGCTAATTCCAAAACAATGTAAAATAATATTAAAAGTGTATACAATGCAATTTATCACTTAACCTTGCTAAGGCACACCATTTCTACACACTTAAAGACTTTACAGTGTTGTTGAATTGATCAAACACAAAAAAAAACATATTTTCATGTGTCAAACGGAGTTGACAAATGTCAAGTTACTCAGTGAGTAAATGTCAATTTTTATAAAAAATGGCTAAATAAGAAACCTGTTCCTTTTCATTGTATGATAGATGAGACCCGTGTTTATGAAGATATCCAATTCAAATTAATGTAGTATTGATTTTTTGTTTGTCACTTTTCAAAAGTACTTTTGTCCCTTATCTCAAGAATCAGTGATATTTTATCAACTAATGTTGTGTTGGATCTTTTAAGCAACTTAAGTTCTTGTGAATATTACAAGTTTTAAACTTCTGTTTACCCTTTATGGCCTCGAGGCCTCATTGACATAAGCGAATGCAACTCGTTTTTGAGTGAAAGAAGCATAATATATGGATTATTTTGAATATAACAAATATCCAGATGACAAATATTGTTCTATTTATGACAGACTACTTTGTATAAAGGTTTTACAATGACATTTGTTTTGAAACATATTTTTCTTTTCACACTGTGACAAAAAATGACATCTGTTGTGTTCCCGGTCAAAACTGACCGGCATGGTTTTATTAGTCAACAAAGGATATAGGCTCAAAACTACATGAAAACGTTACCATATTACAAAATGAATGTGAACATATACAAGAAAAAAATTGATTGTTATGTTATAGATAACAACAACTTTAAAATGTTCAAAATGGGTACATTTGGTGTGTCCTCATTAACATTTTGGACAAAATGTACTGGTTTTTGCATGCGCTTTGCAAAGATGTGGCACATAATGCTTGTTTTAACATTTCTCGGTGCACACAGTTTGCATCTCTTCCTTTTGTCTTTGCTTGCTCTGGCAGATGTAAAGCTTTCTTCTTGCCCTTGTACATCTCTCACCAATCCAGCAGAGGATGGGGTTCGAGGAAGGTGTTGGCGCCGTTGAATGAGTGGTTCCACCATGGCTTTGCCCAACTCTTCAAGGAATAGTCTCCTTTTGAAGAATTTCCCCTGTTTCCAGCCTGGATTCACCGCCATCCACACCACAAAGGCATTGTATGCCGACACATCTAGGATGTTGAAGAATACCACCAAGGGCCAACGTGCCGTCATCCTCTTGCAGGAGTATGTGCCTGTAACCTGCAAAAGTGCAACAATCAGTAAATAAAATATTACAAGTTATAGTGTTCTGGTAATAGAAATCAAAGTACATGAGAGTTGAAAGATAAAAAGTAACATACCTTATCAAGGTTGTCAACTCCCCCTTTGTTCCTGTTGTAATCCAGGACAACGTTGGGCTTCTTGTCTTCCCTGGCACTCACAGCGGCATCCCTGTGCAGAGTGCTCATCAACAGCACATTTTTCTTTTTTGGGGGGCAGTAGGACACAAGAGCGTGTGTATCGGTGAAGGCAAATTTGGAGGAAAAACGATCCCTGTCCTTGGTAGTGAGTAAGGCGGGAGGCAACTCAGGCTTGTTCTTTCTGACCGTCCCCACTATGGTCAATCTTTTTTGGAGCATTTCCTGACCAAGAGCATATGAGGTGAAGAAGTTGTCACATGTTATGTTGTGCCCCCGGAGACCTGCAGTCATTTCCAGGACCACCCGTTTTCCTTGGTTTCTTTCAGGAACACCGTCAGCAGGTTTTCCGGTGTACACCTGCATGTTCCAGGCATAACTTGTTCTGGCATCACATGCTGCCCATATCTTGATTCCATATTTAGATGGTTTGTTTGGCATGTACTGTTTGAATGGGCAGCGTCCCCTAAAAGCGACCAGACGCTCATCCACTGTGATATCTGGACTTGGGTTATAGATGAGTGGCAGGAGCTCCACCCACTTGTCCCAAACCTCCCTGATAGCCGCCAGCTTTTCATGTTGACGGCGGCCTGGTTTTGTATCACGATTGTCAAAACGAATCACCCGTGACAAGACGTGGAATGTCTGGAGTGACATAGTGGCACAAGAAATTGCCCGACCAGACTTTGCATCCCATAAACTGGAGGTAGATTTGTTTCTAGATCTGTACACACCAGACTAAATCAAGAGACCCATGTATGCTTGGATGTCGGTCCGGTCTACCTCCTTCCAGTTGTCCTCCTAAACACGTCTACCCTCCAAGTTAGCCATGTTTATGATTATAGTTTCAATGGACTCTGTGAACAGTTCCAAGCAGGATTTGATGTCATCAACCTGGGAGATGGCATATCTGTTTGGCCCTGGGGACATTTTCTGTCGACAGTCGACCTCTCCTCTCAGATGGTGATGAACCCCAGGACAAACTCCCATTCTTGGACAAGAATGTTTCAACAACCTCAGCAGAGCCCTCTTCCTAATCACTAGATTCTTCGGTTGTCTCTTCATCTGGATTATTTTCTGTGTTGTCTTCATCTTCTGACACTTCCTCCTCTAAAGCATCATCAGCTTCCTGGCCTCTCTCCTCCTCACCAGTGCCAGGGTCAAAGATGTGATCAATAGCCTCATATACAGAATACCGTTTGGTCATTGTGCTGCCATAGAATGAATTATGAGCAAGGCCTCAAGAATGCTTTTTATACCAGAGCTGCAAGAAAAGTTCAAAATATGATGAAGAATGTTGGAACTGTTCGCGAGAATTCCAACAGGTTTGGTTCCCGTGGGGGAAAGATTCTATTGGGGAAAGGTTCCCGTGGGTGAAAGATTCTATTTGGGCAAGGTTCCCGTGGGTGAAAGATTCTATTTGGGCAAGGTTCCCGTGGGGGTTGCCATGGAAGCCGAGAAGGGGAGTAATGTGTGTGTATGTATGTGTGTGCATGTGTAAGTAAGTAAGTAAGTAAGACTTTATTTATATAGCACATTTCATACAAGAATTGTAGCTCAAGGTGCTTTACATAAAATCAATAAAAACGATAATACAAGTGATAAAAGTCATTTTGGTTTATGAATGGTCGTACCTTTGCTATATTCCTCAGGTGAAAGAAAGCTGTTTTGGTCACTTTATTAACCTCTTAAGCCTCCTGTTAAATGTGCCTAAAAACGCCTAAACAGCATACCCAAAGTAAATTGGAAGCTGTTCTTGAACCATTTGGAGTACATGCATGTAAATGATCTCTTTTGAAAGCTGACACTCTGAAGTTATGTCCCCTGTTGTCAGGACCCCTGTCAGTCCTACTAGTGTTGAGTAATAGAAGCTTGAACACAAGGAAAGTGAACATTTCCAAGGTCAAATACTCAGGATAAAAAGGTATTATTTTTCATAATTGTTATCTCTAATGAAAGGTGGTACTTAGAACTATCATATATAATAGCTAAATCCCTAATTAGTATTACTGAAACACAAAAACTGAAGCATCAACACATTGGAGTGCTTTATCTGATTCCAAGGATTGGCGCACAAAGAACACTGATTCTGTCAACCATATTGCGCAATCGACTGTTATTTTGAAGGCTCCACAGACGCATACAAATGAGGTATTGGCATTTTCAGCTAGCTGTCAGCTACAAGGCTAACGAGCTAATTTCAGAGCCAGTCGAAGCCAGTTCGAGAAATTTGTTTAGAACGAGTGTGGGGGGCGGGGGGGGGGGGGCAGGACGCACAGACCTAGTTGGCTTTAGAGGGCTGTCAACGGGGCATGGAAGCTCCTATTGGGTCAAACAAGGTGTCAATAAAAAGGGGAGGGTTCAACGGAAATTTTGATGCCTTCATATTGTAAATACTCTGTTACTAACCGGAGAAAAGAACACTTTTATGTGAACAAGTTGTTTCTTCCGTCGGCTAACTTGCATAATGAAACAAAGGATAATGGCTATTCATGAACGTAAAACATTGTATTTGGACAAATTACTTTACATGGTTAGATACTTTGAACCCTTGGGACTGTAAGCAGATCAAGTTTTGATGGCATGATTTGCACACCTGGACCTATTTGAATGTGAGAGTTGAAATTCAAATCTGAGTCCAGGATTACACCGAGACTCGTCACCTCTGGTTTAAGACAGGGAGTTAAGCCTCCTAGATTCTTAGTAAGCATCTCTCTTTTGGATTTGGGGCCACATAGTAGGACTTCGGTTTTGTCTTCATTTAATTTAAGAAAGTTATCATTCATCCATTTGTTTATTGCCAACAGGCAGTTGGTAATGGAATTGATGGCCGTTGCATCGTTGGGTTCAGTGGATATATATAGTTGTGTGTCATCCGCATAGCTATGGAAATCTATGTTATGTTCTCTGATTATGTCGCCGATGTGTACTCAAACACAGGTGCATGTTGGGGGCTGGGAGGGTAAGTGTTTCCATCTGTTGAATGGGTGTGTGCCTGAACAAAATGTTATACACAAATTTGAGTCTTACCTAGGGGTGGGCGATATGGCCCAAATCTTCTATCACGGTATGAGTCATTTTATATCACGGTTACGGTATATATCATGGTATAGTAATTGTTCTGTAAATTCAATTAAGAAATGGTACAAAATAACCATACCATACTTCATCATCACACTCGAGTATTTATTACAAACAAAAACAACTGCCTCACATGAGACAACACTTGAGTTAAAAACAAAAGACTCCAAAAAGTTACGAGTACAAGCGTTCCGATTGGCTGATACACAGTCATGCCATCCACGTGGTGACCTACTCACAGCTCAATACGGATCCGTAATGCCCTCCGACGAAAATTTCAAAATGAGCGAAAGCGATCAGTCTGAGTTTTACTATCCATATCTAACTTCGGTTTCGGCGTATCAACCTTGTTAAAGGTCGGTCGATATGTTAAAGCCTCCGATTGATATTTCCCGGCATGAACTCACTCTCAGTTAGTAAGTAGTTAGCCTTCACTAGTCATCCTAGATCAAGAATGCTAGCAACGCCACCAGTGTAATTTTACAACAATAATTTTACAGCACGAGACATAAAACTTGAACAACAAATCGAATTGGTTACCTGCAGAATGGGTCATCAAATATATAATTACTTAACATCGGCATGAATGTGGTCCGCTTAGACAAAATACACTCCGTTCCGTCAGACCAACGCAAATGTGCTTCAAGGTCAAACGAAAATAACAAATCAAATAAAAGTTAAACTACAATTCTAAATATCGCAATAATGCATTTTATATGATGGCTTATATACAATACAACAACCAGACATTTAATTGACATGTGTAATACAAAAATATGGTATAAAAGTATACCGTGGTTGAAACGGTATAGCCATCTCTCCCGGTAGACACATTTCTACCGTCGCACGGTATATACCGTCATACCGCCCAGCCCTAGTCTTACACATTCATTTGAATGACCGGTCATTTTTGACCGGGAACACCACAGGTGTCCAAAAGTTAAATAAAACACCCTGATTTTTATGAAATTCTGCCAAAAAAATTGGGCTATTTAGATACCCTGTGTGGACAAAGTCATGGAATCTCATGGCAATCAGAATAAATTAACTACATTTTTTGAGAGAGAAAACTTGTAAATCGGTCACTTTTGACCAGAACACAACAGGAGGGCTAGCTAGCTTAGCTTTCTAGCTCACCTGATTAGCTTGACTAGCTAGCTTAGCTAGCTACCTAGCTTAGCTAACGCTATGGTTAATGGGCACACATAATGTTGATAGCACTAGCAGGTAAACCAAATTTACAAATTTTTAAAAAATGTGTGAAAACTACATGTACATACTTACTTTGAATACTTTGAAATGATAACCAGTTCCGATCTTGGCTGCGCAACTGGCGGCACGTTGTTGAGATTGAAAATGGTGGCCCCGTCTCTGCAATTCTCTCCTCTCTTGCGATTGGTTGTCAGATTAAACCAATCACAAACGTTTCTGCCCTCAGGACAACGTTGAGTAGGGATGGGCGATACCAATCATTTTCTTTTCGATCTGATACCAAGTACTTTCAAGACCAGTATCGTCGATATCAATACCGATACCGATACTTCTATGAAATATTTTTATTTTACTAATTTTATAATGCATACTGAAAGTTATTAATATTAAATAAACCGCAATAGGCATTACGTGTCTGTGTTGCCTCCTCTGCTCGCGTCAGCTGTACTTCGTTGTGCTCTTTAGGGTGTTTAACTTTTAGATGCTTGTCATGTTTGTGGTATTGCCACAATGGCGTATTGTTGTTTGACAAATTTCACATAAAGCTTCATCGTTGTTAACTGGAGTGAAATAACTCCAGATTATGCTTCTTTTTCTTTCAGTCATGACTGCAGCAATGCACTCGAATCTGCGCTGAGTGTGCTTTCACTGAGTGAGAGTGAGAGAGCATGGCGCGCTGCCGCTGATGAACTCATGATAAGCACAGACACAGCGGAAGAAAAAATAGGTCCCATTGACTTTCTTATTTAAGTAAATTTCTATACTATACGGCCTACAACTATTATACAAATATTCTAAAATCACTTGTTTAAAAGAAATCCCAGGTAGGATCTATATTTCAAATTGAGAATCGATCCTTTTGATACAATGCCAGTATCGAAAATATCGATACTTTAGGATCGATCCGCCCATCCCTAACAATGACACGTTCTGAAAGTTAGCGGTGATTGAACAGGCTACAGTAACAACTTCAAGACAAATACTTGACCTAACTCAAACCGTTCAGCAATTGACAACAGACGTAGCTAAGCAGAAACAAGATATGAAGCGCATGGAAAAAGAGGTTCATTCACTGAAAACAGAAAACATGTCTCTTAACCCTCGTGCTGCCTTCGGGTCACATGACCCAAAGGTTCATAACGAACCATCGTTGTGTTTACCCAATTTTACCCAATACAAAAACAAATAAAAATAATTTTCTTTTAACCATCGCAATGTGGGGGGTCTGAGACAGCCCAACGGTTAAAAGAAAATGATTCACTTTGTTTTGGTATGCGGTAAAGTTGTCGCAATACGACGGTGGGTCACAATGACTGATGGGTCAGAATGACCCGAAGATAACACAAGGGTTAAACAACAAATAGAGGAGTGTCAGCGCTACAGCCAAAAATGTTACTTGAAATTACATGGAGTGAAAGAAAGAGATGGGGAGGATGTTAGGTCGCTGGTAATTGACATACTGGAAAAGATGGCTCCAATTCTATGTGATCAACTGAAAGAAGGGATAGACGTTGCTCACCGCCTTGGCCAGAGAAGGCGCGAAGGCTCCCACAGATCGATTGTCATCTTATTTGTACTACGCCCCCTACGGGATCAGGTTTGGAGAGATGCCAAAGGCTCAAGATTTTTGACAGATAACAATCTTCGTCTATCGGAAGCCTTGTCACCGGAGGACCGTGCAGCAAGAGAGAAGCTTTGGCCTATGCTAAAAAAGCAAGAGAAGATGGACAACGAGCGTCTTTCAGAGGTCCCTTTCTATTTATCAATGGAAAAAGGGTGGATTCTCCGGAGGTATCTTAAACATCTCGTCATCCTGTTTAAGACTTTTGTATATTATCTGATGGAAGGAAAAGGGAAAAATAGAAAACATTCTGTGTTCCCAAGATTGTTATATTGTTACCACTAGTTGGTAAGTTCTGTTTCTTTTTTTTCTTTTTTCTTTGTATTATGGATTTAAATTTTGGTTCCTTTAATATTTTATCACTTAATGTCAGGGGTATTCGCGATACAACAAAAAGAAAAGCGATTTTTTTACTTTGTAGAAGATATGATGCAGATTTAATTTTATTACAAGAAACTCACTCTAGTAAAGAGGATGCAACGTTTTGGAGGTAATTTAGTTTACTTTAGTGCACTAATCATTCAGCTGGTGTTTCAACTCTTTTTCATAAATTTAAAGGTATGGTATTGGAAACTGCTTCGGCAGATGGTAGGTGGATTATTCTTACACTAAAGCAAGAATGTGCTACTTTTATTGTATGTAACTTGTATGGTCATAACTCTAAATCTGCAAATAGACTCTTATCCACTCAAATAATTTCCAAATTGAAGGATCTCCAAACTAAATATTGAGATGCTTATATATTTTGTTGTGGTGACTTTAATGAATGCCCACATTTCAAGTTGCATCTCATATTTGCTGTTGTAGGATAAGAAAATAAAACAGTTGCAAGCTGGAATGAAGTGGGATTCGATCGCACTAGAGCAAAAACACATGATTGTTGGTCCGATGCTATACAATGCGAGCTATTCAGGCTCATGGATGAAAGGAGCTTTTAGTCACAAATGTATTGGCATTGAGGCAACATTTTGTATGGCCTGGGTTCATCGAAAACAACTGGTTATCGTGGGCACACCAGAAAATACCAGAATGTGTAGGCTAATCGCATTGGGGTTGTCTTGAGGCAATATCTAAATTTCCCACGATACCAAAGCCCCTTATGAAACTACATCTTATAAATTACTTAAATCGTCACTGTGAACCCAGACAATAGGTTACGATCAAAATACGCTAAACCCTAAAGGAAGATTCTTGTTGTGGCTTTCTACACTTGCCGTCTTGCACACAAACACGGTGCTCGATAAGTCTCAAACCACATAAGACTTTGTGGTCAATGTCTATGTTCTGTAGAGCACTTATCCGCCCCAACCTCTACAAAATCCACAATGTGCCAAAATAATATATCCTGACAAGCCATGCTGATCAATTTGATCTATAAGGGCCAGCATGCGATCGCTGACACGACTAATGTCTTCCATCATCTATCGAATCTAGGTGTCCCTATCTGCCTTCGATCTTGTGCAGCTGTGTTGGTCTGAAGATAATCACGCCCCTCTCGTTTGCATGTGAGACTGGAAATAAATACAGCACAGAAATAAATGTGGGGCTCGGAAATATATGTGGCGTTAGGAAATAAAAGTCTCCAAAAATAAATAAATGTGGCATTAAGAAATAAGAGTCCCATGAAATAAATAAATGTTGTTTTTTCAAAAACGTCATTTTGAAATAAATAAATGTATTTATTTATTGATGTAGGTAAATGGATTCAGCTATATAATTATATAATGCTTTATATAATTTATATTTATATAATGCTTTAAATATATAAATATAATATTTATATATTTATTGCCATCTTTTTTTATTTCAGGGTTTATTTCATAACCTTATTTATTTATGTATTTATCTTAGTGCTGTCAAACGCTTGAAATATTTAATCGCGATTAATCGCATTAATGTCATAGTTACCTCGCAATTAATCGCACATTTTTATCTATTCTAAATGTCCCTTTTTGATTTCTTTTTGTCCCAGAATTTTTTCTCATTTTAATGCTCTTATCAACATGGAAAAGTGGATCGGATTGCTTGATACAAATGTTGTTGTTTTTTTAAACAACATTGCAATCGCCTGGCTTTGACGAGGGGGTGGAGAATTCGCATCAGCTGTGCGCTTAGTATGAACCTGCAGAGCCAGAGACCCCGGAGACCCCGGAGACACAGAGAGCTGCAGTTTCAGGACCGCAGTTTCAGGACCGCAGTTTCAGGACCGCAGTTCTAGGACCCTGACAGCGCCACCTAACGATGTCACTAGATCGCAACAAGATATTTGAATGGTTTGCGAGAGGCAAGAAACAAGGAAAACTCTGGCATATGTGATGTTTGATGAGACAATTACATAGAAAGGTATAATATTTGAAAATATGTTCGAATAATATAGAAAGGTATAATATTTGAAAATATGTTCGAACAATATAGAAAGGTATAATATTTGAAAATATGTTCGAATAATAAACATAGGATAATTAAAGAAATTATAATCACATAAAATTTGAAACAAATATTCATATTCCATAGGTGTCAAGATCCAGTGTAATTTGATTAAATGAAGTAAGCAAATTAAGGAAGATAAAATAGTCTAAAGAAAAGGTGGAAAATATATCAATGTGATAAAATGAAGTAAGCAAATTAACCCTCGTGCTGCCTTCGGGTCACATGACCCAAAGGTTCATAACGAACCATCGTTGTGTTTACCCAATTTTACCCAATACAAAAACAAATAAAAATAATTTTCTTTTAACCTTCGCAATGTGGGGGGTCTGAGACAGCCCAACGGTTAAAAGAAAATGCTTCACTTTGTTTTTGTATGCGGTAAAGTTGTCGCTATACGACGGTGGGTCACAATGACTGATGGGTCAGAACGACCCGAAGATAACACAAGGGTTAAGGAAGAAAAAGTGGAAAATATATTCATGTGGACAGGTGTGATGCCTGGAGTGACTTTAAAACGTTTTCTGGGACTACAGAGAACCAATGTACACCCTGCAACATGGGCCTTAAGGATTGGGGCACATTTGCAGATACTCTGAACTCGTTCTAGAGTTGCTTTGATGGGATTAACTTCACCAAAGTTCCAAAGTCAACAAGGCATTATGTCCTGAGAATGTAACCACATCTGTTGGGAATACAACTACTAAACATGAGTAAATCCTTGATTCATACTGCAGATAATTAAATTCCACACACACAGGGTCCTGTCTTCTCCCCGGTCAAAATACTTATGCAATGTACGTATTCTGTGATTCATTTCATTATTTTATTCTATGCTCTATTATACATAAATATCAAAGTTATCTGAGGAAATTTAAGTTCAACTCTAATCAGCTATACTTTATTTTATTACATGTCATCAAAAAAAAAAGTTTTCTCGTGGGATGGATGGGGCTGCGGAGGATCCACCGCTTCCTTCTCTTCTGCTGCTGGTGGTGAACCTCTATGGTGGATGGATGGGCTGCATGAGGATGCTTCCTTTGGTGTGGATGGGCATGCTAGGATGAACTGTTTTGTATTGGACATGACTCAAAACATTGACCACGTCAGTGGATCAGATCATCTTTCATATACCTGTAAATACTGCACATGCCTGTGTGCATGCTACATTTTGTATGTGTCTGACACCACAAAGTTCTGGAAAAGTTAAGTTATATTCTATTCTGTTTGCTATGGCTTTTGCAGTCACTCAATTTCAACCACAAATGTGTAATGTTAGAGAGGCAAGACACAAGGTTGACTCTCAGGGCAGATTCAAGATATACATAGTTTATTTTGAACAATTGTCAAACAATGACAATCACCCCTCCATATCACTCCATCCCCCCTCCATGAGAGACAGGCGCTGTCAGATAAAACGAGGGTCCGAGAACTGCGGTCCTGAAACGGCGGTCCTGAAACTGCAGCTCTCCGGGCTCTCCGGGGGTCTATGGGGGTCTACGGGTACATGCTACTCGTGTGCTTGGCCATGAAGTGGTAATTCAGACTGGACATTGTTATGGCAGTTTTTGACATAGTTACAATATCTATGTTTCTTTAACCCTTGTGTTATCTTCGGGTCATTCTGATCCATCAGTCATTGTGACCCACCGTCGTATTGCGACAAATTTACCTCCTACAAAAACAAAGTGAAGCATTTTCTTTTAACTGTTGGGCTGTCTCAGACCCCCCACATTGCAATGGTTAAAAGAAAATTATTTTTATTTGTTTTTGTATTGGGTAAAATTGGGTAAACACAACGGTGGTTTGTTATAAACCTTTGGGTCATGTGACCCGAAGGCAGCACAAGGGTTAAGCGGTAAAAAGTAAGTTCCTTTGTTATAGACAGACAAATGTAAGAAACTGAGGCTCTGTGGTGTGGTTTACTCTGTAGAATGGACACTCAGATTGTCTTAAGGTATTTATGGTGTTGTTTTATGATACCTAACTAAGAGCCAGAGGGTCTTAGTTGGGTCTGGAGGTTGGGGGGATTCTTGAGTTCCCGTGGCCTAAAGGGAGAAGTGTAGATGGATCAGTTGATCTAGCAGATCTGACCTTTTGGCCAAGGAGATTGTGTCCTGTGTCCTGTTTGTGTATTATTAACCATCTCCTCATTTAGAGAGGGAGCTGGGACATCAAAGAACTGTGGGACACTTGGTATGGAGTCAAACTGTCACTGAGTAGTGCTGGCCAATCACAGAGACCGCTATATTGATGGATTGACCATCAGACCATACATCTGCATGTCTTTCGCTACGACCGGTCCAGAGTACTCTGTTAATTCTTAATTTGTACAAACTAAATCAATTGTATTGAAACCGCCATCTTGACTATTCAGATCTACACAGTGCCACTTGAATTTTTCCATGTCAACGTGCTGCGATAATAGCTCAGTTCACAACGACAAAACACACAGATCTCTTTGGTCTTGTCAATGGAACCATTTGGTAACTTTTTAAAAGTAAACTTTCCATTCAGAATCTTATTGGCATAACCATTTTGGCGTCTCGCACTCGCCATCTACTCAAAACGTAAGTTAGCCTACTACTCTTTAGCCGGCTCGCATGGTGGCACAGAGAGGGACAAGCTTTCGTGACGCTTTGACAAATCCATGTGTGTTTTCCCATAGGCCTAGGGGAGTGTGTGTGTGTAATCCACACTACCTGCCCCTCCACAGGGATGCTAACTAGTGCTGTCAGTTTAACGCGTTATTAACGGCGTTAACGCAAACCCATTTTAACGGCGTCAATTTTTTTATCGCACGATTAACGTTCTTTTTGGCCAAGCAAACTTTGTAGTTTTTTTCACATGCTGTTGCAGCAACTACTGATGTTAGAAAAACTACAACACCACACCGGATCTAGCTAGACCAGAAACAAAACAACAGGCACGCCGCACACACTTGTTTGGGCTTGCGTGCTGGCTAAAGAGTAGTAGGCTAACGTTACTGTTGTAATGGTTCTTTTGTTATACCACCAGGGGGGAGCTCTAGTATAAATTAACACCAGTTTAGCACTTCCGGGAATTCTTGTATGCATGAGGAAAGTACCTGAGTTTACCCTGTATGGCAACCTCGGCTCTTTCATATAAAGCTACCGCTTGATATATCCTTCTTCGTGGTCCGTGTCTTTGGCTAGGTTACCACAGTTACGTTTTGAGTGAATGGCGAGCGCGAGACGCCGAAATGGATGCCAATAAGATTATTAATAGAACATTTACTTTTAAAAAGTTGCCAAATGGTTCCATTGACAAGACCAAAGTGATCTGTGTGTTTTGTCGTTGTGAACTGAGCTATCATCGCAGCACGTCCAGTCTGAAATACCACTTGATCGCCAAGCACACAGCTGATGCGAATTCTCCGCCCCCTCGTCAAAGCCAGGCGATTGCAATGTTGTTTTCAATTTAAAAAAAAACATTTGCACTAAGCAATACGATCCACTTTTCCATGTTGATAAGAGCATTAAAATGAGAAAAAATAATGGGACAAAAATAAATCAATGGACATTTAGAATAGATAAAAATGTGCAATTAATTGAGATTAATCGCGAGTTAACTATGACATTAATGCGATTAAATATTTTAATCGTTTGACAGCACTAATGCTAACACAATAGCAGTGTGGACTTGATAAAGTCCACTACTGCACCTGGAGAGAGGACCCTCCACCTGACTATTCACACAGACTCTCACACACACACACCCACACTGAGGCATCAGAGGATGAGTAGGCACACACACACGCTGAGGCATCAGAGGATGAGTAGGCACACACACACGCTGAGGCATCAGAGGATGAGTAGGCACACACACACACACTGAGGCATCAGAGGATGAGTAGGCACTCACCCACTCACTCTCAAACACTCACTCACACACCTAAATCAATATAAGCTGAGCAGGGGAAACTGAAGCATCAGATCGTTCAACTTTCTGTACAAAAAATAAACTTACAAACTTCAATACAAAAGTGAACAGATAACTTAACAAGTGAGTTGAGACCCAACCACTGAGTAGCCAGTTTAGTTGCCTTTAAGAACAACTAACTTTTCAAATATTTCTAGGGTTAACCGCCTCCTGTGCGGATGGAACATTATTCCTGCAAACGAGAACAGTCTCTCAACCGGAGCTGAAAAGGGGAGGGTTGTGTTAAATCGAACAAAAAGGAGCTTGATAAGTGGGTACTGCTGAAGAGAAAGCAGGTCTTTTCTGGTGTCCTCCAGAAAACTAAGGGTCTCTAACTCAGCTTTGATCTGAAGACTGAACTCGTGAACTGTTTTTTGATTTGTCAAGAAAGTATTTCGAGTATTTTAAATACAAAATTAATGTATTTTGTTACAAATTACATTAGATTTTTTTATCGGCCCTATCAAATACAAATTACAAAATACTCAAAAGTATTGAAATATGTATTTCAAATACAAGTAATTGAAATACTGCCCATCTCCGATAGGTACCTAGCGAAAAGTAACCAACTTTCCTAGACTTTTAGCTATGGTACTAATGCTGAGGGCTCGCTGATATCGCTGTCTGTCTAGAACGGCGTATCTATGCGTCGTTGCTAACGTGAGCTGACGTTGTGACTAGGCATGGGGATCGTTAATTTTTATCGATATCGATACCATTTTCGAGATTGCTTAATGATCCGAGTCTTTATCGATACCACTATCGATACTTTTCTGGGGTGAGTTTGAGCTAACCACCATCTAAATGAATGAATTTGGCAAATGTTAAACATATAGCAGCACCCACACAACCCACACCACACTTCATGTAAACAATATTACTGAACAACATTTATAACAATAACTTAAGTAAAACAGATGTCAAATAGAACAAGGGGAACGTGTTGCTCTCAGGAGGAGGCTGGATAAAAGGCGCACATATTGGGACAATGGATCCTGGATCTGGCTAAATCTACAATTGTCCACTACAGATGTACTATCCACAACCTGGATGAGTAATGACTGTGATTGGTTGGTTGACAAAAAGTGACATTGACAAGCCGTCATTGTTCAAGACGTTATGAAAAGTTTAACAAGTTTCAACAAAAGGCACTTGATATAGCTAAATGACCAGCTAACCAAACCCAACCCTTCCTTATCTCATCCCTGTTATTGTTTAACAAGAGCCATGCTCCCGGTGACTATGTTTTGAATGATCAGCAGCGGGGCAGGGGAGGCTAGTCTTTACTCACACACTGCCTGTGCTCGTAAAAAAAAAAAAATCTGGTTCGCGCACTCATCAAATTTTAGGGGCATATGCGAGTGAAATAGTTGCACTGTAGAGCCCTGGCTCTTATTTTTTAGGCTTATTATTGTCAACGATGGATACTTGCTACGAAGTTGGGGTGCACTGACTGCGCTCACCATGCATACCTTGGGTGGAGGAGGAGGGTTGTCCTGCAACGGCAGCTGGAGTTGGCACCGTTGCTTCCGAAGACAGTCGAATGTACTGCATTTTACCTTTAGCCGATGCACAACATTGGTGCTTATTCATTGCAACAGTGTTCCTTACAAGAAATTATCCTCGAACATATATTACACGTCGCTTCGTCCTTATCTTTGGCTTTATTAAAATGTAGCCAAGCCTTTGACCGCTTAGTACGTTCAGCCATCGTAGCTAGCAACAAAATGAGAAATGTAGCGAAGTAGGGCGTGAGCCAATTAAATTCTTCTTCTTTTAGTTTAAAGGCACCAGGGAGGCAGGTGGCTGAGCGGTGAGGGAATCGGGCTAGTAATCCGAAGGTTGCCAGCTCGATTCCCGGTCATGCCAACTGATGTTGTGTCCTTGGGCAAGGCACTTCACCCTACTTGCCTCGGGGGAATGTCCCTGTACTTACTGAAAGTCGCTCTGGATAAGAGCGTCTGTTAAATGACTAAATGTAAATGTAAAGGCGGTTGGCAGGCCATTCAATTGAATTTAGTAATTTAATTAGACAATCGATGTATGTTTGTGCACCAGTGATTTGATTTAAATGACCTGACTTATCTCTCGAGACATAAGTTACATTATATTACCTAGTCTCGATAGCGGTATCGATAAGCTCAGACCTTATTGATCTTCGGGTTTTGAGAAATTTGGAACCGGGTCCTTACAGAACCGGGTATCGATCCCCATCCCTAGTTGTGACTGTGTGTCTGTATGTGAGAGAGACGCGTGAGTGACTGAGAGAAAGGAAATGCAGCTGAACGAATATGTGTATGTATGTTTTAAATAGCGTTAACAAAATTTTAAAAAGAATAACGAAACGCAATATGTGGCGGCCGGTGTTGATTCTGTGGCGCACCGCCACAAATTAGTCTGTGTGGTAAACACTGCAGCCTACTTTTAGTTGTCTTTACCAGTCACCAAAATGTTTCTAGGTGACACTATCATCATGGAGCTATCATTCGGTAAAATACATAACTCCACCAGAGCCTGTTTAAGGAGAGCCTTGCCACTCCCTATTAAGCCCCATTGTACCGAATTTGGCTGCAGTTCCACCAGAGTTCCACTGGGGGTGATCGCGAGCGAGTGCATGTTGAATGAGAGTCTATGGAGCTAAACGGCTAAATGTGTCTCATTTACATTTAGCAGACGCTCTTATCCAGAGCGACTTACAGTAAGTACAGGGACATTCCCCCGAGGCAAGTAGGGTGAAGTGCCTTGCCCAAGGACACGACGTCAGTTGGCATGACCTGGGAATCGAACTGGCAACCTTCGGATTACTAGCCCGACTCCCTCACCGCTCAGCCAACTGACTCAACTGTCTCTTTCGCCTGATTGTCGTTGAGAAATCTCAGATTTGATTGTAGTTTTTGCATGTTCAACATGGATTATAGGTCGAAAGTTGAATGAATGAGTACTTATGTCCTTTTGATTTCTTACAGAGTGAGTCGTTGTTGCCCATAACACGCTAGCATTCTGCTAATGAATTCTGATTGGTTAGTGAAGGACTGACACGACCAGAGCTCCTGCTTGATGGTATCCGAAGCGGAATCAGAATGTCAGAGCATTAGCAACATTAGCAACAACATTAGCAAGCCAAAACTCTTTCTAGCATGTGTATTGACAGGGAGAGCCTAACCTGTCAGCTGTGTTGTCGATGCCTTGAGAGAAAAAAGGAAGTGACCAGAGCTTGCCGTAAAGCAGTAGCTCTGGTCGTACGAGGTGTATGACGCCAATGACATTTTCAAAGGCTTTTTAGAACAGAAAGGCGACTTTAAAAAAATCTAACAGCCAGCAGTGTGTATTTTTTTTGCCTCCCCTTTCGAAGCCAGAATTCAAATTACTAGACAAAAAATTATATCTTGAGAAAAGTGGATTTTGAGGGGTATAGCTCCATAGACCTCCATTCATTCTGCACTCGCTCGTTAGCGCCCTCACATGGAACTGCAACCAGTTCAGAACCCGGAAGTTTCCCGAGAGTGGCAGTTATCCCCATAGATATATATAAACACTAGATGTCTTACGGCGGAGTCTAGAACGTCAGCACATGGTGGCCATCTTGCTACAGTCAACTCGCTCACCCATAACATTGTGTTGAATCTGTACTTTTTAAATGTCCATAACTTGCTCAATTTTCAACCGAATTTGAAACGGTTTGGTTTGTTATCAACGTCAGAGATGTCGTTATGCCACTGCATACTTCTATTCTTAAAAAAAAAAAAAAAAACATAATTATTCATAAGTATGCAGTGGCTGGTGAGTGTGTGGCCCCAGGAGAGTGTGTGGCTGGTCATGTTATGATGGCGATGTGTTACAAGATCGAGAGGTGAATGCAAGCCGCCACAAACTCTCCTGGGGCCCATTATCAGCATCGCTGATGCAGGAAATTGATTGAATGTAAGAAATAATACCCTTGAATAATTAATTAGATGGATTTTAAATGAACAATGAGGACACTGACTGCATTAAAAGGAGAAAGAGAGTAGGTAGGTAGTTTGGTGGATAGGTGGAAAGGGTGGGTAAGATAGATAGGATGCCTAGGATGGGTGGCTAGGATGGGTAGGGTGGGTGGGTTTACAAAATGCTGTTTATAAATTAAAAATATAATACTTGTGAAACTTGGTGATGACCAATAACCAGAATAGCCCAGTAAAGTTAATGGTGATATTTAGCATGGAGAGCCTCCATAGGTTTGTTAAAAGAAACGACAGGGGTTTATACACTTGTGTCTGGGGTGGATTAGACCCTACTACTATAGAGAGGAATGGGGGAGACCTTTACACAAATGAGTAGGTTGACTACATCTGTGAACAACATTATGCTTCCAAAGCAGGTTTGTGTAGGAATAACTGTACAATAGGGCTAAAATGTCGACTTTAAATAGAATTCTTGTCTCATGTTCATCCCATTTAAAGTAGTTTCCCCAAATGGATAGTTCCAGCAAGTGAACCATGATCATGGACAAATGTCACACAATGACCTTTAGATTGCCATTGTTGTTTTGAACTAAAGGAGTCTGCAATAGGCAACATAGGAGTGTGTTCTCTGCTGATTTAAGTGTGTGGAAGAATCTTGGTGCAGGACTTTAAGGGGACCTGAAGCTAACTTTCTGCTGTATTGTAATTTCTTTACACAACCAGAAGCCAGAAGTCACAAATGACAATCTCAAGCCCCCTCTGAAATAATCAGTGTTTTAAGATGCAATGTGATGTTAAAAACAAACTGACAAATGCCAATGCAGAGCTCTGCAAATGTTCTGCTGTTTCTGAACTCTGCATCTCCGATTCACTCTCCTTTCACACATTTAGATTTTATTCACACTTACATAATAATTGTATTCAGCTTATGGTGGGAACCTGTGTCACCAACTGTCTCTGCAGGAGGGGATCCCTCACTCAGGGTTTCTTCCATTTTTCTCTCTGAATTTTCCATGGAGATTTTCCTTTTAGGGTTTCAGGTTGGTTTAGGTGCAGTTCTATGGGCATATGTGAAGCCCTCTGTGACATTGCTTGTCTACAAGACTATAAAAATTGAATTTGATTTGATTTAAAAACATCACCGTTTGCAGCACTTCTCAAGTCAAACATCTTCTAACATGAAGACTTCTAACACAACTCGGCAAAGCATTTTATTATTTTCTGAAATGTCACTCTCCAGCTTTGCCATGCTAACTTCCTATCCCATAGCCACTGCTCACTTAGCAAGGCTGTCAAACGATTTCCAAGGTTGAGCAGCAACCATCAGTCCCCATAGGAGATGTTAGTCTTATTTATCAATTTTGCTCCTGTTCGTCTAAGATGTTTCTCTCGAGAGCAGACATCTTCCTCTCTTAAAAAAATAAAAATAGAATTCATGATTGTGAATACATGTCCCAAATGGATTCAGGGTGAATAGACAGAATGGGGAAATGTTTGAATTTAGAGTTGGACTGTTTTAGAGTTTTCCTTTTCCAAATGTACATGGATGGGAGTCTGTTTGATATTAATTGTCATTGTAGTCCTTTTATTGGGCTCTTTGTTGTATACTAAATGAAGATTAAGTGTGAATTTGTATATTAATAACACGAGAGAGTTGTCTCCATGCATGGCAATCTCTTCAAAGGCCCTGAAGTCATTTGTTGGTTCATGTACTGTTGTACATGTTTGTGCTTTTTACTGCCTAATGACAGAATATCAAAAGGAGCAAGACAAACTTATGTATTTGTAAACAGTGTCTCCCAAGGCATGGTGGGTACATTTCCAACATAAAACATGTTGACACTGCTAATACAGTAGTTTACGCTTTCTGTATTACTGTGTATTTTGTCTCATATTTTGTATGCTTGTTATAAGACACATTTTTATGTTTATAGGAGCATGGGCTAAACAAAGCACAACATTAAAGTTTAGATAGGTGGCTGGACGCCAAATACAAAGAACTAGTAAGAGCTCTCAGGGCCACTAGCGTTGGCTGCATGACTTACTGTCCTGCCAGCTTGAGGTTGGGGATTTCACCCCTCATATAATTCACATATAATGGCAGATTTCCAAGTGGCTGAATGCCCTAAAGTAATTTCGTTCAGAGTTGTTATTCAGAGGGCTGTGTTTATTGTTACCTTGGCTGAGAAGGTAAAAACTGTAAAGCCTCAAGTTATTACATAGTCCTCTAAACAACAAAAAAAGCTTTTCAAATGAAGAGAGAATACTAAATATTTACTCCACATGGATATACTTCAGTCTCCCAGTCTACTCAGTTTTTTCAGATGCTGATGTTGACATTAAGTCCAAGGTTATCTCCCCTGTTTGGCATTGTGTAGGCTACTGTCCACAGACCTTAGCACTGCCATTTGTCTAAGTTGTATCTGGTCATCGCAGAGCTTGTTGAGCAGAAAATGTGCGTAACTGCATGTCTTGTTATTGTTTTAATGGTGCATTATAGTCTTTATATAAAGTATTTTGGAATCATTAACCTAAATAAACGTAATTTCTAAAAACGTGTATTTTTCCTCGTGCAGACATAGGCTACTGCAATCAGTTTAACTCTGGTGGGAATATTTTTGCGGGAGAGAAATAACTCATAATTCATTACCCTCGACACACATGGAAATATTAATTAGCCGGGTCTCATAATTTAGGGAAGTTAATTACACAAAGAGTTTTTAGTCTTATCTCTGATGATAACGAGTCAAAAGAAAAGCCTGATGTTTCTGCTCAGCGAGCATTGGGTAATTTCTGACTACGACGAGGAAACTCAAATTGACTCCAATTAAGAAATCATTATCGTTTTTAAATGAACATACAACGAAGTCTGTGATTTTAGTGTCAGCGGGAATGTAGCAATTTTAAACAAACAGGCGAAGATTACCTAACAACAACAACAATATTTTATATATTTAATGTATTCCAATATAGTAGACCAAGTTTGTACTCTTCATTAGTTTTCACAGGAGCTATCGAAGCGCTGCCCCATGTATCACCCTAACACCATGTAGACCAGTCAAACCCTCCAGCTTTGACTGATGCGTTTCTAGATAAAATACCTTATGTTGACCAAGTTAGACAGTGTAGGCCTACATACTATAAGTTATTTCCAGCAGTGCCCTGTTTTTCATGGTCGGCCTGTTCTGAAGTGAGTTTATGTCTGGCAGTCTTCAGCCTCCTCACCATCTCTCCTTCTACCACCGAGTCTGCATTTCTTTCCAGGGCTTTTCTTTTTAATTTAATTAAAACATATAACCAAATATAGTATATCCTGGTTCATTACACAAACAGCGCCACCCTTCTACGAATCTAGGGTTGTCTACCCAGCACAAAATATCAAACAGAGCATCACTCTCTATAAATATATACTAGATATCAATTATTTTCCGTTAGGATACCATGAGGATAGCCGTTTCCTATCTTTCATGACAGCTATTTTATACTGAAACACTTGGACTTGTGTAAATATTTTTGTATAATCGACAAATGTACTTTGTCTTGATGAAGAGGTTCAGGCACCACTAAGGTTGTCCCTGCCCCTCAGTGTCTAGTATTTATTAACACTGCTAAATCCACAGACTTGAATCTACAGCAACAGAGACTAAGAACTTCCTAGAAAATAAAATAAAAGCATAATTTATTCAGGACCCTGAGCTGACCAGAACAATGACCAGGGTCCAACAGAGTAAATTTTTGTTGGCGTTTCCAAGTTCCCGACTCCTTGTATTATAAAGATGGACTATGCTGTCTGCTACACATACTCAAACATCAATCTTCCTCCCGCAGATATTATGATGTCGCTGTATATAGGCTATCCAGGCTTGAGCACGGTTTCCATTAAAGTGTTGCTTCTGTTCGACATTTCCTGGCCACTGTACCCATGGCAGTTGTAGACTTACTTGGCGCGAGGCAGAGAGCTTGGTTACCTGTATACACACAGGAGAAAAATGAAAGGTTGTGAAGTTAAATTGAAGCAAACAACGCCAACATTGGATCAATTCTGTTTTCATTTTCTTTTTTAGGAAGAGAGGGTGTTGTGAACAGTTTTGTTGTTTTTGTTTGGATTACAAAAGTAAATGACATTTTTGCTTTGATACATTGGGTGGTTTATGATCGGAAAATACATTTATACTTATATAATATTTTGGTTACTCATAATATATATTATTTCTTTTTGTACATTAAACATTAGATGTACTTGCAAACCTGGCTGTTAAGGTACAATCTTTTTTGACATGACAGGAATGACACAAGCTTTAGAGCCAAGGACACCTTCATCATCTTTGCAGAATGCAAGTGGCACTGAATGTGTACTTCCTGAGTGTGTGATGGCTACCAGATCTGGGAGGAGAAAAAGTAGACAGGACCCACTGAGCTTTGGCTCTCCTCACATCAGATGGAGACTGGTTAGAAGAGTGTTGGTGCTGGATGACTTAGAAGACATGCAGGGTTTTGGCTCGTCTTAGCCCAAAACCAGCAGTGTATCTCACTCCCTCCAGTGAGATACACTCATAGTGTTAGAGGAGAGCTTGGTTGGGTGCGAGCCCAATGGTTTGTGCATTACTGACCTCCTGGGGCCCGTTCTCCGTACGTCGCTTATTACATCCGAGATCAAATGACACATCCAAGATGACATCATCTTGCTTATCATGATCTGGCTAATTCGGTTCTTCGAACACACTTGTTGTTTATGATTAGTATAGCTGGATTGAGTTATACGTTGGTCTAAAAGGGGGTATGTATCGATAGTAGAAACCTTGATCAGCAACGCTGCTATTGGCTGCTCACATAAGTCTATGGCTGCTCACCGTGGCCAAAATGAGCGCCCTGTTTTTTTCCGCAACAGAGCCAACAGAGCAACAGCTTGCTCGAAGGTTACTCCGAATTTGAAGATTTTATCAGAACGCCAAGGAACACCTCAAAGTCTGCAAAATCCAAGAAAGAGGGCTGGCAAAAAGTAGCAGACCAAATTAAATGTAGAGGAGTGACGCGTTTTATCGCTTATTACAGTAAGCTATGTTTTTTTTGTTTTCATACTTTCATATTTTCATTTATCATCTTTAATGTCATATGATGTGGTTTCAACAAATGTATTATGTAAATGACACCCTCACAAAAAAACGATAGGCTATCCTCTCAAAAAGTATAGGCTAGCATATCGCGCTGTGCTTAAGGAGCCTATCTATCACGCAATGAGCAATTAATTCGGTTTCATGTTAAATTCTGCTAATTATTCTTGCACCTTCTGCAACAGGTTCCTGTAGTAAAAACGGACAAGACATGTCTGTGACAGACTTCCTGTATCACCTCTGCTTGTAAAGCCTCAATCTATTCGTGTTTACATAAAATAAACCTGCTCCCGAGCAGGTTTAAGTTTACGGACCTGTTGCTATGACAGCAAGTCCAGGATGAGCTTCGAAGAACCGAACAATCCAAGATAATGACAAATCGTCAACAATCAAATCCAGCTAACTGAGTTAGCGACATACGGAGAACGGGCCCCTGGTGCACTGAAGATAAAAACATTGAGATATCTGTTCATAATCCATCAACAATGGCCATCTTGTGATTCATATGCTCATTCGTTTCCAGTTTGTCATTGAATTTCTTTAAAGTGGTAGTTAGCATAATTGGAAAGCAACAAACTATAAGATTGTATTTTCTCAAGGATGGCTATGATTTGTTCAAAGACACAAAGTTTAGTTTTGAAGAGGTTTTTACAGAAATTCACACCTAATATTAACCATGAATGCTCTTCTTATCTTGTTAATCGAGCTCTGAGTCTTCTTCATAACTCTTGTGCAACAAAAAAAAATGTCACCGTAAGAACAGCTCTCAGCACAAAACAAGAACATCTTTACTTTTGATCTGCATTTGCTCGTTAATAATCTGTGGAGATTTCGAACTCCTTTTCCTGTTATGATACAATTGATCATGGGACAGTAAATGTGTGTGTTAGTTGGAAGGCTAATGGATTTCACTCAAATATGTCCCATTTGTAGTTTTCTTATATTCAGTTGTTGGTTGGAACATTGTTATCCAGCCTCTTCAATGCCTAAAATATACAGTACAAAACCCAGTTCAATCACAGCAATTTTTATGGTTGATGAGCAGTGAAATGACAAGTTCACCAATTAAACCATTATTGCATTGAAAATCTAGAAGAGCCAAATGTGTAATTATCTGCAGGGGCTTGCTGACAAGACCTCCCTTCATGGTCTGGTACACATGGTCAAGTGCAGTTCTTCTGTTTTCAGATGTTGCTTGTGCACCATGGCCTTCTGTAGCTCTTTCTGCTTCTTCCTCTATTATTGCATCAACATGACAACCAGTTCCACCACGATAACAGACTTAAGGAGAGGTCATCAAAGGTGAGACCCTTACCTGCAGTAACCTTCTGCAACAACAATCCGGTTCAAGCATCGGAGCAGACTGCATGCAATCTAGAAAATAAGCGGAGAATCTGGACCTTGTCTGATCCTGAATATAGAGTATATGAACTGACAGTCTGTGTGTATAACCCCACAGACAAGGTGTATAACCCCCAAGAACTGGTCAACACAACCCTTGAAGGAGGCAGGCAATGCAAACCACGTGACCTGAAGAATCTGTACGGCTGCTCCTCTCCCTGCCTGTTGGACATGGTGATGGCTTGCCGCTTTCAGAATACCCCCTGCCCAGCCCAAGACTTTGAGTCTGTGAGTAATTGTCCCGCCTGACTTTGAACTTAATCCCTTCAGCAGAGTCTCCTAAGGCCTTCTAGAGCTATATGTCAGACCCTGGCAATCCAAGAAATATGCAGACAAGAGTCTCTCAGTCGATGTGCCCTAAAATGTTCCCATGACCAATTCTCTGTTTTCAGAAAGTTGTGGTTGAACTATAGTAACTTACATTGTTCTTTTCTGAGAGCAGGATAACAAGCATAGGACTAGATAGCTACCTTTTTGAATAAACTCAGTGTATGTTTTTACCTTTTTTCCCGATAAAGTCTTTAACTAGAAATCAAAGCTTGAAATATATTCTCTTTGAAGTCCATTTCTTACTGGTATTTCTAAAGCAGTTCACATCACTTTGAGACCACCTGTCCAACTGGAGATCATACGTATTGTCAAGGATGAAGTATGCTTTGGATGGAAGTTGCAGAAATAATAGTGTCATGTGCTCGGTTCTATAGATACATCAGTCAATGGTTAAGATGTCTCTGGTGAATCCACAGTCATATTGTTATTAATAAGGTGCCTACAGTCAGAAATAGATATATAGATCCCAGTTCCCAGAGGAGAAATTGCACTGTCACAGCACCATTGAACAGGAATAACAGTGAACATATCTCCAACCACAATAAAAGACTAATGACATAACAACATGATGTAGATGTTGTGGATGTTCTTATCATGGTTTCTGTTAAGATGGACAGGTGTTGGTCTGCACCTTCACCCTCACCTGACTCTTCAGTGCACAAGAAAAGGTAGATTACTCTGGAGTGATATTTACAATCTCTCTCTATTTGATTAGAGATCTAAGAGTATTACCGCAGATTAACTTCCATCTCGGTGTAAATAACCTCACATATCTCTCTCTGCCTCCTAAGAGGCTTCTGACAAGGCAATGCATTGTGAAGACTTCATCCTTAGCTCGTGTCTAGGCTTTAATTAAAACTCAGTTCACTCAGGAGGTGTTGTCACTGTGTCGAGAAATCTTTAGAAAGATGAGGTTTTATATCATATCAATCTGATTGTCATATTGAGGTAGTAAAATCTGTTTAATTGCAGCACTGGTGAATCATGTTAATGAAAACGGGGTCTTGGATGATGAAAAATGTGTTAACTGTCACCACCAATAATTCTCCTAAGAGGGTAACGGTTGCAGATGTGACTAAACGCTTGATTCAGTTTAATTAGTCACAAACATCATGAAGAGCTTTTGAAGATCTAATTAAAAAGAAACATAGTTTAAAATATAGCTGCAAGCAGCAATGAGGTGAAGCCGGTAAAGCAGGTAAAATGAACAAAAAACATTTTAGACATCCTCAGAACAGGGTTCTGAGTAAATGGAGCTTTGAATCCATCAAAGATTTGCTGAGATACGACCCAACTTCCTGTTTGCCGGCTTTGCCGCAGATTTTGATTGGCTGTACCGATCAAACCGTTTCGAAAATCTAAATAATTTTGATAGTTTGTGTGAGGATTAGGGATGAGTATTGATAAGATTTTAACAATTCTGATTCCTTATCAATTCCTGCTTATCAATTTGATTCCTTATCGATTCTCTTATCGATTCTTATTGGGCACTATTGTTATTCTGCATACTTATTATTGGGTGTGCTTTGCCTTCGGCAAGGGCACAACCTTTTTTCTCTCACATATATATTATTATTATTATTATTGGGTGTGCTTTGCCTTCGGCAAGGGCACAACCTTTGTTCTCTCACATATATATTATTATTGGGTGTGCTTTGCCTTCGGCAAGGGCACAACCTTTGTTCTCTCACATATATATTATTATTGGGTGTGCTTTGCCTTCGGCAAGGGCACAACCTTTGTTCTCTCACATATATATTATTATTGGGTGTGCTTTGCCTTCGGCAAGGGCACAACCTTTGTTCTCTCACATATATATTATTATTATTATTTTTATTTTTTACTTTTGCCCCCCTAAAACTCAATTGACAGACAATTGTGATGTGTAATGTACAGTATAAGCTGATATTATTAAGGAAGTACATCTACTTTCGGAAACAGTAGTCTACTATTTCACTGAAGTATTAGCATCATGACATTAGCCTGTGTTGCCCGGCCAACACATACTACAGTGGTCTATGATGTAGCGTTATCTGTTTTCAATCGTTAAAATAAACATTTGATCGCTACCAGTGAGCTTTTTATGAATGAGCGATTATCCACTAAATAAATGTCAAGCTTATTTACGTTTTGGGGGGCATATTTTCAGTTAGCAGATGGTACTGTTTGAATCGCGATTCCATCTTCTACTGCCGGGTAACGTCGTAGAATAATCTTCAAAGGGGGTTCTTTATTAATGAATGAATGCAATGAGTAGGCTAAATGCCTGAAAATATCATGAGAAGGGAAAAACTTAAAATGACGTTTAAGTCATAGAGATTAGGTCAATTTTTACACCGGTCTGCCAAATTTATTCGTTTTGATTCAACGATGAGGCTGCCTCTTGCAGGGGAAATGAGAAGACATCTATGTCATTCTACACTTCACTCGTATTTTCAGTTGTAAATGAGCAGCAAAAAAAAAATGTCATTAAAAAACGGACCCCTGTGCAACCGACGCAAGCAAGCACACCCTACAATTTCCCCAGAAATTGTACCCTCTCTAGTTATTATTATTTTTCTTCTTTTTTCCCCCCTAAAACTCAGTCAATATTTGGCCTACATAGACAACCTAGGTGTCAAAAGTTTTGTCTTGGTAGCGATTGAGTTGCTTGTATTTTTATTTACACTCCGTTGCACAGTTTAGGAGGTTACAACGTTTTTGTGGGAAAAAGTGTCTTCTGTCAACGAAGGGTACTGTCAGGCCAAATAGTGTCCTAGGGCCAAATAGTGTCATACCTGACGTCACAATGCCGTTCCGATGCAAGGACGCGTCCGTCGCTATGCCGACCTTAAATTCCTGAGATATCTACGCGTGCCAGCAGCGGGAAATGTCCTGGTTGCTATTCTGGTTGCTAGGTAGGCGCTTCAAAATTACAATTTACCTCAGGCTCGCTCTCACAGTTTTGGACCGTCATCGGCTCGAGCTGTCATTTATCTGCTGACGCATCAAGGCCAGATCAAGACATCTACCCAGAGACAATCTACACCAGATAACCCTAAAATCATTCCTTTACATTTAGTTCTTAGTCATAGTTATACAGTATATTGTTTTTATTAAGTAATTAGTTGATTTATTTTGAAGTAGTAACTTAGACTTTTGAAACTAGCAAGTTAGCTAGCTTTACACTAGTTTACAGAATAACATATTGTCATATCAGTATAACATTTTGTAATTCCGATTGTTTATATTGTAATATTGGCTGTTTAATTGATTGATTTAGAAGTTTAAGATTTAGTTGAAACTTTCTAGCTAGTCAGTTAGCTTGAGATAGTCTTACAGAATAATAGAGAAATACAGATAGAACCTATAGTTACAAAACAAATAGACAGACATTTATACTTTGGCTATATTAAATAATACTTAGACATTTTGTAATTGAAGTACTTAAATATGTCATCCTTCAGTGACATTTTTTATTATCTCTCAGCAGGGAAGTACAAGGAGGATGTCTCTCCTGGGCACAAGCGCTCCCTCCGGAGATCATCTGATAAATTCATGCTCTAGGGTAAGATTTGTTAACCATACGATATAAATAATCTTAACTACTACTAAATTGTTTTCCTTTATTTTACCTTAAATATTTTAAGACTTGTTTAAGACAATTGTCTTTAACCGTTTTTATATTCTAAATGGTTGCATGTATTTGAGGGCCAAGGATGGTCAGCCATGATGAAGAAAGTGTTTTGTCCGTCTCTTCATAAACGGAGTGACTAAGTTCAGTTGAGTTCTGGATTTTAATAAGTATTATAAATCTGCAGATTGGGAGAGAAAACCAGACCTCTGACAATAAATGACAACACAACACCAGGCTTAGGTCTCAATCATGTCTCTCTCAGCTCTGAAAGCCGGAGGACCATCTTTTATAGGGCACAGGAATGTAAACATAGTGACAGTCAGGCAGTAATGACGTTACAACAGTCTCAGAGGAAGAGATTCACAGCTCCCAACACATGACCACTCAGACTAGAGAGATCATAGTTGGCGCTCTCCTTGTAGTCATGACAAAGGACTTTTACCCAGTACTTTCTCCTGATCACGAACATCTATTAACCCTGACACATAGACACAATCTACTCTTATTAATAGCAAGCGTACATGAGAACATACTAACTAGTATCCAATGACTAGTTATATTGATTAGTGAATAATGTAAGCACACCGGAAATCGCAATTTCTTCCACAGTCCCCCCCTTTTGACGTTTAACGTCAACACAACAACCATTCATCAACTGTTTATCTGGGGCCTGCTGTAGTGCCTTACATTTCACAAGTTTCATACCATTTAAAAACCTTAACAATCAAACAATACAGTATCTGTAACTACTCAGCACAGCATACATGATTATAGGATTTGAAGAAATATTAGGTAGTACCCAATCACAGGTGAAAAGGTACAAAGTCAATGAAGGGAATAGCTTTTTGCTTAGTTCTCAAGATAGGGCTCCCAGAAATGACCTTAACGCTCCTTCTATTTTCCTTGTTCAAAGTTGCATGGCATTATACACTTTGGCGATATTGTGACCTCTGATTCATCCTAGTAACACAGGCATTTCCTAAGACCCCACAAAAGAACCAGCTTCTAGATATTCACTTCTTAAGCAAACAGCATAATGACAGTTTATCAATAGTTCTAGAAACATAGGCATATTTCTCTGCTGGACATACCCACTGGTCATGCTCTCGTGAGCTCAACACATCAGGGTATAGGTCAAACACTGTTCATTAAATTCAGAGTATTTCAAACAGTATAAAAAGTAATAAAGTAACCATCTTTAATTATTGTTAACTGATCTGTGGTCAAGGACAGATCTATTCACATTGCATACAGCATTGTATATCAGTTGGAAAATAGAAGGAGGCAAATGGCCATCTTTATTACATTGGCAAAATAGTCACTTGGTACTTGAGATTACATATCAGACATTTCAATCATTCCTAGGGCAATAAAGTTATCATCAGTCTTGCTTGCTTTTGTCTGTGGCTTGATTTGGGCTACTGGCAGCATTACGAGAGCCTACTGTACACAGCAGGCAGTACACATCTTCCAAGCGCAAAACACAATCAGCACAACAACGATTAACATGCCCAATCCAGTGATTCCTATTTGAATTATAGTCGAAAAAGAAACCCCGAACAGAGGAGGTCAGTCAGCAAAATTCCTAGCTTCAGGTTCCCCCAAAGCTGACATTATGTTTTAATGTGAGCAGCCATACTTGTGATATTAGCAGAGTCCGTGCAGACCGCATATCCGGAGTTTAGAGAGCCATCCCATGCTCGGGATAAAGATCCATCTACGTACAACACAAGTTCAGCATTATCCATAGGTTTGTCAAACATATCAGGTCTGGGTGTTAGCACTTTATCGACAACCATCTCACAGTCATGTGGTTCACCATCATCAGGGGTGGGCAACAATTACAGTTCATACTTTGTAGCTCTAGTGGCTGACAGGTGTTGAGTTTTGGTGCGTAACAGAAAAGCACTTACTGCATGAGGAACCATCACTGCCAATGGCGACCCCAGCACTATATCTGAAGTTGCTTCCACACATGTTGCCGCAGCACAGACTGCTCGTAAGCACGGGGGGAAACCTGCTGCCACAGTATCTAAAGAAGAACTCACATAGGCAATAGGCCTCTTAAGATTACCATACTGCTGGGTCAGTACACCCTGGTGTAGTCTGGCAGACCGAGAGCTGGCGCCTGGGCCCAGGCCTGCTTGAGAGATACAAATGATTTATCAGCTTCAGTTTTCCACAACAAATGAGTATCAGTCTCCTTCCTTAAATCAAGGAGAGGTCTAGCCAACACAGCATAATCAAGGATCTACTAACGACAATACCCGGCTGAACCTAGAAAAAGACTTGAGTTGTTTTGGTGTTCTAGGCTTCGGTATCCATCGGATGGCCTCCACTCTATCAGGCGTCAATAGATGCTCTGTACCTTTGAGTGTATGGCCCAGATACTTGACCTCCTAAGACCATAACTGCAGTTTTGCCTTTGAGGCCTTGTGGCCCTTCTCAGCCAGTGCCTGTAGCACAGCAATAGTGTCCTGTTGGCAGGAGGCAAGATTCTTAGAACATATAAAAAAAGGTCATTAATATACTGCACCAGAGTAGAGCCGGCTGCTAAGGTGACATCCTGGAAGTCCTCTCGTAATGCTTGACTAAACAACGTAGGTGATTCGGTGTACCCCTGTGGTAGAACTGAAATGTATAGTGGACCTGGCAAAACGTGAATGCAAACAGATACTGGCTCTCTTCTGCAATGGGAACAGAAAAGAAAGCAAACAATAGTCATTCACAGAGCTAGAAAGTAACAGGGTTACTTGCTAAGTATCGTAACAGGGTTCGGCACAACAGGATTTATAACACAGGCATTACCTGCTTATAAACCCATAATAAACTTCCAAGTATTTTATTAGCCTTAAAGGATCAAATTGACCTTAAGTCTACCTATGACTCCTTGTTTCAACAAAGCATCAATAACTGGGACAATACCTTTCCCTACTTCTCTATTACTAGCATACTGAGGTACGGTTCTCAAGAGTCGTACTACAAACAATGATAACAACTGGGGTAGCATTCTTAATGCACCCAATATGATAAGCGTGTGTGGACCACAGTAGCTCAGGCCCAGCTTCTAGCAAGGCCACATCTGCGGTCGCTAAAATCTCTGCATTCCACTGCTGGGGGATGTGTATGGGATTGCTAGATCAAGTGTTCTTTATCCTAAGGAATAGATAAGAAAAGGTCAGTAGTGCATTTCATTTCGGTTCAGTTTGTACAACAAATTCCTTTCCAACAGATTTACTTGTTACTTACTTAATGAAATACATGTTCATCTTTCAAAGATCCATCTATCCACCCATAAGAGCTAACTGACAGTTGTGTCCACAGGAACCCCAGAAACTACCACTATCATCTCATTGATTTGGGTACTGTATACTGTTGAACTGGCTAACCTAGTAGCTCTGGGTCTTACTTGAAAAAGAGAAGCTCTCTGCCTCCCGTATTCTTGATTATTATTATTTTTAGAGGACTCTAACCTCAAGGATTTGAACCTATTTCTTTCTTTACTTTAGAGGACTCTAACCTCAGGGACTCTAACCCTATTTTTTAGAGGAGCCTAACCTCAATGATTTGAACCTATTTTTTTTTTTTTTAAATGTACATATTATTATTCTCCGTAAGACATTCATTTGCAATGTCATTAATTTCTCAACTTTCTTTCCTGCATTCTCCTGCATCAATGTACAATTATGTTTGACATAATCCATAATCATATCAACAGTTTTTGTTCTCCCAATTTAGAACCTGTTTCTTAACTTCTACCTGGAGTTCAGGAAGCAATCAACATATGAACACATGATAAAGTGGCATGGGGATGCAGCTGCTGTAAAACCAGAATGTTTTTTTTTCAACAAAAAAAATCCTAGTAAGTCTTTCCAGATCATCTGTAGGATCCTCATCTTTTCTGTTTCCGATCATACACTTTGCTCCAGTCAAGCAACACCCCTCCAGTATTACTGCCATTAAACACCATCAGAAATCTATGCTTTAAGTTTTCTCAACATACCGGTCTGGAGTTCACCCTCTAAGCCTTGATTCAAATCAATAAAGGTAGGTATGTTGGCATTGATAACTATTTGAAAATCTCTTAGAAATGTTGCTGAGTCCTCTCATGTCAGGAAATCCTTTTCCTAGCTCCCTCAGCTCAGTCACTGACCATGGGCGATAAAGGTACATAGGCTGTCATACATCATGACCTGGATATGCACACATAGGGTTCATTGATACCTGGGGGTTCAACTGACAGGCCTTCCTGATTAACCTCACCCATCATGTTTTGCTGTGATATAAACCTTCTCTTGTACATTTACATTTAGTCATTTAGCAGACGCTCTTATCCAGAGCGACTTACAGTAAGTACAGGGACATTCCCCCGAGAAATGTCTTGAGTTCCCTCACTTTATGACTTTGTTCAGTCTGATCATCTTTTCTCTGTCTCAAGACGCTCTGGGTCATTTCTTGCTTCTCTATCAGAATCTGTTTTAGCTTGATCTGATTGTATTTTCTCAAGATAGACAATGCCACGTCGTCTCTTAGCTTCAGTTAACCATATCATAAACATTGGCCAGCTGACAAATTGTTTACACGTCCGACTTGTTTCCTTGTCTTTCAAAACCGCTTTTAAATTCTCCTATATATATTTTTTTTTTTACATCAAACGTTCACTCCAGCGGAAAACAATGTCTCGGGTCATGATTAATCTCTCAATGCTTGACACTGCTTGAATTCCATGTAAATCAAATCATATATCGGGCTGGACTAACAACGTCTCTATCGCTCCTGTACTGGAAGCTAGATTACCCATACTGAATTACAATGTATCTGAATACAAAGTATCTGTAACAAATCTCATAACGGTAGGCTATGTAGCCAACTCTTATGATTTACTGCAGCAAGAATCACACAACACTTTAGAATATAGTCACAAAATCACATGGCACTATAAAACAGTCGCACAATCTCATAGCACTGTAAAACGGTCACAATATTGAAGAATAAAAGAACTACAATATCATGTGGTAGTGAACTACAAATATGGCCTTTTTCAAGCCAAACTATCCTCGCCCTCCGGCGCTTGATCATGGGACGCGCCTACAAAGACCCAACTCTATGGGAACGCGCATACAATAATTTCCTCAACTCCGTTACCTCATAAGTAACAAAATAACCACAATTCGTGCTTAAAAGGGACGAGTTAATTCATAAACTGCCAGTCTATATCTTTCCCTTAGTATTTGATTGTGTCCGTCGCTGATCATTAAATGCCAAGCTTGTCAGTTAAAAGCCTAACTGCCCCTTTACATTGTCAAAGTATCCCTAACTTGTTTAAAACCACTTTACCCTTAAAAGTTGGTCTCTCGCATAAAGCCTGTGACCCTGATACATTATGACCGCCCACCTACTGTGCTTGGTCTTAAGAAAAGCCCAAAACTTAATACAGTTACAATTCAAACCAAAATAAAAGTCCCAATAAGATCTCTGTTCAAAAGAGAAAAGCCCAACACAAAACTTAATACAGTTACAATTCAAACCAAAATTAAAGTCCCACTAAGATCTCTGTTCAAAAGAGAAAAGCCCAACACAAAACTTAATACAGTTACAATTCAACTTAATACAATTCAAACCAACATAAGATCTCTGTTCAACTAAAGTTTTCAGCTGTAAACGTGCATTTTAAAAGAAACACATATCTTTCCTTGTTTGGTTCACCCCTGGTCTGCATCTGTAAAACCATACGCTCTGTTATCAGATCCTTTCCCCCAGATCAAGAGTATGGGACGTATTCTCTTAACAGATCCTTTGCCTCAGATCAAGAACACAGATTGTTTTACATACTTTTTCAATACTTCACACGACCAGAGTTCTTGTACGCTATCAGAGTTTGCCAACTCTGACCAAGACAAAGTAAAAATAGCAAGTCAATTAATGACCCAAATTTACTAAACCAAAACTCTAATATTATCTTCCTCCTGTTGAGGCCTAGCAGACTCTGGTCTGCTAAGACCAGGCTCCCAACTGAACGTCACAATAAAAGGTTCTTAAATTGTTTACGTTACCAGCATCGCAGAGGGACAGCAGGCGCACCAAGCATAAAGCAGTCCGTGAATGGGGTTTTGGAAAAGGATCCCCTTACCATTTAGTTTTGTGCACCACAGGTTCTGCTTTATACTGGTGCTGCCGTGGGTCTCTCCTGGATCTGGTTCTGCAATCCTGCTGCTCGACAACGCCAATTGATGAAGAAAGTGTTTTGTCCGTCTCTTCATAAACGGAGTGACTAAGTTCAGTTGAGTATTATCAGTTGAGCTAAGTATTATCAATCTGCAGATTGGGAGAGAAAACCAGACCTCTGACAATAAATGACAACACAACACCAGGCTTAGGTCTCAATCATGTTTCTCTCAGCTCTGAAAGCCGGAGGACCATCTTTTATAGGGCACAGGAATGTAAACATAGATAGTGACAGTCAGGCAGTAATGACGTTACAACAGTCTCAGAGGAAGAGATTCACAGCTCCCAACACATGACCACTCAGACTAGAGAGATCATAGTTGGCGCTCTCCTTGTAGTCATGACAAAGGACGTTTACCCAGTACTTTTTCCTGATCACAAACATCTATTAACCCTGACACACTGTCATTTATCTGCTGACGCATCAAGGCCAGATCAAGACATCTACCCAGAGACAATCTACACCAGATAACCCTAAAATCATTCCTTTACATTTAGTTCTTAGTCATAGTTATACAGTATATTGTTTTTATTAAGTAATTAGTTGATTTATTTTGAAGTAGTAACTTAGACTTTTGAAACTAGCAAGTTAGCTAGCTTTACACTAGTTTACAGAATAACATATTGTCATATCAGTATAACATTTTGTAATTCCGATTGTTTATATTGTAATATTGGCTGTTTAATTGATTGATTTAGAAGTTTAAGATTTAGTTGAAACTTTCTAGCTAGTCAGTTAGCTTTAGATAGTCTTACAGAATAATAGAGAAATACATATAGAACCTATAGTTACAAAACAAATAGACAGACATTTATACTTTGGCTATATTAATTAATACTTAGACATTTTGTAATTGAAGTACTTAAATATGTCATCCTTCAGTGACATTTTTAATTATCTCTCAGCAGGGAAGTACAAGGAGGATGCCTCTCCTGGGCACAAGCGCTCCCTCCGGAGATCATCTGATAAATTCATGCTCCAGGGTAAGATTTGTTAACCATACGATATAAATAATCTTAACTACTACTAAATTGTTTTCCTTTATTTTACCTTAAATATTTTAAGACTTGTTTAAGACAATTGTCTTTAACCGTTTTTATATTCTAAATGGTTGCATGTATTTGAGGGCCAAGGATGGTCAGCTATGATGAAGAAAGTGTTTTGTCCGTCTCTTCATAAACGGAGTGACTAAGTTCAGTTGAGTTCTGGATTTTAATAAGTATTATAAATCTGCAGATTAGGAGAGAAAACCAGACCTCTGACAATAAATGACAACACAACACCAGGCTTAGGTCTCAATCATGTCTCTCAGCTCTGAAAGCCGGAGGACCATCTTTTATAGGGCACAGGAATGTAAACATAGATAGTGACAGTCAGGCAGTAATGACGTTACAACAGTCTCAGAGGAAGAGATTCACAGCTCCCAACACATGACCACTCAGACTAGAGATCATAGTTGGCGCTCTCCTTGTAGTCATGACAAAGGACGTTTACCCAGTACTTTCTCCTGATCACAAACATCTATTAACCCTGACACATAGACACAATCTACTCTTATTAATAGCAAGCTTACATGAGAACATACTAACTAGTATCCAATGACTAGTTATATTGATTAGTGAATAATGTAAGCACACCGGAAATCGCAATTTCTTCCACAGCCACCAAGGAGGGTCATCATGTCTGACAAGGAAAGTGAGGCAGTTCTGACCGAGGTCCACGCCGGCCTCTTCGGAGTGAAGCGCATGTTGGGTAAAATCAACCAGCGCTTCTACTGGCTTGGCATTGTCAAGGATGTGGAAGACTGGGTAGGAAAAAAACCTATATCAATTACAAACTGTAGCAATATTGTTATTGACACACTGCTAAGGAGCAAACATTATCTCAACTTGCTCTTGATCGTTTGTTTCAAGGTCCACACCTGTGTGCCTTGCCAGAAGTTCGAGAAGGTGAAGACAGAGGCATCTGAGTTGAAGAGCATCAAGCCTGTTTCACCTTGGTACATGATTGGTGAGTTCTACTCATTCCACATTTAAATGAAACAGTTTCCCACCATTACTTAACGCCATAAACATGTATTTGACTGTATGCCAGGTGTGGACCTCATCGGACCGTTCAAGTCATCCAGGAATGGGAATCTCTACTGCCTCACAGTGACTGATTTCTTCACCAAGTGGGTGGAGGCCATTCCCATCCAGGTGAGTTACATCTGTGCATTTAGTAGACACTTGTATCTCAATTTTCTCCTTGAAAATTAATGTTTTAATATAACAGCTATATTATAGCTCCATGTATTTTCTTGTGTTCTATGTACTGCTGAGCAAGACTGCCGTGGCAACATCCCAGGCCCTGATGGACATATTCCACACCCATGGCGCACCAGAGGTCATTCTGACGGACCAGGGCAGAGAGTTCTGGAACAAGGTCAAGTTGATGATAAATAAAACATGGGATTTCTTAAGTGTTGAGGATATACTACACACATAAACCAAACTAATGATTACATTTGTACTTATTTAGGTTGACCAGATCTTGTTCGAGAACTGGGGGGCAAAGCATCGGATCACGTCTGCCTACCATCCCCAGACTAACGGACTGGATGAGAGGACCAACCAGACGCTGAAGAGGGCCATCGGGAAGACTGGATGGGCATCAAGAACGGTGGGAGGATAACCTGAAGGTAATCTTGTTTGCACATAACACCAGTGTTCAGGCTTCCACCAGGTATTCACCCTACCGACTGATGTATGGTCGGGAGCCACGGCTGTCAACCGAGGTATGTCAACTTTTGATATTTTATTCTCAAATATTGCTATATTTGCAATAGAATAAAAAAAAACACTAACTTCACGCAACTATCTGCTGCATGTTCTGTATTATCATGTCATTTCAGATCATAGGTGACCTTCCTCATGAGGTTGACGGGCCTGGTGACGGCGCCTTCGAAGACTACCTCCAGACCAGGGCCAACAATGATGAGGAGGTTTTCGACAAGGTGCGAGAAATGACCTAACGTTACATCACATATTACACAACTGTGCACTGTACCTTTCACCACACGGTGCACTCAGTTTCTGTAACACCAATGTGTATCACCCATCTGAGTGATGCTAAGTAATTGTTAACGTAATAACAATGCATCACAGACACAAAGTTATAAAACAGACAATATAAAGTTTAGCTGCTTTCCTTTCTCTTGAACGGTCAAGGTGCGACTCAACGTAGAGAAAGCCCAGGAGAAACAGCAGGAGGCCTACCGGAGGAGGACCAAGAAGGGGACCAAGCGCTTCAAAGTCCTCCCAGGCATGGAGGTGTTAAAGAAGGACGAGAGGAAGCGTGGGAGACCTGGACGCACAATGGATCCAGACTGGCCAACGAAGTACCCGTAAATAGACTTAGGTAGTGATGTCCAGTTTTGCCATTATAGCATGTCTTCTTTAGGGTGACTGAGGTTGGAGACAACAACTTGGTGCAGTTGGAGACCTTGGACGGCCAACAACTGAAGACCAGGACACCCTATGCCTCAGTGAAGCCTCTGCGGAAGAGTGAGTGTAACTTATAGCACAGTTCTCAATACAAAAAATCATTATGACACCACATCTGATAGATAACATTTCTTTGTTACTCTGTGATTGACACAAAGATTCCGAGCTAGCCCCCCCAAAGAGGAAGCTGTGTCCCATCCACCCGAGCCAGTGGGTTCTGATGACCCTGAACTGCTGAGCTCTGAGCCGGAGGGGGACTCACTTCAGGTACATAAAAAAAGCATTCTGCACTCATTTAAAAAATGCTATATTATAGTGGCTGAATACTGTCACAAGACAGCATCTACTCCTTTTGGCCAGTCCCTATAATCTAACATTATTGTGTTTTTTAGGCTACATGCATTGGACTCCAGGAGCCTGTGTCCCATCCATCTGAGACAGCGTGTTTGTATGGGCCTGAACCTCTGTGCTCAGAGTTGGAGGAGGACTGTCTTCAGGTAAACTTCATGTTGCTTTATATCACTATTCATTTTTTTTAATCAAACATGAGGTTGTTGATGCCTATCATGTTATTAATCAATTTGTCTTATCTCAGGATGTCCAGGACTGTGATGATGTCATCATGTTAAGCGGGGCTTGGCCTGTCCAGCTTCATTGAGCAGGGTGGAGGTACTAAGGGCCACAGTTCTCTCCCCATGTTGTTGGCTGGATGATGTTTCCATTGACCACTCTCAGGCTCTCTTACAGGCACAACATCCCCATGTAGGAGGCCTCTACGCCACAGCATCCCTCGCCTTCCTCTCCTCTGTGCCTGCATCAACCCAGGGGTTTGTTCAGATTTTAAATGTTTGTGCGAACCACTGGGTAACGGTAAGTAACATCAACTGCAAGGTAGGTACAGTTAATGTTTATGACTCCTCTGGTCACAGCAAAACCGAGGAGTTCATTTCTCTAATAACTGGTCTTCTGTCTTTCCCAGGTCCCCAGGTCCGCCTGCAGTGGCCTGATGTCCAGCAGCAGAGAGGCAGCTCAGATTGTGGGCTGTTTGCAATCGCAAACAGTCTCGCTCTCTGCAGAGGTGAGGACCCAGCATGCGTGGAGTATGAACAGTCAGCTATGCGTCACCACCTCTTTTCCTGCTTTCAGGCTGGGCACCTGACACCATTCTCCAGCTCCACACGGTGTCCCACGGCCAAGCCAGTGTACGCTATGGAGGTTAGCGTGCACTGCATCTGCAGGAGGACCATCCGGAAGGGAGTCGAGCCCCTGGTTTCTTGCAGGAGGTGTGGTAAGTGTTTTCATTCATCATGCCTGCCTGTTGTAAATAATGTAAAAGAGTTTCTTATATACTAGTGTAATAATTGGACCAATACGCTGTTCCTATTGGTCCAGAAGACGTTCTCAAAAGTTTATAAATCTGTTTATATACCTCCTGAAAGTTCGCAGAGATAAATAAACGTTTTTACGGACCTAGCAACAAGCGGTTGCCTTGGAGATGTAGCCATTGACCTTAACAACGTGGCATCTGCTCGGCAACAAAGTAGCCTAAATTGCCCCCCCAAAAACTAAAACAACCAAATATGGTTTTTGCACAGGTCCGCAAACGCCACGCAATCGCTTCCCGTTTTAAAGAAGTATCTGAAGCAGACAGAAGACGAATTGATGTCGTTGATATGTTGCCTTGGAGATGTAGTGACGTCACCAGTGCAAGTGCAGCTGATTGTTCTGACAACATGGCGTCTGCTCCAGATTCGACGTGTTTGATTTGGGATCTTCCCACGTATTGTTGTAGTATATAAGAAACCAAGGCTGTGTCTACTACCCTGCACTTGTGCACTTCGAGCACTGACTTTCAGTGCTTAGGGCACTTACACTGACAGAACCAGCAGAATTCAGTGCACTGAAAGTACCCGGATGACGCACTGCAAACGGTCATAAAATGCAGTGTACAACGATGGACACTACTCGCCCTAAACGGGCGCCATATTGGCTACGTAGCGGAAGAGGAGGAGCCCTTTCGGCAGCTTTTCCAGAGCCTGTTCTCTGGCATTTCATTTCATTTAAAAAATAATGGCTGACGAAATGACTCGCGAGCTTTTCTTGCTGTAAAGTTGTTTTTTAAGTATTTTACAGATTTTCGAGGACACAGAGTAGGTTTGTATGTTGTGGAGTTGTTTTGTATAAAGTTGTTTTGTATATAGCTGTGTATATCATATGTTATATAATTTGTCAAATCAGTTCTGAAATCGTTTCATAAAATCAGTTCTGTTGTTGTACAAATATAACTAATTGGTTACACTGTCATACATTTTCCCTACTCTTTTACAGGTGTAGCAAACGTGTTTAGGACCATTCAGGAGTTGTCAAGATGCAGCAATTATGTCAACCTCTGTTACATTGTTCAGCCACTGCCAATTTATTTTATAAAATGTAACACTTTTTATGAAACCCATATGCAGAAGGCATTACGCATATAGCATAGTGCATGCAGTTCCAATTGAGTTCCAGGGATGTATGTAGTCATAGTATATGTATACAATAAAGAATTATAAACAAATATAGTTTTGAACTAGAGAGGATACAATTTCTGTGGAAATTGTAGGGTGTGCTTGCTTGCGTCGGTTGCAGATGGGTCCATTTAATAAACAAGCTGAACCCCCTTTGAAACAAGCTATTCTAACCACGTTGTCACTGGCAGTATTTTTCAGATGGAATTGCGATTCAAACAGTACTAGTACCCAACTGCTGACTGAAAATATGCCCCCAAACACGTAGCCTAAATAATATTTATTTAGGGGGAATAGCTAATTCAAAAAAGGTTTGCTTGAAGCGATCATTGTCAGTAACAAAGCCAAAAGCGACTTTTTGGTCTCAGTCTGGAGCCCTGGAGAAGCTGAATTGAGAGAGTAAGATCAATTCACGTTTGTAAACGTTGTTTTGGTTCGCACCACATTGCATTAGGGACAAACGCTAGCGGCTAGCCTAATAACGTGCTTTCAAATACGATGATGCAGGTACAAGCCAACCTTACTGGTTCCATCTAAATAGGCCTAATGAAACGTAATAATAAATAAATAAATAATAACATTCATAGTTTACCCACCTCTAATTTGACCACTACACCACTGGCTACGAGCAAGCTACTGTAGCCTAGTGCTAGCTGCTGTTGCTAGCCAAACTACACTGGGGGGATTGTTTGAATGCGACGGAAATTAAAAACTTTCTTTTGACATAAAGTTTAGGCTGTGGCATTGAAGACAGCGATGCACCACACAAGCTTGAGTTACATTACATTTACATTTAGTCATTTGGCAGACGCTCTTATCCAGAGCGACTTACAGTTAGTACAGGGACATTCCCCGAGGGTAGGGTGAAGTGCCTTGCCCAAGGACACAACGTCATTTTGCACGGCCGGGAATCGAACCGGCGACCTTCTGATTACTAGCCCGATTCTCTAACCGCTCAGCCACCTGACTCCTGAGTTTAAATACATTATTTATTGTGACATTACTTACTGTACATGCAAGTCTTGAATTGCTTAAATGTATAATGCTGCTAGTACACCACGGCACGATACGATACTTGCTGTGCAACAGCAGAGAATGTCTAATATCCTGTAATGAAATGATGTTGTGTTGGTAATGGTTTGACGTGATTATTGTAGGGGGGAGGGATCTAAGGGAAGAGCTGGGGGTGTTAATTATTGAGCGACACCTGGTCAGTGATAATCAGCGAGGGAACAGGGATAAAGGACCAGGACAGCAACAGGTGAGCGGTCTGGGAAGCGGCGCTAGATTGCTCACGTCGAGCTGCACTCAAGGAGACAGGGTGGGTGCTGTCGCACGCTGTTTAGAGCTGCTGGCGGTGAAGATAGGCTAGTGGGGTGACTGATAGCTAAGGCGGGGAAAATAGGAGTGCATTTGCTGCTTCTCAGCTAGAGGTTTCCCGCTGACGTCACTCGCGGGGACCTACGAGCGCTGGATCGGTGGCTGCGGTCTCTCCCCTTACCGGCCAGTGCCCAAACTCAGACCCCGGGGGAGGGTCTTGTCACTCGGGCGAGTTAAGTTTTTAACCCTTACTTCTGTGTGTGTGTGTGTGTGTGCGTGTGTGTGGTTTTAACCGAACGGCAGTACCAGTTTATGATCCGGGGAGGGAGGGTGAACGAGGGGCGGTGGCTTCAGGTGTAACCCGGCTGGCGTCTTGTGTGCCTATTGCAGTGCCGTGAGTGTGTGCGGTGCCCTACGGGGGTGGTGTGTGGAAACCTATTGGTTGCGGTGGTTTGCAGTGTTGTGTGACCGGCCTGAGTTCAACGGGGCCTTGGGGGTAGTCGGTTAGTTGGGTGGCATATCGAAGCTTTCTGGGGCCTTTAGTAGTCTGTCCCTATCCGGCATAACTGGTAGTAGCCGCATGAATTTGACTACTTGTATAAACCCTGAATAAAGACTGAACCTTTTCCAAGGCCGTGGTGCAGCTTCTGTTTGTGCGCATTCTCCTGGCCGAAATTATCTGGCTACATTCTAGGTTTATTACATTGGTGGCAGCGGTGGGATTCTCTGAATTTCCATAATTGAATTGACCTAGACACTGTTGTAAAAATGTCAGTCGGGGAAGAGAATGCGCAAAATAGGGAGCCTAGAGCTACAGCTAGGCCAGTGTTCATGCCAGAGACATTTACTGGCGTAGGCCGTGAGTGGTCTGACTGGTCAGAACAGTTCGATCTGGCGGCAGATGTCAATAATTGGGATGAGCCCTTGAAGTTAAAATTTATGTCTCTGCTACTTTCTGGGCGTGCCAGAGACATTTATAGTGGTTTGCCTAGTGATGCCAAAGAGAACTATGCATTGTTGAAAGCAGCTATGGCAAGATGCTTTGAGCCCTGTGACAGTAATGACTGGAGTAGGGCTAGCTTCACGGCCCGACGCCGTATGCATAACGAGACAGCTAGGGAATTTGGTAATGCTCTACGGCGTCTTGCCACTAAAGCTTACCCCACAGCCGATAACCATACCCAGGATATGTTGGCGAGAGATCAGTTCCTTACCCATTTTGCTACTGGTGACTTTCGTATTAGCCTGCGCAGTGCAAAACCTACAACGTTAGAAAATGCTATTGATCTTGCTTCTGAAATGGAGCTTCTTAGGAATCTGGAGCAAACCCATCTGATGCCCGATGCTAAAGTTAGGGGAGTGGCGGAGCACAAACCGAAAAATGAGGAACAAATGGAAGTGCTGCTAGGGGTGGTGGAACAATTGAGGCAGGAAGTAAAACATCTTCGTACAGCAGTGACTAATCTCCAACAGTCTAGTAAAAATTCCACTTCAACGATGTTTTCTAGGGAGTCAGGACGCGATTCCCGGAACAATGTTGAACCACAAGGTCCCTTTACTCAAGCAAGGGGGGCGGGTGATGGCTGTTGGGAGTGTGGGTGTACCAGACACATAAAACGAAACTGCCCATATTTGCAGGGAAACGACAGGGGGCAGGTATCGTAGGCCCACTGCCTGCCCCCAGGCGCATCAGTACATATGCGGCCTCTGCAAGCGACAATGGTGGCTCCGGATACATCACAGCGAGAATAGGTGCGTCAGGCTCCTTCTTTTGGTAGATAGTGGAGCTACATTATCCGTCATCCCAAAACAACTTTGGCTCAAAATCACTAAGGGGGGGTCAGAACTGTCTGGACATCATGGCGATGTTGCTGCGGCTAATGGGGGGAGGATGAGGATCTTGGGGAAATGGCAAACAGTCTGCCAGTTTGATTCATTGGCATTAGTTGCTGAGTTTTTGGTGGCTGATGTGCCTTCCGAGGATATTCTCTTGGGTTTTGACTTTTTGAGTAAATATGGGATGATAGTGGATTTTGGTAAAAATGAGTGCCGAATAATGGGTAAAATGTTGCCCCTGATCGTCCCGGCAGATATGGATAAACCCCGGACCGTGATCATCCCCGAGGACACAGTAATTCCTCCACGTAGTGAGATAATCATTGCGGGCAAGGTGGATAAATCCTTCGGGCCCAGCTGTGAGGGTATGTTGGAACCATCGGACACATTCTCAAACCAATATGACGTAATGGTAGCTCGGGTGGTCTGTAGAGTGGAAATGGGGAAGCTGCCAATTAGAGTCATTAATGTAACCAAGGATAGGATGAGGATGAGGATTGCTTAAATGAGCCATGGACTGTGGACAAGCTCATAACTCATTTTGGGTTGCACCAGAAAAGTTTAGCCCCATCTGACTTAACAGATATCCGTGACTTGTTACAGAGGAATATACCTGTGTTTAGTGAGGGGGAGGGTGACTTGGGGAGGACTCACCTTACCCTACACCAGATTGATACAGGGGATGCAAAGCCTGTGAAGTTGCCGCCCCGTTGTGTTCCCATCCATCTACAGCAAGAGGTGGCTGACCATTTAAAACAAATGTTGGCAAATGACATTATTCAGCCCTCTCATAGTCCGTGGGCCGCACCAGTGGTTCTGGTACGCAAGTGCGGGGGCGGCCTCCGGTTTTGTGTTGATTATCGCAAACTAAATGATTTGACCCGGAAGGATGCGTATCCATTGCCACGTATTGACGATGCCCTTGACAGTCTGAATAAAGCCTGCTGGTTCTCTACACTTGATTTAGCCAGTGGTTACTGGCAAGTAGAGATGGATCCGAAAGATAGACCGAAGACCGCATTTACCACCCGGCAAGGGTTGTTTGAATTTAATGTCCTCAGTTTTGGCCTTTGTAATAGTCCTAGTACATTTCAGCGACTAATGGATCTGGTGCTGGCAGACCTTCAGTGGACCACCTGTCTGGTGTACCTGGACGATATTATTATTTTTGGGCGTACATTTCAGGAGCACTTAGGCCGCCTGGACGTGGTTTTAACCAAGCTACGCCAGGCTAACCTTAAAGTTAAGCCCACAAAGTGTAAATTGTTTGCAAGTCAGGTACAGTACTTGGGGCATATAATTTCATCCGAGGGTGTGAAAGCAGATCCGGAAAAAGTAGAGGCGGTGCGTCAGTGGCCGGTGCCGAAAAATCAGACAGAGGTGAGGAGCTTTGTGGGCTTGGCCTCTTTATAGGAGGTTCGTGCAGGGGTTTGCGGAGATTGCTCGCCCTCTGCACCAGCTCACTGAGAAAGGCAGGCGCTTTAAATGGACAGAGGTGTGCCAAACAGCCTTTGAACAACTGAAACTGAGTTTGATGTCAGCCCCGGTTCTCGCATACCCAGATCCCTCCAAAACATTTGTTCTGGATACGGATGCTAGCGATGCAGGTATTGTGGCTGTGTTGTCACAAGAAGAGGGGGTGTGTGAACATGTGATTGCATACGCCAGTAGGGCTCTAACAAAACAGGAGAGAAAATATGCAACAACAAAGAAGGAGTTGTTGAGTGGTTACTTTCATCAAGCACTTTAAACACTATTTGCTGGGTAAGGAGTTTGTCCTGCGGACAGATCATAACTCCTTGAGGTGGCTGCATAATATCCAAGGGCTGGAGGGACAATTAGCCAGGTGGGTGGAGCAGCTTGCTAGCTTCCAGTATAAAATTGTACACCGTCCTGGACGAGGGCATACCAATGCGGATGCCCTCTCTAGGCTGCCTGCTTACCTGTTAACTTCAGTGGTCTCTCAGCCAGCCGTACAGACACAAGGGGGGCCAGTGATAGCGGCGGTACAAAACATAACTCCTAATGCAAACACGGGGTGGGAAGGGGATAAATTGGCTCAGGCTCAGAGAGAGGATGCCGAGCTACAGAAGATCATTGCTGTAAAGTCTGAGGGAACAAATTGTTTGCAACCACCGGCTGATCTGCAGAAGTATGCACCGGTGTGGGCTCAGATACAAATGCAGGGACCCCGATTGGTGAGGTTTCCCCCATCAAATTCAGATGCCGCAAACCAGGTCCAGATTGTTATTCCCAGCCCTATGGTACCAAAAGTCTTAAAACAGTTGCATAACGATGCTACTGGTGGGCACCTGGGAATACAAAAATTACAAGCAAAAGTAAAGGACCGTTTCTATTGGCCGGGTTGGTTTGGGGATGTGAAACAGTGGTGTCGGGAGTGTAGGGACTGTGGGTCACGAAAAGCTGCGGGAAAACAGTGGCGTGCATCGCTTCAAGCGGTGGTAACGTCAAGGCCGTATGAGCGTGTAGCATTGGACATCTTAGGACCCCTCCCTGGAACCCCCAGAGAAAACAAATACATTGTAGTTATTGGGGACTACTTCTCAAAATGGACTGAGGCGTTTCCTATTCCTAATCAGGAAGCTGAAACGGTGGCGAAATTGTTGGTCGAACAGTGGGTGTGCCGCTTTGGAGCCCCCCGCACCATTCATACTGATCAGGGCCGTAACTTTGAATCTAGGTTGTTTAGAGAAGTGTGCCAGTTGCTGAGCATTCATAAGACCAGAACTTCACCTTATCACCCTCAATCGGACGGAATGATTGAGAGGTTTAACAGAACACTGGGGTCAATGTTGTCTCTCTTTGTAGATAATAACCAATCTAACTGGGATATCCTGTTGCCTTATGTGATGATGGCTTATAGGAGCAGCGTTCACTCGAGTACAGGGTTTACACCATACAAAGTTGTTTTTGGGAAAGAAATAGTCCTGCCGGTGGACGTTATGCTTGACCTTGGCAATGGGGAAAAATGCTCTTCGGCGTCAGAATATGTGGTTAGATTGTTGGAGACACTGTCTACAGTGGTAGATGCGGTAAAAACCCATCAGTTAAGAGCCTCCAGGAAGCAGAAGGAAGATTATGATTTCAGAGCACAGTTCCAGTATTATTCCGAAGGGGAATTGGTATGGGTCCGTGGTACAGCTAGGAAAAAGGGGCTTTGTCCGAAATTACAACGAAGGTTTAAAGGTCCTTATAAGATCATGGAAAGGATAACGGAGGTTCTGTATAGACTAACGCCAGTGGAGGGGGGGGGCAGAAACGGTGGTGCACTTCTACAGACTCAAACCATGTCTTTCTTCTGTGACAGAGGCTACCAACCAAGGGTGTGCAGCGAGACCACTGACAGCTGCCATAATCCCTAATGAGACCTGTCCGCGATCTCCATCCTCTACGACTGGTCGAGAGGGCGAGGTGGTAGTGCCAGGAGCCAGAGCCGGGGTGCCCCCAGCCAGACCTACAGAGGGGCCAAGCAGTGGTGCGGGGAGCTGCGCTGTCTCAGTTGAATTACAACGGCAAGGGGACCGGCACGCTCAAGCTACACAGGACCAAGGTGATCAAGAACCTTTACACACGGGGACCATGCAGACACCCACGACTAACCAGACTGCGACGGAGGAGACGCGCCAAGGCGTACCTCTACTCGAAGCGACACGCCATGGGCGACCAAGGAGGCCGCCAGGATGGTCTCGGGACTATGAGATGTTTTGATTGAGACTCGAGGGCGAGTCTGCTTTATGGACGGGGGGAGTGTAATGAAATGATGTTGTGTTGGTAATGGTTTGACGTGATTATTGTAGGGGGGAGGGATCTAAGGGAAGAGCTGGGGGTGTTAATTAATGAGCGACACCTGGTCAGTGATAATCAGCGAGGGAACAGGGATAAAGGACCAGGACAGCAACAGGTGAGCGGTCTGGGAAGCGGCGCTAGATTGCTCACGTCGAGCTGCACTCAAGGAGACAGGGTGGGTGCCGTTCGCACGCTGTTTAGAGCTGCCGGCGGTGAAGATAGGCTAGTGGGGTGACTGATAGCTAAGGCGGGGAAAATAGGAGTGCATTTGCTGCTTCTCAGCTAGAGGTTTCCCGCTGACGTCACTCGCGGGGACCTACGAGCGCTGGATCGGTGGCTGCGGTCTCTCCCCTTACCGGCCAGTGCCCAAACTCAGACCCCGGGGGAGGGTCTTGTCACTCGCGAGTTGCGAGTTACGTTTTTAACCCTTACTTCTGTGTGTGTGTGGTTTTAACCGAACGGCAGTACCAGTTTATGATCCGGGGTGGGAGGGTGAACGAGGGGCGGTGGCTTCAGGTGTAACCCGGCTGGCGTCTTGTGTGCCTATTGCAGTGCCGTGAGAGTGTGTGCGGTGCCCTACGGGGGTGGTGTGTGGAAACCTATTGGTTGCGGTGGTTTGCAGTGTTGTGTGACCTGCCTGAGTTCAACGGGGCCTTGGGGGTAGTCGGTTAGTTGGGTGGCATATCGAAGCTTTCTGGGGCCTTTAGTAGTCTGTCCCTATCCGGCATAACTGGTAGTAGCCGCATGAATTTGACTACTTGTATAAACCCTGAATAAAGACTGAACCTTTTCCAAGGCCGTGGTGCAGCTTCAGTTTGTGCGCATTCTCCTGGCCGAAATTATCTGGCTACATTCTAGGTTTATTACAATCCCTTGTGTTATCTTTGGGTCATTGTGACCCACCGTCGTATTGCGACAACTTTAACGCATACAAAAACAAAGTGAAGCATTTTCTTTTAACCGTTGGGCTGTCTCAGACCCCCCACATTGCGAAGTTTAAAAGAAAATTATTTTTATTTGTTTTTGTATTGGGTAAAATTGGGTAAACACAACGATGGTTTGTTATGAACCTTTGGGTCATGTGACCCGAAGGCAGCACAAGGAATATAGAGAGAACTGCCCCTCTCGGGAAACTTCCGGGTTCTGAACTGGTTGCAGTTCCACCCTAGTTCCATATGAGGGCGCTAACGGTCGAGTGCAGAATGACTGGAGGTCTATGGAGCTATACCCTTCAAAATCCACTTTTCTCAGGATATAATTTTTTTTTCTAGTAATTTGAATTTTGAATCCGAAAGGGGAGGCAAAACAAATACACACTGCTGGGTGTTAGATTTTTTTGAAGTTGCCTTTCTGTTCTAAAAAGCCTTTTTAAATGTCATTGACGTCATACACATCGTACGACCAGAGATATTGTTTTACGGCAAGCTCTGGTCACTTCCTTTTTTCTCTCGAGCTATCGACAACACAGCTGACAGGTTAGGCTCTCCTTGTCAATACACATGCTAGAAAGAGTTTTGGGTTGCTAATGTTGCTAATGCTCTGACATTCTGATTCTGCTTCGGATGCCATCAAGCGGGATCTCTGGTCGTAGTCAGTCCTTCACTAACCAATCAGCATTCATTAGCAGAATGCTAGCGTGTTATGGGCAACAACGACTCACCCAGTAAGAAATAGAAAGGACATAAGTGCTCGTTCATTCAATTTTCGACCTATAATCCATGTTTTACATATAAAAACTACAATAAAATCAGAGATTTCTCAACGACAATCAGGTGAAAGAGACAAATTTAGCCGTTTAGCTCCATAGACTCCCATTCATTCTGCACTCGACCGTGATCACTCCCAGTGGAACTCTGGTGGAACTGCAACAAAATTCGGTACAATGGGGCTTAATAGGGAGTGGCCAGGCTCTCCTTAAACAGGGTCTGGCAACAGTCTCTATGCACGTCGTATCTAATGCGTCGTTGCTAACGTGGGCCGACTTTGTGACGTAGGCTAGCACTGAGTACCCTTCGTTGACATAAGGCACTTTTTTGCCACAAAAACTTAATTTAAACTTAAACCATGCAACGGAACATAAATAAAAATACAAGCAACTCAATCGCTACCAAGACGAAACTTTTGACACCTACGCTGTCTATGTAGTCCAAATATTGACTGAGGCTTAGGGGTGGGTAAAAAAGAATAAGAATATATATGTGAGAGAACAAAGGTTGTGCCCACACCCAATAATAAGAATAGGTAGAAAGAAAGGTAGAAACACTTAAGGTGGCTTCGCCGCTTCGCGGCTTGGCCACCAATAAGTCATATCATTCCAACGAACTTATTTTTACTATAAATGTTTCTTTATGTTGAAAACAAAAAAGTCCTCTAAAATGTTCAGTAAATGAATGCAACGACCAACAAAAAACATTAAATCCCTTTTGCTGCCAGCAAAGATTTACGTCTAGATGCAGTACATAGGCTACAAATGTAGAATTGATACAGAATAATTCATTGAACAGAATATTTTAACTTCAACATGGTTTAAATCTTAAAGATCTTGTAAAGCAAATTCCATGATTTGCTTCTGAGTACATTATATACGTGTGAAATAAGTTCCTGAAAGCATGTGCAAAGCGCAAAAACTTTGTCGCACTGAAATGTGGAGTTAGACCGTTGAACAGTTTCTCTTCCGTTTTCAGCTCAAGTTTTGTATAGGCGGAGCTAAAACCCGACCGATCTACGTCACAGCGACCTATCTACGTCAGATCACAGACTATTGCATTCTGTTACTCAGCTGGTACGATGCAAAGACAAAGTAATTAATACATAAAACACTCAGAGACTGCAGGTAGGTCTGCAGGTAGGTCTGTTCTGATATCTGCAATTGATTTAGCTAGTGTTGCTGTTGTTGCTAAATTCAACAAATTAGAAGGGGCAGATATTCAGCTCCTTCAGGCGACACGCCCCCCCCCAGTCTCAAGCAGAGAAGACTGCTGATTTTATCGCGATTTCAAAGCCTAATTTAACATACTTGTCTGTGGGTTTTTTTCATTCGAATTTGGATGGGTAGTTAACAACACATTCTTCTGTGGTGTGATGAACTTAAAACTTATTTTCAATTTCACTTTACAGGATCTTTAAAGGAGTTAAATGAAAATTGTGTTTTGATTCCAATTATAGATTCAGTCTGTGTTTGTCAGTTAGTAAAGCTTCCTGACGCAGGTGAACAAGACTCCTGCTCTTAGCCCGCAGTGTTACTTTACCTCCTTAAGGTGGACGATGTGTGCAGAAATGTGTTCTTTTAAATTTCCGTATGTAGCCTAAAAGTGCTTCTGCAAATGCTCGTCTTCTTCTCTCTCTCTAACCTTCTCTCTCTCTAACCTTCTGGCCTGTAGAAGAGTAATTGGTCTCTGGATTAATCTTCTTTGGTGGTCATGCTGTGCTCATCAAGCAAGCCTAATTGACATATGGTAAATGCTGAATCACTCATTCACACACGAGGACCCCACTAAACCTTTTCTTCTACTTGTTAGGATGGACATCTGGATGTGCATGTGATGGTGGGCTCCTTTGCCTTTGTATAATTAACTCTAGAAACGGAATAGTACATTTTTATTTAGGTATTTTAGGCACTGTCACACCAGTTCAATTCAAGGCATCAGCACAAAGAAAAAGTACTCCTGAAACGCTCCATATTTGTGCAATATACAGTATCACAATTGTGGGCATTCATATTTGTCCTTGTGAAGGGCCAAACTACAATTTAATGATCCCAGAATGAATAAAATATCGACCTTTTATGAATGCCTATATTAACCATATTTCTATAGCTAGGTAGGCCTACTTTCCACACATCATAAACAATAATGATTCTTTCTTGGGATAGCTGTAGAGATCCACAGCTAATATAACTCCCACACCCATGTGAGCTTAAGAATTCCAGGAGGATTTTGCAGATAATGAATAAGATGGAGGTCCATCGTCTCTCCAGCCTACTGGCAGTCTTTGAGTTTTTAGGACAGATGTATTGCGTGTTTGCTTTAGCCCACTGGTAAAGAGCATAATGAATACATTTACGATGTTGTCATGCAGGGGGAGCGTTCCCGTGTCTAGCACGGCACGTATCCATGGCAACCCTAATGCTGCAGGTACAGCCAGATCACTGGTGGTAATTGCTTCAAACGGATGCATACTTTTACCAAATTGACCTTTATCAGAACCTTGAGCTGTATTAATCTTCCGTTTTGTCTCCATTTAGTCTGACGCCACACAGACTTGCCCTGATTTATGAAGGCGTCTGGAAGAAAGCGTGCACCAGACAGCAGCTTTTCAAACCGGCATGTGAATGGCGTCATTTCAACCTGTATGTCAGGTAGACTGAAAAATGCATCCCATCAGACAGTCTCTGATGCCTGGCTGGAGTGCAGTGGTCATTATGAAAGAGTCTCTGGGCCCAGAGCTTGATGCTGCAGAGGCTGTGGGGTGTGCATTGCCCTTAGATCATAATGACCAAAATATCATATCACCTTCTACAAACCCCATATTTTTACCGTTATGCACAACACTCATTCCTAAAAGTTTCAGTGTTTACTGTTTATCTTTACTGACTGTCATTCAACATAGGTAAAACTGTTCTCTGAGTTTGGGCAGCTTCCTGTTCTAAGGGACAGGACCACCTAATGGTACAGTGCTCCACAGTGTTCATCCTCTCAGAGCACCTATATTATCTCTGTGTTCCTGCTGCCTAAGGTATCAACGGGCAATTTTGCAGTATCAAAACAGCTTTTTGTCATCTTCTGATGTGCAATTACTTTTTTCCCCCGTTCACCAGAAGCAAAGTCCACTATTCTAATTTCTCTTGTACACTGGATATACTTTATCTCTAATACTTTCCACTAAGGTCAGTATGCTCTTGTTTGAAGATATATTTGTCTGAACATTAAGTGCGTCATCACAATGACTTTAGTCATAATAAATTGAAATAATTATTGCTTGCTATAGTGTGTAGTCCGGGTGTCCCCCTGACCCCACCTGTCATATGCTAAAATCTGGAGTTGCCGGATGGGGTCTCTACTTGAGGGGTCTCACACCTCATTGTGTAACTTACTGTAGCATTGCTAGTCATATGTTGATTGTGACGCAGCCTGACTCTGAGCTTTGTCAACAAACGAGGGAGACGGACGAGGGATGACCAAAATAATAGGTATTTATTATAACACTAAGTTAACGAATAGCGGAAGTCAATATCCCAGTGAAAAACAGCCGTCTGCAACCGGGAAGGGATCTCTCCCGAACTGGAAGAGTAGGCTTGATATAACCAGACCGGGCACAGGTGTGGCTCATCAGGCCTGATGACCCATCACTCCAACAGGACACCTGAAAGACAACCAGCAATAAAGAGAGAAGACACCTAGTGGAGGGGAGGGTCGTCACATGATAAGTAAGGGTCAAGATGTGGTGTGATTGGTTGTTCTTGTGTATATAGGGAAATGTGAAGCATTGTTCTGTGGATTCTTGATCTCCTGAGACCTTCTCCTCAGCTCTGGCTTGTCCTTCTCCTTCCTCACCTCTTGCTTTCTCTCTCTGGTTTACAATAATCATGGTAGAGTAGGTAAAAGTTAACCTTCATTTTGTGACATGTTTGCCTGATTTCATTCATTTCCAATGTTGTTAAATGTATATTTCATTTAACCTTACTTTGACCATTCTTGCTCTGATTTAACCCATAGAATAAAATAATTCTATTTGTATTGGCATTATTTGGTTAATGTTAATACACTGTTCAGTTTCCCATCTTCCTTTAAACCATAGGGGAATTCGTTTTGGTTGTTTGGCCAACATTTAACCCCCTACAAGTGTAAGAATCATTTCATTTCTGAATAACAAAAAGCATGTCTCTTCACCTTTACAAGTTAATGATTTGATATTCTTGTTGAGGGGATTTCAGTGAGGACTATATGAGTCAAAATGAAGATTTCCTTTTTCTAAAACATTAACTACAGACCCTCCAGCACCATTTGTGTTGTCTTTGTAAATAATTCAATTCTAGTCCTGGTTTCTGATCACAGCTAGGAGAGGCACATTATCTCTGTGTCTGTCCCACAAGCACCATTAGGGTGAGGGCCCCAGCTTCATTTCCAGTTTTTTATCTTTCACTGTGACCCTAAAGCTGTTTGCTAACCAGAGGAGTAGAGGGTATTCAATTAGCTGAAATGACTGGCTAATAGCGTTTAATGAGCTGTGTTTTGGCATGATGATGTCTTCCTGCGCTTGTTTGCAGAGCGAGGTGATCTGACACCGTCTGTTTGCGTTGTGTTTGTTGTGTTGTGCGTGTTTGTGATGTTTGCTGTGTATTTGTGGGGTCCTGTGTGTGGTATGTGTTTGTGGGCTTATGTGTATGTGTGTTTGAGGTTTTGTGTAGGTGTGTGGGTTGTGTGTTTGTGAGGATGTGTGTGATCATGGAGATGACAGGCTTAATTGTGAGAGATCTACGGTGTCAGGACCTCCCTGAGGGCCAGCAGCTCTCAGCCAGGCTCAGGGAGAGGAAGTCTGCAGCTAGACACAGGCTGTCTCACATCAGCTGTGGAGGAAGAATCTGCTAATATGGTTCTAGCAACACTGGCCCAAATGGACTACTTATTCTCCAAAATGAGCAGAAGTCCCACACAGTGACTCTGCAGGGTTAGCAAGCAGCTTTCTGCTCCACACTGGAAACTAGGGAAAGATCTAAGGATATTGCTGGTCTGTTCTGAAGAGTGTACCACATTAGTTCAGGGTACTGAATTGCATTACTTTTGACAGTGAAATTAATTCCTTTTGGGTTTGATGTCTCGGCGGTTAGTTACTTCGATAGTGTTGTTGACCTAAATGTTCCAACCTCTGGATAAGGTTTTGTAATGATTTTAGTGGTTGTTATCCTTACAAGGAGCCTTGTGAATTTATTTAACATTTCTTATCACTGTTAACTTATTTCTTTAATCTTTTGCCAGTGTGACACCAATTAATCCATCAATTGCCTAGACTTGTTTCCCAGTTATTTTATTTGTCAATACTTCTTACACCGTCGTAGCTACTCAGTTCTTAACCCTTGTGCTGCCTTCGGGTCACATGACCCAAAGGTTCATAATGAAGCATCGTTGTGTTTACCCAATACAAAAACAAATAAAAATTATTTTATTTTAACCTTTGCAATGTGGGGGGTCTGAGACAGCCCAACGGTTAAAAGAAAATGCTTCACTTTGTTTTTGTATGCGGTAAAGTTGACGCAATACGACGGTTGGTCACAATGACTGATGGGTCAGAATGACCCGAAGATAGCACAAGGGTTTTTGTATGCGGTAAAGTTGACGCAATACGACGGTGGGTCACAATGACTGATGGGTCAGAATGACCCGAAGATAGCACAAGGGTTAAGTGCATCGGACGTCCGGTGTTAGGGAGTGTAATCTGTGTAAGAAATGTATGGCCCCAAAATCAGATACCTGCTCACTTATTGTATGCGCTGTATCTATAGGTGGCACTAGTGACTTTAGTGAGTCTTTGGGGGAAAAAAGCTCTAAACTTGAGAAAGTTCCATCTGAAAGTGTGTTTACAAAAAACCTTTGTCTCACACTTCTCCATTTGTATTTTAGCAAGCAAAGTGACTGTGTTTGTCATGCTATTATTGGTACTGGTATATATAAATGTTACAGGAATGTCTGTGTTTTGCTTTAAATTAATTTTCAGAGCCATGGTGAACTTTGGATTTAATAAGCCATTATCACGTAATCTGTATTATGGTTAGGTGCTATAACTACTCCACTAGGCACACTAACAAAGGGAAGGCCTAATGACGTTTGCGTTACTTATTGTGTGTCTTGCAGTTGGTTTCATATATAGCCATGTTAAATTGATTTTCTTTTTTTTAAATTAAACCTACTGAACTGTCATTTTAACAATAATCATTGGATTATTTTGGTTCATTGGTCTCTCACTCAATCATTGGTTTATTTATATGGTTCTCCTCCTCCCTTGTGTGTGGACTGGAAGGAGACCCACATAAGGAAGGCCCATGCATGTGCCTTTGTTGATATTTAAGAGTTTAGTGTGCTGCTGAAGTAATGGACTGCTCGTGGCTTCACATCTAAACCCATTACTTTCCTGAGCTCTCTCTCTCTCCACACCCCACATGAGTGAACAACTCACTTCTGTAAAGGGAGACCTTGCAGTTTTAATGCTGCGATGTGTCAAATGTAATTACGATGCACTATACTGTACGTGTTGATTCTTTCTCCCCTCGCACCCCGTATTCACTTAAGACGTTAATAATTAATGTTCTGCGGTAATGAGAGCAATTTACTTTTAAATGTGGTGAAATACAAAGGATGCCACCAACTGCTTTTAAACAATTTCAACATGTTGAATATTTCACAATGTGAGGGAGCCGCATGTTCAGGGCTGGGCCGTGCGGGAGATGCACAGATGGGGCAGGCCTTGGGCAGTCTGGATTGGTTCATGTTGGGGTGTGGTGCCAACACTGCTGCTCTAATGAGGTCCACACACCCAACAGGAGAGAGGGAGGGGAAATGGACATGTCTAGAATAACCCATCACTCCCATGTCAGACATATGACATCAGACTCCTAGTCATAAAACCCAAGCTCTGTTTCAGCAGGTGCAAACACGCACGCACACACGCACATACACACACACACACCCAAACCAGCAAGCCTCAATAATAGATTTGAGGCTTCGTCCCTGTAATTCTAGTTGACGGACACTAATCACATTGAGTGACTCCTGCAACTATATCTCTCTCTTATCTGCACAGAATACTGCCCTGCATGGCGAACACCATTACAGCACCCTCCGCTGCCGCCGTCATCATTACTGCCGCCATGGAGACAGGAGGGCGGACAAGGTCTCACCCAAACACATCAGCAAGTCTGAGTCGTCCAGCCCCGGCCTGCTGTAAGGCTGCCAGCCCCGGAGGTCAGCCACGATAAGGGGGAGGAGGCAGAGCCAGACAGAATATTCTGCATCACAAGATAGGACAGTTTCAGGAAATCTATGTATCTAGGTGGTTAATGCCAAGTGGGGGGGCGGGGGGGTTTGGGGGGTGGTCAGTATATAAAGAGGAATGGATGGTTGAAACATTCAGGGGAAGAGAGTAAAGGAGGGAGGGAGAGAATGGGTACAGTAGGTGCTGTGTGAAATGTGTACGTGTGTGTTCCCCGGCGGGGGGGCTGTGGTGGGCAAGCTTCCATGCCTGAGCCCCCATGCTACTGATTCTGATCCTGCAACCCCCCAAACCCCTCTGACCTGGACGCCTGCTGTGCGATGAGATTAGCTGAGGTGCAGCCTAAGATCAGGGCCACGCTGGGGCTTGCGCTTCATCAAACAGGCCTGGTGGAGCTGGAGCTGGCATGAGCAGGGCGTGCTGGACCAAGGCGGCGCCAGACTTAGGCGCAGGTATCAGAGCCTGCGGCGTGACTAAAGACACCTGTCTGGACCTCATCCTCCCGCCACGAGGCCCAGCTGGCTGCTGACCCCGTGCTTTCAAATATTATAATAGTAAAAGGTTTAGAGTGAGCTCAGAGCAACTCAGCAACTAGTTATATGAAGGGAGGGTGGAGGAGAAGCGAGAGGGGGGGGAGAGGACAAGAAAAAGAGGAAGATGGGGACAGAAAAGTCTGCAATGGGCACAATTGTTTATTTCCCTGTGCCCGCCCCCTGATGTGAATCTGCTCCATTCTCTTTAGGGGGCTGAGAGCCCAACAAGCTCTGCAGAAGATGGATTGGCAGACTCCTGGTGGATTCTGGAAACAAACTAATGTGGAGTTCAGGCTTCCTTTGAGAACTGTGTGGTGTATTTCAGACATAAATATCAGCACGCTATGTGTCAATACGTGCTCCTGGTGTATGTTTAGTTTGAGACGGATGTTCAGTTTATTTAGTGGAATGAACTGTGGAACTAATAGGTTTTTCATACTTATTGATTCTTGTGGTCACACATATTCTCTCATTCATTTTGTGAAACTGTGTTCATCGATAACTTTCATGGGCAGTTCAAAACAGGCATTATTCATGTAATGCGTAAACATCAAACTTCCTTTCTTGTGTAGAGCTGTCATCTCTATTTTTACACATAATGTTGATTGTTGGTAGAAAAAAAGACTCGGCATCCTTAATTTTAGTTGCTTCTGTGAAGGTTCTATTTTCATCATCACCCTTAGGTGATGTAATTTACAGTATGAACAAAACAATGTTTGTCTTCCACTCCACTTGTCATATTACTAACCTCAGACCTGACTCTACCATAGATGTTTATCCTTCTTTATTTCCAACTGCGGGAGAAGGCTGTTTTTTACCCTTTTTTACCAGTGCTCTCCCGAGATGTGGACAAAGGAAACCAAATGCTGCTGTATGGCCAATACTAAATATTTAAACACACAATTATATTGGATTACCCTAACTTATTAAATAAGAAAAGTAATGTGATACTTGTTTGAATTAGAAATGCCTCCATTGCTGTGTCCAGTCATGACGTTGCTTCAGTGGATCTTGATAAAGTAGCCTCAGGGTCTGCAGTAAAGACGTGTTCAGGCAGCCAGACCGTAACAGGCTGGAGATGGGAGCTAGCAATACAGGCCATTTACTGCGCCAGTATTTACTGCCAGAGAGTATAACATGAAATGGAGGTAGGTTATGAAAAAGTCATGGAGGTTGCAGAGTGTTGAAACTGTAAGTAACGGAAAGTACTGACTATACATTTTCACTCAAGTAAAAGTAAAGAAGTATGGACTCTGACATATCTTAAGTAAAAAATAGCCATTACTACTACCTGTTTTAGTGTCACGATGGAAACTGGACCTCACATAGGGTTGCCAACTTTGTCACTATGAAATATGGGACAAAAGGTGACCTGCCGCAGCAGTGTGGGTAAGGTTTTGTGTGAATATAGGCCTACAGTGTATTGTTTTAAGACATTTGTACGATATTTGGTGATTTGGCGTATTAACTTACCGCATACTGATGCGCAGTGGCGATTCTACACGGGTGCCTACAGGGGCCAGTGCCCCTGTAAAAATGTCCCTGGACCACCCTGTGGCCCCCCCCTGAGCTGACTGAATAATATATATTTTGTAATTATGAATTAATTAATTTGGGCACTTATGTTAATGTTAATGATATTTAATGTTTAAATATCATTTGTTTCCGTTTTTTATGTGCCCCTCTGATTAACCCTTGTGTTATCTTCGGGTCATTCTGACCCATCAGTCATTGTTACCCACCGTCGAATTGCAACAACTTTACCGCATACAAAAACAAAGTGAAGCATTTTCTTTTAACCGTTGGGCTGTCTCAGACCCCCCACATTGCAAAGGTTAAAAGAAAATTATTTTTATTTGTTTTTGTATTGGGTAAAATTGGGTAAACACAACGATGGTTCGTTATGAACCTTTGGGTCATGTGACCCGAAGGCAGCACAAGGGTTAAACACTTGCCCCACCAGTAAAATGTGTCTAGAACCGCCACTGCGTGTGAAGCATAGACTTATATTTACATTTAGCAGACGCTCTTATCCAGAGCGACTTACAGTAAGTACAGGGACATTCCCCCCTAGGCAGGTAGGGTGAAGTACACAATGTCAATTTGAAATGGCCGGGAATCGAACCCACAAACTTCTGATTACTAGCCCGATTCCCTAACCTCTCAGCCACCTGAGTCCTGACTTATATACAGTAGACACAGCAAGCCTGCTCTTTAAAGATGGCGTCCCCATTCATTTCTATGGAAACTGCTCAGTGGCGTAGTGAGGCAAGCGAGAGTGCGAAACGGACCGTGCCATCTTTCCAGTTCTGGCTCGTCCGGTCTTGTGCAGAACAGTGGCTCGCCTTGCTCTGAGTTCCGAGACTCGTGCACGCTTGCAACTAGCTGTACACGTCATACCTGTCGCGAGCGTGTGAGCTAAGGCATTGCAGTAGAGTCAGAAAACTTGCAGAATGGAGTACAAGTCCAATTAAGAATCAGATACATGCACTATAGAGAGCATACTGGCTGGTTGCATCACAGTGTGGTACGGGAGCTGCACAGACAGGGACCGCAAGGCCCTACGAAGTGTGGTCCGGTCTGCTGAGTTCATCATCGGCAGGAAGCTCCCAGCCCTACAGGACACCTACCACACACAATGCCTCAAGAAAGCTGGCAGGATTCTAAGAGACTGTTACCACCCATCCTTCAATCTTTTTACCCTGTTGCCTTCTGGCAGGCGATACCGAAGCATTCGGTCTTGCACACGCAGACTGGACAACAGTTTATTTCCAAGGGCCATCAGGCTTCTGAATGGACATTGATATGAACACTGATACATTTCTCACTAGTCACTTTACACACTGTCACTTTCAGCTACTGGTTGCATTATCAGCAATATTGCACTATTGTACTTCACTTGTCTTAGGTTAGCATAGGTTTATAAGGTTAGTATAGGTTATTTCAGCTACTGGTTGCACTATCATCAATATTGCACTATTGTACTTCACTTGTCTTAGGTTAGTATAGGTGTATAAGGTTAGTATAGGTTATTATGTGTATTATGTGTATTTAGAGGTTTAGTATACTGTATTGAATATTGTATATTATTTGTATATTAGGTTTACTATATTTTAGCTTATCATAGATGTAATCTATGCTCTGTGTACTTATATGTTATGTTATGCCAGCTATGCTTTGCGTTGTCTTGTACTAAGAATTTCAGTGTCCAGTCTGACCCTGTGTTGTTTGTGCATCTGACAATAAAAGACTTGAACTTGAACTACATGATGCGAACTCAATCAAAATCAATGCTATGACTGTATAGTATTCCTTTCACTTGGTTTTTAGTAATATAAGCCTATTCTAGATGGAACATACATTCTACATGACTCAGACTCACCAAATATACGTTGTTCGTTTTGCTTCGTGTTTTTAGTGTAACTGCTTAAGTATTGTGTTGGATTAAAGAAACTGTAAACTTGAATATCTGGCTCCGTCGTTGTTCTAGCTCGGCAAAGAAAGCCAAGTTAAATAAGCCTTTATGTTACTATTATAATGATGATGAGTGTTGCTTTACTATTACTAGCTTAGTTATTTTTAATGCCATCATTGTGGTGTTAACTGACATAACGTTGCATAACCATAACAATATTGTTGTTATCAGACATGATTTATTAATCTTCGTCTTTGCTCCAGAAAAACATGTCAACAATCTATAACGACGCCTTAACATGCCACGATATCACTAATTACATTAGGCTATAATGACATTTGTCATGCCATGAACATAATAACGTTCATAAATATTTTTTAAAATATGCTTTAAAATAACGAAAATAAACTCTACAAACAACCGTCATGTATGTGTGCAACCATTTGTAAAACTGGCTACAGCAAGGCAGGGAACTGTAGATTATGAAGCCCTTTCTCCTTCTGCTCATTCAGCTCAGGTAAATCATCCATCCATCCATTTTCATCTGCTTAGTCCGGGGTCGGGTCGCGGTGGCAGCAGGCCCAGCAGGCTAACCCAGACTTGAGGGTTGGAATGTAGACTGACCAGTAAATTGAGAGCTTCGCCTTATGGCTCAGCTTCCTCTTCACCAAGACGGTCCGGTGCAGCACCTGTTTTACTGCTGTAGCCGCATTGATCCGCCTGTCAATCTCCCGCTCCATCTTACCCTCACTCATGAACAAGACCCGGAGATACTTGAACTCCTTCGCTTGGGGTAGGCACTCTGTCCCCACCTGGAGGAAGCAATCCACTGGTTTCCGGCAGAGCACCATGGCCTCAGATCTGGAGGTGCTGACTCTCATCCCCACTGCTTCACACTCGGCTGCAAAACGTCCCAGTGAATGCTGGAGGTCATGGTCCGAGGAAGCCAGCAGGACCACATCATCTGCAAATAGCAGAGAGACCCCCAAACCTGATGTTCTCCACACCACGGCTGCGCCTAGATATTGTCGTGGCTAGCTTCCGCTAAAACCAGGTTGCATCTTAAGAAAGGCTCGGGAGAGGCTGAGTTCAAGTTCAGATGCAAAGTCTTGTTTATTGACATCAACAAACAAGGGACACATTCGCTAGGATGCTCTGCCATGAGCCAACCCCCACTAATACATGAATTCAGCAGTCATTTATACCCCAGAGGACATCCCATAGTTCGTACATTGAACCCTAGCCTGTGTGGGTTAGTTCCCTGTTATTGATCTAATCAGTGTATGTCAGTTTGCCTCGGTCCCAGAAGACCCTCTCTTATCAGTCCTGACGTACAAAGCTTGGTTTTCCTTAGTTAATATCTCACTTATCTAATATCAGCATGACCCACTCAGGATCCTTCAATGGAAGATTTGTCTTTGTATGCTAATTGTCTCTTTACTCAAATATGTAATGTTCTCATGGTGACCTCTGATGCACGATCATTTCTCTTACATGATCGTGCAATCAATAGTGCTATTTAGTTTTTTATGCTTAGTGGCCTATATTTTAAGATAAACTCGTTCAATTGGTAGTTTTCCATCTAGTTCCTCAGATAGACCAAAATGGGGTGTTTCATACAGTTTTTGGCCCACAACAATATCCTGTCCATGAAAGTCACGAACAGGACCAGTGATAAAGGGCAGCCCTGGCGGAGGCCAACACCCACCGGGAACGTGTCTGACTTAATGCCAAGAATACGAACACAGCTCTTACTGCAGGCGTACAGAGACCAGATAGCCTGTTGCAACAAGTCCGGCACGTCATACTCACGCAGCACCCCCCACACAAACCCCTGAGGGACCCGGTCGAAAGCCTTCTCCAAGTCCACAAAGCACATGTAGACTGGTTCTGCAAACGCCGGTCCACTGTTCTACGACCAGGACAGAATCCGCACTGTTCGTCTTGAATTTGAGGTTCGACAAGCGGTCGGAGCCTCCTTTCCAGCAACCCGGCATAAGCTTTCCCCGGGAGGCTGAGTAGTGTGATACCACGATAGTTCAAGCACACTCTCCGGTCCCCCTTTTAGAAAATGGGAATCACCACCCCGGTCTGCCAGTCCACGGGCACTGTTCCCGACCCCCACGCAACATTGAAAAGGCGTGTCAGCCAAGACAGCCCAACAATTTGCCTTCAGCATCTCAGGACGGATCTCATCCCGGCGCCTTGCCACCAAGGAGCTTTTTGACTACCTCAGGGGCCTCTGCCAGGGATATGGGTGCAACCACCCCAAAGTCTTCAGGCGCTGCCCCCTCTCCAGGGGACATGTTGGTCGGGTTTAGGAGTTCCTCAAAGTGCTCTTTCCACCGTCCGACGATATCCCCCCTCTGGGTCAGCAGCTCCCCGCCCCCACTGGGAACAGCCTGGGGTAGGCCTTGCTTTCCCTTCCTGAGCCGTCGGATGGTTTGCCAGAACCTCCTTGAGGCCAACTGAAAGTCCTTCTCCATGGCCTCCCCGAACTCCTCCCATACCCGAGCTTTAGCATCCACGACCACCGCAGCTGCAGCCCTTCTGGCCTGCCGGTACCTGTCAGCTGCTTCAGGAGACCCCTGGGCCAACCAAGCCCGAAAGGCCTCCTTCTTCAGCTTGACGGCTTCTCTCATCCCCGCCCAATTGCCCGATCATTCTCAAGTGTCGGGAACTCGGGATCATTACTGCTGCTGTTGTATCGTCAGTGGTTAGATAAGTGTAGCAGTCAATAAATGTGACAATGGAGGTCATGTATGGGGACAAATTAATTAGGCCCAATATAAAGGATGTCCTGGCTAATACGGGACAGTTGGCAACCCTAACCTCACATCAGTGTGCGAATTATACAATGACAATCGGGGGGGTCAACTTTCTTCTCCAGGGCGTAAAGGGAACCCATTAAAGCGCAGGCGTGTGCTTCTATCATTAACATTCTTGTGAATGTTATTAATTTCCATTACAAATACAATCGTGACAAAAATATTATAGATCTAAATTATATTCTTTATTTCTTTTGGTATTAGCTAGCTAACTTACCTTTCTTGCACTTTCTCACTACGCGGTAGCTACACTGATTCAACCAGCTTCTGTATTGCACACTGGTCACTCACGCGTAGTGTTTCTGGAGTTGTATTGTGCACTTGTCACTTGCACGCTGTGTTTATGTGTGTGATATTCCCTGCCATAAAGTCAACATTTCTGTGTATCGCCAACCTGTTATTGAATTAATATGGTAAATATATTGTAATATTTACGATTACAGGTAAGAACGATATATAACTGTATCGACCCCCGATCTGTTGTTTTTACCTCTTTTGGGGGGGTCCAAGTCTTCATTAGGGGGGTCAGACCCCCCCAAACCCCCCTGTAATTCACAAACTGCCTCACATAATACATTAGGCTACAATACAAAAATACACTATTGACGCAGCACATTCACCATGGAATCCTTTTTGACGCTGACAATTTAGAACATCTCCCTCATATGGCCATGGTTGATCTCGAGTGTCTATTCTCAGTCATGTCAACATCGCTAACTCCCTCTGTCTCATCCAGAACGTTAGCCATTCTTCTTGTTGTCTTCTGCCTTGCTCCATGGTAGCTTCATAGACTAGCTTACGTTTGTTGCGCGTGATAGCAAGGAAATGAAAAAAGGCACGCAATGACAAATAATTATATTTATCATGCCACCAACAGATTAATACTAAAGTAACAAGCCTGGTTTGAAAATGCAAGAAGTAGAAAGTACATATATTTGTATAAAAAAATGTAAGGAGTGAAAGTAAAAAGTTGTAAAACAATGTATAGTGAAGTAGCCTAAAGTAGGCTACCAATACCAGAAAAATCTACTTAAGTAGGCCTTCCCATCTCTGCCGTATTTGTACAATTTGTACAATGGATATTTAATTATGATAATTCAATAGCAAATAGCCCTACAGTAATATTTTGAGATTGTAGATGTGTGTCTACATGTACAGAATCTTGAAGGTCTAAAAAGCTGTGTTACCTAAAGAACAGATTTTTCTGCTAGGCTCATGAAGTTAACTACCAACTTACTTCATCTTCTAAACGTCATTCTAGAACAGATTTTCCCAGTCAAAGCATTACTCAGTAAAAAGGACAATATTAAACGCTTCACTAACCTAAATGTCACCTCAGAACCAGTCAAATCTATATTAGATGACTTCACATAGCAATTACAAACTACAAAATGGTGCTCTGTCATATTCGACTTATTAGCTGCATGCAGTTGGGTTATTGTAAAGACACTGCTCATGTATATACGTATTTACTCTGATTGCAGTGGATGTACATGTGAATAGTTTTTGACATGCTGCCAGAGGGAGGAGTTACACTCCTGCATTGGTTATTCATGTCATTCCATCGCTGGGAGCTCCAGATGTTTTACATATGGGCTGCGAACACAAAACGCCCCTCCTTCTCTCCAAACCTTCAGTCTCGGTATTCTTTCTCATACATCTCCATCCATTCTGCTGTCCGGCCATTGGTCTGACAGCCAGGTCGGCACCAGCATCCGATTCCGATAACGGTCCAACCCTCGACCTCTGACCCATTGTCACCTTGACACGTGTTTACACTGCTCAAGTGTGGGGGAGTGGAGGAGCTGTCTGTCAGCGCTGCTCCGTCTGTAATCACAGCCTTCTTCACAGTCCTCCCCTTCCTCCTATGATTGATGGTAGGCTTCTCATTAACGCCAACGATGGCAGCCCAAGGCCTCCCAGTCAGATTCTTTCCTTCTTCCCTGCAAACCTCCACCCCACCTTCCCTCCACACCTCCTTCCCTATATCCCTCCACCTTTTCACCCCTCCACCCCTCCTCCCCCTACCTCTCCACCCCTTCTTCCCTCCACACATTCTTCCCTCCACCTCTGCACACCTCTATCCTTCCTCCCCCTGCTCCTCCACCCCCCCTTCCTCCTTCCCTCCACCCCTCCGTCCCTTATTTCTCCACCGCTCCTCCCTCCATGTGGGGTATGGAGAGAATCAGACCCCCAGAGTCTCTGCTTTGTTCTTCTGTCTGAAAACAGCGAAGATTATAAACAGAGAAAGAGGAGCAATGGGGAGAGAGAGGTGGAGAGGGAGAGGGAGGGTGGGGGCATAGGAGAGTTGGGTGGGTGTGAATGATTTATTAGTGCAGCCAGACACTTAATAATTACTTAACACACACACACACACATAGATCACCTTTACAGTATTCCTGTCAGGCAGGGAGCGCTGCGATGGAAATGACGTGTGATTGATGGCAGGAAGTGTGGGCACGGCCCTGCGGGGATGGAGGTGCAAGGTCTTCCTTATAAAAACATCAATCAGAGGCCAGGGCCTGTGAAGCCAGTGAGGTGGAACACAAGAGGTACCCCTCGCCCCACACACTGTGAACAAGACCTGTCCCTGGGGTGTCAGTGGGGGGCGGGGGGATCTGCCTTCTAATGAAGACACTGACAGACCACGCTGGTGCTCTACCTGCCTGTACACACCCCAGCAGGGGCTTGTAGTCACCTCAGCGTACCAGAGGAGCTTCTGCAGTCTTGAAGAGATGAACAACTTAGTTATGTAGGTTTTCACGTCCTACTGAAGGCTGTTCAGTCCTGCTTCGGTCTGTAAGGTGGCCCTCGACTTCATGGTTACCAGGAGCTGTTAACTTCTTCCTTGTTTCTTCAAGCGTATTCATCTTTTAGGTGATTTCCTGCTATGGCTGTTGGTTAGAGGATAGTGCTGGCCAGACAAACCTATAGAATAGCCCACTCTCTTTCTCTCTCTCTTTCTCACTCTCTGTTTTGCTCACCCCCCCCCCCCCCCCCCACACACACACACTCTTCATTTCACAGTCCTTTGATAATTAATTCAAATGGTTTAGGTTGTTGAGTCATGCTGTATTATCTCACACGACCATGCTGCCTTAACCAAAGCTTTACTGACTCTCACGCCAGGGATCACAAACAGTAGGGAATGAATCTGACATTAAAGCAAGGCTGAAACCATGCGTCCTAGGCACGTTGATAGTGTCACGCATGGCCTCCTGGTCCAAACTTTGTTTACGGAGAAGAAGGAAAAACATTTTCTGAGCCCCCATATTAGCAGAGCTTGTATCTGTGGCTGTGTCTGTGCTGGAGAGTTTTTCTTTGTTGCTTCACTCTGAGACCTCATATTCTTGCCTTTTGCTTAGATCTCAGACTTGTTTTCTCAGCAATGTTTTGTAATTTGTTAAACCAACTCTTGCTTGAGGAATTGTGAACACAGGCAATCTTAATTAATGTTTGTTTACATACAGTCATCATTTGACAGCAGAGAGGAATCGTATGGTGGGGCTATGTATCATGCACCACACAACCACACATTAGTCAAATGAATTATCTCACCTGCTGAATATACAGTTGTTTTGCCATTTAGAATCTTGTGTTTGTTTGTTTTTTTCCTCTCAACAGATGCACCTCCAGTAGAGACAGGGAACGTTGAAATGCAGACCTCAATTTATCTTTTTTTTGTATCATATTATGGTGCAGGTGACAGGAAGGGGTGGGGTGAGGGAGGAGGGAGGGAAGGAAGTGAAGGGAGGAAGAGTGTTGAGGGATGAAGGCTGAACCGTGAAAATGAACGTTCTTGTTTTAATTAACTTCAAGTTAAAATGGCGTGAAATTGAAAATGATTATCGCCAAAGTAAATATTCCTAATGAGGATATAAAGAGTGTGAGTGAATGATTTGATAACCATTGTTTATTTGGAGCTGTGAGGTACCTGGGCCAGATTTCAAATGAGGAATTAATCTATTTGCCAGAAACTGAAACTCAACCAATTGAAGGAAATCAGTGGGAGACAGCTTAGCTGTATTTGGCACAAAGCAAAGTAACATGGTATTGGCAAATGATTTATTTCCTTAATAAGTAAACTTATTTACAGTTTACTACTCAGTATAGTTTTCTAGTTTACCAAACATGAGTGAACATACTCAGTTAACATACTGAGTAGAGAATATTTCTCATAAAATATGTCCTTGTGTTATTGTTAGAATTGGTTGTCTCAAAGGGAGATTATATTAAAGGTGATGACTACATTTGGTAGGAACATTTAATTTGTTCAGAACACAGATTGTGACTAAACTTCTGAATTGATCAAATAATAGCACGACACTTGAATGGATTAATAAAATTGAATTGACCATTTCCACCATGCTAGTCCAGCAGACCAGAATGAGACTAGATGACAGGAAGGATTACACCAAGGGGTGATGAATGGGCCTGTCATATTAAGGACAATTAGATCATGCTCATTGGCCCTCCTGTTTAATCCCACTGATTGCATCAGAAGTGATGATGCCAACCCAAACATATGCTTGTTTTCTTTTTATGTCTGGTGGGCCCACAGACGTGTCCCCTCTTTGGTGGTTTCACTTTTTTAAACAGTGAATGCATGTATTTATTTGTTGGTAATTTTTAAGTTTTAGACTGCTCTTCTAAATTACGTAGGGATTCTATAAATGCATAGTCATGGTATTTACTGTTCATTCAAACACGAATATCAGAATATAATATCCATCATCCCTGTTTTTTTTCTTCTGTTTGGTATAAATTCTCTCAATTTTTGGGCGAGCCAGGGTGGCCTTCATTGTTTTCGTAGATATTTATGCCCTCTCCATCTGCAAAGAATCTCTTCTGTGGGTTCAAGAAGGGTGTCAGAGTACATGTGGAAAGTTCTCACCAGCGCTGGTTTCCTATAGATAGGACTGCAAACTTGCCATCAATCCTCTTTGCATGTTCTAACATCACACTCATCATATTGTTAGATCAGTTTTTTGTCCAGTGTTTTAGAACTTTACATCTTTGGAAGAAAAATATGTTTCCATTGACATCCTCAGCACAAAACACTCCATCCCACTCCAGTCTCCTTACCTTTTACTGAAGAGTCCTCGGTCTTTGAACTTGTTGGTTCTTGTAATGTTTTAAAAAGCTGTTATCTGGGAACAGATGAATGAAATAATCCCTGGATAGAATCAACACGGACGTGGTGAAATACATTTTGCCTGAGCTCTAAATGACAGAGTATTTATTAATGATCTGAAGGAGAAGCTCTTAGATGGAATCATCAAGGACCAGCAGAATGCTACCTTAGAGACCAGTGGGCAGGAGGACGCAACACTGTCAGATTGGAGCTCCGCTGTATAATCTAGTCCAATCAAGCCCTCAGTCTTTAGTATTATCTCTGAAGGTGGTTGTACGTTAGACTCCATCAAGAGAGGGAAAAATCCACAGTGTTGGCTAAATAAACAGTTTGTTGAGCACTTTGGTTCGATTTTGGTTAATGGGTGTGCTTTCAGGAACGAATAGGACCTTTTTTGTCCAACTTTCTCTCGTAAACAGGAATTAATATTGAGCAAATATGTGAAGTTTGACGAACAAAACAACCAACACTATGGAATGACGACTGTCCAATGACAGCAATTGAGTTATTTCCTCCTTTTCTGCTGTTGTTAGTTGTGCTCAAACCATCACTTCTGCCATCTGCTTCTCTGTTGTTGAACTTCACTCTGCGCCATAATTACGGTTCTAAACGGACTGCTTGTTGCTTTGTCTTTGATTGGGGTTTGTTGACTCAATACAAGTTATCCTTCGGCTACGGAGAAATTAGTGGCTTGCTTTTCTCACTGAGGACTGTTTGACTGCTGGAAGCTGTGTGTGTATCTCTGGTGTTCCTTTTACCATGTTCTCCATGGTAGCGAAAACAGAAAACAACACACTCCAATTCCCAACAGCCCCTTTGTAACAGGACGGTGCCAGATTCAGATGGAGGGCAGACGTGTACAGTGTGGCTTAATGAAATACAACTTGGTAACAGCCACATGTGGGGGGATTTGAGCATGTGCATCAGTTCATAATGCTGCAATCTGAAATGATGTACTGTAATTGAATGAAATAGGGACTCTTGGACTTGTGTCTGTGTACTGTAAGTTTCATGCCAGAATTCTCTCTTATTCTCTTCTGCCAGTGTTTTAAGTGATGTGTTGACTCAGCCAAGATATACATTCTCCAGGGACATTAAGGACTAAATACACAATTATCTTCAAATAGCCAGTAGAATTAAGCATGGATTTCCAAATTGGGCACAGTTGATGGTAACAACAAAGAGAAAAAAAAAAGGTTTGATTTTCTGCTAAATTCTTCTTTTGCAATAAGTATGTGTTTAATTGTGAGAAGGTCTGGCCATACCCAACCTTTACAGATTTCAATTTCCCCAAACTAGCCTTTCGACTTTGAACCTTTCGTTTGAAATAATCTGCTTAGGGCTGCAGTTGAATAGGGGTGAAGCCTAATTTTGCTATGATTTCTATCAGAGAAAAACTTCTTCAATAACAACAACAACTTCTTCCACACTTGTAATTATTTCTGTACAATTTGAGGGTTCTCTGCAATGAGGGAATACTTTTGTGAAGCTAAGAAAAGCTGACTGCTTAACCTGTTTTGTGTCCATACAAGAAGAGAAGCAGGTTTTACATAACGCTATTTCTTTCATCGTGCATATCCTTACCTAAAAATAGTTTTTTTTCATGCAAATGTATTGTGATTATGTACAATAAATGGAAGTTTATTTTCATGGTTAGAGGTTCCTCAAGCTGGCTTCAATGTGTGCAGTAAGACTTGTGGGAGTAATAAGGCTTGGATGTCCCTGTTTTTATTGCTGCCCTTCCCATTCAGCACTGCCTTCCCTCCCCCAGGTGTCAGATTTATGTTCACCTGGCAACCTTACCCACCAACCGGACGGAGATGTGACACACGGAAACACACCACCCTTCCTCTTCTCGGTCTAATCTGTCACATGCACGCAATAACTTGTATACACTTACACACCCTCTCTCTCGCCCCTTCTATCTTTCTTTCTTCACACACACTTTTAGGCCATTTGGGGAAAGGCACATTTGTCCCTGTGTGTTGTGCTTAGGGTTAGTCCTAGTGACATTTTTAACTCTAGTTTTTGGCTTTTGAAAGCCATCATCCATAGCTTTCTTTCTGCTGTGGTAAGATAAATTAACATGTCCCTCCACTCTTCGACCACTCAGGTTTCACACGTATCAAAAATGTAAACAGTGACGATTGTAAAATTTAGAATTGAAAGTATAATTTGATCTGACAAAAGGTTTGGAGTGAAAGGCATAGCCAATTATTCCACTGTGATCGGATGAGGTGTTGCTGCCCCTGGTGGTCATTCTGCTCACCAGGACCTTGGCGACCCCAAAGCCAGCTGGTTGCCTGGCCCCAGCTGTGGCTTCTTGGAAATCTGGAGCATTTCTCCAGGTCAAGAACTTACTATTCACAGACGCTGCTTCACTCATCACGACAGGGCTCAGAACAGCAGCACAGAGCTTTGGGGAGTAAAAGGTTATTTTGGATTTAACTGCCTGTTGAAGGCAGTTGCTTGATTTGATTTCAGTTGGAATGAAAATCTGAAATATTTTATTCCATGTTCTCCAAGTTTCTAACCTTTAAAACAACCTATGGATCCAAGCTGTGGTAAACTCGTACACACACCTCCCATCCCAAAGCTTCAATACCTCTTTATCTTATGTGCAAAACCGTATAGCTGCACTTCAGACAAGACCCAGCATAACAACTACCAAAATATCTTTAACATACTACGCATTCAGTAGGTTTTTGCAGTCATTTAAATGCAGCTTAATTTGGGAGAGACAAAATAAGGGATGGATTTACATAACTAACTGTATTTTAACACTCGCTGGTTCCAACCACTCCACCTCTAATTGTTTGCCAACGTGTCATTGTAGGATTATTGTCCTTTTGTGATTCTAATAAATGTTTCCCCAGCTGCTTTAATCACCACAGCTGCTATGTCAACACTCACCATTCACAGAGCAGCACTGTGCCTGCATGGTTGGAAGCTCTGTATGACCGGTTTAAGCTACAAAATTATACACCTTTCCCAAAAGCAATGTTTTTCCCATTTGCAGTCTTCATAAAATTTTGAATGAGTCCACCCAAACCAATTGGTGCGGTTGCAGCTGCTGATGTGTCAAAAATCAATGCTTCCAGAAACATTGTGAGGAAAGAAATCAATTATTGTTAAAGCACTGGGCTGTACCCTCCAGTAATCGATGTATGAGATGTATTACATCGCAGACACTCTTTACCACACTGAGAACCTGTTATTTTTATATGACTGAGACAGAGAACGGAGGCGGAGATCCTGGCCTTCCAGACTGTTACGTGAACCGTGGCGTTGCTGAAGTGGTTCTTCTAGCTACGATGCTGGCTGGCTTCTCTCAGTGCTAACATAATGTGTGGTCATGGCCTTCACCGCATTTCCAGACCTTGAAAGTCTCTGTGTCTCAAGGTGCTGAGAGAACAACAGCAGGGCCAATTGTTAGTTATGTTGTTGTAGTACTCTAATGGGTGAATGTATCACTTTCTCTCTTTCCCTCTCTCCCTCACTGTCTCCCTCACTTTTGCTTTCTCTTCCTCTCCCCTTTCCCATCTCTCTGTTGCTACCTATATATCTATTCTCTGTCTCTCTTTTCCTCGCTCTCTGTCTCGCTTTTCTTCTTGAAAAGAGAGATTAAAAACTGTTTCCATGCAGGTATTTCTGCATGGTGCACAGGTAAATGTACTGTAGTGTTGTTGGGAGACTGGAATTATTTCAACTGGCCATGAAAGACATATTACAAATAAAATCTAACTTTATTTATATAGCGCATAGAAGGCAACACAATGCACTTGTCACAAGGCCTTTCATTGGTGGCAATGATCAATTGCATCCTTCATAGTATGTTTTGAAAATCCAGTGGACACGATCAGGTTCTGTCACCATGTTGAACCTGTTTTTGCTCTCTCTGGCTGCCAGACTGCAGTGATTTATTATGTTGTCTAACATAACTAAACCAACATGCAAAAAATTATGGCTTCATTTTTGCTACAGTAAGGAGCTTAATTTGCTTGAGCCATGACATTTTTTTGTTCGCTGCCAATTGCTTTTTGATTTCAACAGCAATTTCTTACAATGTTACTTTTTTCTGCATCAGTAGGTAATTGTGTTTTTTCAACTGTTCATTTTGCCATTACGTGGTTTTAAGACTTCTGCTCTGCAGTCATAGTCAGTCACCTTTACATCACTAGCTGTTCCAGGTTAAGTTGTGAAACCTGCAGATTGTACTGATGAGGAGTGCCTGGTATTCTGCAGACGCCGTTCTTCGCTGTGCTGCACAGAGCATCTGCATTCCAGCCAAACACGAGTGTCCCAGTAAGCATGTTTTAGTCATAAAAAGGTATTTTTGTTGAGTAGCAAGCAGCATGATAAGAGAGGAGCTGTAGTCGTCTCCTGGATAGAGACATGGACTCAGAGCAGAGTCGGACTGGGACCGAAAATCAGCCCGGGACATTGAAACACAGACCGGCCCGCCCCCCCCTCCACTTTCTCCCTCACTTTCTTTTTCCATACTTGTCTCTGTTTCTGCATTTGCTATTTGATGTTGCAAAAGAACAATAATCAGTAAACTATATTCAAATATAGCTGCAAGCAGCAATGGGGTGGCCAAGCAGGTCAGATGACCCAGAAGAAACTTTCGACATCCTCAGAAGAGTGTTCCAAGTACATGCAGCAAGTTTGGCGTGAATCCATCAAAGATTTGCTGAGATACAACACAACTTTCTGTTTGGCGGCTCTGCTGCCGATTTCGATTGGCTGTACCGGACAAACGGTTTCGAAAATCTAAAATCATTTTGATAGTTTGTGTGAGGATTGCATTGACTATAGCTTGTAGCTTGACTACAGGTAACTAGCGACTGCGGTGTACCTGGCTTCCTTTGCAGTGGCTTACAGTCTCGCTAAACAGAGAATCAGAGACATGACAATCTCGTCGGCTTTGGCTGGATTCAAACCTCTGACGTTGCCGTTGCCAGGACACCAACTTATCCTAGTGAGCGATTCTCAGTGCTGCAAATCAAAGTTCAGTTACTGGGTAAAAATATAAGCAGTTTTTCCTGTGGCAAGCGGTTGTCCGATTTGGCCCAAGTTTAAACAGCTGTAATTCAGTCCTATGTTGACATGTCAAGGTGATTGTGGTCTGAAGATAATCTGTCCCAAATTTTGTGAATATTTGATACATTTTGTAGGAGGAGTGAACAAAAACGTTTCATTAATTCATTCAACATGGCGGCATCAATTCGGCTGGTATCACAAGCTAACATGTGTCAGACACGGGATCGACCCCCTAGAGGTTAGAGGACACATATCTACAAAGCACAATAAATCTGACTCTTCTTGAGTATAGATCCCCTGAGAATGAAACATGATCATTACCATTATACAGCTACTGTGGCATACCTGGCTTCACTAAACAAATAAACCAGTATCATGACATGCTTGATGACTGTGTTCGAACCTATGACCTTGCACATGAGAGGAACCCGTCTTATCCCAGTGAGCTATTCTCACTGCAGAGAAATGCTGTGTTCAGTTACTGTATAAAAAAAAGTAAGCAGTTTCTCCTGTGGGAAGCATTTTCAGATTTGACCCAAGTATAAAAAGCTGTAATTCAGTCCTATTTTGACATTTCAAGGTGATTGTGGTCTGAAAATGATTTGATTACATGTCCATGAAAATAGGAGCAACGGCGAACGAGGAGTTTGTTTTTATGAAAATTCCAAATGGCCGACGCCCAAAATGGCAGACACGGGACAGTGTGATATATTTCGACTTAGTATGCCACGTAGAATCAGAAGAGACCAATCTTGTGATTTATGACAAATCTGTTCAGAAGTTATGATGCAAGAAATCCGATGCACTGGCTAGATGTAGCATCACTATATCGACAAAGCACAATAAATCTGACTGAGCATAAATCCCCTGAGAATGAAACATTATCGTGACCATTATGATTATACTGCTCGACAGCTACTGTCGCATACCTGGCATCACTAAACAGATAAACCAGTATCATGACATGCTTGAGACTTTGGCTGGATTCGAACCTACGACCTTGCACTTCAAAGGAGCCCGTCTTATCCCAGTGAGCCATTTTCAGCACTGGGAATCGCTGTGTACAGTTACTGTATACAAAAAGTAAGCCGTTTCTCCTGTGGCACGCGTGGTCAGATTTGGCCCAAATTGTTGCCCCAACAGCTGTAATTCAGTCATATTTTGACATGTCAAGGTGATTGTGGTCTGAAGATAATCTGTGCCAAATCTGGTGAATATTGGATACATTGTGTAGGTGTAAGGAAAAAAGTTTCATTCATTCAAAATGGCGGCCTCATCAATTCGTCTGGTATCATGCGTTAACATGCGTCAGACACGGGATCTCCTAAGATATCACGAGACATAGGAATCACTTAAATACGACAAACAAATCAACAGTTATTGGTCAAAACACAGTTTTGCCTATTGTAGCGCCCCCTAGAGCTCAAAAGCCCTGCCTTTTTCGGACCTCTTAATAACAGGGTCATGAATCCATACACCAAGTTTGGAGTCAATGCATCAAAGATTCACTAAGATATGACCTCACTTAATAATCTCTGCTGAATTTGGTGAAGATTGGACAACATGTGTAGGAGGAGTAGAGAAAAAAAGTTTTTCAATTATTTCAAAATGGCGGCCGCATCAATTCGGCTATTATCACAAATTATGAGTCACACACGGGATGTCCCAAGATATCATGAGACAAAGGAATCACTTAATAAAGGCAAACAAATCAATAGTTATTGGCCAAAACACATTTTTGCTTCCTGAGGCCACACCCAGTGATCGCATGACACCAAATTGTGTGGACATCCTCAGAAGAGGGTTCCGAGTCATCATACCAAGATTGGTGTTGACATCTAAGATTTGCTGAGATTTGATCCAAATTCCTGTTTGGTTGCTTTGTTGCCAATTTTGATTGGCTGTACCGGACAAACGGTTTTGAAAATCAAATAGAAAAGTAATACCTGAGTGAGGGTTGCTCTGACCATGATGTATGCCAATTCTGGGGAAGATTGTAAAAAAATTGTAGGAGGAATTCAAACAGTACCATCTGCTAACTGAAAATATGCCCCCAAAAACGTAAATAAGCTTGACATTTATGTAGTGGAAAATCGCTCATTCATAAAAAGCTCACTGGTAGCGATCATTGTCAGTAACGCAAAATGCGATATAGCCCTGTGTGTAGAAGCTGCCCCGTAAATTCTACTACTACAGTACAGTACTAGACTACTGCTGTGTTCGTCTTGGTAGCGATTGCGTTGGTTGAATTCGATTCAACGTTCCGTTGTACGGTTTAGGCTGAAATTAATTATTTTCATGAACAGATTGACAAAGTTTATGCTGTGGCAATGAAGTTCAGGTTAGTAGTTAGATAGACTTTTGATTTAAGTAAGGGGAGTGCCGAACATGTTCTGTCGCCGTTTGACTTCCTAAACAGCTGTGTACTGTAGATGTTTTTGTAGTGTGTCTCGCGTAAGCTACAGCGTTGTAGTGAGCTACACTGGTTTGAAACCACAGGTAATGGTAATTTCACCAACAAATCGTTTACTAATGTCAGAATAAATCCTACAACGAAAATGTATATGTGAGGAATGTTTATTTTAACGATTGAAAACAGATACATCATAGACCACTGTAGTATGTGTTGCCCGGGCAAGACAATGACAAGACTAATGTCATGATGCTAATACTTCAGTGAAATAGTAGACTACTGTTTCCGAAAGTAGATGTACTTCCTTAATAATATCAGCTTATATTGTACATTACACATCACAATTGTGTGTCATATCACAAAGTAAAATGAGTAAATAGTTATCACCCTGGCCTCTTTGCTTGTGGCGTTTCTGCAGCTGCCTTGCAGTAAAGCTATAGTTAGCCTAGCTATCCCTTAACAGATGCGAAACGAATGTTCTGCCAAAGGTAGTCACGCGTGTTTTCGTGACGTTAGTGACGTTAGTAACGTCAGTGACTGTGGCTAGCAAATTAGCTGCCTTGCAGTAAAGCTATAGTTAGCCTAGCTATCCCCCAAGTTAACAGATACGAAACGAATGTTCTGCCAAAGGTAGTCACGCGTGTTTTAGTGACGTAGTGACGTTAGTAACGTCAGTGACTGTGGCTAGCAAATTAGCCACCGTTAGCTTCACTTTTCGCCAACAAAAACTTAACTTGAGCCTAAACCATGCAACGGAACGTAAATCCCAATAGAAGCAACTCAATCGCTACCAAGACGAAACTTTTGACACCTAGGTTGTCTATGTAGGCCAAATATTGACTGAGTTTTAGGGGGGCAAAAATAAATAAAAAAATAAATAATAATAATATATATGTGAGAGAACAAAGGTTGTGCCCTTGCCGAAGGCAAAGCACACCCAATAAAACTAACAATAACAATAGGTTTCCTCCTTACGGAGGAATCCTAATAAAACTTACAATAACAATAGGTCTCCTTACGGAGGAATCCTAATAATAAAACTAACAATAACAATAGGTTTCCTCCTTACGGAGGAATCCTAATAAAACTAACAATAACAATAGGTTTCCTCCTTACGGAGGAATCCTAATTATAAGAAAAGGTAGAAACACTTGAGGTGGCTGCGCCGCTTCGCGGCTTGGCCACCAATTATAAGAAAAGGTAGAAACACTTGAGGTGGCTGCGCCGCTTCGCGGCTTGGCCACCAGTAATGACAATCAATTCAACAAACTAATTTCCATATAATAAGCCTGTTAACAGACTGACTCTATTGTGTACAGTTGCAGTGCTGCACCTGTCAAAAGTCTCTCCACTGGCCCCTGTCACCACAGCAGCCTCCATCTCTTTCCCTGTGTCACCTGTGCCTGCTTTAATACACAGAACAGAAAATCAAGACAATTGCATTTGAGCCACATAGCACATTTATTATTTAAAGCCAAAAAACATGTTGTGCATATTTAGATGAGTGCCTTTTTCTCTTGGCCATTTCTTTTACTTAATTTAAAATGTATAGCCTATATATTTGCTAACAGTAATACCAAATGTATAATGTTTTTAGAAAAATTAAAACAAAATGGTTTGGAATGATATTTGAATTTTCTAAATGTCGAAAATACAGCTGCTTAGCCTACAGCTGCTTGCACCTGGCGCCTCTGGTACAGCCGCATCTTCGGGCTGCAAACTCTCTCCTCCTCCGTTTTGACAGCCTAAACATTTATTCTTTACTTCTACATTGTGCAGCATTTTCTTGCATTGCCCATTGTTTTTTTAAATCTCTAGCTTTTTCAGCGCCACCTTTTTCTCCTCTTCTTTTCCTTTCCATTTCTTTGCTAAAGAAACAATGATGTTAGCTAAAATAGCTCCAACAAATTGGCTGTACCCGGAAAACGATTGATTTTTGACCAATCGTGATCTGTAAAATGGACGGTCACGGACAAGTGCACCGTTCAAGTTTACACGGGGGAAATGCCTACCCCCACCCTTTGGATTTTGGATCGCTCCAGTTAAACAGTTGCTTGGTATTAAGGCCGTCCTCAAAGTGAGCGTAAACTATTAGGATTTTTTTTTTCTTGAATAGTGCCGTGGCCGTAGCGGCCGTTTGTTGGACCGGCCGTTCGGGAAATCTCCCGAGTCTCCCGATGGCCAGTCCGACCCTGACTCAGAGGTATGACATTATCTGTAGTACAACGTCGGAATATTGGAGTATACCAGAAATGGATGAAGTTTGTCCTCGTCTTGTCTTCTTCATGGTCTTGCTACAGTTATTTCCTCATTTTAGTCCCATGTATCCACAAGCTTTGACATAAATGCCTGCTTTTCCGTAAGATATCAATTTGATATTGGCATGTAGCTGTTATTATTGCACTTCTTTTTCAGGGCTTTACTTCTATGCAGGGTGTCAGCCTTATAGAAATGCTGCCTAGTAACCACCGACCGGCAATTACAATGTTCCAGAGCAGAGAGCTTCTACCCACAATTCCCTGCTCTCGTCTCTACTACCAGTCCTGCTGTGCTCAGTGATGTATAGGGCTGATTCATGCTGAAGTATGCACATACATCTCTTAGCTGAAAAACAACAACTTATACCTAAATGCATCCTGTGAAGGTCCGTGGATATGGATGCATGAGAGGGCTTGTTGGCTGTTTGTACAGTGCAGCCCCCCCATCTTCCAAAACATGTCTCCAGTGTGTCATCACAACAGAGCTCTGGGACTCAGCTGGGGGATCTAATGACAATCCTACTCACAGGGTTGACTCCCTGTCTGTGTGAAGAAGCCAGTCGTCCCTCTTCCCCTTACCGGCCTGCCCTCACCTGTCCTCTGCCACTCATATTAAAGTAGGTGCAAATTACCCATGATTGCATTTGAAATGCAAAAACGGGAGGGCGCCCTGAAGACTGGGGGACTGATGAGTTTGGAGGTATCTTCCTGTGTGGCTGGTATTGCAGAAGACATCTACACTGCCAACATCCTGTTGAATATTGTATAATGCACTTAAATAACTGCATGTCTGCATCCGAAAGCAGGGTGAGAACTCCTGCATCCGATTTAGGTCATTAGGAAGCATCCAGTAATTTCATTAATTACCCAATCTAAATTAGAAGGTGTGTGTGGGGGGTTCTAAAATCATGAAAGAAGGGAAAAAACATTACTGCGCTCTCATTTCTCTTTCTGGCTCTCTCTCTTTCCCTCTCACCTTTCTATCTCCCTCTGCATCAGTCGATTATCTCCTCCCACCCCCCTTCCCCTCTCTCTGTAGTCTCTTCTCATTCAGATCCCATGTTGTCAAGCTGGTGTTCTTCAGACTGGACCCAGAAGGGCTCTTTATTTATTGGAAACTTCCTAGCTGTGACACAGGATGCCATCAGAACAGCGTAACAGCAGGTGATCTGTTGAACGTTCTAGAACCCAGCCTGGAACGTGGAACACAGCAGCTGCCCCTCAACCATGCCAGTTTTGATGCCATCCATCATCTCTAATAGGCCTGCAGGCTGTGGAGTACTGAGATACAGAACAGCTAATCATTCCAAAGTGTCCCCCTTGTCCCTCAGCACCTAAAAAAAGAAATATTTAACAACTCTGATATTCATATTCTGTGTCTCAAATCAACCCTGAATAGAGAACTACAGTATTCAACCAATTACTTTGTGTTTAGCTGAGGTGCCAAGGTGTACTGTCCCATATACAAAGTAGCCCATTGGGAACAAGGTCATACTATTAGAAGGAAATGGTTTACTAGATTTATAGGTGTACAAATTACTTAACATTCTGCTGCCTGTATATTGGTGTTCTAATACTTTCATACAAATAGGTCAATTCAATTAGGCGTGTATTCCTCAAGCTACAGCTTGGTTTGAGTGGTGTGCTGGCTGATGCTAGCTGTAATCATGGCTTTGAGTCACACCTGGAGATGAGACAAGGAAAATGGTGACCCAAGGGCAAACCCCCCGTTTTTTGCCTGCCTGCCTATCTGTCTGTCTGCTTGTCTGTCAGCCTGCCTGTATGTCTGCCTATCTGTCTGCCTGCTTGTCTGTCTGTCAGCCTGTTTGCCTGCTTGTCTGTCTGTGTGTCTGTTTGTCTGTCTGTCTATCTGCCCTCTCCCCTGCCTTTCTGTGATAGTGGAGGAGTTGTAATGGCGCAAAGGTGCTGCACAAAGGTTAATCTTCTCAGACAAGCAAGACAAGACTAGGTGCACCACAACAAAACCCCCTCCTCCTCCTGTTTACTCATCCGTGTCTGCAGCACCTGAGGCTAAAACCATCTCGCCCCAGCAGTGCACGGTGCCCTGCCCTGCCCTAGTGTGTGTTTGGATGTGGATAGACACAAGCATTCTTGGAGTGGGAATTCAGGATGACATGTTGTTATGTAACTCCAATGTTACTCCCATTTTTGTTGCCTGAGCTTGCGTGAAAACAGTTTCATGCAGCGATAGTTCAGACTGTCGGCTGATACTGTCGCACTGTCTGCCTCTCTCTGTGCCAGACTCAATTCAACACATCCAGACTGTGATGGAAATGGTGTAGAGGTCTTAAATGGTCAGCTTTCTCTTGTGTTGCTGAAAGTATATTAACATCGTAATCAGTTATTGATGAAAAATCTACAAATGTCACCGACTATGTATTGTCTTGAACCACACAGTAGCACAGGCTGTTGCCTCCTCAGTTGAATGGGAGTGATCAAATGCTATAAAAATCACAGGTTTAGTGGCAACTCTGTGACTTCTGTTTGACCCCCCTCTCACATCCCCCTTGCACCCCCTCGATCAGTGTGTGTGAGCTGTATGGTAGACAGTCTTTACATATTTGGGAGGCGGCAGAGGTGAAGGGCAGCCATGTTGGGTGCTCTGACCCCTGGGCTTTGGGCGCAGGTCATTGTCAGGGTTTATTAAAGGTGGCTGTCCAATAAAGTGACAGTTTAGGGATCTCAGTCATTATGACAACTTATTGCTTTCCATGAACGCCTAGTATATTCATAGAACACTGTTGCCTCAATGCTGGCTAGAAATATCTGTTTCACCCCCGCGCCGGCCCGTTGCACAGACGGTGAAAGCAACCCCCCCCCCTTCATGCTCTATGGTCTCCATGACGACCAAACGTAAAAAATATTTGTATTCTCGTTTTTCCTCTGCGTTAAACTGAGGATGACAGAAACATCTTTACAGCAGCACATATAGTAAAAAATTGCATTTTTCCAGTGGCAAGAAACCTCCCCCTCTTCAACACAGACCACTCAAAATAAATCTTCACTGCACTGATGTCAGCAATTCACATAAACAGGAGCGGCTCTTGACCACCGGTTAAATTAATTTGAGCTAATTGGCGGGACAGATTGATTTGTGATGCGACACGTGTATGTATTAAATATTAACTTCCCTGGGGACTGGCTTGCATTTTAAAGGGAAACTCATACGCAGCCATTTACTTGATTAATAAGGGACTCCACTGTCTACTACAGGGATCCTTTTTTTTACCACATTTTTCCTGTCTTCTCAGACTGTCTTCCTAAATTGATAGTACGTGTTAAAACTGAAAATAAATTCATTGTACACTTTTTTATTACATGCCGTGTCATGTTCTTATTTCATGCACATATTTTCTACAAGTAAGGTCATGGTAACACCAGTTTTATAAATTTGTTCTCCTCACAGCTGGTTCACACCGAGGTGAAGAAAAGGCGTCACGTCCCAATTTCAGAACAAATGCCGAGGGTTAGAGAAGGCAATTTGATGCATCTGATCTTAATCTTCATCAGGTTAGTTGACTGCACACTCTGTTATCAGATATTGTAAATCAACTCTACTTGTATTTCATCACAATCTCATTTCCTTTTGAACTAAACAAAATAACTCTTCCTCTCAAAAAAAGATTAATCTTGTATTCTGTGCATGTTAGCTGTGTGATTCATGGTGACACAGACTATTATGTATGGAAGCTATTGTGTGGGTCTGTTAATCTAACACCTAATCTCCTCTCCAGATTCTCAGTGTATGGTTAATATATTTCAACATGTTTCCTTAGTGTAGAACTGGTTTAATCTTCCTCTCTCCCCATCTCCCCATCTTTTTCTTTCTCCCTCTGTTTCTCTCCATCTCCACCCTTTTCATTTACCTTCAACGGTCTCTGTTGATCTGGTCTCTCAAACTTTTGTGACTGTGATGGTGTCATCTATTAATAAGGCCACATACAGCATGGTTGGATGTTTCATCTCTAGGTAGTACTGGGTAGACTGAGGAATTAATCCGGCAAGGACACTGACAGTGACCCATAAAATGAGCTGAGTTTTGTTTCTTAATAAATACTGGTCCAAATACTTTCAGTCATGGTAGTTGGTAGGTGGGATTGTTATCTTTGTGTCAGGCAGGTTAAATAAAAGATGCCCCTCTGGGATCATTATCTAATATTATTAGTATCAAACAGTTTAAAGCCTAGACACAGACACACACACACACACACACGAGCAAATGCACGTACACACCACCTGCATCAAATTCACAATGGGATGCAATTTGTTAAATACATTAAAACTCCAATCTATGCTACAAAGTGGGAATAAATCATTCTGTCATGGCTGCTGAAGAAGCCGCTGAATATTCCTGTACGAGAGCAGACATAAGAGAGAAGATATTATTTCAAACGCTTTGGAGGAGAGCCTCTTACGCTGCCATTTGTGGATGTAATCTACCTTGTCCGTATTGTGCTGTGGATTTGCTTTACTAATCTTGTTTTGCCAAGGAGATGACCTCAGATCCTAGTCTGGTTTCATTTGAATGTTTGAAAGAAGTGTGATATCCCCCCCATTTTGTGGTGCAGGATATGTTGCTGTGTGGCATTGAGACACAGCTTGTCCTGCAGCTCCTCTCTATGAATGAATGTCTCTTACCCAGTAACACTGGCACCACTTTACAAAACTTTGTTTACCCATTCGGATCGATTATGAATTTTTGAATGTATAGTTGTATGCAAGGTAATTATGTTGATGTGCAGTTAAAGGTTATTGTTATTACAGTTAATCAGTTACAAGTGTATCATCACTTTTCTATCACAAAGCAGTGGGTTGCAAGGGAGGGTTCAGGAAAGGTTTAAGTGTGTCTTTCTTTACTGTTTGCTGCAGTCTCACCTGAACCTAACGTAAGCCAAGGATGTGACCTTTCAATGGTAAATGTCATGCTGAAATAGGAAAAGGTTTGCTGGCAAAGCTTAAAGAGCAACATAAAAATACAGATAATTCTCTATGTTGCAGTCCTTTCAAAGAATCACCATATATCAAATCATGTGAAGATAGAAAATAATTTGATGCAGTCTTTTAGCACTCTGCTGTGGAGAATCCTCACTGGTGACTGGAGTGAAAGGTGGTTGACAATGTAGTGAGAATAGTACTTTTTAATACTTTAATGTAGAGAGTACTGTTATCCTTTGAGGTGATTCAGATTAGTTAAAAACATATTAAATATAACATATTATTCTGTCCTGTTCTGATATTTCTGTGTCTTCTAGTCTACAAAGCGGAGTAAATAGTTATCATTAAATATTACAGCTAAGTATGTTAAGTAAGCAATAATGCCCAAGAGGGTGCAATTTATTGCATTTGACAGTAATATCCTTTTTACAAGCACTGCCTGGCCCAACATGGAAGGTGAAGGACATTGGAATGAGACTGAAATCCTGGCAGTATCCAATCCACCGTGGCAGTCACTGCAACTAGGGGAATGGTAAAAAGAATCACACCTGGGGATGGTCAACAACATTGTGACAGAGTAATAGAATACCATACTTCCTTTCACCCCCCCAAAATAATAAAAAAGTACAACTTTATATTTTATATATACGGAACGTCTATTTTGAGTCTTGATTTATGTTCTTGGGCACAAAAGAAGACTGAGTTATATTACCATGCGCAAACAAAGGTAATTTGGTTCTTGCCTTATTCTGCTTGTTTTAGGGAGGCCTGGAGCTATTTAGAACGCATCTACCCAAGTCCCTTAACTTAATCTGCCATTTATGGGCTGGGAAGTGGCAGAAAGCCAAAGGCAATATGCCCTATGATTGGATGGGGAAAAAAAGTTACCAAGGAAACCATTGTGCTTTAAGTGTCGGAAATTGGTTTAAACCACATTTAAACTCAACTTAAGCCGCTGCATGGGTGAGGTAAATATGATCAATCAGCTATAATGGAAGCAGTACAATCGGTTCAGACACCGAGAGACCTACTCGGGTATATGCAGGGTGTGTTAGTTGCCGACTGGCGACTGCTACGGTCCTTTATGGAAATTTTAAAAATAATTAACAAAAGCGTTTCAAACGTACCCTCATAAATAATGTAAATTCAGTGTTAAATGTCCCTGACAGGCAGTGCTGGCATTGCAGAAAGGAAGCAGGGGAAAGGCTGATGTAGTCTGTCTGGACATCAGGTGCTGTCCTTGGAGTACTATAAATTGACAGGAATTGGAGACACCGCAAAATAAATGGCTTGGCTTGAATGAGGAATGGTCCCTCTTAATAACCTGCCCAGTGCATGACACTACAAAGCCTATAGCGGAGCAGGAAAGGGCCAGGTTGGGAAATTAATTAATTAACACTTCTTGTGAAAGGACGCTCTTTCTTAGTAACCTACATCATGTGTCAGTCAGTCCGACACATCGGAGGCCTAGTTTATGGCTTTGGATTTTTTATCTTCATCAGTTACAGTTAAATTGTAGGCCCTACTGAACCCCTGAGAAGAGGCAGTGATGGTGCACAAGCAAAGTGTTTTTCCATCGATTATGTCAACTGTTGTCCAGTAGGCTATATTTGGAATATGTCCCAGACAACATTCTGATAATCCTGCCAAGCATTGTGGCTACTTGGAAAACAAGCTTTCAGATGATATTGCTACTTAGTTGTAAAATGGGTCTACATTTCTTGATCTAAAACAGCTAGACCTTAAAGCCTCGATAAACATTTTTTGGTAGCATGACGGCCCAGGTCAATCTGGTTCACCAGGCAAGTTTATTTTACAATAGGGCCTATTTACCAGCTTCTTAAAAATTTTCGTTTAATCAAATACAAATTTACATATCATAGAAGTTGGCCCGAACTTTCCCCCCTCACAGTTTTTCAGTCTAAAGCAACACAGCTTTACTCACTTTGAATAATACCTTGAGTTAAGAAGCCCAAGAAATGCCTGGCTTTTTTCCCCGTCTCCGTGAGTGCAGTGCAGCCTCTCTAAGTGTTGGTTCAGCCTACGGCCGTGTGACGGATGGGGCTCATGTCTTGGCCCAGATCTCCAGGAGTGTGTCCCCTTTGATATTCTCTGACTCCAGGGCGTGCATAAGCTCGTTGAGGGAAGAAGTCAAGGTCACTCCTCCTCTGTCGTCGGAGCCTCATGAATATTATGATTAATCAGTCCTTTGGCTCCAAGTAATAACAAACCGCGGCATTGTTGTGAGAAGTGCATAACCCCGAGATTTAATGCTGTTTTTTTGAAGAACTGTCTCTGTTGGCAAACCCTATCGGAGCTGTTTTCTTTCAGTCAAAAAAACCTGATATAGTATGTTTGTTCTAACTGATAACAATCTTTAGAAATGAACCTAGGGTTGTGTTGAAAACAAAGATATTACATAATAATTTGACAGTAATTACGTATTATTTGTTCTGACCAGCTTGCTCTTCTTTAATGAGATTTTATCTGTGTTTTTAATAATCATATTGATCATGTGTACTAATGACGCATGCAAAATGTGTTTCATGTGTTTAATTGTCATGGGGAAATTTATGTGGTCCAGTAAAGAAATTGATCTCAGGGCACATGATAAAATAGTCGTATGATCAATCAACCCCAGTTTTTTTAATTAGTGCTTTTAAATAGAGTAATTTCATATTATAGCCCCAGAAAAGTGAATCAATGAAGGTATTTTACATAGTGTGTCAATAGTGGTGTCGAAAAAAACACAGTAGATAGACTGTTCCATGGGTTATCCTTCGTAACACAATATTCAGACCAGGGGAACAGAGGAGTATCTTTATTAGCTGAGACAATGTTATTTATTAGTGTTCATTTAGCCATTTGGAAACACAACAACTGAAGTTTCATAGTTTCGTCTCCTAGTCTGTCTGTCTGCCCTCTGTCTCTGTCATGATGTGGACATTGACATTGAAAGGGCCTTTTTTCTACTGAGAGGTGGCCAACTCTCTCTACCTGTCAGCATGTTGTTCAAGTGGAAAAAGGTGTCTCATTCAATGCTCTCCAGGTCATTCATTTTCCTTATTCTCCTGATTGTCCCCTTTTGCAAATTGAGGTGTTCCTCCCTCAAGGGCTCCTTGGGAGCGTCTGACAGCCTCAGAGATGTCCTGGGGAGGGCTTCATAGGCACCAGACAAGATTTCACATGTTGAGAGGATCCAGGCACTTGTAAGGCCCTGCTCTCCCTGGTTAAGTTATTGTTGCATTGATTTTTATCAAGATAGTCAGAGGGTCCTTAGAGTATGCTAAGTCTGTATTCTGAGGTGTCATATCCTTTGCTGGCCTAAGTTCAACTATGGATAAGTACACAAACTAAAATTACAGTAGGTTACAGGCTCTCCAAATCCATCCAAATCCTATTTAGTTCCTAGACAGCATAAAAAGCTCCCCAGAATATGTTGTTATTTTTGTCACAGAAGATCATTAAATAAACACTGTGAACCAACAGTATATAGTGTGTATAAAAAGAAAAAAATCTACGGATTCAGGTTTCCACCTGGACAACCTCTCATGTGTTCATTTTGGCTTGTTGACATTTCCTTGGGGTTTCTGTCAGAACTCCCGAGCCCACAGCAAATCTATCATCTTCCCAAATTGATTTACAGTCCACTGTCAGAGCCACCAGCCTATCTCTTACAGAGGTGTTCCTAAAACATGAAACAGTCCCTCTATTCTTCCTCTTATTCATATTAGTGCTATCCCTTTTCCTCAAGTCCAATGTTGGCAATAAAAACTAAAAAAACAATAGCGGCAATGGAAGAATCCTAGAATACAATTGTTTTATCACCAGTGCTGACCTTTAATTACAAAAGTTTCACGACCTGGAACCCGGAGATTTTACTTGAGTTGACATTTATAAATACCGAACGTCCCTCTGAATTGCTTTTTCTTGAAGTCGCTGTATTGTAGAGCCAGATAGCATCAGCCCATTTGTTAAAGACTGTAAGTATGGGCTTTAAGGTCTGGCAGGCAGTGTGAGGGGCACAATGGTGCTGGTCTAAAGCCATCCATGTATGTGCTGGAAAAAAATGGTTAACCCCCGGGCTTCTCTGCACGCCTATCAGTCACATTGGCGATAGAAAGCAGAGATAAAGATGGTACTCTCCTCCTGTTCCTCTGCTTGTGTACCCAGGACAAGTAATCAATACTGCCTGTTTCTGAGACTATTTTACAGTCCGGGCACCTCTCAGCTTAAATGTTTGTCTGTTTTAGTCAATGACACTTCTCTGCAAACTATTACCCACTGGGAATAGAGAAAAAACGTGAAACAAATAAACTTGACGCTGGCCCATCTTGGCATTGTTTGCGCTTACAGATGGAATCCTGAAAGTGTGGACAAGATTTTGCACAGCGTAAATGGAAAAAACATCAGTAGCGAGATCAGAGCCATTATATTACCACCATGATGGAAATATCACTTTTCTGGCCAGCTTATAATATCCCTTAATATCTTACTGTCCACCCATCATGTGAGGAACATGGAGGAGACTAAAGGCAACAAAACAGTCCTCTGGCCCCCTCCCAATTAGAAATGATTATCTGTCAGCTATGTAGCAAAGGTTACCTGCATAGTAGACATGCCTCCTGTATATCAAACTACACAGACATCTAGAAGGAAATGTCTGGAACCGCGCTGATGATCCTTGTGGACTTCAACATCCACCTCAAAGGAACGCAGGCCGTCGACTTCATGTCCCTCCTGACTTTCTTCGACCTGACGCTGCTGAACACACCGGCGACCCACAAGGCAGGAAAACAGCTCGACCTCATCCTGACACATAACTGTATCACTGACTTAACCTCTGCAACACATTTCTGATCACTTCTTTATCCAGTTCTCTGTCTCTCTCCCTCCAAATCCTCCTGCCTCCCCACCCCTCGTAACTGTCCGCCGCAATCTCCGCTCCCTATCCCCTTCCCATTTCTCCTCCATTGTAACATCCTCCCTCCCATTGACGAGTTCACGACTCACCCCACCGACACTGCCACCAACACCCTGATATCCACATTAATTGCATCACTTGACACTCTCTGTCCCCTGTCAACCAGGCCTGCACAATCTTCTCCCTCCTGCCCGTGGCTCACGGATGTTCTTTGTGAAGAACAATCCACCCTTCAGCAGCTGAGAGGATATGGCACAAGTCCAAAGACGGACTGGACCTTGATAAGTTTCACTCCCTCCTTAAATCCTTTTCTGCTCACACAACTGTTACTAAAACCCACTACTTCCTGAACAAAATTAACTCTGCCTCAAACCCTCACAAACTTTTCTCTACCTTCTCCACCCTTCTTAACCCCCCTCCCCCCCATCCTCCCTGACAGCAGATCCCTGTACTTACTGTAAGTCGCTCTGGATAAGAGCGTCTAATATAGTTTTTTATAAAGTCATAAAATAAATATTGATTTGAATTAATTTCAGCCTATTGGTTCGGCCCGCCACAACGGTCCCAATTTCTCATGTGACCCTTCGGGAAAATTAATTGTCCACCCCTGCTCTACAACATCCGGAAGATCAGGAGATACCTGTCTGAGAATTCCACCCAACTGCTAGTCCAAGCATTGTCCACTCCAAGTTGGACTACTGCAACTCGCCGGTCTCCCAGCATGCGCAACCCGCCCTCTCCAGAGGATTCAGAACGCAGCAGCCCGCCTGATCGTCAACCTATCCAGACGCTCCCATGTTACTTTGCTCCTCATCTCCCTCCACTGGCTACCCATCACAGCCTGCATCAGATTCAAGACCCTGGTACTGACCTTCCGAGCGGTGAACGGGACTGCACCTGACTACATCCAGTCTCTCGTAAAGCCTTACACCCCCACCTACGGTTTTCTTCTGACAACCGTCTGGTGGTCCCACCTCTCAAGAGCGTCGCTCCCAACCCAAGCTCTTCTCCTGTCTGGCCCCCCAATGGCGGAATCATCTCCCCACCTCCATCAGAGATACTGACTGTCTCTCCACCTTCAAGAAAAGGCTAAAGACGCACTTGTTCCGGGAGTACAATGGTACTTAAGAAAGATTTGTTGGATCAGATGTTAGTTTATTTCTTCCAGGAACACAATTAAACTTATTGAGGGACTTGCTCTTGTTGGTTAGTTGTAACTGATTTAACTACTTGTACTCGCTGTGAATTATATTATTGGGTGTGCTCATGCCTTCGGCGAGCACAATCATTGTTCTCTCACATATATATTATTATTATTTGTTATTATTTTCCCACCCCTAAGGATCAATACTTGCGCTACATAGACAACGCCAGTGTCAAAAGGTTCATCTTGGTCACGATTGCGTTTCTTCTATTGGGATTTACGTTCCGTTGCACGGTTTAGGTTTGAATTCAGTTTTTGTGGCAAAGGGAATCAGTGCAAGCCTAACGTCACAACGTCAGCACACGTTAGCAACGACTCATAAATACGACGTGCATAGATGTAGTCAGAGCCTGTTTAAGGAAAACAGTTCTTTTTCTGGTTCTTCAGTTAGCAGATGGTACTGTTTCAATCGCGATTCCATCTGAAATACTGCCGGTTACAACGTTGTTAGAATAGCATGTTTCAAGGGGGTTCTATGGAAGCAAATCGTTACCAAAATTCAAATGCAAATGCATTTCCAGAAATGCATTTGCATTTTAAGAATGTGGCTGCATTATTTGACTCATAAATGAAATTAGTAATCAATCATCCTATTTGCATTTTAATTTTCTTCTTCAAGAGTGCTCAATCTTTCACTTAATTAAAATGAAAAAGAAATAGACATTTGAGATTTAATTTTCAAAACATGCCCCAGCAAATAGATACCAAAATTCAATTTGAAATGTAAAATTTGAAAATGAAAATGCATTTCCAGAAATGCATTTTCATTTTAAGAACGTGGCTGCAAAATCGTGACCACAATTCAAATTCAAATGCATTTCCAGAAATGCATTTTCATTTTCAAGAACGTGGCTGCAAAATCGTGACCACAATTCCAATTCAAATGCATTTCCAGAAATGCATTTTCATTTTAAGAACGTGGCTGCAAAATTACCACTCAATGAAGCCTGTTTGAGACAACAACTCTATCGGTGTTTTGGATGAAGGCTATCCTGAGATCGCCACTAAAGCACTGAAAACCCTGCTTCCATTTCCAACATCAAGCGGGATTTTATGCCGTGACAGCAATCAAACAAAATTATGGAATAGGCCTAAACTGGATATAAGGAACGCACTTCAGGTGTCACTGTCGTAGCTCAGTCGCACACATAGTCACACACAACAGTGGGACTGACACATCGAAAGCTAGCTAGTAACAATATAACGATGGAAAACCAGGCTAAGAAACTTAAAGATGGGGCTGAAAAATTAAGAGACAAAAATACATCACATTCACTAGACATGGTTTTGTCAATTGAAAAAACGGCTGTTTATTTTACATAAAACTCCAAAAACTATTTTTCGCTCAAATCAGCTAAACTATTTTTCTCGCATTAGGTGTGGAAGTCACTAACTAGGATCACATCAAACCCAGAATGTGCATGCATTAGCAGCGCAGCTGTCCAGGGCCTATCTTTCCTTCCAGTCCGTCCCTGCCGGTCCGTGAAAATATGTCTTACATGAAAGCGGTCCGTGGCGCAAAAAAGGTTGGGGACCGCTGCTTTAGAGGACGCATCACAGATCATGGCGCTCCCTCAAATTGTGCAAACACTGTTAGAATTAGCTGAGCAGGTAGAATCTAATAATATATCTGAGTCTGATGCCCGTGACCGAGTAGAACAAGTCATAGAGAGCTTGGCTGCATACTCTGCCGTCACAGATTTGCACATTAATAGTAGCTCTGCCACTGTTTTAGTCATTGTTTGACATCAAGTTGCTCAGTCTGTGATGCGTCCTCTAAAGACCCGGCAATTCAATCAATTTCCCGGCACATTTGCAATGTAATGCAATGCAGATGTGCACACCGCCCCCTACCGAACAAGATGGGTAGCTCGGTCAGCAGGGAGCTGAAGAAGAGCGGCTACTGACGTCACTGCTGCGCCGCTCAGAATGCTTTTTCGTTCATTTTGCATTTCTGCAAATGCATTTGAATTTGAATTGTGGTCACGATTTTGCAGCCACGTTCTTAAAATGAAAATGCATTTCTGGAAATGCATTTGAATTTGAATTGTGGTCACGATTTTGCAGCCACGTTCTTAAAATGAAAATGCATAATGCATTTTCATTTTCAAATTTTACATTTCAAATTGAATTTTGGTATCTATTTGCTGGGGCATGTTTTGAAAATTAAATCTCAAATGTCTATTTCTTTTTCATTTTAATTAAGTGAAAGATTGAGCACTCTTGAAGAAGAAAATTAAAATGCAAATAGGATGATTGATTACTAATTTCATTTATGAGTCAAATAATGCAGCCACATTCTTAAAATTTGAATTTTGGTAACGATTTGCTTCCATAGGGTTCAGCTTGGTTCTTAATACATTAATGCAATATGAGTAGGATAAATGCTTGAAAATATCACTGGAAGGGAAAAACTTAAGGTAACGTTTAAGTCATAGAGGTTAGGACCATTTTTACACCGGATTGCCCAATATCTTCGTTTGATCCAACTTTTCAACTAAGGCTGCTATATAGCTTATATCTTGCAGGGGAAATGAGAAGACAACCGTTTCATTCTACACTTCACTTTTTGTATTTTGAATTCTAAATGAGCAGCAACAAATGTATGCTTTTAAATCTATGGAATATTCATAAATAATAAGTTGGCATTTTTATCTAAAATATACAGAAATATCAGTTTTAAAAATTACAGTTAATAAACGGACCCATCTGCAACCAACGCAAGCAAGCACACCCTACAATTTCCCCAGAAATTGTACCCTCTCTAGTTGCTGCTTGCTTTCATCCAAGTACACTAGGGTTGCCACCCGTCCCTTAAAATACAGAATCGTCCCATATTTTAGAATAAAATAGCGCGTCCCGTTTTGAATCAATACGGGACGGGGTTTGTCCCGTATTTTCTGAGTTGTTTTCAATGCAGCATCCGGTGGAAATCATCCCACCGAATTCTGAGAAGACTCGTCCTTTTCTGCCCCTGATTGGGTAATACTCGCTGCCATTGTTGGTTTGATCGTTTTTTTCAGCTTCAGGGCCAATCAGAGTGAGAGAAGGGCGGGTCTCTTGGCTGAGAGTCAATTTGAAAGAATGTCGGAGGCAGCTCCAGATACCCCCCGCGTAATAAGAAGTACACTTATAAAAGGAAGTAGGCTTGACATGCTTCCAGGGGCGTAGCCAGGACATTATTTCTGGGGGGGGCCAGCTCTGGCCAGTCTTTTATTTGGGGTGGCACTTGATTGTCAAAAACTACTATTTTAAAACTCACACACTGCATCACTCAGAGCAGCAGTTTTCTAACGGTATCCAGTGGTTAGCTGCTAGTCTCCATTGAAGCGCTGTCAGAATGCAGGTACGTTGGTTTGCGTCTTGTGCTGTTGATGGGGGCGTGGCCCAACATGTTGCGAATATGGGGCTTATAGCGTAAGTGACAAATGACAATATAAGACGACTTTATTAAAAAAATACTAATGCATTTTTTCAGCTTTATACCGTTTCTGTTCAGGAGGGTTTAAAAAAAATGGAGGTTTTTGTGAGGTTGGGGGGGCCGGCAGGGTGGCCATTCTCTGACCAATGGTGGCCGTGGCCCCCCCTGGCCACCACGTGGCTACGCCCCTGCATGCTTCATTACTGCACACTACAACTTCTGGTCCACTGATGTTTAAAGCCTTTTTTTGTGGTCTCACTGTCAAACTTTGTTGGTCTATGTTTATATTATAGATATGACCACTTGAGTTGTGATAGAGACTGAGTGCATCTGTTCACACTGATTTCAATAGCAGATATCTTTTTATAATGTCCATTTACCAATCTTAATATTTTTATGAAAACAAGTTGTGATTTACCACCACAACTTCTGGTTCTACCCATTGGCACTTATTTGCTTTTCACAATGTATGCTTCATGTTTTGGCTACCCGCAATGTTTGGGGGCATGCCATAATCTCGTTTATGATCATTGACCTATGCACTTTTTGTAAAGCTCTTTCTTGTAAGTCGCTTTGGATAAAAGCATCTGCTAAATAAATAAATATAATGTAAATGTAAAACTAAGAAAACTGTTTAAGCTTCACTTATTGATGACAACTTAATTCTGTTTCCGGTAATTCTACCATTTATTTATGCCGTTTTCTGCAATGTTGTGCCTTACCCTGTTAGTTGTATCTTCATGTTGTTATTAAATGTAAACCTTTTGTTTTGCATTAGTATAAATAGTGCACAGTGCCCGTGATGCAGTCTGTGATTAAGATGTCAGTGAAACACGCAAATACAGATTACTTAAACTATAGATAGTGCCCATGCTAAAACTGGTGGCGCACACAGATTCCTGGAATTATAGATAGGGTACAGTGCCTGCGATGATGTCGGTGACACACAGATTTCTGGAATTATAGATAGTGCAGTGCCCCTGATGAAAGTTCTTCTCAGTTGGTACCTATATTTTTCAGATCACAATTTAAATTCTCTGTAATCTATAAAGTACTTATTCAACCTCCGCAACATCTATTCTAGTCAGTTATGCACAACATAAAAGCAAGTTCTCATTATTTTAAACAAAGTTGTGGTTGCACATTCATGCAAATTATTATGTAGCCATTTGTTTACTGTTTCCTACAATGATTTTATTATGTTATGTTGACAAAAATGTATTAGTTCTCTGTTAAATTGGCTTACCACAAACATCTAGACATTTAGTTCATAACAGAAGTCATTACATGCTCAATGGTTGAGCCAGTTTTCATAATTGTAGGCTTAATTTACCATAAAGCGCTTGCATGTACAGTTCTGCCTAAGGGGTGTTTACATTAATGTTTGTATTTTTTCCTTTGTGCTATGCAATGCTGTAAAATAGTCTTGCATTTTCTGTAGTGCATAAAGACACAACAACTGCCCAAGGAGACGAAATTTGTACAAATCTTGTTATTGTCATATGCCCGTTTGTGTATCGCTATATCCATGCCTCAAGAAACCGAACAAGAAGGCTTAAGTGGTAGGAATAGTGCCCATATCCGGGATGCAGCTTGTGATTATAATGTTGTCGTTGATTTGGTGTTGTTTGTGCACATTTACAATGTGCAAACAGTTTTGACGCTTTAATTTATGTAACAAAATTCACTTATCTATACTGAAAGTATCCACTTCATATTGTCGTTCTATTAGCTAGCCAGCATTTCATCCATAAGAAACCTCTTTGAAAGCAGCTGATTCAATGTTTTGCCAGCAGTCAGCACTAACCTGGGCTGCGTTCCCCGAAACCATAGTAAGCCTAAGTAGTTCGTAGAATCCATCTTACGATTAATCTTAGAGGCAAGCACACCCAATAATAAGAAAAGGTAGAAACACCTTACACAAACAAACAAACAAACAAACAAACAAACAGGCAAACACTGCAGAGCATCAACATTCTATTGACACCCTCTGAAACACATGAATCTGTTTTAAAGCACATTATTCTACCACAGAATGTTCTGTAAAAGTTTCATAGCAAACTGTCTGGTTTCTGACAAAGGAATTCATCTGACAATTCTCTGTTTGGTAGAGCGAATGGGGGGAGATGGGGGGTGAGCATATAAGCGCCTGAGGCTGAGTAAAGCAGACAAGCAACAGCCTCTCATCACTCACCTGGATCCATCCAGGACAGAAATAGCACTAAAAGCACCCACTCTCACTCTGTAAATGTTCCTTTGTTCCCCTGTCTCGTGCATTACCTCCATGGCAACATCCAGTCCCATGGCTTGTTTTCCCAATGGAGATTTTTCCATCACATCCTTACCTACAGTACTGCAGGCACCTCTACTCCTGGGTATCTGGGACCCAACCTCACATGCTAAGAGCTGTCAGGGTGGCTTTTTCCACTCACTTGTGAATACATAGGTGTAACATGTTTTTATTTTAATTGTTATATATATATAACTGTGCATGAAAAATAATAGTGTCAGTTTATACATAGCTTGAAAAGGTTGTAAGAATGTAGGATGATAACTTGATCGCACAACTGCGACAAACCTTCTGACTTTTTACACTTTCTTCACTTATATCCTCAAAAGAAGCTAACGTTGTTTTCAGAAATTAAATTAGAACTCTCCTCCGGTGCTGTACGTAGAAGCAGTCCTGTCTGAGAAGCATGTTTATGACGGGTCCAGAGTCTGTCGTGGGAAGCGCTCTGCAGTGACTCGTCCTGACAGGGACAGGGCCCCTCCCTCCCTACATCTTTGCAGGAGGCTGATTGATTGTGTAGGCAGGGCCAAGGGAGCGTCCTTCACCAGTGGCTGGAAGGACAACAGGGAGACAGAGGCTGGGTATTCTTTCTCTGGAGAAACTTCCTCCAAAGTGACTGGGATCTGTCCACTGGCATAGTCCAGTCACTATAATTGCTTCAGTTCACTGTGTACGACAGCTTCCACCAGTGCTACAATGATGGAGTGTAGTTTATATGTATGTCATATTATGTTGATTTAAAGTTATATGTATTTGTGTTCCTTAAGGAAATCAAAGTCCATTTTCTCCCAGTAATAGTCTAGAGAACCTGCTGTAAACAGTGGCACACAGGTCTCTCTCACCAAGTCCACGGGTAAACCATGTAATTATCTTCCAGTAATATACACATTTGCACTGATATATATGTGATTTTATGCTAGGAGCTCCTAACTACCCCAAACATTTTTCATTTAACAGGAAAAACATCCATGATGCGACTAACAAGCTAAAATACTGTGTTTTAGAATATGGATGGGCTGTTGCTTCACTTGTCGACATGAAATGCCGTCGCCCTGTGTTCGTTGATCTGTTTCAGTCAGGACCTTGTCAAATATCTGTGGAGTGACCAAGCACACAGGAGGCATGGCTCCATCCTCAGTACCAATGAGCTGGGCTCCTCTTTTAAATGTTAATTGCTTTCTCATTCCCCCTATACTAAATGATGTGCTGTAAGCGTTGCTGAAAGTGTTCCCATGTATTCTGTGGGATGACATTAGAGATCCACCGTGCTCCACAGCGATCATTCATTCACCACAGACTGAACTTTTCCCCACCTTTCCTCCCCTGCATTGTTATAGCTTCCAGTGTCAAGTATACTGGAGCCAGCCATGGTGTGAGTGACGGCATAACCACAGGAATTATAGGATGCTGTGTTTGGTCTCATTACGGTCCCCCACCCCCACCGCCCCCATCCCCCAACCAATTGTCTTTCTGGTGTTTTTGTTCACACAGTAGTTATTTTTGTCAGATATTCTAATTCCCCTGTTGAAAATCTCCCTCTAACCATTTTCAGAGGGATGGTGACGGTACATGCAGCAGACGGACCAACCTTAGCAGTGCTCTTTATTACATAAGCACACCTCTGTGCGATGTACCGAGGGAGGGGGGCGCTTTGTGTCAAACTCATTGCAGAAAGGAAGATGAGTATGCCAATCACCAGGGCCCACAGCTTCTCACGATCATCTTCAACATGCCTGCAGAAGCGGAACCTTGTAATGCCATCTGGCAGAAAGGTCAATATGGCCTGATCTCCAGCACTACACTAAGAGGTAAAAAAAAACCTAGGTTTTGGTGCTTGCATAATATTCGCACTCTGATGTATCACGTCTTCCTTAAAGGAGGGTTTGGCATCGGGGGGCGTCAGGGGAGGTCATCTAAACTTCCCTATATCAACTCTCAGTTACACCCACGCTATTTTACACACGCGTGAACACATACGAGTGTTGGTACATGTGTGCACACACACGTAAGCATTAACAAAGGAGTTAAGTTTGCTCTGACACATACACCAACACTAAAATGCACATTATCAGACCTGATAAATCTAGTAAGAACCTAACAGTCTTACTGTTTACCTAGTCTTTGGGATGGATGCTAGTTTCATGACATGGACTCCCCATACGATGCAGATCATGGGCCTGATGGGAGAGCTTTCTTCTGTCACTCAGATCACCCACTTTGCATAATCCAGCTCCAATTGATGCTCTACCCTCTGGCTGAAAGATATCTCTGTGACACAACCCAAGGAAGGAGCAAAGAAGCTGTCACACGTAGACACATCTTGTGATCCCTCTGACGTAGTGTTGAAGGGGCTTTGATTTAAGATATTGCCTGGTAGTTAGTAAAGTCAAATGTTGGCTGCATGCCTATTTATAAAATGTACCCCACTCACATTGGTTTGGAGATACATGGACAGAAGAATAATGAGCTTCATTATAGAAATCCACCCACTTCTCATGGTGTTTTTTGACCATTGCTGCTTGGTCTCTTTTATCTTTAATATGTAATTAACCTGGATGAAGAGCTGGAGTTTGAATCGACCAAGTTGGCAAGCGGCAGGAGCATCTCCATGCGTGTTGCCTTGGAAACCTTAAGCACCAAGCGTAGGGGAAAGTTGATGTTCAATGCTCACTAGCAAAAAAAAAAAGAAAAGTTAATTGGTTTTTGAGATTTAACCATAACTGACCAAGAGTAGCTTTTGTACAAACCAAGGGGTTGGAAGGAAAGAAACATAAAAATGACGTTTCTATAATCTGGTTTTAGCAGAAATAAGGATCTGTGAAGGCCATGTACAGGAATATGCTGCTCGAGCTAGGCTGGGAAGGCGATCCGGAGAAGGAGCTTAAGTCTGCCACAATGTTCCTTATACAATAGATGGATCTGAAGTCTATGGGATGTGGAGACGAAAGCAGGAACGTAACAGGAATCCCCACTACAAAGAGGAGAGGTGAAAAGGCAGTTATTTAACCAGATGCTGTAGTCAGCAGAGAAGGGATTAAAATGCAGCGCTTGCTTATCTGGCGTTAAGACCTTGACTTGCAAATTGCAGGTTCTCCTCCTAAAAACATCAGTGTGAAGGTCAGTCTTATTATTAGTGCTCGTTTTGTGTGCTAATGACAACAAGATTTAGGATGTCCTCTCGTCTGTTCTCCTAACCACTTGTATGACTCAGATAGATTTACGACAAGGAGCTTTCTGTTTTCAGAAATATGTGATCTCAGCCTTAAAGTATTTGTTTGAGGAGCACTTTTTGTCTTATTTGCCAAAATAAACTTCACATTTTGAGAGCAACATGACGGTAATATGAAATCAATCCGACATCTGTGGGTGTTGCAAGACTGTAATAAACACAACCAATCATTATGCCGTACCCTGACTAATGATTGGACGGCTACCTGTGAAAACCGTGAAACTCACTCCTCATGTATGTAGCAGGCCACCCGCATCAACTAAGAGCTAGCTTTTCGTTGGCGTAGTTGGTAGTGGTCGCGCTTGGCAAGTCAGAGGTCGAGCGTTCGAATCCCGCGAGTGGCGGACGATACTTTGTTGTGACGGAGCGTGGTCTGTTACATACCGTGACACCTGTCTGTCTACCTACTTACCTGAGCGCACTCTGCCCCTGCACTCAATGCGCGTAACTGTAGTTTTCAATCAGGCTACGCAGAGATATTCTAAACAACTGAGCTAGAGGCACAAGAATGGCAGAGAAACAGCAGGCAATAAATCCAGTTCCAGAATTCTCTTCTCTTAAAAGACAAAAGAGAAGTCAGAGAGTAGTTGAAAAAGCTACCACCAAAAATAAATATGAAGAGGGTACAATTTCTAAGGAAATTGTGAGGTGTGCTTGCGTCTGTTGCAGATGGGTCCGTTTTCAGAATCAGAATGGGTTTTATTCGCCATGAAAGTTTGCACAGACAAGGAATTTGCTTTGGCAGGAAGGTGCAAACATTAAACATATAGGAATCTAAAATGTAAATATGAGGACTAACTATACTAAGGGTACATAACTAGCATTACTAAGTGGAATTAGATTAAAATAAACAATACAATAAAATATAAAATTAAATATAAGTTGCAGTAATTTACAATATAAAAATACAAAAAATACAAATATTACAAAAAATACAAATGATACAAGATTGTATTGTGCAGTGCAAAAGGCAGTGTGTTTTAAGGGCATTGAGTCATGAAGTCAGTGTGAACCCTTGGCCTTGTTGAAGAGGCCAACAGCGGAAGGGAAGAAACTGTTTTTGTGGCGTGTGGTATTGGTCCTGATGGACCGCAGCCTTCTGCCGGAGGGGAGTGACTGAAACAGGGAGTGACCAGGGTGGGAGGAGTCGGCCACAATCTTCTCGCTTGCCTCAGGGTCCTTGAGGTGTGCAGGTCCTCGAGGGCAGGCAGATTGCACCTTCTCAGCAGTGCGGATGATATGCTGCAGCCTGCTCTTGTCCTTGGCAGTGGCAGCAGCGTACCAGATGGTGATGGAGGAGGTGAGGATAGACTCAATGATGGCTGTGTAGAAGTGCACCATCATTGTCTTTAGCAGGTTGAATTTCTTCAGCTGCCGTAGGAAGTACATTTATTACTTTTATTACTAATTTTACAACTAATATTTCTGTACATTTTAAATAATTATGCATAGGGCTATTATTGGCCCATTTATGAAGATTGCATCGATTAAAATAATAAATTTGTAGCTACTCATTTACACATGAAAATACTAAGAGTGAAGTGTAAAATGAAACAGGGTTCTCTTCTCATTTCCCTTAGTGCAAGTGATAGTCTTTCTGACAGCCTCACATAGTTGAAACGCATAAAAACGAAGAAATTGGGCAATCTCCTGTGTAAAAATGGTCCTAACCTACATACTTCTCAAATGTTTTGCTTCTAGTCATATTTTTAAACATTTACTCATATTGCATTTCATTAATATGGAACCCCTTTGAAACAAGCTGATTCTAACAACGTTGTCACTGGTAGTATCTTTGCTGCAATCGTGATTCTAGTACCACTTGCCCCCCAAAAAGTATATAGACTAAGCTTTAAATGTCCTGGAAAACTGGCTTATATAACAAGTTTACTGGAAACAATCATTGTCAGTAACAACAGAAAAATGCAACCATTTGGTCGCAGTCTACAGCCCTGCCTGGAGAAGCCAGTTGTGGTCCGTTTTGCTCCTGGTTTCAGACTTGTACAGCTGAGCAAGTTAACTACTAGACTACCGCTGTGTGGGAATCGCTGGAGCTAACCAGTTGAAGGGCGTACAAAATTACAGGGTGTTGAAATCATAGCCTGGAAACTAGCTTATGCGTTTCTGCAGCTGTCTTGTCGTTTTAGGTAGCTAGCCTAGCTAAACTACTACTATAGGTACTCGTGCGTGGGTTTGTGAGGTTAGTGACTGTGGCTAGCTAGTTAGCCACCGTTATCTTCACTTTTCTCCACAAAAACTTACATTAAACCTAAACCATGCAACGGAATGTAAAATCCAATACAAGTAACACAATCGTGACCAAGACAAACTTTTTAACACCGACATTGTCTATGTAGTGCAAAAACTGAAGGACGAGTTAGGGTGGGAAAAGAAATAATAATAATAATAAATATATATGTAGCCTGCCGAACTGAGACCCACACAGGACACAATTACTTTTCCCGAGTTTGTTTATTAACTGTTACTTTCGCAGAAAGGCCACCCCAAGAAATGATTTAAAACAAAATAATACAAAACAATACGGCAGTGGACTTAGGACACTGACATAGAAAACAAAACAATATAAATATACAGTCATGGAAACACTGGCGTTAGCCGCCACATACGAATCCATAGACATCCATCAAAAATCAATAATAAACACAAAACATCATCCAGTAAAAGATGAACAGGTATAATTCAAACCTTTTAACATACATGCTTTAAACAGTATTACAACATTTACCTAGATGTTTACAGAGTTTACTCCGGCAGTTTCAAAGGTGCTGCTTTCATGTTCGGACAAAAAAGAAAAGAGAGAACGACCAAGATGCACCGCGTCAACACCCGGCTCGCGACACCGCCACCCAGTGGCCGAAACAAACAACTCAAAATGTACCCCTCAGGTCTACAACAAAATACATATACATACACTGTATCCACCCAGAAACAAAAGCGATGGGGGTGCGACAACAAATTCACCACCCGGCTACATATATGAGAGAGAATATAGTATAGACCCTCCATGTTAGCAGGTGGGACATGAGCCAAAAATCTAAGTGCACATCTAATACTTTTTGTGGTTTCTGTCATTTTAGGTAGTTCTTATCACGCTGATGTCTGTTCAAGTGCTAATTTTATTTATTTTCTTGTAATGTAGTAACCTTTTGTCCTGGTAAAATTTTTAGCTTTCACAGTTTCAAGATGGAGGAGAAACTAATCGTCTGTGTGGCTGCATACCTATGGGGGGTGACAAGTGCCCTCGCACGCCCGAACAGCATACAATGTAGACAAGATTTGCCCACAATGTCTGTGTCGTGTCAGCCTTTTTATCTTTGGTTCCCAATGGGGGTGATGGCGGCTACGTAGTACGTGTGGGAACTTTGATAGCAGCGACGTAACCTTTGTAAACATTGTTTGACGTGTGACCCGTCTGCAAAGCTAACAATCACTGCCACCGCTACGTCTGTAAAGCTAACAATCACTGCCACCGCTACGTCACTACGTCTGCAATCACTGCCACTGTTTGCTTTGCAGACGTATGACGTCTTGCAGGTTTCGTTAATACGACGTAAACTGAAGTATCACAGCGTGCGCAATCTGCAGGTTGGCCATGGCGCTAATAATGCTACGTTTGTGAATGTACGTACATGAGGCCCTCTTGACTTTAACCCAAAAATCTGGGACGGCGTAGAGCTGTCCCTGATGCTCCTGATGGGGTTTTGTACTTTTAAATTCAGTCTCGTAACAGGGGGTGCTGCTGCTGCTTGTGTTTCTGAAAATAGGCCTGATGTTGCAGCAACTTTGCCAATATGTGCCTATTTGGTCACCGGCGACATTACCTTCTATGTTGTGGCGACGTCGTAGCAACGTTATAAAGTGAATGTTGCCAGTTGGTGCCGTGGTGGACAATGTTGCCGCAACGTGGTACCTTGGTCGGCTGGATACGTTATATTTGGTCCCGTGGACAACCTTGCCGCGACGTCGTACCTTGGTCGGATACGTTATTTTTGGTACCATGGGTTAAGTTGCCGTTACGTCGCTCTTTGGTCGTAGGACCACAACGGATCTCGAGTGCAAGTGGTTTATCCAGAGATGGAGATATCACACTTGACTGCTCTCAGTTCTGACACTTTTGTAATGTAATCTAGGCCTACATGAATTTCAATCACACACAATATTAATTCATGGGCAACTCAGCCCCTGCATGTCATTGGTCATCAATTTTCTCATATGCAGAAACGTAGCCTTAATAAATAAAATACTTAACTGAATTTGGAATTTAATTTAGTCTTTCATTCTTTACTATAAACATGTACAAAAGCAATCAATTGGTGATGTGTAACATGATTAAGCAAACATTCTTTGTACAGCACACCAAAGCTGTAGGCTATGCCACACAATGCTAATTTTTGTGGCATACATTCACAAAATACTATTTTGTGAATAGTAACAGGCCAATTCTGATGTATTCACTGTGAATACATCAGAATTTACCTGTTAAAGCAACTACAACAATTGCATAATAATATATATTCTATTTATACACACTGTAAAAAAGAAAACTTGAAATTGTTAACCTTAATGTCATTTTTTGAGTAATTTGAACAACATATTTTAATTTGCCATATCAACTATATAAAATTGGTTGTTCTAACTAGCTGTATTGATTTTTGTGTGAAAAGTTAGGCTTGCTACAATGTTCAAGTTAGGAAGACACATATTTATGTTATTCTGGTCTGGCCCTGAGCAAAAACGTTACGCATGCCCATTTCAACGTCTCGCTGAAACTGGGGTTTCGAAGAGATCCTGCAGGGGTTTTCAGCCACCGTCTTCACGCAACGGCTAGGAAAATAGGTACTTCAAGGCGAGTGTTTTCTTTACAGAAATAGTTTTAAATATATAAATGTATTTGCAGAAATTGAATGGGGCATGTTATTACGTAAAGGTTTGAAATGTAGGCTAGCATGTTTATTTGCTATCAGATTCACATTGTTTTAGTTAGGATTTGGCTAGCTAGAGGTAAAATAACTAACGTTAAACCTCCAGAAGGTTATGTTGAAACCGTGAAAATGCATATATTATATCAAAGTTTAGCGTCTCACAAATCCCTCACAAAAGAATCAGTGAAAATAAACGTTCAGAACTGTTAGACAACCTTGTTCCAAAATAGCTTATTTAGCCCTCAATTTTCTAGGACTGTAGCTAGCGCGTGGCTGATCACGGTCGGTCACGCCGGTCGGTCATGGTAAGCACAGCAATGGCGCTATACAACACGTTGTCGCTCCTTAGTAAGGACCTTATGTTTGAGCCGTCAAATTCAAAATCACCTGTTTACACCTGTCTATATTACTCCTATGTATTATAGCTAGCACAGAGGTGCAATTAGAATTCCCATGGGAGAAAAACAGTTTTCATGGCCATTCTTCATGAAATATGAGTATGTTAAATTATTGGAGGTATACTGTTTACACCGATGCAATAACAATTTACTGTAATAGCTTGACTTATCTCTTCTCTTGATAACAGGATGTATAATATGGTGGAGTTCTCAGAAGAAGGACTGGTTGGGATTGTAGCCCAATGCTAGCCTGGTCCTAACCAGACCCTCGTACATTTCATTTGTATAGAGGGTCTGGGATCGCTCCATTGACAAGCGTTAACTTCCTTGAAGGCGGGTACTCTTTTGAAGTTTAAAACTATTGGCTCTGGCAGAGCCACTCTGATCTGCCATAACCAATCGCTAGCTTTCGCCTTAGCCAACTCCTTCAACACTGTAACGGAGCTAGTTGCCGTAGCTGAAAAATCAAACTTTTCCCGAACCCCGTGGGGAGGGGGGCCACAACATCATGGCCACCAACAAAACTCAGCAAGGATTGTTCTTGCTCCGGCTTTAACTTATGAATATTCGGCAGCGTTGCCACAACCGCAGAATAGCTTCGCTCGCATCTTTTCCCGCCGCCATTACTGAACTACAACTCAAACTCAGAGAATGTCTAATATAGAGAGAACTGCCACTCTCGGGAAACTTCCGGGTTCTGAACTGGTTGCAGTTCCACTCTAGTTCCATATGAGGGCGCTAACGTTCGAGTGCAGAATGAATGGAGATCTATGGAGCTATACCCCTCAAAATCCACTTTTCTCAGGATATAATTTTTTGTCTAGTAATTTGAATTCTGAATTCGAAAGGGGAGGCAAAAAGACATATACATACAAAGACATTCTGGTTCTGCTTCGGATGCCATCAAGCGGGATCTCTGGTCGTAGTCAGTCCTTCACTAACCAATCAGCATTCGTTAGCAGAATGCTAGCATGTTATGGGCAACAACGACTTACCCTGTAAGAAATCGAAAGGACATAAGTACTCGTTCATTCAACTTTCGACCTGTAATCCATGTTGAACATGCAAAAACTACAATCAAATCTGAGATTTCTCAACGACAATCAGGTGAAAGAGACAAATTTAGCCGTTTAGCTCCATAGACTCCCATTCATTCTGCACTCGACCGCGATCACTCCCAGTGGAACTCTGGTGGAACTGCAACAAAATTCGGTACAATGGGGCTTAATAGGGAGTGGCCAGGCTCTCCTTAAACAGGCTCTGTCAAACTAGTGCATGACATCAACGTCATCGTTCTCAGCCACTCCCTCTGTTCGCTGATTGGACCTACAATTTTTTTTTCTGAAAACCGACTAATACACTGAAATCCAAGACCTAGTACAGAAGTCAAATTTAAAATGAGCGGAAGTACGTAGGAGGGCAGAGCCAGGCTAGCCCAATGCTGGACCTTTAAAGAAAATGGGGTAAGTATACTTTAAATCTGTAAGAGTATCATGTCACTAATTCTTACAAGCTGTACATGACATCTGTTTTTGGATTAAGTTTATTCCATCCATCATCTGCCGTTTTTCCGGGGGTCGGGTCGCGGGGGCAGCAACCTAAGCAGGGAGGCCCAGACTTCCCTCTCCCTGGCCACTTCCACCAGCTCTTCCTGGGGGACCCCGAGGTGTTCCCAGGCCAGCCGAGAGACATAGTCCCTCCAGCGTGTCCTGGGTCTTCCCCGGGGCCTCTTCCCAGTGGGACGTGCCCAGAACACCTCACCAGGGAGGCGTCCAGGAGGCATCCTTATCAGATGCCTGAGCCACCTCAACTGGCCCCTCTCGACGCGGAGGAGCAGCGGTTCTACTCTGAGCCCCTCCCGGATGACCGAGCTTCTCACCCTATCTCTAAGGGAGAGCCCGGACACCCTGCGGAGAAAGTTCAGAAAGACAGTGGTAGGTGTTTGGAGATGCCATGAACTATGGCTTCCACGCAGCGTTTAACATCCTTTTAATTCTAGTAAACAATTCAGCAATGTCTTGTAATATGTATCGTTACTTACCTGGCTGGCAACAGCGTTCAACGTTCAAATTGGTGCTGACAATAAGTTCATGACTTCTAATTGCAGACGCTGTGATGAAGTGGAAGACGGGACTGGGAGTGAAGGCTGTGGAGCTCCTCACAGCGGAGACACTGAAACACGCCCTGGCAGCCCATTCAAAACAAGCCAGGTGAATGACTCATGATTGCAGCTTCCATATCCAACCTTTCACATGGCTATGTGACAAAACATTTTTTGAAGAAGTATATTATTTTAGATGTGATTTTGTATGACTTGTATAGCCCCTTTTACATGTGCAATTATGTTAAAGGGGTCATTGATTGCAGAACCGAATTTACCTTGTCACAGTTGAATAACGACAGTTCAGTGGGTAAAATGGACATACAGTGACCCTCTAAGTCCATTGACACCTCTTTCCTATGTAAATCTCACAATTAAAAAATGTAGCTGTAAGACAGTCGGTTTTGAAAAATCCCCCACCTTTTTTGGCTCTGGTCTGTACTTTTGTCACGCCCCAAAATTTGAGAGGCAGTTAGAACCGAAACTGTACTGTACTGTAGCTAGTGGTACGTGCCAGTGGAGCGAGTGGTACGTGACAGTGGCTAGTGGTACATGCCAGTGGAGTGAGTGGTACGTGACAGTAGCTAGTGGTACATGCCAGTGCCTCCACTGGCACGTGACAGTGGCTAGTGGTACGTGCCAGTGCCTCCACTGGTACGTGACAGTAGCTAGTGGTACATGCCAGTGCCTCTACTGGCACCTAGTGGTACGTGCCAGTGGAGCTAGTGGTACGTGACAGTAGCTAGTGGTACATGCCAGTGCCTCCGCTGGTACATTACAGTAGCTAGTGGTACGTGACAGCGCCTCCACTGGTACATGACAGTTACTGTTCTGTTGATAGTGGTATGCAAGTGTCTCGTGGCAGTTGCATTGGGTGTCTTGCAGCTTTTGTTTACTGTCATGTAGCCTAACTGCCCCGCGGCCATTTTAGGATAGAATTGTTTAAGTATGTGTGGCGGCCTGCGGAAACCCGTGGATATCGCGGCCGCTCATTGTTGGCTATAAGCCATAAAAGATCGAAAATCGTTTTCTGTCAAAATTTAGATTTTTTATGTTTTGTATTGTTAACACCCTAAACTTCATTGTAATGTACAAAAAGTATATGATTACTTATGAAAAACTATTAATTTCAACGGTTTTTGGACATGTCAGCTAGCAAGATTTTCAAGCCATGTCAAATCAAATGCTTAGTTTGCCTGCTCTTTTGAGTGCTGCAGCAGCCCATAACAACTGATCAATGAAATAACTTGCTGAGAAGTTATTACTACAGTGTTATACTATTATATTATACTATACTATAGTAGTTATACTACAGTGGTCTATGATGCATCTGTTTTCAATCGTTAAAATAAACATTCCTCACAAATCCATTTTCGTTGTAGGATTTATTATGACATTACATTACAAGTAAACGATTTGTGGGTGAAATTATCATTACCTGTGGTTTCAAACCAGTGTTGCTCACTGCAACGCTGTAGCCTACGCGACACACTACAAAAACATCTACTAGTACACAGCTGTTTAGGAAGTCAAACGGTGACAGAACATGTTCGGCACTCCCCTTACTTAAATCAAAAGTCTTTGAATAGGTGAAACTAAATGACTACTAACCTGAACTTCATTGCCACAGCCTAAACTTTGTCAATCTGTTTATGAAAATAATTAATTTCAGCCTAAACCGTACAACGGAACGTTCAATCCAATTCAACCAACGCAATCGCTACCAAGACGAACACAGCAGTAGTCTAGTACTGTACTGTAGTAGTACAATTTACCGGGGCAGCTTCTCCACACAGGGCTATATCGCATTTTGCGTTGTTACTGACAATGATCGCTACCAGTGAGCTTTTTATGAATGAGCAATATTCCACTAAATAAATGTCAAGCTTATTTATGTTTTTGGGGGCATATTTTCAGTTAGCAGATGGTACTGTTTGAATCGCGATTCCATCTTCTACTGCCGGTAACGTCGTAGAATAATCTTCAAAGGGGGTTCTTTATTAATGAATGAATGCAATATGAGTAGGCTAAATGCCTGAAAATATCACGAGAAGGGAAAACTTAAAAGGACGTTTAAATCATAGAGATTAGGTCAATTTTTACACCGGTCTGCCAAATGTATTCATTTTGATTCAGCTATGAGGCTGCCTCTTGCAGGGGAAATGAGAAGACATCATATTTCATTCTACACTTCACTCGTATTTTGAGTTGTAAATGAGCAGCAAAAAAAAGATGCTTTTAAATCTATGTAATATTTATAAATAATAAGTAGGCTCTATGCATTTTCATATAAAATATATAGAAATATCAGTTGTAAAAATGTCATTAAAAACGGACCCCTGTGCAAACGACGCAAGCAAGCACACCCTACAGTTTCCCCAGAAATTGTACCCTCTCTAGTTATACATCTTCTTCTGCCATGGGAGTCTATGGCAGCCCCTAGAACTGTATTGTCAGAAGTTGTGAAATTTGCACACTCTTTGGTATGGAAGCAAATCATTACCAAAATTCAAATGCAAATGCCTTTCCAGAAATGCATTTGCATTTTAAAAATGTGGCTGCATTATTTGACTCATAAATGAAATTAGTAATCAATCATCCTATTTGCATTTTATTTATATTTTTGCTTCTTCAAGAGTGCTCAATCTTTCACTTAATTAAAATGAAAAAGACATTTGAGATTTAATTTTCAAAACATGCCCCAGCAAATAGATACCAACATTCAATTTGAAAATGAAAATGCATTTCCAGAAATGCATTTTCATTTTAAGAACGTGGCTGCAAAATCGTGACCACAATTCAAATTCAAATGCATTTCCAGAAATGCATTTTCATTTTCAAGATTGTGGCTGCAAAATCGTGACCACAATTCAAATTCAAATGCATTTCCAGAAATGCATTTTCATTTTAAGAACGTGGCTGCAAAATCGTGACCACAATTCAAATTCAAATGCATTTGCAGAAATGCAAAATGAACGAAAAAGCATTCTGAGCGGCGCAGCAGAGTGACGTCAGTAGCCGCTCTTCTTCAGCTCCCTGCTGACCGAGCTACCCATCTTGTTCGGTAGGGGGCGGTGTGCACATCTGCATTGCATTACATTGCAAATGTGCCGGGAAATTGATTGAATTGCCGGGTCTTTAGATGACGCATCACAGACTGAGCAACTTGATGTCAAACAATGACTAAAACAGTGGCAGAGCTACTATTAATGTGCAAATCTGTGACGGCAGAGTATGCAGCCAAGCTCTCTATGACTTGTTCTACTCGGTCACGGGCATCAGACTCAGATATATTATTAGATTCTACCAGCTCAGCTAATTCTAACAGTGTTTGCACAATTTGAGGGAGCGCCATGATCTGTGATGCGTCCTCTAAAGCAGCGGTCCCCAACCTTTTTTGCGCCACGGACCGCTTTCATGTAAGACATATTTTCACGGACCGGCAGGGACGGACTGGAAGGAAAGATAGGCCCTGGACAGCTGCGCTGCTAATGCATGCACATTCTGGGTTTGATGTGATCCTAGTTAGTGACTTCCACACCTAATGCGAGCGCGCGGAGCGCGCGAGAAAAATAGTTTAGCTGATTTGAGCGAAAAATAGTTTTTGGAGTTTTATGTAAAATAAACAGCCGTTTTTTCAATTGACGAAACCATGTCTAGTGAATGTGATGTATTTTTGTCTCTTAATTTTTCAGCCCCATCTTTAAGTTTCTTAGCCTGGTTTTCCATCGTTATATTGTTACTAGCTATCTTTCGTGTCAGTCCCACTGTTGTGTGTGATTATAAGCTACGACAGTGACACCCGAAGTGCGTTCCTTATATCCAGTTTAGGCCTATTCCATAATTTTGTTTGATTGCTGTCACGGCAGAAAATCCCGCTTGATGTTGGAAATGGAAGCAGGGTTTTCATTTTTCAGAATAAAACGTCTTTCAGACTCTGTTAATCAATTAAAAGGAAATAATGTTATTAATTCTTTTTTGTGCGGCCCGGTACGAAATGACCCACGGACCGGTGGGCACCGGTTGGGGAACGCTGCTCTAAAGACCTGGCAATTCACTAAATTTCCCGGCACATTTGCAATGTAATGCAATGCAGATGTGCACACCGCCCCCTACCGAACAAGATGGGTAGCTCGGTCAGCAGGGAGCTGAAGAAGAGCGGCTACTGACGTCACTCTGCTGCGCCGCTCAGAATGCTTTTTCGTTCATTTTGCATTTCTGCAAATGCATTTGAATTTGAATTGTGGTCACGATTTTGCAGCCACGTTCTTAAAATGAAAATGCATTTCTGGAAATGCATTTGAATTTGAATTGTGGTCACGATTTTGCAGCCACGTTCTTAAAATGAAAATGCATTTCTGGAAATGCATTTGAATTGTGGTCACGATGTTGCAGCCACGTTCTTGAAAATGAAAATGCATTTCTGGAAATGCATTTGAATTTGAATTGTGGTCATGATTTTGCAGCCACGTTCTTAAAATGAAAATGCATTTCTGGAAATGCATTTTAATTTTCAAATTTTACATTTCAAATTGAATTTTGGTATCTATTTGCTGGGGCATGTTTTGAAAATTAAATCTCAAATGTCTATTTCTTTTTCATTTTAATTAAGTGAAAGATTGAGCACTCTTGAAGAAGAAAATTAAAATGCAAATAGGATGATTAATTACTAATTTCATTTATGAGTCAAATAATGCAGCCACATTCTTAAAATGCAAATGCATTTCTGGAAATGCATTTGCATTTGAATTTTGGTAACGATTTGCTTCCATACTTTGGGGCCAGCCCCCTCAATTTCACCAAGTTTCATGTCTCCATTTCAAACCCTCTAGCGCCACCAATGGGTCAAAGTTGAAGGTGTGTTTACACACTTTACTTTTGAACCACGTCTCATTTTCGAAGATGAGGTATCGTTGTATTCTCTGGATCAAGACGAGTCTAACGCACTCTATGACGTCATACCCAGTTATATAGATTCTCCGCCATTTTGAATGTTAAGGAAAAGCGTTTTTTCGTATCTCCTCCTACAATTTTTGTCGAATCTTCTTCAAAATTACCACAGATGATCTTCAGACCAAGCCTCACAAAAGTTATTGTATGGATTGTTGATTTTAGAAATCGTTTTAGTTACAGCCAATCAAATTGATGTGGCCGCCATTTTGAATATAACGTTTTTTCGCTAACTGTCCTATAAAGTTTGTCCAATCTTCACCAAATTTGGCACAGATCATCTTCAGACCAAGCCCCACAAAAGACATCACGTTTTTTGATTTTCTAAACCTTTTGACTGGAACAGCCAATCAAAGTCGTCAACCAAGCCACCATGGATTTTTGATTTTCGAAATCGTTTGTTAGTTACAGCCTATCAAATTGAGCAACTGATCTGGAAAAAGGGAAGTGAGGTCATATCTTAGTCAATCTTTGATGCATTGACTCCAAACTTAGTGTATGGACTCAGGACCCTCTTATGAAGAGGTCTGAGAAGAGGTCTGAGAGGTAGTGACATTTGACCACTAGGGGGCACTACAATAGGCAGGATTATGTGTTGACCAATAACTGTTGATTTGTTTGTCTTATTTAAGTGATTCCTTTGTCTCGTGATATCTTAGTAGATCCCGTGTCTGACACGTTAACTTGTGATACCAGCCAAATTGATGTGGCCGCCATTTCGAATGAATATAACGTTTTTTCGCTACCCCTCCAATCTTCACCAAATTTGGCACAGATCCTCTTCAGACCAAGCCTCACAAAAGACATCACGTTTTTTTGATTTTCTAAACCTTTTGACTGGAACAGCCAATCAAAGTCGTCAACCAAGCCACCATAAAAGAAGTGAGGTCATATCTCAGCACCTCTTTACTGCATTGACACCAAATTTGGTATAAGGACTAGGGACCCTGTTCTAAAGAGGTCCAATAGGTCATGCCATTTCACCTCTAGGTGGCGCTGCAATAAGCAAAAATCTGGCACCAATTATCTTCAGATCAAGCCTCACAAACATTTTCACATGGTTTTTGATTTTCAAAACAGTTTTTCCGGTAAAGCTGATCAAAGTTGGCGATGAAGCCGCCAAAACAGGAAGTGAGATCATATCTCAGGAAATATTTGCTGAATTGACATCAAACTTGGTACAGGTGCTCCGGACCCTGTTCCAAATACCCCCTTTCCACCAAAGTGAACCGGGAGCTAGTTCAGAGCTGGTGCTAGAGCCAGTTCGGAGCTGGTTCAAGAACGGAGCCTACTAAGAACCGGTTCGCTTTTCCATGGGCTAAAGAGCCACCACAGAGCCACATCATTACGTCACTGTATACGTCTCATCTTTCCTAGCAACGCTAGCGCGGCAGCGCCAAACACAAAGCAGAGCCCGTCTAAAGGCTGTTTATTAATCCGAAGAACGTGTTTTCTTGGCTATTGCGCAATACCCTGGACTCGCAGCAGTATGACAACACTGGAATTATCAGCGCAACAGTTTATAAACTTTTGCTGTATAGTGCTTGTGTAATACATTTGTGTTAAATATAGGCTCAATAGCTCATAACATTTGTGTCATTTCACTCATTTGATAGGATTATGATAAAACGCAGCAACTAGTGTCTGCACTGCACTGCAATGCTAGCTAGGTTATCGAAAAGTCGGAGCAAATTTACAAATTAGTAGTTTCATCAGTAAAATAAGCACATTTTCAGCAACTACACTGCCCACTTCTCGTTACATTTTAATTCAGATGCTGATTTACAAGTACCGTTCAGCTGAAATATGAATTGTAAAAACTTACAGCAATGGCAGTCAAAGGATTCTGTTTGTCTTGTTGGTCACGGTAACCGCGCCTCCGCCCCTGACGCAAGCGGTTCTTTCTTGGTTCACAATCTAGCCCAGCTCCGAAGTGGTGCTTTTTGCGAACCACGTACGAACCACTTACGAACCACTTTTCCGGTTCTCAGTCTGTCGAAAGAGAAAGAACTGGTTCGCGATTAAGCACTGGCTCCGAACCGGCCCCCAAAATGCGTTGGTGGAAAAGGGGTGAAAGAGGACCATAAAAGGTTGTGTCATCTAACCGCTAGGGGGCGATCCCTTGTCTGACACATGTTAACTTGTGATACCAGATGAATTGATGCGACCGCCATTTTACGTTTTATAAAAAGTTTTTTCCCTATTCTATTCCTCCAACAAAATGTTCCAATATTCACCAAATTTGGCACAGATTATCTTCAGACCACAATCACATTGACATGTCAAAATAGGACTGAATTACAGCTGTTTAAACTTGCCAAATCTGAAAACCGCTTGCCAGTTGAAAAACTGCTTATATTTTTACACAGTAACTAAACACAGTAATTTCCAGCACTGAGAATAGCTCACTAGGATAAATTGGTGTCCTGGCAAGGGCAACGTAAGAAGTTCAAATCCAGCCAAAGTCAACGAGCCTGCCATGTCACTGGTTTTCTGTTTAGCGAGACTGTAAGCCACTGCAAAGGAAGCCAGGTACAACTAGGGATGGGTATCGAGAACCGGTTCTTGTTTAGAACCGGTTCCCAGTGAACCGATTCCTTGGAATCATCAGCCAAATTCTAACGATTCTGCTAACGGTTCTCTGTGCCGTTGCGCATGCGCAAACTTTTATAGTTTATTCAGACTGCAGCAAACATGGCAACTAGGCAGAAGCGTTCTAAAGTTTGGTTGTATTTCACACAACAAAATGACAACAACGCCACTTGTAACGCATGTAAAAAGTCTATTTCGTCGAAGGGAGGAAATGCCACAAATATGAAGAAACATTTCAACACACAGCATGGAATGAAGTTACTGGAATGTCATGTGTTCGATGCACGCAGCAGCGCAGCTAACGTTCGCGCTTCATAAAGGTGAGCTAAACTCCTCAAAAGTGATCACAACCACTTGTCACTGTGTGAAGCAATTTGCCTTTATTGTGTGTAGTCGATCAAGTTATCTTCTGTCCCGTCGTTTGAAGCATACATTTTTGCTCCGACATTCGTTTCCCATTATTGATCACTTCACGTTAATTTTCGGAGGGCGTTATCAGCAAACGTTCGCGTTGTCGTGTTAACCCAATATTAGCTAAACTGAGCGACACTGTCATAATATATGATTTGACCTTGGCTGAAAATTGAAGATTCTATAGCTAAGCTAGCGTAGCTATAACTGACATAGCTTAGCTATAGAATCTTCAATTTTCAGCCAAGGTCAAATAGAAGTGTAGAAGAAGAGCAACGACAAAATGTAAATGTGTATGTATACATACTGTATATGGTGTGTAGCATTATAGAAAATTATATAAAAGAAAATGTATTTAAATTAACCCGTTTGTGCTCTCCCCCCCCCCCCCCCCTGCCCAATAATAGAATCAATAAGAGAATAAGCAGGAATTGATGGAATCAGAATTGTTAAAATCTTATCAATACTCATCCCTAGGTACAACGCAGTCGCTAGCTACCTGTAGTCTAGCTGTATATAGTCATGGCAATCCTCACACAAACTATCAAAATTATTTTAGATTTTCGACACAGTTTGATCGGTACAGCCAATCCAAATCTGTGGCAAAGCCAGCAAACAGGCAGTTGGGTCGTATCTCAGCAAATCTTTGATGGATTAAAAGCTGCATTTACTCAGAACCCTGTTCTGAGAATGTCTAAAATGTTTTTTGTTCATTTTACCTGCTTTACCAGTTTGGCCACCTCATTACTGCTTGCAGTTATATTTATAGTTGTTATCCACCTCTCCTTTGTAGGTGACTTTGTACGTTTTCAAAGTTCTTGCTAAGTGTTATCTTTAACTGTTATGGATTATGTTTTAAAGTCTTTGTCTTTAAATGTAAGAGGAATGCGTGATACTGTGAAGAGGAAAGATGTATTTTTATTTTGTAAATGAAGCGAGGCAGACATTGTAATGCTCCAAGAAACTCACTCGACTGAATTGGATGTCAAATTTTGGAGATCGCAATGGGGTAATACTATACATTATAGTCATGGAAGTAATAACTCAGCAGGGGTTGCTATACTTTTACACAAATTCAAAGGTGAAGTGTTGGAACAGTGAAACCGTTCAGCTGAAATATGAATTGTAAAAACTTACAGCAATGGCAGTCAAAGGATTCTGTTTGTCTTGTTGGTCACGGTAACCGCGCCTCCGCCCCTGACGCAAGCGGTTCTTTCTTGGTTCACAATCTAGCCCAGCTCCGAAGTGGTGCTTTTTGCGAACCACGTACGAACCACTTACGAACCACTTTTCCGGTTCTCAGTCTGTCGAAAGAGAAAGAACTGGTTCGCGATTAAGCACTGGCTCCGAACCGGCCCCCAAAATGCGTTGGTGGAAAAGGGGTGAAAGAGGACCATAAAAGGTTGTGTCATCTAACCGCTAGGGGGCGATCCCTTGTCTGACACATGTTAACTTGTGATACCAGATGAATTGATGCGACCGCCATTTTACGTTTTATAAAAAGTTTTTTCCCTATTCTATTCCTCCAACAAAATGTTCCAATATTCACCAAATTTGGCACAGATTATCTTCAGACCACAATCACATTGACATGTCAAAATAGGACTGAATTACAGCTGTTTAAACTTGCCAAATCTGAAAACCGCTTGCCAGTTGAAAAACTGCTTATATTTTTACACAGTAACTAAACACAGTAATTTCCAGCACTGAGAATAGCTCACTAGGATAAATTGGTGTCCTGGCAAGGGCAACGTAAGAAGTTCAAATCCAGCCAAAGTCAACGAGCCTGCCATGTCACTGGTTTTCTGTTTAGCGAGACTGTAAGCCACTGCAAAGGAAGCCAGGTACAACTAGGGATGGGTATCGAGAACCGGTTCTTGTTTAGAACCGGTTCCCAGTGAACCGATTCCTTGGAATCATCAGCCAAATTCTAACGATTCTGCTAACGGTTCTCTGTGCCGTTGCGCATGCGCAAACTTTTATAGTTTATTCAGACTGCAGCAAACATGGCAACTAGGCAGAAGCGTTCTAAAGTTTGGTTGTATTTCACACAACAAAATGACAACAACGCCACTTGTAACGCATGTAAAAAGTCTATTTCGTCGAAGGGAGGAAATGCCACAAATATGAAGAAACATTTCAACACACAGCATGGAATGAAGTTACTGGAATGTCATGTGTTCGATGCACGCAGCAGCGCAGCTAACGTTCGCGCTTCATAAAGGTGAGCTAAACTCCTCAAAAGTGATCACAACCACTTGTCACTGTGTGAAGCAATTTGCCTTTATTGTGTGTAGTCGATCAAGTTATCTTCTGTCCCGTCGTTTGAAGCATACATTTTTGCTCCGACATTCGTTTCCCATTATTGATCACTTCACGTTAATTTTCGGAGGGCGTTATCAGCAAACGTTCGCGTTGTCGTGTTAACCCAATATTAGCTAAACTGAGCGACACTGTCATAATATATGATTTGACCTTGGCTGAAAATTGAAGATTCTATAGCTAAGCTAGCGTAGCTATAACTGACATAGCTTAGCTATAGAATCTTCAATTTTCAGCCAAGGTCAAATAGAAGTGTAGAAGAAGAGCAACGACAAAATGTAAATGTGTATGTATACATACTGTATATGGTGTGTAGCATTATAGAAAATTATATAAAAGAAAATGTATTTAAATTAACCCGTTTGTGCTCTTCCCCCCCCCCCTGCCCAATAATAGAATCAATAAGAGAATAAGCAGGAATTGATGGAATCAGAATTGTTAAAATCTTATCAATACTCATCCCTAGGTACAACGCAGTCGCTAGCTACCTGTAGTCTAGCTGTATATAGTCATGGCAATCCTCACACAAACTATCAAAATTATTTTAGATTTTCGACACAGTTTGATCGGTACAGCCAATCCAAATCTGTGGCAAAGCCAGCAAACAGGCAGTTGGGTCGTATCTCAGCAAATCTTTGATGGATTAAAAGCTGCATTTACTCAGAACCCTGTTCTGAGAATGTCTAAAATGTTTTTTGTTCATTTTACCTGCTTTACCAGTTTGGCCACCTCATTACTGCTTGCAGTTATATTTATAGTTGTTATCCACCTCTCCTTTGTAGGTGACTTTGTACGTTTTCAAAGTTCTTGCTAAGTGTTATCTTTAACTGTTATGGATTATGTTTTAAAGTCTTTGTCTTTAAATGTAAGAGGAATGCGTGATACTGTGAAGAGGAAAGATGTATTTTTATTTTGTAAATGAAGCGAGGCAGACATTGTAATGCTCCAAGAAACTCACTCGACTGAATTGGATGTCAAATTTTGGAGATCGCAATGGGGTAATACTATACATTATAGTCATGGAAGTAATAACTCAGCAGGGGTTGCTATACTTTTACACAAATTCAAAGGTGAAGTGTTGGAACAGTGAAATCCTCTTAAGGAAGATGGGTGATGATTGTCATAAGACAAGACAATGGCATTTTTATTGTATGTAATGTTTATGGTTATAATTCACATTTGGCCAAAAAAACTTTATTTGTCCAGATATCGAATAATGCCAAATTACTTCTTGACAAATATATTGACTCTTATGTTATCTTTGGGGGTGACTTTAACGATTCTAATGTTGATAGACCCCCCCCCCCCCAAAATGGGAGTTCTTTAAATACAAAACAAGATATATTGCCATTAAGAGGTGTACAATTATTAATGCCACTAGAAATCAATTGGAGTGGGGGGTCAGATGGCTGAGTGGTTAGGGAGTCGGGCTATTAATCAGAAGGTTGTTGGTTCGATTCCCGGCCATGCCAAATGACATTGTGTCCTTGGGCAAGGCACTTCACCCCAAGCCTCGGATAGAATGTCCCTGTACTTACTGTAAGTTGCTCTGGATAAGAGTGTCTGCTAAATGACTAAATGTAAATATATGGGATGCCCAGTTTCTCCCTTCTTATTTCTCCTGGTCACAGAATTACTGGCATTAAGTCTAGTTCATGATCTTGAATTTAAAGGTATACATATTTTTGACAGATGACACCATTTTGTTTATGCAAGACAAAGATCAGCTGTCTTGCGCTTTAACTTTGGTTGAGCAGTTCTCAAGTGCCTCAGGTCTTAAAATGAACATTTCATGACAGCGTCATGAAGAATATTGCTGTAAAACATACTGTTAAATATCTTGGAATTCACATAACTAAAAATGTAACAGATAGACAGCAGTTAAACTATACAGCGAAAATAGCCAAAACAAAAAGTATTTTTAACTATTGGTTGCAAAGAGACTTATCTACACTGTAAAAAAAACCATTGTAAAAAAAACAGGAACTATCTGGCAGCTGGGACGCCAGATTAAACCCATTAAATTACAATACATTTTTTTTTATTAACATTAATTAACCGTTAAATAATTGTAATTTTCCTGTACCAAATTTACAAGATATATCTGTGATATTACATTACAGGCTGTTCTTTGCCAGTAAATAGGACTTTTATTAATTGAACTTCTCTGTAAAAAAAACAGCATTTCTAATTTGAAATGGAAAAAAACGATTTGTAATTGTACAAACATGTACGTTGTGTACGTCCACATTATAAACCCATGTTATGACACGTTCCAGTACCAAATTTACAAGATATTACATTACAGACTGCTCTTTACCGGTAAATACTACTTTTATTAATTAAACTTCAATGTAAAAATATAGCATTTTCAATAAAAAAAACATTCAATAAAGCCAGAACAAGATATCCCGATTTAACATGTTCATTAGTGATGTGTCGTTCGTGAACGATTCGTTCATTTTGAACGAATCCTTACAAGGACTCGGGAGTAACGAGTCCTCTCAAAGAGTGATTTGTTCATTTTCTTGTGGCCGCGCATCGGGACTGTTGCATAGGCTCGTCCAAGTAAACAGAAATGATTCGTTCATTTCCCGACTCAGTCTTCGGGTACGAGTCTTTGGATCATTTTTCACGTGACCTGCATAGGCTCTGTACTGGTAGCTAGAGGAAACAAACGATTCGTTCATTTTCCGACTCGATCTTCGGGTACGAGTCTTTGGATCATTTTTCACGTGACCTGCATAGGCTCTGTACTGGTAGCTAGAGGAAACAAACGATTCGTTCATTTCCCATTTCGTCATGGAGGACTTTTTGTAGACAAGGGCCTACTAAAGATAGCCAGTATATCTGATTTTTCAAGGCGAGCCTGTTTCATTCGTCATGTGCCCTGAGAAAGCGACCTACGTTAGCCAGGCTAGTTTTGCCAATTTCAGTAAGTCAGGCTATTTAAAGGTATCTGACAGTCAGAATCACTGTTTACAGGCAAAGGTCGAGATGGTCTTTTGTCAGATGTGTATATATTGACCAGTTTAGAGCTAAATACTCTTGCCAGAGCCTGGAATCGAACCTGTGTTTTGAGTGACTTTGCATGGGTCTCCATCAGGTCAACACATTTGGATTCAGGTTCAAGTAATGCCACTGCATTTCACAGTCAAAACTGTAGTTTATGTCAAGTGTAGATGGAAAAAGCTTTGTTTTTCCCAACTGAACTGACATGGATCCTTTCTTCACTTTTACAGGTCTGGAGGGTCATGCAGAGGCCTGCTCAACAGAGTTCAATAGAGGATGCTGAGAGCAACAACAGAGAATGCCTGCAGGCCCTGCTTGCCCCTGCCTGCCAGCCCTCCAGAGACAGACAGTCACCCCACAGACACAGTAGCTCTGCAGACTGCTTTTTTGAGGACATTGATGAAAAAGGACAAACCAGCATTTTTTACTTTGATGAAAGTCTAAATGTTTAATCCTTTCCATGTCCCAGTATGTCAAGCTGCTGACTTTGAGTGTCTTAAGTGATGAAACCAGTTCAAGTGATAGACTTTTGACCTGAATCCAATGATTATTCATCTGAATAAAAACCACTCAAGAGAAGTACTGCTTCTTTATTAATAGTATTTATGTATATATAATTGCACAGCTCCCCCTGTCAATGATCTAGCACCTCCTCAGCACCTGTATTAAAAATTCTCTGGCGCCGTCCCTGTCCAGGGTTGATTGTAACTGGTGTTGGAAAACACATGTAGTAGGGCAGAATAGAGGGACTGGGAAAAGGCTGCTGGTGTGGAAAGTCCCCAAAAACTGTGCAGAATGGGCAGAAAATGATATATGACATTGTATCGAGGCCCAATTGGAGAAGAAGCCATAGGATATGTACAATTGTAGTAGGCCATTAGATCTGTTTTAAAAGTTCAGGGGTGTAATTTGTTAGATATGAACATGGGCGGCGCTAGGGAGGGGCTAGCAGGTGCTTCAGCACCCCCAAGAAAGACAAAAGCACCCCGATAGCACCCCCTAAAATATTGCTCATTTAGTAATAGTATTCAGGCCCGGAGTGGCCATCGGGAGAATTCCCGGTCTGCCCGGTCTGCCGCTCATAAATTGTGCCAGCAGATCGCCTGCTTTGTCTTTGTTTTTTCACACACCGAATAAAACGATTTGTGTTAAGTTTGTTACTGTGTGACTGATAAGTAAGCTAATAGGCTACACTAGGTTTTAATCTAAATAAACGCATGATCAGACCGTGCATTAAAAAGTGCCGTTTTCAGTTGTCGCGCATGCTCTCTTTCTCAAACACAGGTGCGTGTACCAAGACCCTAAACCATAATTTATTGTTGTGGAGGGAGTTTGCAAGATTAAGATGATGTCAAAAAAATAAAATGGATGGGAAAAAGATGCCAGGAGGAACTGAAAAAGACAGGTAAAAAAAGAAAGATCTGTCACTTCAGAAATCTAGGTTCCTGCAAGTGTGGGAAAAATATGTTTTCTCAAAAGCCCCAAATTTTTCAGGTAAAAATTTGGGTTGTAATTTCGAGAAAATATAACAAAGAGTCCAACGTAATGTTTATATTACATAAAGCTCAAAAAACTATTTTGCACTGAAATTAATGCAAAATATCTCGCTTGCGTGCTCGCATTAATGTGAAGTTCCGATTTCAGCTCACATCAAAACCTTGACTAGGTCCTAAATTTGGGTTATGCCCCGAATGTTAAACGTATGCCTCGGCCCCTGTTGGGGATGGGCTGGTTTTGGCCATTACACTCGCGGGCTGAAAATGGGTCCCACTCTGGCCCTGATAGTATTTATATATAATATATATATAATTGCGCAGCTCCCCCTGTCAATGATCTAGCACCCCCTCAGCACCTGCATGAAAAATTATCTGGCGCCGCCACTGGATATGAAGCCCCCACCCTCCACTCCAGAGACAGTTGGTGACAGAGAGGTGCAGACATTAAGTTAAACATAGTCATGCGTTAAGAGTAGAGTAAAAAATACAGATCCCCCCCTTTCTGAATAAAGTTCGACTGATCTGATTTGTTGATTTCTGTTGCTATGAAAACCAGTTTAGCCAAGCTAACTAACATTGTTTTTAGCTAGCTTGCATTACCATTCAATAGCTAACAAAACATTAGTAAAAATAGCTTGCTAATCGAGCAGAACTTGTTAATGCAGGAGACTCAGAGACCTTAGCGCGTCACTGGCATCTCGTCATTTCACGCAGTCGGAGCACAGCTAGATAATCAGCTGTCAGCGCTCTTGAGTACCCAGCATGCAGTGCAGCATGTAAAAAAACGCAAAGACTTGTGGAAAATAGTTTGGTTACAATGGCCATGCGAGGGATTTCAGTTGTTGTGTTCGTTCAGTTAGATGTTTGTAATGTTATTGTTTGTAAGTTAATATAATCTTGTTGGTCACCCTGAGTGTGCATGTCGTGTAGTTTAATGGGAACAGAGAGTCGGCAATTTCACTATCAAAGGCCACACTCGCAAGGAGTTGGACGTGGGCTGTACCCTAGCCAGTTGCCTATGAGGCTATTCTTGAGATCTACTCAAGGAGAAAGTGAATATCCGTGGTTTTCAAGCCATCTTTGAGAAAGTTTGAAAACAATATTGCGGTTGATATGTATTGATTGTGGAAGGTTATTTTTGGACTACATCTAAACCTCATGCGGCTGCTGCAGCATTTCTGCTTTGGCATGACCTGCGCTGGGAGAGGGAAACATCATGGATGGGGATAGTGTGCAGGCAGATGTGTCTTTATATAGGGTGAAATGGAATGAGAAATGCAATACAAAATGTCTGAAAGGGGTGTATTTATGTAAGTGTCCACATTGCCTCAATATCTTTGTGTCAATAAATCAAATATAATTTTGACTGATGGTTTTTCAAACCTTATTGGCTTCAAGGTGACATCATTCTGATGTACCATGCGCAATTTTATGCAATTTTACCTTGAAATGTCAACCGTTTCTTAACCCTTGTCCCAAAGCTGACCAAAGCTCATACTCTGCCCTTTCTACTCATACAATCTCAAGAGTTGGTGTGTAGCAGAGAGGATAGAGAGACTGACTTGTGCCCTTATGCTCATGACTTCAAATCCCCATTCAGCCGATTGTTGTTGGCCAAACATGAAGTAGTTTTGCTCTCTTGTTGTCCAACTCTCCATCTTCAACAGTGTACATGTTTATAATATTTTTCCATTTTGCGGAGGAACCCGCATCGCTGCTTGCAGCTATATATATTTTTTTTTACAGTGTATGTTTGGTAGAACTCTTTTATCCAAGGCAGACAGTCTCTCTCACTGTGTATATCCCTCTCTCTCTTTATTTATTAACTGGCAAAAAGTTTGGCTGTTACTGAGTAAATACTGTACCACAAATAAGGTAAAGGAGGTTCACTTCAAAATTCTACATAAAATATATAAAGTGAATGTCAATATAGCAAAATATACTGACAAAGCTCTACTTGTTCCTTTTGTGACAACACAGATGAAACAATGTTGCATCTCTTTTTTGAGTGTGAAGACAAAAACGTTTATTAATTAATTGAATTATTATCTTTTTAAATTATCGTATTCCCTTACAGCAAACCCTGTGAACTGCCCTTTGGAATTTGTTGTAAACGTTTTTACTCTGCAAGCCAAATTTTTCCTCCACAAACAAAAATGGCTACAAGGACAGCCATCCTTCCATGTCTTTAAACTAGAAATGGACTCGCTTCTTAATTCTCTTCGTTTGGTAAAAAAAAAAAAAAAAGAATATTATTATTTCCTCTTTGTTCTGTGTTCATTATTGATCATTATTAGACTATTGAATGAATTACACAAAGTTGACCGGAAACAGGAGTGGTTACTTATTTACATATTCATTTATTACTTTTTTGTATTCATTGTAACATTGTTTCAAACTGACTGGCTTGGCCAAGCTTTTTAGCATAGGAGTCTTGATCTTTTTCCAGCTGACAGACATTTTTGGAAAACGTTCTCCCCTGTAAGGGGTCCTGGCCCCCAAAAGTTTGAGAACCGCTGCTTTAATGTACTGCTGTACCGATATAATGTATGTTGTCCTTTGTGTTTCTGTATTGTCACTATGCATCACATTTTTTTTTAAGCCTATGGGCTAAGAACACAGCAATGGGTGATATGACGTGCGCTGCCAGAGTGCCATGCCTGAACTAGCTTTGCCCATATATCTATGGCAAGCAGTTTTAACATACAGTCAGGTCCATAAATATTTGGACATTGACACAATTTTCATCATTTTGGCTCTGTATACCACCACAATGGATTTGAAATGAAACAATCAAGATGTGCTTTAAGTGCAGACTTTCAGCTTTAATTTCAGGGTATTTACATCCAAATCAGGTGAACGGTGTAGGAATTACAACACATTTGATATGTGGCCCCCCCCTTTTTAAGGGACCAAAAGTAATTGGACAATAGGCTGCTCAGATGTTCCATGGCCAGGTGTATGTTATTCCCTCATAAAGGGAGTTCGTTATTTCATTGACAAGGAGCAGATAAAAGGTCTAGAGTTCATTTCAAGTATGGTATTTGTGTTTGGAATCTGTTGCTGTCAACTCTCAATATGAAGTCCAAAGAGCTGTCACCATCAGTGAAGCAAGCCATCGTTAGGCTGAAAAATCAAAACAAACCTATCAGAGAGATAGCAAAAACATTAGGTGTGGCCAAATCAACTGTTTGGTACATTCTTAAAAAGACGCACTGGTGAGCTGGTCAGCAACACCAAAAGACCCGGAAGACCACGGAAAACAACTGTGGTGATGACAGAAGAATTCTTTCCCTGGTGAAGAAAAACCCCTTCACAACAGTTGGTCAGATCAAGAACACTCTCCAGGAGGTAGGCGTATCTGTGTCAAAGTCAACAATTAAGAGAAGACTTCACCAGAGTAAATACAGAGGGTTCACCACAAGATGTAAACCATTGGTGAGTCTCAAAAACAGGAAGACCAGATTAGTTTGCCAAAAAACATCTAAAAGAGCCTGTACAGTTCTGGAACAACATCCTATGGACAGATGAGACCAAGATCAACTTGTACCAGAATGATGGGAAGAGAAGAGTATGGAGAAGGGAAGGAACTGCTCATGATCCAAAGCATACCACCTCATCAGTGAAGCATGGTGGAGGTAGTGTTATGGCGTGGGCATGTATGGCTGCCAATGGAACTGGTTCCCTTGTATTTATCGATGATGTGACTGCTGACAAAAGCAGTAGGATGAATTCTGAAGTGTTTCGGGCAATATTATCTGCTCAGATTCAGCCAAATGCTTCAGAACTCATAGGACGGTGCTTCACAATGCAGATGGACAATGACCCGAAGCATACTGCGAAAGAAACCAAAGAGTTTTTTAAGGCAAAGAAGTGGAATGTTCTGCAATGGCCAAGTCAATCACCTGACCTAAATCCAATTGAGCATGCATTTCACTTGCTAAAGACAAAACTGAAGGGAAAATGCCCCAAGAACAAGCAGGAACTGAAGACAGTTGCAGTAGAGGCCTGGCAGAGCATCACCAGGGACGAAACCCAGCGTCTGGTGATGTCTATGGGTTCCAGACTTCAGGCTGTCATTGACTGCAAAGGATTTGCAACCAAGTATTAAAAGTGACAATTAGATTTATGATTATGTTAGTTTGTCCAATTATTTTTGGTCCCTTAAAAAGGGGGGGGCCACATATAAAATGTGTTGTAATTCCTACACCGTTCACCTGATTTGGATGTAAATACCCTGAAATTAAAGCTGGAAGTCTGCACTTAAAGCACATATTGATTGTTTCATTTCAAATCCATTGTGGTGGTATACAGAGCCAAAATGATGAAAATTGTGTCAATGTCCAAATATTTATGGACCTGACTGTATATTAGCTAAATTTGACTATGCTTTTCTGTAGTAATTCCAGATATCAACGTCATTTTGCATAGTCAAAGCACCATAGTATTCAAGAGACTCCATGCAAAGCTGCTTTGTGGCTGATGTTTGCATCAGTAATGTGTAATGTGTAACAGGAGACAGCTCGTCACATAGAGGCCTGGCACATTCTTATTCTGCTAGTTTCCCCCCATCTTCCAGCCCAGTCTTCCCTGTGGTGAGGAACAAGAGGAAATAGCATCTATAACTCATAGTGGAGCTGGAGAAAGAATCCCTGATGGCCGGCGTAGGGTTGGTAGCTTTCCGCTGGATTGCGTATCTTGGCATCAGGGTCTTTCTCAGGTTTGTTTGGACCTGATTGGAGTCCTGTGGATATTATGGGGTCAAATCAGCCACCCCATTCATCATGAGCATTAGAGTCATTTCTATTTGACACCAAGGCAGGTCGGCTGGAGGTCGCTGGGTCAGGACATGATCTGTGCTGCAGCTGTGATTACGATAGTGGTCAAGGAACGCGATACTGCTCCTCTTAAAAGTTGTATCTACCATGTGTTTTATTTTTTGATATAACATTGCTATGTAGAATAGGGGTCTAATCATACATCAATAGTGGATCATGAGATAATGGATTTCAAAGTCTTGTTTGCTTCATTCTTATGTAGCATTATTGGTATTCTTTTATAGGAACTACAAATCACTCCACCTTTTTTTGACCTCTGAGTGACAGAGATGAACAATAAAAGATTCCCTATGACACGATCCAACTGTCAGAATCTGTCAGGATGACACATGGTACTTTACCTTGTTTTCCAGGGGACAAAACACTGCATTTGGGTTGTCTGTTGACCTGTTTGTGTCCATTTAGGTCTCGCAAAAACAAGTCAGTACAGGGGCTTTTCCCTCTTTTTGAGCTCTGAGCCCACTTCAAAGCCATTAGGCCCTCTGAGAGTGATTAGTATTCCTTCCTCGTGCCCGATTGGCTGTAAGCAATGTTGGTTGAATTATGGGAGAGCTTAATGCCGAAGGTAAGGCTAGAGAACACATTAATCTTTCATTTTCTGTCGATAGTGTGGCACAACAAATGATGAAGGAAGGATTAGGCAACCGTAAACACAAGTTTAACATACAACAGCAGCAGTCAGAACAGACAAGACCTCAGTTCCTGTTAATAAGGATGTCGAAACCGGATGCTGCAGCTATCTGGAAGATAACCGTGTTATTCATATGTAAGTCTTGTTGGGGAGTAAACAGCATGTTGAATTTTAATGACAACTATTTTACACTGCTTTTTTATCATTTTTCTTTAACTTACAATACTGCACTTGAGCTACGAAGTCTGGCTGTTCCATTAAGTAGGTAGACAATGTTATTTCACTATTCAATACTTTGATCCATAAAAAGACCCAGACTTGTTATCTCCAAAAACACACAATGAAGTGTGCCCAGACAGTAAAGACATAAGCAATGCAACTCACCAAAATAAACAACTTTCACTACAGTTTTTGTGGAATAATTTGTTTCCCACTCCTACTCTGAGTACTCTCTTGAAAAAGATTGAGTGCTAGGAGAATATCCACTCCAGTGTATTTTAGTAATCAGTGACAGTTCAGTCCCAGAAACCTCAACTCCTGCAGCTAATCTAAAGCTAAAGTTAACCTACAACCCCTCCTTCAGCTCCCCTTATGTTTGCCTTGCTGAAACAGGATTCCCTGGAGAGCGGGAAACCGCATAGGTCAGCCAGGCTGGTCACTTAGCAGAGATAAGAACGTATGAAACATAAGGCCAAAGTATTAGATGCGAGTATAAGACTTAAATACAGTTCAGTCCCCCTTTAGACAGTGTTGGGGTTAATATGGGGAAGTTTAGGTTTGTTTTGATCAGTAAACAATACCTTTTAGAGAGGTCACTTCAGGGTGATTGTTTGTTTCTAAATGGAATAGGCATTACAGGGTACTGCAGGTACTGTACTGATTTGGTTCAACAATATTTTCTACATTTGATCCATGACTCCGCTGTTACTGTAATAGGATGCTTTAGTAGAAGATTATTATTTTTTTGCCCCAAGTAGTTGTATGTGTATTAAACTGTCAATTTGTTGGCATAGGCAGCTTTCATAATGCTCTAAATTTATTGCAGAAAAAGAAAGAAAATGTTTTATATTCTAGTAAATATTTAGCTTCTCGAGACGTGTCATGCTAGGTTGCTGTCAGTGTCATCACCTTGAGGCAAGTCACGTATTCACAAACATCCTGGCATAACTTTAAGATTTTATATCTGTGTATGCTTTCTTCAACATCTGTGTTGGATGCCCTGTGGTGCCCCTGGTTCTCTGAATCTCCTTTCTCAGCTAAGGTCTTTGTAAACATTGTCAGGGTAATTGTCTGAATATAACAAGCTGCACTGACAGCATCAAGCTCTGGAGTGTCTCGAGACATCAAAGCATAATCCCCCACCCCCTTCATATACTGTATGTCTCTGTATTTTACAACATTACTTGTCAGTGTCACGTGACAAATCTCCTTTCATATTGGTCATCTGTACCTCAATGTGCTCCATATTATGTGCAAATTAGTTTTTTTCTGTATGTCTGCAGTGTGTTGCGGGGGTGTACATATAGTCTGACATTATTTGACAGTGTTGTGTCTGGTGTAATCTGGAAGAGAATGGTGCTGTTTGTCTGTCACACTCTGCCCAAGCTCCCATTACCTGTCCTCCATTACACCCTACAGCCCCAGGAACTCCCGTATAATCCATTACTTTGATATGGCCATTAGTAAAAGACATAACAGCAGCTGAATCTGCTGTCACCAGTGTTTCCTGTAATTTCCAAAGCTGGTACATATCTATTGATTTTTTGGCAGGGGAATGTGACTTGTGTGGTGTACATATTATACCAGAGCTAGAGTCCTGTCTAAGATATCACAATAAATACCCCATGCTGCAGGTAGCTTGTGTACCCATTATGGAATGCTTTCGTATTGAGTGTATCTTTACTTCTAAGGTCTGAATATAAATTCTTATTGACATTGATGTTGTGATCGTTTTGGGGTTTTGAGAAGGGTTTGCAATTTCAGAGACTTAAATGTCAAGTTTGATAGGGTTTTTTCACTTGAGAATAGTAATTCTGGTTGTGTAAGTATAAGTCTTAAAATGTAGTCATTCAGTTCAATGAGTTATCTTCCCTCAAGTCCCTGGCACTAAAGGGGAGCTCATGCAGAATGGGGTTACCTTATCCAACTATTGTACCTGTTGTGATGGATTTAGAAGGTAGCAGACGAAATGGCAAAAATAATCTCAACGTGTGACATGACAAGTGAATAGACATTAAAAAAAGAAACCAAGCTCACGGAAAATTTGATTTTTCCAGAGAGCCTCGTCTCACAAAAAATGACCAGTCAGGGGGTGTTAGTGAAGCAGTCTGGCTTTCATTAGCCCAGTAATTTGGTGGCATTGAACCGTGAAGATGGTTAAGTGATATTATGTTAACCTCCTGTTTTACATCTAGTGTGAAGATTAAATGTAATTAGACCAGCTTTTGTGCGTCCTTCACAGTCTCGGGGTAATTGACGAGTGATTCAAGTCATTTAGTGCGCGTCTATGCCATTGTTCTGCACTGGCTCCTTGGTGTTTGACATTTCACAAGGATTGATCATGAGCAAAGACCATCAGCATTTCTCTCTTCTTACCTAGGAATGTGACAGGCTCCAGGGTCCAGACAGAAGGGGAAAAACTGGGAATAGATCGTTAAAATGTGTTTTATTCCAGATCTTGATGTACAGACATGAACTTACAGAGCAAATAGAGAGATTAAACAAAGCAGGAGATGACAAATGTCATTTCAGTTGCATGGTCGATGACAAATTGCTTAGGAGCTATGGCACCCCATGGACCGAGGTGTGAACTGAATGACCTTTAGAAAGGCCTTAGATGACTATTGCCACAGTGAACTGTATGTTCCAGTCTATTCCTGTGAGGGCCCTCTATTCCTTTATTGCCTGTACGTCTGCTGTTGTCCGCAGATGTTGTTCTTGGGAGATGTTCTCTCTCTCAGACTGCAACACACAGCTGCGGCTAGCGCTGTCTCTATTGTTCCTGTAAATGTGTGATCAGAGTTTGAGTGGGGGAGATATGTTCTGTAAGTTGAAATGATAGAAGCCCAATAAATAAAAGATCCAAAAAACATGTTTCCAACATGCCTGATGTGTTTTTCTCTCTGGCCACCAGCAGAGTTCATTTCCTCTGTGGCGGGTAGTTTAGCTGTTTCTTCCTTGTGGTAGTCATGGTGACTAATCAACATAACAATTCCCCCTCAGGAGTGTTCACTTGCCTCTTCAGTCAACGTCATGTACATCATAAACGTCCTACAATACATGATGATGTATGTAATTGTAAGGGATTAGCATGTGTTTCTTTTCTGGTGTTGTTTTCTCAACCCTCTAGTTGTGCATGTGCTGAATGTCACCTTGAGCTCAGACTTCACAGTTTTGACTCAGAGTATGAACGTAGTGAACATATTGGCAGCTTCTGGCTAGCCCTCCCACCCCCCTTCTGCTCTTTGCTATGCTACTGTACTTGAGAGTGGTTTAGAGGCTAGGGAGGCAGATGGGCCTCATCCTCCACTCTCCACTGACAACCTGACCCCGATGTCCCCTGAAAGCTTCACACCGATGACTGGCCTGATTACACCCAGTCTAACCTGCCTCAGCCTCCAGGCCCCCACTGTGCCGCTGAGTGGGGGAGGAGAGAGGACGGGCTGTTGGAGTGGACGTGATTGACTCCCCTGCACATCCTGCCTGAGAGCTGCAGTCCAACCAGGAGAGAGGGTGATGAGGGGAGAGAAAGAGAAATGTGGAGAGAGAGGTAGAAAGGAGGAGAGAGAGGAAGAGAGGGTGAAGGGGGAGGGACTCCTCCTGTGTTTCCTGCTCTTTGGTAATTAAGTATTATTATCGGACACAGTGGGGAGTACCTGGGAGATAATTGTCCACAGTGACAGCTAAATGTCCCCAGTTTGTGGGTGAAGGCAGGAGCCAGGGACAGGTCACACATCATTACGTGTTCCACTGATCTAATTTATGGCACAATATGTCAAAGGGCATACTACGAATTCACATTCAAAAATATTTCTGTAATATTTCAACCCCCTTTTTGTCATTGCTCATATGAAATCCAATTTTGCTGGGGTGGATTATAATTTTAAAAATAATTGCTCCCTAAATGTAGTTCTGTGATTATAGGGACTTTTGTAGTTATGTTACATTAAAAATGTATGTGCTGGACATCTAGCTAGCCAGGACACTTTCATTCAATGTTTGTTTTGATATTTCCACAGAAAGAGAACACATCTTTCTTGTTTACTCTGATGTATGTTGTAAATCACAGCCTGTTCTTTTCATTGAAATATTATTTAATGGGTAGAAGCGCTTGTGATCCACTGTGGAGACAGGAGGCCTCTCTGGCTCAATAGCTTGCTGTCTAAAGACACACTCCACCGTCAGACACATCATGAAATAATCAACCAAGTACCAGAACCCTTATTCAAAGAGCCATGCACTTCATACTTCCGTAGCTTGTTATTACCTTCTTTATCTCCCTTTGTCTCTCAAAACGAAATAAAATGTCATGTCAGATAGCCAAACAGCATGCTCTCTGGCTGAATTCGGTTTTCTAAGAACCGACTGTTTGAACAAGAGTGGTGTATTGTTCTCTGTAAGTAATAAACAGAAGCAGCACACATCACATGGTTTGTACACAGCAGATGTTTGACGAAAGGAACTAGCAAAATTGTGTAAAATTGATCTCTGTTTCTCTCATTGCTGGTGTCAGAATCCTATTATTGGGTGACTGTTCTGCAATATTTATGCTGTTTACCCCTCTATGTCCCCAGACCCCCACCCTGCGCCCAGCCCCACTCCTCTGGTCCCAGCCCACCTCCCTGCCCCCGGCCTCCAGTCCCCCTCCCTACTCCCAGCCCCCCCCGCCTGTCCCCTGCCCCCCGCCCAATTTTCTATCCCATCCTCCTCCCTACCCCCCTTCTTGCCCCCCACCCATTCTCTATCCCTTGTTCCCCTCGCTATCTCCCCCCCCCCTCTCTGGATGCTAATCATTCTCTGGATGCTAATGAACTGCTCAGGTGTCTGGTTGCCCGGCTCATCCTCGGCTCTCATGGCTGGAGAGACGGCTCTATTGATCGCTGGAGATTGATCAGGACACAGATGATACAGCAACGTCGCATGATTTATTCAGGTTCTAATATCCTGCGTCAGGGTTCCCCCCCAGGGGCTGCTGGGTTCTCTGCCCCTGGTCTTACTGTATCACTGGAAGCATTGCTTTACAAAAGCTAGCTCAACTTTTCTAGCTGGAAGTGTCTGTGGTACTCTGCACTTACCAGGAAGCATGGCTGTTTTGATTAATTCCAACACTGACTCCAGACCGTTGTCATTTATATTTAATGCCTTATTGTTCTAGGTTTCCATCTGCACACTGTCTCTCTTAGTCCATCACGTAGGCTTAACACCAAACAACCATTTGATTTGGCTTCCCTAGTTTCCAAGTTAAGGAAATATAATGAGCTTGGTGTTTTTTTTTTTTTTCTTCTCAAAAACCAGACTATACATACTGAGCAGCTAAATAACAACTACCATCAGATCAAGACATTAAGACTGCAGTAAATCCTTAACATTATTACCCACCCTTACACACACAGAGCATGTTACTTGTTGACAACATCCTCATCCTACTCCCCCCCCCCCCCACGCCCACACACAAACACACACCACACACACACCAACTCAGGCACACACACATCTACGCACGCACACATACACAGGCTTGAGCTGGGGTGTGTGTTGGTCCGGACATCATGAAGGCGGAGTGCTGGTGATGATGTAGCGAGTTGGCGGGGGTGGATGCCCTGATGTTGTGGAGGCCGGAGGGCAGGTGGGTCTCTGTCAGAGCGCCGGAAGGTTCCGGACTGGGATGCTGGTGTTGGTGCTGCTGACGGGGAGGGGAAGCAGGTCAGCACTCCCTCAAGGGCTTCCCCTCCCTTCCTTCCTCTCTTTTTTACTCCCCACTCTCTCCCCTCCTCCCTCCTATCTTGCCTCTGATTTCCTTCCATCTTCTTCCCTTCCTTCCACCCTTTTCCCCTTCTACTGTCCTGTGTATCCTCCCTCTCTGTCACAGTCCCTCCCTCTTTCCCTTCTTGGTCCCTCTCTCCCATAATTCCTTTCTCTCTCCTCCTCCCTCCCTGCCTCTCTCCCATAATTCATTCCTCTTTCTCTTTGTCCCCCCTTCCTCTCCCCTCCTCCCTCCTCTTCCTTCCATCCCTACTTACCTCTCTATCTCACTTCCTCCCTGCATCCCATCTGTCCTGGCCATCCAGACTGTGAGCTGAATACCAAGTCAGCATCTGTCTTGTAATGAAGCCTCCCGCTCTGCATCAAGACATCAAACGCCAACAGGTATATAATCAAGGCGGTGAGGGGAGTGCAGCCCGGCTGAAATATAGCCCTCTCAATCCACTTAATCATCATGACTCCCCCTACAAAGTATACTGAGCAATAATTGCCAAATCACTCTGAGCTAAAGCTAACAATTATACAGTGCACAGGACCAACTGGGTGGGTATGTGTTAAACTGTACTTTATAAACTATAGGCTTTATAAATCTATAGGGTGGTTGTATTTCTCATCCCTTACCTGTTACCATCCTCTCCTCTGTTGTCTCTGACAAAGGTACAACTTCCTTCCTAAATGATTCAACCTGGGGACCCTTACATGTGCAAGTGGGTGAAGAGGTAGGATACATCTGAGATCCAGTTCTAATAGTGTTACCAAGAAACAGGCAGAAATAGACAACTGAGAGGATGCTTATAAAAAGTGCTTATCTAACAGTTTTTTCACATGAGCATCAATATCAAAATGGCTACAGAACATCTCAGTACGGTACGCCATGTGATTTTAATCAATTTCAAACATATTGGGTCAAACTATGGTTCTTGGTGTAAAAGTCGGGATTTCAACTCTGTTTGAAGTTAAACTGATATCTGCCTCAACCGTAGAAAACTTGGAGAGAGGGGATGCCATGAGAGTTCTGTCCAGGGTTAGATTTGCCAAAAACACTGACTCTGGATGAACTTTGGAAGAGAGGACAAGAGGGAGAGGGTGAAAGAAAAAACGGTAGAGGGGGAGAGACAAGCTATTATTAAGGAACTCTTAAAAAAAAAAAAACATTTATAATTTATAAGGGAATATGACATAATCAGGCCAGGTACAGTGGAATGTAGTCAGTACAAAAATACTGGGCGTTAAAACACACATATCTAGGATAAGTCAAGAAAGCCGGATTCCTGGAATTTGATTAAGTGCGAATAGGCTATTTTTTTATTTTCTTCACAGCGGTGAAATAACCGGCGCTCAACGCTTCTAATGATTAAAACAAAACCTTGTGATTCGTGAACAGGTCTAAAATCTTAACTGCCGAATATCTGGGCTAGACCTTTCCAGGTTTACCAACATTCATTTACGCATACCTTCTTCAACTATTTGCAGATTTCAATGTATGACACATCATTTGAAAGCTTACAATCTGCACTTTCACAATCTGTAAAAAACTGAGAAATGACCTTGACAACACTAACTGCTGTGACCAGACTGCTGCTGACTGAAGTTTATTGGCGTGCAGCAAGGACAGGGATATGGGTGGGGTGGAGATTACAGTTACCACAGGTAAATAGGGTCACAGGATTTCATCTTTCTGTGATGTAACATCATCACGTGTTATTTGCCTATCACTTGGTGCGTTGGTCCGAACCACTGCAGATCAGCTTGAGTAAGATGTTGCAGTGTGTGTATGTGTGTGCCTGTGTGTGTACTTAAATACAAATCGTCCACGGGTCTGTGAAAAAAGGAAAAAATAAATGTAAAATGTGTGAACCCTGTGCTTTCTGCTCATGTGTGCTGTGCATGTCAATATCTAAGTCTAGTGTGCCTAACCATAATCAGCCGTTTCCTTAAGGCTATACATATTCATACATATACAGCAAAAACATTATCCATGTTACCCTCCGTTGATAATCTCCTAACCTCCTTAATAATAAGAACTCTCATTAAGCATTGGAGCCTCTGCTTTTCATGTGCTGTTGTAGCATAGAAGCAGAATTTGTGCAAGCCCAGAACAGGCTAAGCTAGTGGACCATACCATGTCCAATCTAGGCATTACCAGAGAGAGATTCCCCACCACCCTCAATGCTACCGTTTTCTTTCCAGTTTGCTATTCACAGAGTTGAAACATCGGGGGGTTGCGAGTCGGGATGAAACGTCAGCTTGGAGTTTACAGAGCTCCTATGATTGAGTCTCCCAGCTGAGTAAAAGCCCTTGAGGAACATCTATCAAACGTCCCTCCTTGGTTACTTCCTGGTCTTGTAATTGTTCAGTTATAAAGAGGCACTTTCTGACGTTTTTTTTGTAATAACAAGAGCGACCTGGCTTGAGAAGTATTGTTTTTTGAGAAGTATTGATTGTTTTGCGCCATGTTGGAAGTGTCCCTTTCAGTAATTCCAGGAATCTGTACGTGTGTGCCACCAATTTTATCACGGGCACTATGTACTGTCTATAGTTCAAGGAATCTGTATTTGTGTTTCACTGACATCTTAATCACCGACACATCACGGGCACTGTGCAACTAGTCTTTTAAACACCACTGCATAGTTTCATACAAACACCATTTATTTAATCAAACTTCCCCGTACAGGCTGTGTTGCACCACAGGCAACCATAGTTGTTCTTTTCATTTAATCATTTTTAGTTCTCAGTCAAGGTAGTACTGGTTGATCAGTTCTTCAATGCCAGTGGGTTCTGGTAGCAAAAAAAAGTCTTACCAAAACGGGATATGCCAATGTACTTAGCTGTGTTGCTTCCTGTTCAAGCTGCCTGTGACACCGCCAGGAGAATCCAACCCTGGAGTGTGATTAAGCCCTCCCAGCACTTCACTTTGCAACTTCACTGTTAAGAGGGGTTTTCAATGTATTTAATTTTTCAGAAAGAAAATATGTTTCCCTTCAATCTCTGAAAAGAAAACAGAGGCAGGTTTCCACCCAGGTATTTTCAGTTGAATCCCAAGACCTCAAGCATGAGTTTGAGACACACAGACTTGGGATTACCAGCAAATAAACGTCGATACTTTGAGTTTATGTAATCACACTTAGGCAGATATTATTTATTTGACATCACTTAGAAGGCAGCTAAGCAGTTAGTGTGTATTATTTTCTTGTCCAATCTTCAGTCAAATTCTAACTTCAAGTTAAATTTCTCCTGGCTCTCCAAATGAAATAACACGAAGTTTGTAGCAGTTTCAAACACGTAAGCTTTAATTACTGATCAAAGCAGCGTGACATAGCTGCGGATCTATGCCCACAATTTCTCTTCCAAGTTCTGTCTTTTATTTACTTTATATTCCTCCTCATAGCTCCTCACTTGAGGACAAGAGGTATTTATTATTTTCTGGGGGACACATGAGAGACCCCAGTTCAAATCAGCAGACAGAAGGGAACTGATGCGGGCGTATGCTGTTGGTTTTTGTACTGTGGATGAAAACCACAACTTATGCAACGCCACTAATTATAGATAGGGCACAGTGCCCGCGATGATGTCGGTGACACACAGATTTCTGGAATCATAGATAGATTGTGCAGTGCCCGTGATGCAGCTGGTGATGACAGTTGTCTGCTGTTTCCTACGTTATAAATTGCTTATGTTATGTTGATGAAAATGTACTATATTGATTCTCTATTAAATTGTCTTGAAAAACATCTAAACATTTAGTTCATAACAGTCATTACATGCACCACAAATTAGCTAATTCACTTCTAAATAACGAAACTGAATGTCCCCATTTTCTTTACCTTGCTTAGTTTCATTTCATTGCGAATGCCTTTGTTAATCGCATTAGTTTAGTACTGCACTCCGTTTGATTATAAAAAGGACACCTGCAAAATATTTACTTTGCAGAGTGCCCGGTTCCCGAAACTCGCTGAAGACCAGAGGACCAATCAGAGTGAAGGGGCTGAGACACGAACAAAGCAATCCATACTAAATACCAAATATTTTCATTATTTGATGTCGTAATGCTTATCCAAACAACGTCACTCTGTTGGATTATAAAGAGGACACATGCAGAATAGGAACTTTGCAGAGTGCCCGGTTCTAATATGATCATGTGGTGGAGTCAGGTGGCTGAGCGGTTAGAGAATCGGGCTAGTAACCAGAAGGTCGCTGGTTCGATTCCCGTCCGTGCCACATGACGTTGTGTCCTTGGGCAAGGCACTTCACCCTACTTGCCTCGGGGGAATGTCCCTGTACTTACTGTAAGTCGCTCTGGATAAGAGCGTCTGCTAAAATGACTAAATGTAAATCATGGTAAACTAAACCCATTGTAATATGTAAATACTCACACACACACAGATTCCTGGCATTATTAGAGAGATGTTGTGTTGCCTCTGGCAAATGAGTGACATTTGCTAGGCTGGGCCATGAAAAAGTTCAATATGAAATGTTCCAAAGACACTTGGGTTTAACTCAGACTGGGTTTTAAAAACCTTTATTTGACATATAATTGCAATACAGTACAGTACAGGGACTCTGTAAATGAAGTTGCTGAATTTCAACGTACAATTACAACAGTGATACTGTTCTTCGATTTGTCCGAAAAATACATACTTAACATAGCCAGTGTCAATGTTAAGACTGTACCTAATAATTAGAGGTGACAATATTTTGTATTTGTCATTCATCCAATATTGTAGTGAACAAAACTAATAATCCTCAGTGAGGCTATGAGACACTTACAGATGGAAAAACCTAAAGGGGGGAGGAAACATCTTGGTTGAGCCAAATATAATATCATCCAATATGTGAAATTTCCCATGCACCAGATGTCCCCCCCTCACACACACACACACACACACACACATACACACAGATTTCACCCAAAATGTACATTTGTTTGTGGCCTGAAACAACCCTCCCTCCTCTTCTTCCAGCCTCCCCCCGCTTATCCTGTCCTCCCCCCCCCCCCCTCCCCTAGAATAAGCACCCTCTATAATGCTGTAAACAGCCGTGCTCAGAGCCTTGCTCAGATGAAGCACCCCGTGCCCTGCAGTCCAGGCTGCAGGCTGGAGCGTGGCAGAATCTCTCCCAGACATGAGAACATCCATGACGCACTCATACATACCATCATTCTGCCCTGTTCGAAGCTTGCAGCCGACTCAGATCACGTTGATCAATGAGACGTACTGTAAGCCACGATACAAACACTAAGGAGCTCAGATTCAGCTGTGGGAGTCGGTTTACGGGATCCGAGAAGGTACTATGCCTGAATCTTTTTTTTTACATGGTTTTTATCAAAGGATTAATCATTAAATTATCTATTTTTTACATTTTATCTCATGAGAACATTAAATGTATCCTGTTGTTTTCCGTCGAAGTAGACTACTTTACACAGATAAAAAAAAAACAAAGAAAGAAAGAGAGAGAATGAAAGAGAGGGGAAAAATGTTTTTAAAAAGGCCTGGTTGTCCCCGATGCTGTGTGTCGTGGTAATCTTCCTTTTTCTCAGCTCCCTCATTCCTGACTTGAAGGCGCTAGGCACGTGTGTTTTTAAAGCGGTTCAAATCACCTTTAAATGTGCCTTTTCTCTAAAGGTCCCAGCCCCTCGCGATGTGACCTGCATGACTAATCCCATTTAAAGGGAAATAACATGCACTTTTGCGCCTCCAATTTGCATAATTTTGTTTGGCAATCTGGAACAGGGCCATTAACGGAACAAAAGCATAGTGTTCAACGGGAGGGGGATGTAGGTCGCAGGGAGCACAGATCGATACTTTATTTCAACATATTTAGCGTCACCTGAGTTAAGAGCAGGAGGCCTCCACTAATTCAGATTCATGCTGGAGCCTCTGATGCTATCATTAATTCCCGATAAGAAAGGACCGTTGTACTGCCTTCTTTAATCTCTGACAGATCCTTCAGCATCGATCAATAGCCTTTCACTTTTTTGTTGTTGTTCCAAAGAGAAGATTGATTGCTGGGAGTAGCCCGGTGTTCAACTCCACTTCTCTCCAACTTCTCATTATTGCTCCAATTAAGCCTTCTCTAAGGATTTTAAGAGGGGGGAGACATACAAATATATTGACCCCCCCCTCACCCAGGTTCACATCAAGTTCCGTATGCTGGCCAGAACAACCTTGGCTCCAACTTTATTACAGTCAAGGCGTAGGACAGCGTTTGAAGCGAGAGGATTACGCCGGCAGGGACGAGTGTGTGGGAAACGGAGGGAAGGACGGAGTGTTGGGGGAGGAGTCGCAATGCTCGCCAGTGAGGAGGAAATAATCACAATGTTGCCTGCTCATGAATTATGAAGCAGCCCCCTTACGCTTTTAGCTCCAAATGCTGCATTTTCATGTGTGGGTCTGTAGCCCGGGTGCCTGTGTGTTTCCTTTTTTTGGACAGCTGTGTAACTGCTGATAGGCAAGACTGCGCAAGCTGATCAAGTACTGAGACTAACCCAGAGTAGAATGAGCAGAGCAGAGCAGAGCGGGTAGCAGCAGTCTCCTCTCTCGTAGCAGTGGCAGTAGAGGAAGCAGCAGCACTGGGATCACAGACAGAAGCAGCAACAGCAAAAACTCTCCAGCCTTTTAGTTATCCCCTCCCCTCTCTTCTTCTTCTTTCGGAGTAGTTGTCTGCACTGAGGAGCAACACGGAGGAACGAGCAGAGAGACAAGTGGACCCAGAGCTTGTAGCTGTAACCAAAAAAGACCCAAACGCAGACCTGGCTGCCCACATGCCGATCGAATTTGTTTGCAAAATCAAATTTGCAGAGGAGGATGAGAAGCAGAAAGACAAGCAGGAGGGGGACAGGGAGAGCCTGATTGAGGAAAGCTGCACACCTCCAGCCAAGGACTTGGTTGGCTTCGCCAACTCCTGTTCTCTCCACGGGATTAACCACATCCTCGTCTCTGGGCGCCTGGGCATCCGGCAGACCCTGTGGGCACTGGCCTTCCTGGCGTCCCTTGCCCTCTTCATCTACCAAGCGGCGAAGTGTGCCATCTCGTACTTGGAGCACCCCCACGTCACAGCTCTGAACGAGGAAGCCACGCCAGAGATGGTGTTCCCCGCCGTGACCATCTGCAACATCAACCGCTTCCGGTTCTCTGCTCTCACCGATGCCGACATCTATCACCTGGCAAACCTGACAGGGCTGCCCCCTAAAAACAAGGATGGGCACAAGCCAACTGATCTGGAGTACCCAGCCCCTGACATGCAGGACATCTTCAACAGGACGGGGCATCAGCTGGATGAGATGCTGAAGAGCTGTAACTTCAGCGGGCAGAACTGCTCGGCAGAGGACTTCTCTGTGGTGAGTTAGAAAGTTTCTCATAGAGTTCACTTGTTTTGCCTCCACTGTGTTTAGCTTGACTGAGGTTTCTCAGTAAGAAAAGGACAGGGAGGTCAGTACAGTATACTGTACTAGACATGCTGTTACCTTAGTGTCTCTTAGGGCACCTTTCCTGTGTTGATTTGAACCTTCCCTCTGGTGTAAAAAAAATAAAATAAAGACAACTTTTTGTCCTAAAGATAATTGAAATCCCATTCTTCGTGTTGTGGTAAATCTAAGAGTTGTGTGTTATTTCCAGAAGTCAATGTATTTTCCAAAAATAGAATTCAGGAGTGTTGTCACAGCAGCTTTCCGTTCTGAGAAGCAACAGTTTTCTCCTACCTTGTGAATTTTCATGGAACAACTACTTCAGCACTTTCCCTGAAAGGAAATAGAAAAGGCTTGATCTGCCTGTTCTCTTTTGTCTGACTAACTGTGGTTTTATACTGCCTCCAATATCAGAAGCGCAGAGTCCATGGCAACAAAATCATCTTTTTAAATAAGCAACTCTGTCTCGTTTTTTCCGTCTCCCTCTCACTAGCTTTTCCATGCCTCTTACTCTTCTTATTTTTCTCTTTCTCTCTCTTGCCGCTCTGTCTCACACTGCCTGTCTCTCTCTCACTACTCCTCTCTTTTGCTCTCTCTCCATGTCTCTCTTCCTCTCTCTCTCTCTCTCTCTCTCTCTCTCTCTCTCTCTCTCTCTCTCTCTCTCTCTCTCTCTCTCTCTCTCGCTCTCTCTCTGGCATTACAGAACGCCAACCTCTTTCAGAGCTCTTTTACCTTTCAGGGAGTGAGGAGTAATGTTCCACCAACGTTGTATTTCAATCTCACTGCTGTTAAGATAAAATATTTAGAGACAGACAGACATGATTTTTGCATTAGCTAGATTGACTAAAAGGAATGAAACAATTTCCATAAGCTTCTCACATCCGGTCAGACTGTGTATGTGTGTGTTTACTGTAAGACTGTTTGTGTTTGTGTGTGTTTAAGACTGTGTTTGTGTGTGTTTTTGTTTATGACTGTGTTGGGGTGTTTATGCCTGTTCGTGTGTGTGAGAGAGTGAGTATGAGTATGTGTAGGTTATGTATTACGTAAAGCCACAGTTCGGTAGTAGCTGGATTCCTCTCTCTCTCCCCAGCTAGAATCGCTCTGGTGATGATGGATTGGTGGTGTCAAGTCCTAATTGGGTGTGTTGAACATTGATAGGCACACCTTTCTGGGACCCAAGCATGCCTTCCTATCAGAATGAGAGCACAGTATAACCTTTCAAAATCCATGTCACAGAGACTTTTGTCACTGCGGTAACAATAGATTAACATTTATTAATACTCTTTATAGTATTTTATCTTATATCATTCTAGTTCACACCAGATTATCTGTAACTTCACAATATGATTTTCTAGGAAAGGTCTTTTTCATCATTCAGCAGTGTAGCATTACAAAGTTTTAAAAGCATTGGGGGAGAATGCGGCATGAAGTTGGTCTGTCATGCAGGCGTGACTGAATGTTTTGAAGGTTCCTTTGCAACCGGTTAGCGAGAATGTTCTCTGACAGGATGACAGTCTCTCTTCCTCTAAGTACACAAATTACGTGACAATTGTGACATCTAGGAATCATCTGTCTCTCCTCAGCTCCTGAAACCTCGGCAGGTATCCTTGGACAGTGGAGCACCTCATCACACATTCAAATCTTTCTGAAGTGTCCCAAGATGCTGTTTCATCTCTTTTGGCTATTTGCATGTGGGGTGGAGTGGGATGGGTTGGGGGGACATGCTGTCAGTTAGATTTGTTACAGGCTTCTTGCTGCCTCCACGCATGACAAATCATTTACTCCAGTCCCAAGGGCAGGGCAACTGGGGAGGCGTGTGGAGACGAGGTAGAGAACGCCGGAAAGAGAGAGAGACAGAGAGAGGACAGAGATGGACGTGTGCTGTTGTAGCTGTTGTAACGCTACCACACACAGCAGTGAGAACACGCGGGCTCACACGCAGCTTCCTCCAGTTCGCATGAGCGTGTGAGTCTCGGAGGGATTGTGGAGACAGATTATTGTCTATGGAAGGCTTCCTAATTAAACAAACCCCTTATTACAGGTGATGTGATATTAATCACACCCATGTGAATGCATTTACACACATTTGCACGGACACATGCACACACACGAACACACAACCACCATCATCGTTTTCTCACAACATTGAGTTGCCATGGATCAAACCACTAACTCCAGGGGCCCTATTTTAACGATCTGAAACGCAAGTATCAAAACGCAAAGCGCAAGAAACTTTGTGGGCGGGACTCCGGCACGGTTGCTATTTTGCCGGCGGGATAAATGACTTTGCGCCTGGCGCAAATCTAAAATGGGTTGGTCCGAAGTAGCTACATTACTAATGGGTGTGGTTTGGGCGTAACGTGCAATAAACCAATCAGAGCGTCATCTCACATTCCCTTTAAGAGCAGCGCTTGTTCCATGGCGGATTGCTATTATAACGGCGGATTTGCCAGGCGCACGCCAGGAGCGGTTCACAGCCGAGGAGACCGACGTTCTAGTCAGGGCCGTAACAGATAGAGAAGTGACATTGTATGGGAAAGGCAGAGCAGTTTTCTCATTGCACTAAATTGCCCGCTCATGCTGCTCATTCAAATTCTTATTCTTATTTTTATATATATTTAATTTTTTTAATTGTTATATTTTTTAATTGTTTAGTTCTTAGAATTAGTTTAACTATTGTACTTTTTTACTTAATTTAAGACCTGTATATGTTTATTGTTTGCACATTCCTGCCACAGTAAATTCCGTGTTTGTGTAACTTAGGCTACATGGCGAATAAACCGAATTCTGATTCTGATGGAGATGGGAGAAGAAACCCACCCAAATTAGCTTCGGTTAAACAGGCGTGGGAGGAAATTGCCACAATTGTTACAAATCAAGTTCACATACATAGAGATTTCTCATGAAAATCTTTTTATAATCATTGAAGAAATGTAACACGCCATAAATCAAAACAATGTAACGTAGCTTCGCAGAAAGAAGCCCCTGGCCTCGCCAGCAGTGCGCACGGACCAAGCTTGCGTCCTTAAAATAGCATCTGAATAACGCGCCATTGACTTTAGACTACGTTTTTCCTGGTCAGTGGCGTAATTGTTTTTCTGAAACTGCAAAATAGCACCAGGGAACGTTTGCGCCGGAACACGCCTACTTTTTTCGCTGAACCGCCCCCGGGAGTGCAAAGTAATTCCCTAATTTACCAACTTGCGTCTGTGGAGTGCAAACTCGGAATGATACTTGCGTCGTTGACAAAGTCAATTGCGCTGGGTGCAAGATAGGGCCCCAGATGTTTTCTTTAGGTAATGAGTGCAAAGATACCTTTTGGGTTCTGTATTATGAAGTGTCATTGCGAGGCTTCTTGTAATTTAGGCATTTGTAAACACATTGTATTTACATTCCATCCTGAAAATGATACCAAATTTAATTCCATTGTCATTGATGTTGTGGTTTACTTGTGTTACTGCGTGGCTATTGATCTCAGAAAAAATATTTTCTTTGGATTTATTTCCAGACCATTTGAATCACTGAATATTGAGAGAAAATACAATTTTGTTGAGGTAGAAATATATTCAATGACATTTATATACTTTTTGGTTGAACAAGAACAAGAATTGGAACAATTCTTCAGCTGTGTTCACTTTGTCATTGTACTTTAATATCCATCCATATTTGTTTAATTATGTGGTAAGTAGATATAATTTACATTATTCTTATAGATTCACCAATCAATATTAAAGTTGTGACGTTCAAATACAAAAAATCTCTCTGTAAGAAAGACAAAAACATCTAGACAGGTCTGATATAGTCACGTCTCCTAAATTTGCTTTCCTCTAAACACAACATTGTGAAACCTTGTATTACCTCACCATATAATGCCATGGTGTACAATTACAGATGATGTTATTGACAAAATCATCCTAATCCAGATAAATATGATTCAACAGGCGACTGAATTAATAGATTAGTTTTTCTTCTCTGTGTTGTCTCTCATAATAATGGTTAAGTTTTGTCTGGGCTGATCTGACTTCCACATCTTCGTGGTAGGAAGCCCTCTGGCTCTCTAAACTGTCGCGCCCGCTGTGTTTGCTCTGACTCTCAGCTCTGTTTGCACCTGCGTTATCGGATTTTCCTCTCAGATAAAACAGACATTTTCTGCATGTGCTCATGGGGTTAACAAAGTGGCTATTTGTTGGTGGTATATGTGTCTGTGAGAGTGTGGATATGTGGTTATGTCGCTATACAATCTTGCTTGATAGTGGCACCATTAAAGGTCCTGCTTCTGTTTTAAAGGCCTCGGTGAGAGTCTGTTTTAATAGATAATTGAATATTTTGCTGCTATGAAATTTGGTGATGAGTTGATTGAGATCATACATTCATCCAGTTTGATTAAGTCATGAGTGCTGGAAGAAGACTGTGGTCGATCAATAGATGTCATACTGAGCGATGTCACATAGTTATGTTTTGGGAAAGGACTGAAACCTTGTTGTTGTTGATTTGGGCATGGTTTTAAGACAAACATTACATTTCTTGCCATATGATCAATTTAGGTTTTCCTAGCTAACAGCACACAAGCAGTTGATATCAACAGATATGCTATCATCCACACAAACCCAAGGCTTTAAGATATGAAAATAAACACATTAAGGCCGTATGTTTTTATCCTTCTGTCTCTTAGATCTGCCTGTCTCGTTTGTGAAACATTTCCTCTGCACAGTTTTTTTGTGTGTGTTTGTATATAAGGTTGTATGTGTGATTACTTGTCTGTGGTCATGTGGTTGTGTGTGTGTGTGTGTGTGTGTGTATGTGGTTGTCTGTAGTCTATGTGTGTGGGTGGCTGTGTAGTTGTGTTTGTGGTTGTGTGTGGGTTTGTTTGTTGGTGGAGTCGTGTGAGGTTGTGTGTGCGTGTATGCATGTGTGTGTAGGTGTGTGTAGGGTTTTGTGTGTGCTGGGTTGGTTTGGCACCCTTGTCCCCCCTGCCTGTCTCTCCATGGCGACAAGTCTGTGGGAGGAGAGAGACTGCTGCACATGAGCAGATGAGTGTGAGAGGGACAGGAGGTCCTGGTGGACTCACTGTCTAGCAACCCCCCCCCCCCCCCACACACACACACACACACACACACAACCCTTCACAGCAGAGAACAGGGGACCGTGAAAGTGACTGCTTTTCTAGAGTGCTCTATCCCAAACAGCCTGTCAATTAGGTAGTGTAGAGCTCTCCCCCCATCTCCCCCACCCCCCTCCCACAACCCGGCCAGCTAGGTTCCACTTCTGATCCATTCTCAAAGCCTCGTCCCTCAGAGCTGCAGCCCAGAGGTCCACCAGTTACTACCCCTCCTCACCACCACCCCCTGCTCCTACAGATGTAAACTACACCCATGGCAGTCCCTGATGCTGCTCCTCTGATGGGGTTATGCATGAGCAAGGACCTTCTCGCTACCCTCCTTCTGCTAAATTTCCTTCTTTCCTCCTCTTTCTCTCTTCCTCTCCTACTCTTGTTCCTTCTTCTCCTCCTTCTCTCCTTCTTCTCCTCTTCTCCTCCCCCTTCTCCTCTTCTGCTCTTCTTATTCTCCTTCTCTCCTCCTCCTTCTCTCCCACTCTTCCTCTCCTCTGAGCCAGCCTCGGAAATGAATCCCAGTGCTTCATTTACCAGATGTGCATCTTCAACACCCAATCAGATAACCCCCACCTGTGACCTGAGGATGTCAGGGAAGCCAAGGACTGGAGAAAGATGATAGAGAAAGAAAGTTGTTTTATTTTGGTGGAGCTGATTTAAAGCTTTTACTGCTTGGTTTGTGGGCACATTCTAGATGAAGGGAATTTACAGCTTAAAGATGGCTTTTAACTCAACGATATCTTCCTCCTATGCTCTGATGCAGCTCACCCCCTCTCCAACCCCTGGGACTCCTTTACCAGCACAGACATTTGTCTCTCTCTGACAAGTAGAGCACCAAGTCGTTGGTGGTGTTAATGTGTGCATTTCGACCAGTGTTTAGGTGTGTGTTTGTAGAAATTGAAGTGTGTGTATGTGTGCGTGCACTCACATGCACCGGTATTTGTTCTTATACATGGAGTAAGATTTGGTTCACAAGATTGATAATAGCACCCAACTCTGCCCCCCCCCATGCCCCCAACCCCACCCGAATCAATACATCCTTCAGTCAGATTGCTTCCCAGCCCTTAAGCCTGGTGTGACTAATTATCTTGTGCCTTTGTCTTAGGCTGACTCTCAGCTGCATTTGTTAATGCCGTCAGAGTTGGGTAAGAGTTTGGTTCCAGTCAGGGCCTCATGTACGTACATTCGCAAACGTAGCGTTATTAGCGCCATGGCCAACCCGCAGATTGCGCACTCTGTGATACTTCAGTTTACGTCGTATTTACGAAACCTGCAGGTCATCAGGTAATCAGCGCCTTTCTCCGCCCACTATACCGTACATTGCGAGCATTTAAACGAGCAATTGAATGGGCCTCCTTCTTTCTCTCTATCATGGATCAGCCACCAAAGCCAAAACAGCAATGACTGTTTGAAGTGATCCTGATGCCAATATTTGTAATGTAGCGAAGAGTTTAACAACTGCTGGAATTGAATGTGAACGCTGAGTCGGACATTCGATGTAATCTTTGATTTCTTCCAGTAACTGTAATATTGCATGGCTGCTTAATCTGTAACGCGTAATGATTTCGTGTTCACTCAACTCAAAAAGTGTGATCCTTGTGGCAACAATTATTTTGCCTATGTCTTCGTCTTGCTCGGGTTACGGCTGCCATTTCACTAGGAGGCATATGCGCATCCTGGTTTACGCCTGCTTTTAACAGGCGGAGAATTTTCACCGCAAAATAGAGTTGCGCTTTCACAAGCGGGTTTTGTACATACCGCGGAATACATAATTAGGCGCACTTTACGCATCCCCTCCCATCTCTTTATGGGAAACTCCCACTTTCGGCTTGACCCTCCCGTGAATGCATATGCATGACACGGAAAAGCGCAATTTGCCATTTTCAGTTCCCGCGACAGGCAGTCTGCGCTTTTACCTCAGTGCGGCATGTTTGTACATACCTCGCCATGCTTTTACGCGCAAATTGCGAAACAAATACGCCTGAAGTGGGCGCAAAAGCGTTAGTACATGAGGCCCTCAGTGTTATATTGCAATTTATAATACGGGTGGTTGAAATCAAGCATTCTGATTGGTTGAGAGTGAGTCACGGGGTGTGCTTTATTAAGCATAAAGTACTGTACGGTTTACAGGTGTTTACAGAACGCCTGTTTACATTTGCCTTAAAATGGAGCGTTCCATATTAGTGCGCACTCAAAATAACGGTTACATTTTTGGTTGTCATTGGTAATTTTCGTTGTCACTTGGTTGTCACTTGGTTGTCGTTGTCATTTTGTTGTCATTTCAAGATTAACAGTAAGCAAACATGTTTCATGTTAACTTCGATCTTTTGGGGGGAAGAACTTTTGATGAGTGGTTAGCCGAAGATGAGAGAGCAAGAGTGAGCAAGAGTGGTCGAAAGCGATGTCATCAGAGACGAAGGGGACATGAGAAACGTTTTCCATGGATGCACAATTAGTGGAAATATCCAAATCAATATAAGCAAACCGTAACATGTTTAGACCTAATGTTTAAAATAAATATTATTTTATTGAAAGTGTCCCATTGTCATTGTTGTTATTTTAAAGGCAGCTTTTATGAAATGAGCAAAGTCAATTGCGAGATCTAGCTAGCTAGCTAGGCTAACAAACGTGAAGTTCACAATGCTGTTTGTCCGTTGCATAGTAGTGATGGGTCGTTCGCGAACGATCCGGCTCTAAGAGCCGGCTCTTGAAGGTGAACGTCGGGAGCTGGCTCGCATATATGAAGAGCCAACTCTATTTTTAATAGATTAATACAGCCTATAAAAACTAAATGATTATGAAATAATGAATTTTAATTGTATTTAAAATAATTGACTAATTCAAAGAACAACAAAAAAAATACTTGTAGGCTTAAAGGCGCACACGATCATCCTCACATTCTGTTCCTGTCAATCCTGCATGAGGGAGGGCCGAGCCAACTCACACACAGTCAGAGAGTAGTCAAAACTCGGAGGAGAGCCATGACAAATCAATGCATTTTTAAAGATATGTGGTTACGGTTGAGTATGATTTCATTTAATAATTTAATTCAAATTGTTTTCACACCTGTCATAGTCAAATTCATAGTTAAAATATGTATTTTTTAAAGAGCCGTTCGGGAGCCAAAAGAGCCGGCTCTTTTTAGTGAGCTGAGCCATACGAGCCGGCTCACGAAAAAGAGCCGGAATGCCCATCACTATTGCATAGCAACAGCCACTGTTTACAGGGACTATTTTCTCTCGGCTACTGAAATGTGATACACAATGTTTGTTGTCTATAACTATTTTGTGCTGAAAGGCAGCTCACAGGCGTAATGCTCAGAACAGACAGCTCTCCTTTCTTCACCTCCCATTGTTTGGAAATGGTTTTTGTTCTTTCTGCAGTTATACTGGTTGATGTACAGTGTTTACAATCTTGACGTTTGCAGTGTACATGCTGGGATTATAAAAACCTTTTGACCAAGGTTACCCAGGTATACTTTCCATACTTCAAGAATCCTGGGCAAGCTTTTATTTTTGTCCCTGAATACATTAGTGGAAATGGTAGTGAAAAATTCATCAAGCCAGCTCTTAGACCACTCGGATAGGCCTAATGGATGCGTGGCTCCGGATGCCTTTTACCCATATCGCTTAATTACTTTGAGAGACAGCATATGTTTAAATTTAAAAGACATTTCAAATACAAAAATCGTTGCGCAGTGATTTAGATGAAAATGTCAGTGATCGCTTGGGCTAGCGTTGGAAACAGCTAATGGAAATAGAAATGAGAAATGAAATAGCATCACAAATGTCACTGTGATTATGCTACCTAGACGCAGCTCAGTTTGCACTCACGCGTAGGTATCTGCTTTTCTGGACAACTGGCCTGTGTTCTGAATTATGTCGAATGTCACAAACATGGTTTGGACTCTGACTGATCTTTGGAGTGTGTGCTCCCGTAGTTGAATACATTACCCAACAACTTCCCCCAATGTCTGCATAATCCGCATACATTGTTTTTCTTAGTAGGCCTACTCAGGAAAACGCGTGAAGCAATTTTTTATTTTTTGCACGTTATTTACCCTTAGCTTGAGAAATATTGATGCCAACAAGGTATGACCTACTTCAGAGAAACATAAAAGTGTAATGACAGGTGTGAGAATCTGTCTGAACCAGTAATAACCGATCAAGTCCTGGGTCTTGGTAAGCAGCTCTCCAGCGTGTCCGTCACAAGGTACAGCCTTTGTGGCATTGCCTGGTTGGTCCCTTAGGAGTCGCCTGAGATGAATTGTCAAATGGTGTCTGAGTGTTGAGGCCACAGCAAAGACTCTGCCTCCGGCTGACCATCCACACCAACCACTCATATTGCTTCCTGGTAGGTCTCTATCACGACACGCTCTGCAGTCTGTATGCCTGTGCCACACAGAGGAGGATTGAGTTGTCATGTGTCAAATAATGTAGTTGTGCTTCAGTGGTCTCTCTCCAGTGTCCCAGTTGCCATTATTGCAATTAAGCAAAGTAAAATACATATGTGACTGTAGCATTGAGTACTAAATGTTACAAGGTCAAAATTACTAAACGTTGGCATAACTGCCATTACCTGCTGTGTGAAATATATTGACACAAATCCAGACAAAAAATAAATAATAAATTGGCCAATTATCCCATTATTCATTCTCAGAATTTTTTATAAAAAGAAATCTAATAATTTGTCCATACAGGTGAAATGTTTCTCAAGTACTAAGTGATAGAAAACCTGTTAGGGTAAAACGTTGACAGCAGGATGTGAAGCAGACAGCTCTCAGACTGTTTCAATACTGACTAACCACTCAACCTTCAGGTGCAGCAGAATGTCACCTGATTTATCTTGCAGTCTTGATTTGCCACCTCTCAAATCAAGACCCCCCAAGTGAGTAGGGAGGAGTTCTGAGGAAGAAATGTAATAAGCTGACGAAAGAAGAACCGAATTACTCGCACATTTGATTTTAATATGAGATGAGTACAGCATCTTGTATTTGTTTATTTAATCAGTGTTGAGCACCCATGCTGTTAAATATGAATGTGTATACAGGAATACACACTGATTTGCTCAATATGTATTATGCAAAATAAACTCTGAGAAACGTTTGAATTCTCAGTTCCTGGATGACTTGACGTTTGTCACCATGATGATGTAATGTCCTACGTTACTCAACAAGCAGACGAGGCTGTTTGTCAGGTCTTTGGAGGAATATTCATGAAAGGTATGGGACATGGAATATTTGTTTTTATTAGTGGTGCCCACATAGGCCCTAACCAGTTAGACTTTTCTGCTCCCTCCCAACTAAGGCCACTCAAATTCATGTATTTCATTCCCTACAGTAACTCCAGTTGGCAATGCTTTGGTGTCTGCGCAGTTTGTCTTGCACACTTTGCCCTTTAGTGGTAAGTGGTGTGCTTGAACCGCTATCTGTGCTGCCCTCCACCTAGAAAGTGTCAAGATGAATTCTGTTGTCCTAATGTATGCTAATGAGAAAGTTGTGTGCGTTTGGTTGTCAATAACCTGAAATACGGCCATGCTCTCTAAATGCTGGTTGTGTTCAATAACCTATTAAAGTTGAATCACAGATAACTTGGCCTGCATCAGGAAAGCAATCTGAAATTTGTGCTGACATTGATCCAGTGGAGAAGAGGGCCTATTGGTCCGATTAACACTCTGGCCCCGAGGGGGGAGGGAGAGGGAGGGGGAGGGTGGGGGGGCATTAATAGTATAATAGAACACTGTCCTAGATTTGCCCAAGCAATCATATAAAACATTCGTGTTTACATGCCCCACATGTTATGGAACTGTCAGTCCCTTCTTCAAATACAACAAGCATGTATGCTGTGTTGTATGTTGTTTGTTAGAAGTTTTTTTTTGTCACACATGTTACACTTAGATGTTCGTTTTATGATAGGATAATGTTAGAAGTTGGACATTTGTATGAAAATTTTCCAAAGAATGGAAATGGCCTTCTTTTTTACAATCTGCCAGCCACCCTGGAATAAAACTATGATGGCAAATTTGCTAATTCATCAATTTCATAAGATACACTGTGATGAAGGCATCATGTAGAATGGATATGGCGGGTAATGAGGACTGGCATCAGTGTTTGTGTTTACGTGTGCCCTTGACATTATCTCTGAGGATAAGGAACAGGGTAAAAGCATGCTCCTAAAACAGTCTTGAAAATCCAGTCCTGGAGAAAATGTCAACGGGACTCACTCACAAATCACCAGGCTTTTTTCTCTCTCTTTGACCTTCACAGTCTCCACTCTAAAGAGACTAAATGGGATGTTAAAATTTAATTAGTATGTATACCATAGTGAAAGGGACCCTGTGAGACCCGATATATATAATAAATATTTCGGCCATAAAGGCATATGCCTAAACTTAGAATTAATTGCCGCATTTAAGCAATGATAACTAATTAATTCCATGACACACAGCAATAGCGTGGTTGAAATGTGAAATATATACATAACTAGTCAATCCATTGTGCCACAACAAGCTGTACAGCATTAAATCTATTTCACTCTTGAATACCAATGTGTTCTAATAGTTATAATCATAGTTCTTGACAAGAGGCCTAGGACTGTAACATTAATTGTCTGCTCTCGAGGAAGTGCAGGATGAAAGGGATCGATAAAAGCTCAGTGTATTATGATATGATTATACACTACAAAGGGTAGCATTAAGTCGACATTGAGAGAGAGAGAGAGAGAGAGAGAGAGAGAGAGAGAGACAGAGAGACACCAGTTTGAGCGGAGGTGCCACACCTCCTGGCATGAACCTCACTTCGGAAAGAGTCTGTACTTGAGCACAGTGGGAGTTAGAGTGGTCAGCGAGATTGCCTTGTGTCCCTTGCTGTCCAGGCTTGTGCAGGACCAGCTGGCTACACAGCTAAATTGGAGTTCCCCCCCACACAGACACACACACACCACCATCATCTCTCGTTCCTACCATTCTACTGGGCATGCTCTTGCTACTGGAGGGTTCCAAATGCCAGGCGTTATCTGCCTCATTTCCGTGGCCCTGACTCAGATAGAAATAAAGTCATGCAGCTCTCCCACATGGAGGAACGCTGCAAAGCGCTGGATTGCCATCAAGACAGGATCAGCGACTACCCACCCATCGTGTGACTGCTGACTTCCATGCCTGTGTGGAGGTGGATGCATGTTCTGCTTCGTGGGAGATACAGTCCGCAAACAAGTTAGAAGACAGATCATAATATGGATACAATACATCAGTGCGTGTATTAAATATAACCATTTGATTTATAGTAACGATGAATAACAAGTTTATAATTCAAGCATTCTGCTACCTGTTTTGAGGCACATGCCGCTGATGAATAGGCTACCACCTCTTGCATAACCTACGTAAGTTTGAATAATGAATCTTCCTGCTGGAAGAATCAAGTTAAGATACCAGGTGAAAATAAATCATAAACTATGGTAACAAACCTGGTTTAATAATGCTCTGAAGAAGTCACCTTTAACCACTGCTATTTCAGATGCGGATAGGGTAGGCGGCAGAACAGATCTCAGTAGACAGAACATGTAGAAATGCCTAATGAATAAAAACTTTCCTCGTCCAAACACTGGAATACATTTCCAAAAATGTGCATCTTATTAGAAAAGGGGGCTGTGGGGTTTGTGGACAAAGGGGTGTGAAAGTGAGAGCAGAAGAGGGACTCAGTGAGATCCCTGTCTGAATATAAACAAGGCTGAGGATCCTGGGAGCCTCCCTTGAGTTGGTTTAATAAACATGCATTGACTATGGATGGAACTGCCTCTTTCAACCTCCATCCTGTCCTGGCTAGCCATTGGACATCAAATGGATTACAGCCCTATTTATAACAAAGACTACACCAAAACCTTTTTATCGCTATTTCGCTGACCAACAGTTGGACTCATGGAGTTAGGGGTATGCGTGGGTATACACGTGGGTGGGCCTGGAATGAGCCATGCGTGTGACCGACATGAACGAGAGATTATTGTTGAGACTTGTGCCAAGACTGAGTATCATCGAGCAGGTACTTAAGGTGACTGCTTGGCGACAGTTTGCCACAGAAATAAATTGACCAAAGCAGTATGCATCCACTAATGGTCAACCTGCATTATCTGCGGCATGAACATTAAATTTGCCTGATTGACAGTCTGTGCTCAGTCTAAAGCATATCTAAACACCCTCTGAGATTAGTTGAAAACTCTCAACTTTTGTATACACTAATACCTACACCTCGAAGCTTTGTGTCTCATTTTGCCCTGGCCTTAAGGGTTGAGTCATGTAATGTAAAACTTCCAGTCTGTGTTCCTCTCAAGTTTTTTTATTATCAGACATTCAATTGAAAGTAAGTTTAAAGTTGTTTTCCTGCTCTGTGGCTCCCCACACTCGGGTTAAACTGTATATATCCATAGCTGATTTCTTAGCCCTCAGGCGCTGTGCTGGATGAGAACGAGGGGAAACGCTTGAATCTGAGATAGCCTCAGTGACAGCCCATGTCCCATACCACCACTTCAATTTACCTTTACAAACAGGCATTTCACTCTCTGTAATATTGGGTTATCGTGTGAAGGTTGTGGCTGGAACTTGCATGGCTCGAAGCACAAAAAGCACCTGACCATACTTCTGTCAAAATGGCAATATAGCAATTTGTTCACCATATTTTCAGTCAAGGGAAACAGTGTTGATGCATTTCCAATAGCTGCATTGCCTACAGAATCGGGGCCATAGGTCAACTACTGTATCTCATCCCAGAGATATCTTCACACTCCGTTGATCTGCTGACATGTATCGTATATTCACAGTTGCTCTCCTGTCCCAAAATATACCAGCAAGTGTTTATCTGTAGGAGCTGATAGTACGCTAATCCCTCTACAGTCTCACAATCCCAGCACATTTAGTTTTCAGGATTACAAGTGGAAATATGGAGCATTATCAGGAATCAACCCAATGTGACCTTGGCAGATATGGTGGAAATAGGTGTTGTACATTTGGATAATACAGAAAAACCGGTCTCCATCATTGTGGGGTGTTGTTTGGATAACCAACCTGAATAAGAATCAATGACGTATTGTACTCTATGACATATCTACTTTCTGATGTCAGGAGATCAAAGTCATGGTATGGTTTACACAGGGACTTTGGATTTGGAGACAAGGGATTAAGATTTCCGGTCTGAAGAACATCCAAGAACACCTAAAGGACAAGCTACTGCTCCTCTAAAATATTGATGATGAGATCTTCAAAATATTCCTCAAGGATTCTCCCCACGCTCTCTACTTGAAGATATTTTTATCAGCCACCTAGGATCCATCCAGAGCAATGATTTACACTCCATCTTTTATCTGTCTCATCATCTGTCTGATGCCAGCCGACACACAGTCTGGAAGCTTCCCTCTGTATAGTCTATTGTCCAATTACAACAGGTTTGGGAGATGGCTGTCCTGCTTCATCCATTTATACGGTTTTGTAGGCAGGGCGACATGTGGTATGTAGTCTATCTGTGGAGGGTGGGTTGGGGAGATGGTTTTGGGTGACTGTGGTACATGGGTGAGGTTGTGGTGTTTGTCTGTTAGTTTAGGGGGGGTGTAGAGCTGGGCATGGAGATGGGGGGTAGAGTGTATGATGATGATGATGGTTTTGGTGTTTTCATACTGTAGTGGAGTTCAGAGCAAACACAAAAACAGCAAACATGGGAGATGAAGTGAGATTTAAGAAGATTAGCTGGGAATATAGGTATATAGAGTGGCTAGGCTGGAGTTGGCAGTTTGGAGTTGTGGTCAGATAAGCAGGAAGATGAGGAATTATCCTGAGCACAAGGAAAGATAGTACAAACTTGAAATTAAAACATTAAGAACTAAACACTATCTATGGAGGTCTAAAGCATGGTGTGCAGGATCCAGGCGAGTGAACAGCAGGACAGGAACACAAATGCAGAGAGACCAACGGGGCACAAAAGGAGAGGGAAGCCCATAGAAACACAAGGAAAGACACTGGAGCACGGTTGCGGTGCGTGCTAGTTGAGCTGGCATGGCTGTTGGTGGGGGGGTTGGTGGGTAGGTGTGGGAGGGAAGGGTAGTATTAATTTCCTTACTGTGAGAACCATGGTTCTGTGTTCTCCCTTCTCCCTCATGGTACTTTGATCAAATCCTTGTGTGATTAGACACTGACCCTGACATGACAGGCTTGAGAACTTGCAAAAGGAACCGGGAGAAAATAAAAGAGAGAAGAAAAAAAAACTGTGTCTGATCTGACAGGTAAACCTGGAAAAGAAGAGTCCGAATTATTCTGACAGCGTCTTTCCTCCACATCAGCAGTGTCTTGTGGGTAATAAAGATTTCATGTATTCATTTTATTCTGGCAAAAATTGCAATCTATAATGACCTGACATTTCTTTAAAAATACTAGCCAAGAGGCTCATGATTTGAATGTTAACCAGGATCCAGTCTGACTAAGGTATAACCTTGCTTTGCTTTGCATGTGAGACAACGTACATAACTGTGTTTGAATGTAAAGATAGATTAGTAATTTTGGAAATCTTCATGTAATAAAAAAAAATTATGATGTAAGTATTAACAGGTGAGCTGATACAGTTCACCATTTGTATAAAGCCACTTTGTTAGTCTTCTACATATTTGTGTTGATTTGTGTGTGTGCATCATGAATATAAGACGTTTGTGTTTTCCTGCATGTCTGTTGGCTCTCCTCGTCACCTCACTGGAAATACTTGGGCAGAAACTGCTGTGCCACAACTTCAGAAGCTTCCTTTGTCGGTGCATTAAGTTCAGTCTATCAGCTTTGCTGTGGCGAGTCATGGAGATTAGAGAGACGGAGGGAGAGCGAGGAAGAGAGAAACAAAGACAGAGGGAAAAAGAGAGAGAGAGTTGGTAGTTGATTATTTTTGCATTATGTTTGGTTCCTTCCACCATGCATGGAGATGCTTAGTATACTTTAAATGCCTGTCGAATTCTTTATGATGTAGCGTTGTACTTCCTCCGAGGGTACCTCTGTTTCTGGCACAGCCCCCTAATCTCCACTGACAATATCTGAAAGAGTCAGGTATGTCTCTCCAGCTACAGGTGAGGGCTAGGTGGACAACAGCTCCACTTCTTGCGAGGAACTCTCACAGACTGTATTTAGAAACTTCTTGAAGACACATCAAGATACTTACAAAAAAGAATGAATGATAGTGATGCATGAAATTACTGCTGTGTTCAACAAAATGTGTCCAGTATCCTCCCTGACAGAATTGTGAAAGGTTAATTTATGAGTAGCCTACAGAGTCGCTGGTTGTGGTCAGGGAGCTCTCCTCAACAGTTTTTTTATCAGCTCCCGACTACACAATGAATCGGCTGTTCACATGCCAAGTCTTCATGCACAGGCATGACTGATTTTCTGTGTAATGAGACTTTTCTGAAGACCCATAGTCCGTGGTAATGGTTCGGTCAGCACTCCTGGTCAAAATCCCAATACAACTGCTGATTTCTCCGTCGTGTAACAACCAATCGCAAAACCCAATTGGCACATAAACTCACATTGTAAATACCCTGCCTTAATATACATTGACTGTACATGATATTTTATCATATATATATATTTAGTCATGAAGCAGACACTCTTATCCAGAGCAACTTACAGTAAGTACATTCCCCCGAGGCAAGTAGGGTGAAGTGCCTTGCCCAAGGACACAACGTCATTTTGCATGGCTGGGAATCAAACCGGCAACCTTCTGATTACTAGCCCGATTCCCTAACCGCTCAGCCCTCTGACTCCCTATATATGAGTAATACTATATACAGTATATACAGTAATTACATATTGGGTACAAGGTCCACATCCTTTAGAAGAGGTGAGAGAGAGTGTGAGGCCAAAAAGTCTGCTACCAATTGGCAGTGAGATTGAAAACATAGATTTAAGATATTCTTCCTCGAGGCATCCCCCAACATTATCCTGGAATGAGAAAGAGGTGGCATGGAAGCTGGATGGCTCTCAGACGTGGTGATGTGAAACGAGAGCTTCATTTATCCTGAGGAAGTGTATTTGTCAGAATCGTAGAGGTGTGTCTGTACTATTTTCTCTGTTCTCGAGTGCACGTCAGGTTCATATTTCAGGATTGATGTGTAGAGAACATTAGGGGAGTTTTCTCACAGTCGGCCAACACTTCCCCTACATCTGCCTCATCTGCACCATGTTGTGCAGTGAATTCCACAGCATTGATTGTGGAAGCCTACTTAAAGAGATTAATGTAATAACACAGATCAAGTAAGCATGCAAGTTCATTATGAATACTGACCATTAGGAGAATGCAGCACATCTTGAGTTCAACAAGATGCTCTTTAAAGGCCATGTGACATGTGGTTGTCTTTTGCGTGATGCTCTCTTTGAAAAAAATGTCAGACAGTTTAATGCACCACATATCCACTGGCTCCCATCCTGCACTACAGAGAAGCCATGTTTGCCTAAACAAAACCTAACCAATATGGAGAAATGCAGACCGGCCCACAAACTACACATTTGTCCCTTTTTACAGAAAGCTGCTGACATTTCCTGATGTTCCTTTCCAGTTTCCCGCTGGATTATAATAACACTTTTCAACATCATATCCTAAATAACATTCACTCTCCCTCTTTATAAACAACGTTGGGGCGGGTCTCTGTCTTCTGTTGTTCAGCCCCCTGAGGTAAGTCAATCAGCAACTCCCAGCAGTGAGCCAGTCCACTGGCCTCAACTGACCATTTCCTTCCTGACATTCCGGTTGAGGCAGCACAGTCAATGTTGTTGAAAATAGCGTCCATTTAGTCTGGGAGCCGTGGGGAAGTGAAAAACACACGGAATTGATGACTTTGGGAAGTGTGGGAGTGAGGGGCAAACGTGTTTGCCCCTCACTCTTTAAACTTGTTTAAACATGTTTTCGTCACCCTCATCACAAACACATTTTCAATTCAAAGCGTGGCCCGGGGGTTGGCAGTGTTTATGACAATGCCTAGTGTGATGAAGGATCACATTTGTATCCTGTCACTGGACTGTCACTCAAGTCACAACAGGAGTAGCATTCAGCTCTCCTTTCAAACTCAAACACTGAAGATCTCTATTGTAGGCTTTTGCAGACAACTAGGGAGAGAGAGAAAGAGAGAGAGAGAGAGACAAAAGAGATGTATTCAGGTTTTTGAACTCAAGAGTAATTTTCTTTCTTCTGGTTCCCTCTCCCAGTGGCCTGACACCATCAAAGCAGGAGCTAGTATGGAAGTGCCCTTATCAAAAGTGGTGAGGTTGCACCCTTGCTCTCACAGTAGATTATGCGTTAAGAGTGTGTCTTCTATCTTAAACATCATGATATGAGATCGATACATCTAATTAGCACTTCTAAAGCACCCATCAGTAATCATCAGATTGTGAGATTATATTTTCAACCTCACCGATCAATTGGTTGTTTGAAGTGTCTTCTTAGCCATGCTACAGTAATTCTTGCTAATGATGACTGTGGTCTCTGTGGGACATATAGGTGCATGAAGATCTCCCTTTTCCCTGTCAGAGGGAACCTCAAATAGAAGCTTTAGAACTTGTCCTTTTGTTTGCAAGACCTATACTCTTCTCACACAGGACTCATTTTATGGGGCAAGTACATATTATGTAGGTGTGATCCAGTCTCACACTAATATTTTCTTTCATATGGAATTATTTCATAAGAGGGATAGATAAGTGTTTTTTCTTGAACTACCAAAGTCACATTACATAAACGTTTTAACCATGGGTAAACAATAAAAACATCAGTCATATCTATGATTTATGATTTACATTATTCTGTGCTAACGCACAATAGTGTTATTCTGTGTAAGGAACGCTGATGGGGAAATGCAGACAGTACGAAGCCTTGTACCATGCAGGTGGTGTGATAGCACATTTAGAAGACATGGGTGCTAAATGTTACTTGTCGGGTGAAGCTTAGACATTAGCATCTTATGCAATGAAAAGAGGCAACTGAAAGTTTGAGTGTTTTTCTTGTTTATTTTGCATCGTATTTGGTAAGAATTTGTGTTTGTGATGTAGTCTAAAAACATCAACTTGTATCAAATGTATTCATTTGTTTTTCTATGAATGTTTTAGGAAGATTTCCAAACGTTCTTCCAACTGAAATGACAATAGGAATAATTGTGTCTGTATGAATGTCGTGCAACATTTATAATGCTGAGTAATTGTGTGAGTTATAGAGGAGATAAAGCTGGTCCATGATGGCAGCATGAGAACAATGTCTGCTGAATGTTGTGTTGCCGATCTCATTTGTTCTGCACCAGCTTTGCTATAATGGCTGCTTGTTGCGTCTCTGTGAGTCCTATTAAGTCCAGTGGTGATCGTGTCTGTCAGCTTCGTTGTTATTTATGTGGTGTTTGTCCATTCCTGACCCTAATTATGCAAATGTGCAGTTAATCCTTAGAATCCTGGGGATTGTGAAGCTGAATTAGGGTCAGTGAGAGGTTAATGATGGTTTGAATTGTCTGGCTGGTTATCACCATACACTGATAACTTTCACAAGCTCTCATTGGGTTTGGCTTCTGTATTACTGTGTGTAATTATCAGTTGTACACAGTGCACGTGATTAGCTGCTTGCTGTGGTCTGTTTACGGGGTGTCATGTTTCGTAATGTTTCTATAGTCTGACTTGCACTGACTTCTGATTCTGACTTCCATTCTGACTCAAACGCACAGTGTCTGAGTGTTTACAGCAACTTACCTACATCTGGGGGGTATTCCAGGTAGTGGGTTTAGTGAAAACTTTGAGTTGTTTAACCCTGAAAAGAGGCATACTCCGGGTTTTCCGTTCCAGAAAGAGAGGTAACGAAAACATTTGGTCAGTGTCCATGGTAACTTACTCTGTGAACCTAACCTGCTCGCTAGCAGGTTTTCCATGACAAACTCTGAATTTCTACCTATCCCCTCCCACTTTCTGAGCCTGATAGCGTTGGCAGACATGGGATATCCTTTCCTGGTTCAGCCGACCGATCTCAAACAAAATGTAATTCGCCTAGTTATACGCCGGGAGAGGATTTTAAGACTCCGATTCGATGTGCTTTAATTCCCTGATGAATACCTAAGTTAACGTTACAATCTGTAATTTATTTTAGCAACATTCTCAGCCAGGGCTGGACTGGTCATCTGGCATACCGGGCATTTGCCCGGTGGGCCGTCGCATTTTTTGGGCAGAATTGCCCATTTTTTGGGGGACTGGCCCATAAAGAACTGACAGCGGCCCATTGGTAAAAATTGTTTTGGTCGGGCCGGCCCATAGAGAACTGACAGCGGCCCATTGGTTAATTTTCTTTATTGGCACTGGCCTGACCCAATCAAATCCAGGAACCCCCTTCCCCTGAATCATAATATCGCCTCCCGCAGGCCTTGAGACACAAGCTGTTGGCTAAAGGCCGAATTATACTTCTCCGACTCCGTTACGGAAAGACGGACGGACGGAGTCGGACGGATTGGTTGAATTTATAGTACTCCGAAGGCTGTGGGTGCTGAAAACACCTCACTGCCAGAAGAGTAGGTGGCGCTGCACTGCGATGCTAGCTAGGTTATCGAAAAGTCTGAGCAAATTTACAAATTAGCCGTTTCATCAATAAAATAAGCACATTTTCAGCAACTACACTGCCCATTTCTCGTCACATTTTAATTCAGATGCTGATTTACTGTTTAGCTGAAAAATGAATTGTAAACTTACAGCAATGGCTGTCAAAGGATTCTGTTCCGTCTTGTTGGTCACGGCAACCCCGCCCCCGCCCCTGACGCAAGCGGTTCTTAATACGGACCAATCACAGCCAAGGGGTAAGAGCAACACATAAGTCTTGAGACCCTTCTTCAAGGATCCAAAACTATCACATGAGCGCAGAACACTAGGCAACTCATATTATAGAATGCACGCATATTTTAAGGACTGTCTGCAGGGAATGTGTCTGACCAATCACGGTGGGTGTGGGCCGCCTGGGCCAAAAATGCCAGGGACGATTTTTTGTCCCAGTCCAGCCCTGTTCTCAGCCCTCACATCGCTAATGTTACACACCGTGGACGTGCACTCAGAACCGGCCAAATGCTTTTGGCACGGAAATAAAGACAAATAACTGAAATTGTATTTGGTGTTCTTCATTGCCTACAAATAGAAATCCAACAATGAGTATTTTTATCGGCTATTGTTCCTAAAATTTACATGATTCACCTGTGACCATGTACCGTCCTGTAACTGGTGTTTCAGTAAATCTTTTTCAAGATTAGCCTTACCGAAACTAATTCCCCTATGGTTTGAAGGAAGATGGGAAACTGAACAGTGTATTAACATTAACCAAATAATTCCAATACCAATGGAATTATAATTAATTGACTCTATGGTTTAAATCAGAGCAAGAATGGTCAAAGGTTAAATAAAATAATAATTTAATCATATTGCAAATGAATGAAATCAATGAAGGTTAACTCTTACCTACTTACCATGATTATTGTAAACCAGAGATAGAAAGCAAGAGGTGAGGAAGGAGGAGTAGGACAAGCCAGAGCTGAGGAGAAGGTCTCAGGAGATCAAGAATCCACAGAACAATGCTTCACAATTCCTTTTATACCCAATAATAACCAATCACACCACAATCTTGACCCTTACTTATCAACATATGACTAGCAATGCTACAGTAAGTTACACAATAATGTGTGAGAGCCATCAAGTTGAGACTCCATCCAGTAACTCCAGATTTTACCATATGAGAGGTGGGGGCAGGTTGATAGCCTTACAAGATCAGCCTTTATTCTTCTGCCCTAAGTACACCATCTATTGGTCAAAATTGAAATTCAGAAAATTCAACAATTAGTATTCATATAGGCTATTGTTCCTACAATTAACATCACCTGTGACCATGCACCCTCCTGTAACTGGTGTTCTAGTAAATCCTTTTCAAGATTAGCCTTTATTCTTCAACCCTAAGTAGGCCTACACCATCTCTTGGTCAGTTTTTGGCACTTTCTTCATGAGATGCAGTTTGTACAACTCATTTACTTGTAACTGGGGATACATGAGATTACATTACATTTCACAATTCCACATGCAGAATTCACCCTCCATTAAATGAACATCTCACTGTATACAGCATCCATGCTCTGTTCAACAGGATCAGAATGTGCAAATCGTTTTTTATATTCATTATTCTCATAATGACAGTGTAACTGACAATTCCACACAAGCCTGTAAATAAAAATACATGGGGAGAGAACTACCAGTAGCATACATAATTCTCTGCATCCTTTTCTGCGGCAGCAGTCAATGTCTCTTCGTCATCGTAATCATCATCATCATTCTGTGATCAAAAGCATAATGTTGGGGGTAACTGTTACTACAACATGAAATAGGCACCAACTGATATTTACTTTGTATCATGTCGAATATGATTAAAACCAAGGTGAAGTAGAGGCTACAATAACGAACGTATAGGCCTAAGCAAAATATGCCTTACCTGTTCGTAGTATGTTTTAATTTAATATAACATTGAACATGCTATTTTATGAAGTCCACCACTTTTTCTCCTGTAATATTAACGGACAGTGGGGTTAAATGTTCAATCTATGGACTAGCTATTGCATTCAAATGTATGCATTGATTTGGCAGGAATTGTCTCCAACGCCAATTGTATACGCTGCTACGTGTTGCTTTTTTCTGGAATAGGCTGTGTTCAGATTGACCATAAACATGTAATAAAACTTATATACTCCGACCCCCGACGCATGTGGCAAGGCATCCAGGCCATAACAGACTACAAACCCACCAACACCACTCCCCAAAACAGTGATGCCTCCTTCCCTGACGAGCTTAACAACTTTTATGCACGCTTCGACAGGGACAACCAGGATGCTGCCATCAAGGCTGTGCTCACTTCAGACAACCAGCCCCTAACACTCTCCTCCATCGACGTGTGTGCCGCACTGAGCAGGATTAATGCACGTAAGGCTGCTGGCCCTGATGGCATCCCCGGACGCGTGCTCAGGGCCTGTGCTGGGCAGCTAGCTGAGGTCTTGACTGACATATTCAACCTGTCACTGGCCCAAGCTGCTGTTCCCACATGCTTTAAAACCACCTCAATCGTGCCGGTGCCAAAACACTCCACTGCAGTGAGCCTAAACGACTTCCGCCCTGTTGCACTGACTCCCACCATCATGAAGTGCTTCGAGAGGTTGGTACTGGCTCACTTAAAAACCTGCTTACCACCCACACTGGATCCCTTCCAATTCGCCTACCGCAAGAATAGAAGTACGGAGGATGCCATCTCCATGGTATTACACTCCGCCCTTTCTCACCTGGACAACAACAACAGCTATGTGAGGATGCTGTTCGTAGACTTCAGTTCAGCCTTCAACACAGTCATCCCCTCCAAACTGATCACGAAACTCAGTGACCTGGGTATCAACACTTCCCTCTGTAATTGGTTACTAGACTTCCTATCCAACAGACCCCAGTCTGTTAGGGTAGAGAACCACACTTCCTCAACCCTCATCCTGAACACCGGCGTGCCACAGGGCTGTGTGCTAAGTCCTCTCCTCTACTCCCTCTTCACCTTCGACTGCACACCTGTACATGGTTCTAACACCATTGTTAAGTTTGCAGACGACACAACGGTGATTGGCCTCATCAGCGACAACGATGAGTCGGCCTACAGAGAGGAGGTCCAGCACCTGGCGGTGTGGTGCGCCGACAACAACTTGGCTCTCAACACCATAAAAACCAAAGAACTGATTGTGGACTTCAGGAAGAAAGCTGGCACACACATCCCCATCCATATCAACGGGATGGAGGTTGAGCGTGTCGCCAGCTTCAAGTTCCTGGGTGTCCACATCTCCAAGGACCTCTCTTGGACCCTCAACACCTCATCCCTGGTAAAAAAAAGCACACCAGCGTCTCTTCTTCCTGAGGAGACTGAAGAAGGCCCATCTGTCTCCTCAGATTCTAGAGAACTTCTACCGCTGTACCATAGAGAGCATCCTTACGAACTGCATCTCAGTGTGGTATGGCAGCTGCTCTGTCGTGGACCGCAAATCACTGCAGAGGGTGGTGAAAACTGCCCAACGCATCACCGGTTCCTCACTCCCCACCATTGAGGCTGTCCAGAGCAAGAGATGTCTGCGGAGGGCACACAGCATCAAAATGGACAGCTCTCACCCCAGCCACAGACTGTTTGCCCTACTCCCCTCTGGGAGGCGCTACAGGGTCCTCCGTTCCCGGACCAGCAGGTTCAGGAACAGCTTCATTCCTACGGCTGTCACTTTACTAAACTCCACGGGGATAGCCCCCCACCCCCACCTCCACCAGTGACTGTACTTCCCCCCTCCACCCTGGCTTGACTGTCATCACGCACTCCTGCAGCACTGAACATTGCACTTATACTACTACTACATTGCACCTGCACTTTGCATACTTATTTACACTTCTTATTCATTGCTGCTATTCTTGTCCCAATTGCTGTTTGTATTTACTGTCTATTTGTGTCTATTTGTTCACTTATTGCACTTTACACATGCCATGCTCTGCACTTTTTGTTGTTTTCCACTTCTGGTTAGATGCTAAACTGCATTTCGTTGCCTCAGTACTGTACTCTGTGCAATGACAATAAAGTTGAATCTAATCTAATATCTAAAGTGTGGTGAAGTAGGTTGTTTTTTGTCACCGGGTGCCATGGTGGATCCTAGTATCGGAGCTCCATTGATGTTGGCTTATAATAGTTCTCATGCCCACGCTTAACTCCGAGTTGACGCACTCCCGAGTTAACTGAAAAAATTCAAATCAGCTTTTCTGGAACCGAAAAGTCGGAGTTTCCCATTTTAGAGTAACTCAACTCAAAGTTCAGGGTTAGGCTCACAGTTTGTTAAACCCGCTACCTGGAATACCCCCTGACCTTTAAAAGTGCTAACACAACAAACAATCACATTTTTTATACATATTGGATAAACAATAAGAATGAAACACAGGTGTTGTTTTATCAGTTTGAGGTGGAGTCTTTAGTCATTATATTCATAGGCTTTGCCTGAGACAAACATTGTGTTGTTCCTACCCTGGCACACACCAGGGTTAGATGACTATCACTAGCATATTCTATCTCTTTAGATGGTTTTTTTTCAAGCTTAAAAGTAAATGCAAGCTTTTAAATGCAAGTTTTCTTTTGTTGTCCTGTAATCAATATGACCTTGGGTGGCCACTTTCATGTCCAGTAGGAAAACAGTTGCTTTGTTGCATATTCTTTTAAAGCAGCATATTGAGAGAAATCTATTATGGCTCTAACCCCTTTCAAGGAAGTGAAGAGTGTTCCTCCCTGGTACTCACCATGCTACTGAAGGCATCACCAACACCACTAACACCTCCTGGATCTGAAATTAGCATTTCAGTTGCAGAAATGCATAGAAATGACATAGCAACGGAAAGTGTGAAATTTAACACAGTGGTGTTTCTATAAATCCACTCTCACAAGGATAAACCTACAGTGCATCCAGAAAGTATCACAGAGCTTCACTTTTTCTACATGTTGTTATGTTACAGCCGTATTCCAAAATTAATTAAATTCATGTTACCCCGCAAAATTTGACACACAATACCCCATAATGATAACTTGAAAAAAGCTTTATTTTTGCTAATCTATAAAAGAATCACATGTATAAGTATTCACAGCCTTTGCCATAATACTCAAAATTTAGCTCAGGTGCATCCTGTTTCCACGGATCATCCTTGAGATGTTTCTACAACTTGATTGGAGTCCACCTGTGGTAAATTCAGTTGATTGGACATGATTTGGAAAGGCACACACCTGTCTATATAAGGTCCCACAGTTTACAGTGCATGTCAGAGTACAAACCAAGCCATGAAGTCCAAGGAATTGTCTGTAGACCTCCATACAGGATTGTATCGAGGAACAGATCTGGGGAAAGGTACAGAAGAATGTCTGCAGCATTGAAGGTCCCAATGAGCACAGTGGCCTCCATCATCCGTAAATGGAAGAAGTTTGGAACCACCGGGATTCTTCCTAGAGTTGGGAAAACTGGAAGACTAGTCAGGATTGAGGGTAAGATGAATGCAGCAATGTACAGAGACATCCTTAATGAAAACCTGCTCCAGAGCGCTCTGGACCTTAGACTGGGGCGAAGGTTCAAATTACAACAGGACAACAACCCTAAGCACACAGCCAAGATAACATAGAAGTGGCTTTTGGACAACTATGTGAATGTACTTGGGTGGTCCAGCCCGTTTTACAGCAGCAGTTTCAAATTGTGAGATTTGCATAGGAAAGAGGTGTCAATGGACTATGTCCATTTTACCCACCGAACTGTGGTTATTCAACTATGACAAGGTAAACTCGGTTTTGCAGTCAATGACCCCTTTAATTTTTTCAAATCAATAAATATTTCACGAGTTCAGTAATCACACCAGACATTGAATAGATAGCTTTTATTGAAGTAGGGCTGGTAGCAGAGCCGAGCCTGATGCAGTGTGGTAGAGGCTGGTAGCAGACCCGGTCCTGGGAGGACGAGAGTGTGATTACGGGATGCACAGAATAAGTGATGGTGGTGATGTGAATGGTGCATGCATAGTTACCGGACATGGACTCGGGTGTGGCAGAGTCCTAGTGGGTCACGGCCGAGCAGCAGCTCGAGCAGATCCCCCGGGAAGCCTGGATAGAAGACAGGGAGAAGCAGAGAAGAAAGGAAAGGGTGGGAGGGTGACAACAACATGCTAACACGAGGACCAGAGGCACGGAAGAGACTTTGTACAGAACTCGTAATTGACAACGGGGAGTTCGGTCGCATTCTTCCGTGCTTTCGCTGGGCTGTTGTGTATTAGTTTGATTGGAGTGAAGGAGGAGTCTTGGTGCGCTATCTTCCTCCCAAACTTTAGTTAATCTAACATCAATCTAATGGGTTTCACTTTGTCATTATGGGGAATGTGTGAAGAATTGAGGAAATTAATTGAATCAATTTTGGAATAAGGCTGTAACATTACAATGTGGAAAAAGTGAAGCGCTGTGAATATTCTCTGGATGCACTACTGTATGTTATTAGTAACATGCAATATAGGTATGTGAATTTCAACTGAAATGTGACAACATTGATACAAAGACTAATTGTAAAGTACCTTTGTGCAAATATGCTATCACAGTTGCATGAATTGTATTCAGTGAAAGTCAAATGATCTGAAAAAACAGACAAATCACATTTTCACCTCATTCTTCTGAAAGATTTCAAAGCATATTTAATCTCCAAATTGTTCAATCATCCATGCAGAGCTTAATTAAATAATTAGGGATCTGCCTGAATGGGCATAATAACCATGGAAAAAAACAGAATGCTTCTCCCTGGCACAGAGAGGAACAAAATACTTCAAACAATAAATAAATGATCAAATTCAATCATGGTCCATTTTAGTTTTGTCATACAGAACAACATTTATTTTTGTTGAGAGGTTCATGATGCTATTTGTGGGGCCACTTTTGCTGAAAACCCAGAGCATCCAGATCCTCGTTGTGGGCATCATATTAGAGCCAGGGTCGTACTGGGAGTAGCTTCAATCAGATGACAGGCAGATTACAGGTTACCATTGGTCCTAATACTATGGATTATTTTCCATGTGGAGGAAAACACCTCTGTAACTAAATCTAACCAGCATGGGGACAACTAAAAAGAGCCGTTGGACACCCAGGCTTAGACGCTTTGAGCCTTTTCTTAGAATATGTGTGCAGCCAGGATGACAGGACCTCATGGTCTCACACACAAAAGGTGAGAATGCCTGGCCATGGATGAGAAAAAAAAATCCATTCAGGGTTTAACTTGAAAGTCCATCAGTCCTCAACCATCAATCTCTCACATGAAGCATGTCTGCTGTAATCGGGCATATTGTATCTAGAAGATACATAGCTTGTTATGGAATGATTGTCGTGGCTGATATAGTCTATGCATCTTCCTACAGCACAAATAAAAAGAAAGTTAATACAATCACTCTAATACAAGTGGATTCATGACTTCCATGTATGTCATTTATAAAAACACAGGTCACACACCCACAACAATCATTACACAAGTTTGATACACATTTTTATAAATCATATATAGGGCTGTTATGCTTAAAAGAAATCGTTCTTGTGGCAATTTATTTTGAGCTAAAATTAGCTAATTATGATTATGGTTGGATCAAGTGGCGCTGCCTGCGGCTTTGTGGAGTAAAGGATGTGTTCACCCTCTTTATGCGAAGACACGACCCTCCTGATGGGAGCTATAGGTCACCGGTACTGCATACACCTAGGCTTATAGCTCTGACAGCTTCTTAATCAATCTCATCCTGCACCAGGCCCCTAATCTCCATGCCCTAATAGGTTACGTCGTCCTCAGGTAAGGTGTGACAACAGCGATGGTGAGTCGCATTCCGTTTGGAACACAGTCTACATATATAGATCAATTGTGGGGGTTGGTGTTCGTTTGTTTGTTTTGTCTATAATCTACACATCTCATATTGGTGGGTAGTATAATAATTGTGTGGGCATAATGTTTGTCATACAGAAAACCCCAAATAGCACATTGTATAGTGTTAATTTAACTCCAGGAGTTTTCATTTTACTCGCTGAGTTTTAATATACAGTGCATCCGGTAAGTATTCACGGCACTTCACTTTTTCGTATGTTACAGCCTTATTCCAAAATGGATTACATGCTGGAGGTGCACAGCCATTTTCAGATCTCTCCAGAGATGTTCAATCGGGTTCTAGTTTGAGTTCTGGCTGGGCAACTCACGGACATACACAGAGCTGTCCCAAAGCCACTCCGTTGTCATATTGGCTGTGTGCTTAGGGTCGTTGTCCTGTTGGAAGATAAACCTTCGCCCCAGTCTCAAGTCCAGAGCGCTCTGGAGCAGGTTTTCATCAAGGATGTCTCTGTACATTGCTGCATTCATCTTTACCTCGATCCTGACTTGTCTCCCAGTTCCTGCCGCTGAAAAACCTCCCACAGCATGATGCTCCCACTACCATGCTTTATTGTAGGGATGGTATTGGCCAGGTGATGAGCGGTGCCTGGTTTCCTCCAGACATGACGCTAGGCATTCAGGCCAAACAGTTCAATCTTTCTTTGTTTCATCAGTCCAGAGAAATCGTTTTCTCATGGTCTGAGTGTCCTTCAGGTGCCTTTTGGAAAACTCCAGGAGGGCTTTGATGTGCTCCTTTCACTGAGGAGTGGCTTCCGTCTGGCCACTCTACCATACACAGGCCTGATCGGTGGAGTGCTGCAGAGATGGTTGTCCTTCTGGAAGGTTCTCCTCTCTTCACAGCGCAACGCTGGAGCTCTATCAAGGGCGACCATCAGGTTCTTTGTCACCTCCCTGACCAAGGCCCTCTAAGGCCCTTCTCCCCCCATTGCTCAGTTTGGCCGGGCGGCCAACTCTAGGAAGAGTCCTGGTGGTTCCAAACTTCTTCTATTTACTGATAATGGAGGCCACTGTGCTCATTGGGACCTTCAATGCTGCAGACATTTTTCTGTACCCTTCCCTAGATCTGTGCCTCGATACAATCCTGTCTTGGAGGTCTACAGACAATTCCCTGGACTTCATGGCTTGGTTTGTACTCTGACATGCACTGTCAACTGTGGGACCTTATATAGACAGGTGTGTGCCTTTCCAAATCATGTCCAATCAACTGAATTTACCACAGGTGGACTCCAATCAAGTTGTAGAAACATCTCACGGGTGATCCGTGGAAACAGGATGCACCTGAGCTCAATTTTGAGTGTCATGGCAAAGGCTGTGAATACTTGTGTACATGTGATTTCTTTGTATTTTATTATAGATTTGCAAAGATTTCCAAAAAGCTTTTTTCACGTTTATCATTATGGGGTATTGTGTGTAGAATTTTAAGGAAAAAATAATATTTAATCCGTTTTGGAATACGGCTGTAACATAACATGTGGAAAAAGGGAAGCGCTGTGAATACTTTCCGGATGCACTGTATTCGTTTTCATGAGGTTAGGGAAAAATGTATTTATTGTGCGGTTATGTTCCGGAAAAAAATATCTGCTCTAGAATTGATGTGTTGTTTTTCCCCCTCAGTCCTTGAACGTCAGACAGTAGATCACATAAAGTGTCCGGCCAATGGCGCAGATTAAAAATGTCAATTTCAGACGTCACACAGAGATGGACGATATACAGCCTCTGATTGGTGGTTTGCTCAGCCCTGTCAAAGAGAGACACTTCGGCCTCTAACTTCAGAGGTGTTTAGTCATGCAGTTCAGAGAAGGCACATTCTCCATACTGTAGCTTGTTAAGCAAGTAGTTACGTTCATGAGCGCAAAATTCATGACCGTTGCCTATGCAACTCAAGGCTTCCAACTTATGCAACTCAAGGCCTCCTCTTTCCGTTCTCTCACCATGGAGGCTTCTTACTCGTTTGCACAGATGAGAAGCACAATGATGAAACATAGGCCAGATCGAGTCCATGGCTCCACAAGGCGTAACAAACATCAATATGATGGAGAGGACACTAATGCTTTATTATACCTGCCATCTTGTTCTGCATCCTGTCAAATAAAAAAAAACGCCTTAAACAAGGCATACCCAAAGTAACTTGAAAGCTGTTCTTGAACCATTTGGAGTACATGCATGGTTGTGGTCTCTTTTGAAAGGTGACACTCTGAAGTTCTTTCCCCTGTTTTCGGGACCCCTGTAAGTCCTACTGGTTTTGAGTAATAGAAGCTTGAACACAATGAAATTGAAAGTCTTTATTTCCGCCTAGATTTTGTTTTGCAAACAGAGGCCTGAAGAGACCTATAGGTGGGAGGTATTAGCTGGAAGACGCAATGGGACCATAGCATGAAGCCTTACCTGATCCAAGTAAAAAGTTGAATATAATACCACATTATATTCATATTTGAGACATGATTTTCTAAGAGTACATCCAGGCGTTTTCTTTTGGAGATTCCAAAAGGACCCTTGGTAACCAAGGTCAAATACTTAGGATAAAAAGGTATTACTTTGTCTCTAATGACAGGTGGTACTTAGAACTATCATATATTATCGCTAAATCCCCCATTAGTATTGCTGAAACACAAAAAATGAAGCATGAACACATTGGAGTGTTTTATCTGATTCACCAGGATTGACGCAGAAAAAACTCAGCTTCTGAAACTACCAAAGTTACCCCTAATGTTGCCTATTGGCGTCTGCAGAATTTCATTGGCTATAAGGCTAACAATGTCATTTGTGAACCAGCTGAAGCCAGTTTCAGTTTTGTACCAAAGAAAGAGTGTGGGGGGTGCCAGGACACACAGATTTTGGGAGCCACCTGGTTGGCTTTAGAAGGCTATGGACAGGGCATGGAAGCTCCTATTGGGTCAAATGAGGTGTCAATCGAAAATATCAGAGTGTAGTGGCCATTTTGACACCAAGATATCATAAATATTCCGAAGCGAATCCGAGTTAGGAGCGATTGTGCGTGAGTGACTGGTCTCTTCAGTTGCCGAAGTCAGAATTATGCAACAAGAGATCATGGCTATTTATGGATGTTATACATTGTTTTGGACTAAATACTTTACATGGTTATATAGTTTGGACCTTTGGGAATGTAACCAGACCATTTGTGTAAGGATGTTTTGCATAACTGGACAACTCTGAGCCTTATTAGGTAAGTAGACTCTTTCACGTTGTTGACATGTTCATGGTCGGACAGAGACGTTGATTGTTTACGTCAATAGAATCACAAGACTCGTAGCTTTCCAATGATGTATGGCATGTGTAGCAGTCTAAAAATATATTTTTAGAATTTAGTGCGCAGTCCCGGGACCGACCTCGGGCTTGGATCACTAAGGTTTTTAAGATGATACAGACCGGAGGTGATGAATACTCCTTCTAGGGACACACATTTACACCTGGGCCCCGTTTGTCGTAAGGGTTGAAGCTAAGTTAATCAATTGTCCCTTTAGCCCGTTAATATTAGCGGTTCCCACTCTCCCACAGTGAAACATATAAAAAGCACAGGCACAATAGACAAGACATTTCCTAAAACATAGCGTTACATATTCACATACAGCAGCATAAGCTCATAATAAAGCTTGCTGCGGCGTGTGATATTTGCAATGTACGGCCCGAGAAGGTCTTGCAAATAAATGAGTCCTTGTCCGCTGAATCAATATCGCTCAAACAAGAACTCATCCGTGTGAAATAAAGGATCTTGGCAATCGCGAAGACCTCTATTGGTAAGGAAAGCTAATCGAATTAAAATATAGCTCCTTGGTCAACTGGGTCTCTCAAAAAGGGAGCTGCCATGTTATTTTCCGGGGGTGTGGCAAGCTTATCCAGCTACACTTACGTTAGCCTGCTCTGGAGCAGGTTAGTGCTAATTGATGTTACTATGGTGATTTATCGAAAGTTGCTTCCACGAACCAAAAAGAGGGGCGTTTTTTATCTTAGCCTGAAAATTAGCTCGCTAAACCGCTTAACGAGCTACGACAAATACCCCCGTCTCTACCTTTTCTGATAGGGATTCTACTGACACACTTGTATGTACTTTGTCTTTAGGGGATTCTTGTGCTGGGAACCAGATGTTTTATTTCCTCTGGCAGATGGGTGTAGCTCTCCTCCTATTCAAACAGATTTTCATCCAACCAGAATCTGGTTTGGCCAATCCCAACCATTTATTTGTCATTGGGCGGGTTTGATATGATGACTCTACAGAGGAGCGCCATTGAAGCGTTTTTGTAAACAACCAAGAGGACATTTGATTGGTTTTATCCATCCAATTCTTTCCAATTGCACTTTTATCCAAAAGGCTTTGTGGTCTGCATCCGTTCATTACGCCCCTTGCACATCAAACATGAACTGAGAGGTTCCAGACAAGCATGCATTTGAAATTGGTCTGGCAATGCCTGGCTATGGGATTCTACTGTGGAGACTGTGAGAGTCCAGGGGGGTATTCCATCAACGTCGCTAACGAAAGCGGCGCTTAAACGAAAAAGCCTTGCTTTGGTAACCGTCAACTTAGACTTAAGCCTCAAGCTGTTCCACTATAGTTCCGTTCCACTAACAAGCAAAGCTAATTCAAGCTAGACCTCAGTAAGCTTAGATTGTGCGTGCACACAGAGAACCGAAGCAGCCCCGATCAGGCGATAATAAGAGTTATGTCGCAAAAAGTAGAGCATAAACCAGCAGAGCGGTGTTATTTTCAGCAGCATTTTTTTAGTTATCCCGAAAAATTGCAATACTGCCGCAATTAACGGCAAGGGAGACGATCTGGCAAAACATTGACCGTTTAAATTCGTAAATTGTAAGCCTACCAAATCTACTTAACATAACTAATGCATTTAGGCCTACTGATAATTAGCGTAATTTGATGAGCTGTCTGAAACCGTTCTGACAGTAATCACTGGCCGATATTCTCAACAGGAGGTTGAGAATAAGAGTTTTTCTATACTGTTTATATATATACAGTACTGTGCATAAGTCTGGGGCACCCAAGATTTTTTACACAAATAATGTCTTATACTGTATTTCTTCAATTAAATGCTACAGCTTTTCTTGAATTACATGTTTCGATGAGGGCGGTGTGTACACAAGGGCAGCTTTTATTATTATTATTTAATTTGTAATTAAGAACAACACAGGAATTGCACAAAGCAGTTTATTAATTAGAAGGTGACATCTCCGGTGTCTCGTCGGTGAGGAGGCAGATGAGGATACTAATAGTGATGCAGAAAGTTTTGTACCGTACCTATTTGTAGTAAAAAATAAATTAGAATTATAGTAAATCTAAATTTAATGTTGCTGCATTTTTTCGTTTAAGTTTATCAGATTTGAATGCAACGTTTAATCAAAGAAATACATGTAATATAATTTTTGGAATTCACTCGACAGAACTGTCTTGACATTCTGTTTCTGCCTGTTTGAAATTATTTGCAACACATCTTAATTTAGCTTGACTTTTAGCCTGACGCGGAGCAGGCTAGTTCAGAAGTATAAGTTACCTTGGTTAAGCCCGAAATAAGCCTGGCTTTTCCTAAAACTACGTTGATGGAACACCCCCCTGGAGCCCTTGGTCTTCGGGATGCCCCTGCGATGCTAGGGGTGGAGGGTAGGGTGAGGGAAAGTGTGGGGGGTAGTGTGTGGCCTTTGGGGAGTTGTGTTGGACACGACGGGGAAAGATGGACTAGATGGAGGTGAGAACACATGGAGAGGGTCAATAGGGGGACACTGGTGGGAGCTGGTGCTGTTGTGTGAGTGGACGGGCATCCATTGTCCTGTCTTATTAAAGAACAGACACACAACACCCTGGAGTGTCTTCTGAGGTTTAAACATACCAATTTACTCCACACTGTGAACTGTTTTATACAGTGAAATCTCTGGAAAACGTTGTACGCTTGTGCAGTTAAAGACATGAAGTAGGTTCTTTATCACGCAGCAGTGCCAAGACAAAATGGTAGGGAGAAAAAAAAACGTTGTGGTAATCAGATCAGCGAGATACGTTTCAAAGGGAAGGGACGATCTCGTTTCAACATGTAAAGTAATTATAATGTAGCAAGTTGACCTTCTCTGTGACCCTGTGTTAAGGGGTGCTCTGCTGACAAGCCTTAATTAACATTAGCCTCCAGCAGCTGACTGGTGTCTTCTGGGAAGTGCGGTGAACAATGCTGGCTGAGGCTGTCGTCCTGTAAAACACCACAAAGGCCATCGGTTCGCTTGTTCACATCCTGCCCTGAGCCCTTCTCTCCATCCCTCCATCCCCATCTCTCTATCATCCTTCCCTCTCTTCCTCTTCTCCACTCTGGAGGACAACAAGCTGTCCAGCTGCTCATTAATATTTCCAAATATGGTATAGGAATCTTCTTCTTTTCTCTCTGTCTCTCCCTCTCTTACTCTCTCCCCTTTATGTTCTGTTATTTATTCAAACCATTCACTGTTCAGTGTTATGGACATTTTTTACTCTACCATCTATAACAGCCATTGCAGTTTATCTCTGGATTAAATCCAGACTTCACATTTCAAAGTTAGTTGTAGTAATAGTGAGTTAGCCAGACTTAAGAATACCTGACCAATAAGACTCCCCCCACACACACACAACCTCTTACATCAGTACCCCCCCCCCCCCCCCCACTACCACCACAACACACACACACACACCCCTCTTCTCTCCTGCCCGCCATATTTCACAATAAAATCTATAGTGGTTCATCAGCTGTAGCAGAGAGCTTCGTTTTCATCATCACTTCATTGACCTTCTCCAACAGCCAATTTTCCTGAAGTGATATCTACTGGTCTTTCCTGAAGAGATTTCTACAAATCTTTATTGTTGAAATATCTACCGGTCTTTCCAGTGCTTATCGGCCTTTGGAATGCATGTCTAGTCCTCTACCGTCCATCTCACGGGATAAGGATCTTTCAGGGGCCTTTTAATGAGTGTGTTTTCTGCTCTTTGCATGTCTGGACAAAACAGTTATGTTAGCTGACATGTGAAGCTGTGAAGGCATTCGGAGGTTGCTGACAAAAGCGTTAGTGTGCTGTAATATGTTTGCTGGACCAGACAAGACCAGGGGGGAAAGGTTTTCTTGATATTAGCAACTTTGACACCTCCTCCCTGTCACCTGAGTTGTCCAGCAGAGGGAACCAGCAGTTGGGATAAAGGTCTCACGCTGAGAGCTTTTGTGGAGACACAGCACGTCTCTTCTTTTTTCTCTCGAATCGCTTTGATAGCGTCTCTTGATACAACGGTTGAAGCCTGCAGTGGTAAATGTCAATGCTTACTTTTTTCCAGCTTGTGTTGGCATTAAAATGTAATCTGCCGTTTTTCTTGAACAAACCTGACAAATACAATGAAATTGTCAACGAGCGAGAGAGAGCGAGAGAGAGCGAGAGAGAGGCGAGAGAGAGCGAGAGAGAGCGAGAGAGAGCGAGAGAGAGCGAGAGAGAGCGAGAGCGAGAGCGAGAGCGAGAGAGAGAAGAGAGAGAGAGAGAGAGAGAGAGAGAGAGAGAGAGAGAGAGAGAGAGAGAGAGAGAGAGAGAGAGAGAGAGAGAGAGAGAGAGAGAGAGAGAGAGAGAGAGAGAGAGAGAGATGAGAGAGAGAGAGAGAGAGAGAGAGAGAGAGAGAGAGAGAGAGAGAGAGAGAGAGAGAGAGAGAGAGAGAGAGAGAGAGAGAGAGAGAGAGAGAGAGAGAGAGAGAGAGAGAGAGAGAGAGAGAGAGAGAGAGAGAGAGAGAGAGAGAGAGAGAGAGAGAGAGAGAGAGAGAGAGAGAGAGAGAGAGAGAGAGAGAGAGAGAGAGAGAGAGAGAGAGAGAGAGAGAGAGAGAGAGAGAGAGAGAGAGAGAGAGAGAGAGTAGAGAGAGAGAGAGAGAGAGAGAGAGAGAGAGAGAGAGAGAGAGAGAGAGAGAGAGAGAGAGAGATAGAGAGAGAGAGAGAGAGAAGAGAGAGAGAGAGAGAGCGAGAGCGAGAGCGAGAGCGAGAGCCGAGAGCGAGAGCGAGAGCGAGAGCGAGAGCGAGAGCGAGAGCGAGAGCGAGAGCGAGAGCGAGAGCGAGAGGCGAGAGCGAGAGCGAGAGCGAGAGCGAGAGCGAGAGCGAGAGCGAGAGCGAGAGCGAGAGAGATTCTGTTTTGTCATTTGTGTTAATTATGAGGTGGCCGAAGTACCCAAACATTGTGGTGTCCTGTGGCACGAGGGGGAGCTGTGTTCCTAATGCACCCCTGTGTTAGCTGGGCTCTACTCACATGGCTCAGGGATTCCCACAGGCTCTGGGAGGCTGACCTTAAAAATGTGATGTGACATTCAAGTGTGTGCATTGGACAGCAGGGGGCCCATAGTTGTATTACATGGAAACAGATAAATACAGATTGTAAAATGGTTCCCCCACTTCCTTCATGTGTGTGAATAAGCGGAGGTCCTGGCATAACGTAGCAACCATGGTGAACATTTCTAGCTTTCAAGGTGGAGGAGAAACTAATCGTTTGTGTGGCTGCTTACCCAGTCCTGTATGATACATAGCTGTATTCGTACAGAGATGTTAATTTAAAAAATAGATGCATAGCGCAAGGTTGCCGAAGTTGTTGGTGCTTGTACTTTCAAATTCAGTCTAGTCACATTACGTAACTTCGTTCTGTGGTAACTAGCTAGCCTGGCTGGAACTCATCGTATCGACAGATTAGCAGACTTTGAGTAATATAATAAAACGTTTTTTTACACATGTCAACGTGTATGTCTATTAAACAGTTTTGTATTTTGTATACAAGTTGTATTTTGATCGATGTTGCGAGTACGTAAACCCAAGTCTGCACACTTGGCCATGACAACTACAACAGTGACTTTAGAGAACTAGCTACATTCTACATTAATCTGAAACGCGAGCGATGGCAAGCGATTCGCGTCGCTGCAGTGGACACGCACTGTAAGGCAGTGGGCAGTGTTCAACTCAAATACTAAAATATCCCTGCCACTGCTGCCAGGAGACGTGATCTGCTCTAATGGAAATCAATGAAACCATTGGCATTTTAAATGTGGCTTCATGAAATGTGTGAAGTGGGCTGAGAAAAAAGGGAAATAAATTGATCCAGGGAGCAGGAACATTGATGACTGAAAGACACAATGTGCCCCTGGTTATCGGTTTCTCCGTGACGAAGAGAGATAAAGAAACACATACAGTTTACAGAGAGATGGAGAAAGAGAGAAAAGGACAGACTGAATAGTTGATTCTGTGACCTGCTGTCACCTCTCTTGCTGGTGACCAATGAGTGGGCATCCTCTGATCACTTGTGTCTAAATAATAAATAAATAAATTCTCTATCTTTACCACAGTTTTTAAAGAGAGAGACAGAAATATAGGGGGGAGAAAGAGCGAGAGAGAGAGAGATGGGGCGAAGAGAGATAAAAGTGAGGGAATTATTTACAGATGTTGAACCCACAACCCAAACTCTTGTTTTGTTGCTATTCTTACCCTCCTGATGATGCAAAGTTTTGCTGGTTTATCGTTATTCAAATCTCTCTAGTCATATTTGTCATTATGTGTCATAGTTGCTGCACTTTAGCTTTTTCCCTGTTTTTCCTTTGTTGATACTCTTAGGGGCTTGACAATAAAAACTCAATTTAATGTTGATAGAGGACTGTAGTTTATCTCTGTTAGTGGCATTTGTATCAACACTGAAAAGTCCCAGGTAACTTACATTGTCTGCTGGCTGTGATGTATGGGATATATATTCATTGCCATAGTTCAATGCAGATGTGGAGGTCAATAAGAAGAGCAAAATATGTTTACTCTAAATACTCCCTTATCTTGAATATATATTTCAACAACAAAATATCCTAAAGACAGGGATTTTACGTTCAGTTTCACCTACTTTTGCACAAAAGCATGTTTAAAAAAAATGTAAATCAAGGGCTTACTTAGAAGTCTGAAAGGCTGCTATCACTTTGGAACTGCAGCTGAAATGTCTGCATCAGATAACACATCCGAACACTGTTCATAACACTGTTATGAAAGTGAAAGATAGAAACTGCAGATCTGCCTATTTCAATATTATGTTGACAGACAGACATAGATCTAATGAAGCCGGAGGAGTGACAATGTTTGTCAGAATGATTATTTGTACTTTCCAACTCAAAAAGTATGCTCAAAAAGAGATAGCTCTGACTTTGCAGATTCTGAATAAAACTGCAGATAGCACGCCGCAAACGTGTTGCATGGCAAGGTAGTGAAATAGTGCTGTATGATTGATCAGTGATTCCTCTCATATGAGCAGAATTCTACGAATTATCCTGTCATTCTGTGGGGGGACGAGGAGAGGCAAGAGCTAGCTTGTGCGCCTGGCAGGGAGACAGCAGTTCTCAGCACTGCCATGCTAACTCTCTTTGAGGGTCGGTGATAAGTGGTAATTAAAATCCCATGATCACTTAATCTACCTGTCATTAGCCATCAGCTGTGCATTAACACAGTGAGGCACATAACAGCGTGGTACAGATGGAGAATAAGAAAAGATTGACTTTGTTCGAAAGGAAGAGACATCTCAAAAAAACGACTCTCCCTACAACCAATACGACCCTTTTTCATTTCATTTGGGCCAAAACAAACAAAGCGACAGTCTGTGTCAAGACCTTGGTGAGTCAGTGGAATGTTCTCATTAACAGACTCATTAAAATGTAGCTAGCTGTATGTGTAGAAATTGATTTTCTAGTAATTGTTTTTGTAGCTGGGGGCTAGGGATGTGGATTCGTTTAGAAGGCCTGTTTATTTCTCTGAATATCAAAGCTGAGGGTAGGCCATTTCCCACATCAAGGTAGCGTTTGAACAGACTGGTTTCCGGCTATATTTAATTAGGCTGAAGGGTGAAGTCATTCTTTGGAAGAGGGAGAGACTGTGCTCCTACCTGGTGTCTTCACTGCTCTGCTGACAAAGAGCTAACAAACTTAACCCTTGAAAACAAATGTTTCCTCTTTGATTTAGAAGACTGAAACAAAGCTCAGCCCTGTGCTGTGTCATGTAGAATTACTGGATATTGTTTTATTTGTGTGTACAATCTTATATTAGTGGTGTACGAAATTCAAAGAGTAATTATTAAACATTTGTACAACACACTGAAACACTGAAGACTTATTTTTACATTAATGGAAACTATAGTTTAAAGTTGGTTTAACTACTGAATTCCATTATCTGCAACAGATGTCTTCGCAAAATCCCATTGTCAAGGCCTACAGAGTACTTTCAAAACATACTGTCCAGAGAGAAGCATTTAGATGTTGACCTTTTGTTTGATGCTTATTGACTGCACCCCCTGCTGTGTTGACAGCTGCTAAGTGAAGTCAGTCCATCTCACACCAAGGCAGCCAGACATACTCATATTATGCAGAAGACATGCAGGTGACACTTTACCAAAAGGTCCTTTTCAAAAGAGAGCACTTTTTGATCTGAGGCCAGGGTGAGTGCTGATCGGAAAGGTCAAATGAGAGACATCCACAAAAGAAGGTTTCTGAAATCATTTCGTCATTTTGTCTGGTGCCAGGTCGATAGTCCACTGTCCGGTCGACAGTGCAAGGTCTTTTCTTAGTGAATCACTGGTGCACATCTCAGACTGGAATGTTCTTAATGAACGATGAGTTGGGTCTGCCACACCCAGCAAGCCCCCCTCCATCATATTTCACATCCATCGACTAATCAGAGTCATCGAGAGAACCGCACGACCCAGTGTGCATTCCAGATGAACAGGCAATCCTTGCAGCTTGCTGGGAATTGATGTGCATTAAGTGCCAGTGGGCTGTTTTCCTCTGTGTCAGGTGGTTTGTTGACAGCTGTTGTTTTGAAGAACACTGTTTGCCCTTTTGAGCCGAACATCTGAACCAGGTCATTAGGCTTCAGTGTCCTACGGTGGTCTCTGTGGCACAGTTTAGCATCATCATCATCCCCACCCAAGGACATATATGTAGGTCTGCTTTGAACATAGATTTTGTTTTATTACCACCGTATAATGCTAACTCTACCTCTGCTCTGCTGGTTAGTATTGGTGGCAACGTTTCAGTAATCTCTTGACACTGGTAGGAACATGTCCCTACTGTCTGCTTCTAAATCTACGCCTGTGTCCCCCACCTTTAAACAAAGTGGGAGTGTGGAAGACGCTCACATCCACAGGGTGGTCAATAGCATCAGTAACTCTCTACTCTCCCTGCTCCCTACAATACTGCATGCCAGCAGTGGCAGTGACAGCGAAATGGTGTGTGTGTGTGTTTAGGGCAGATCTAAGGATGAGCATCTATCACCATGGTCACTGGACTGTAACCCCCCTCCCCCCCATCATACACACCACAAACACAGAGACTCTGCCACCTACTCGCTGCCACCCCGCCACAGTGCTGAGTGATCTCAGACAGTCAAGCCGGGTTGCAGGAGGAGAGTGCTGCAAGCAGCAGCAGCAGGAGAGAGAGATAAGGCCCCCACCACCATACCTCCACAGATTAAACAGCAGGATTAAACTCTCTCCTCCAACACCACCACCACTTCTTCATTCACTCCCTTATCCCCCCCCCCCTCCCACACACACCCAAACCCCCCCACACCCTTTTTTTCCTTCCAACATTTGCCACCATACATTTGTACAGTTGTCATGATGTAGGAAATTGCTTTTTAACCCTTTCTTGGTCTGTCTTTCTTCTCGTAATTGAAACATAAGAACAAATGGCTGAAAATGTAGCAGGGAGGAGAAAGAGAGAAGAATGTTTATTTTGCAATGTCTGTGAACGGAGAGCTCAAAGTATTTTGCTTGGTGTTTCCTCTCTTCCTCTCTCTTGTCACACAATGGATGTGGAACAGCACAAAGTGGGGAAAATTCAGAGGATTCAGTACCAACGTTTTGAGTTATTCTTGTTCAAAGGGAAAAAGGGTGCCAGCAGCTGTGCCACCCCAAAGCCATACTACAGAAATGTTTTGTATTTATTTATTTATTGTACACCCTGAGGTCCAGGGCTGTAACCACTCTCCACCAATGTCTCTGTTCTGAATGTGTGCATATCATTTCAAGGCTATAGGATGGCAATCAGAAATTATATTTTGAATGAGCCGACCAAAATGGAATGGTTTGTATTTGTTTTTCGCTACTGCCTCAGGTAGTTTTAGTCAATATCCATTCCTGACCCAGTGCGGTTCAAATGCCTTGTCCATTTGTCTTATCCAAGGCATATTATAAAAAGTTGAAAGTTAACTCAAACAGTTAGTTTTTTCCCTCAGATCTAGAGAGTTTTAATTGAGAGATTTTGACCAGTATGTGGTGTGGCAGGTTAGACGTAACTGACACAGAGGGAGAATGGAACAGAGCAAAAAAGAAACAATGACAAATCAGAAAAACAAACTTAAAGCCCTAGAATACAGTTTTTAGTTTTTTTTTGTTTTTGGCCACCAGGAAAGAGGCCAAAGTCGCCGCTCTGAGTATACTTCCCTTCAGTCTGGATGATTAGCATAGGCCCTCTTTGCTGTAGGTACCTGCGATAAGGGAGCTGGTGACCAAGTGAGCTATGACGTACCATTGATCCAGAAAATTGCTGCAGAGCCAGCCTTGAAATTAGTTTAAATTGCTGAATCAAAAAATGTTTATCCTCGATTCTGGCAAGGCCAGCGTAAACCCTTCTGCCTCTAATCCCCTGACTGATGTGAGAAGTTGTCAGGGATCGTGTCTCACTTCGCCTCAATTGATGGGGGAATTTGGCTTCCGTCTGACAGAGAGAGACACATGCAAGCAACTGGGATTTGACTTGGATGGCACTTATGGCTACAGGGTCGTGACTTGGTTTTCAATCGGTGGGCATGAGAAATTTCTAGTGTGATCTACAGGAGTGGTTTTGTACTTTTTCGATTCAATTACACGCCAACACTTTACACTGTGGCAATCTCCAATCCTTCTAGCCTCCTCTAAGTTGTGAGTCGAGTCATAACTTGTAGCCTTTTCTACACAGTTCAAGGACTGGTGAATAATTTTACGTCAATCATGTTTCTTATTTTATCCGGTGCTCTAGAAATAGCGACAACTACAGTGTTAGCTCTCCAAACTGATGTGAGGGAGGAGCAGGTGGGAATATGCCAACGGAAACGGCTCTAATGTAGAATAAGTGCCTCTAAGAGGATCACTGAAGCAAACACAGCAGTGGATTAAAGTCAACATGTTCTGTAATAATGACGATTATTATTCCATTAGAAAACAGAGGAGATTTCACTGGAGTGCAAAGAACAAACTTTTTGATATTTAAAATCATACATTTAGGCTTCCCACTCTAAATTGAAATAAATAATCATAACGTGAACGCTGACCACACACACTGCATCACAGCTCACGTAATTATAGCATTGTAATTGATTGTTATTATTTTCTCAATATGGACTCCCACACCAATGGTGTCCAAGATAGCCTACTCCTGTGGTGTGCATGCTGTAATTGTGCAAATTAAGAAAGGAGATAGAGTTCTAAATCCATTACACCTCGTTACCTGACCGAACCTTGCCAGGTTTTGCTTGAACAGGGGAATAATTTATGGTTTAAGAGCAAAAGACCCACAAGATTGCTCTGGCACAACCCAAGGTACAGATGTTGGCTCAATTGAATCTTGGGACAAAGACAGGTTGAAGCGTTTTTTCCCCCTCCTTTTTAAATTAATGTTTTGCTACCCGTGGGTTGTCGTGAATTTCAATCCAGGAGAATGGTTTCTTCTCCATGGAGAGCAGTTTCAAAATGTTTCCAGTGATGTTGACAAACTTTGGTAATAAAGAATAATAGATGGCTTTTCATCTGTCAGTTTGATGGGTGGTTTTTCCCACCCATTTTTTGTCTTCATGTCATCCAATGGGATGTCAGCAGTCAAAAACATTTAAAAATGGTTTTCTTTGGGGTTTTTCATTTTCACCTTTCCTGGCAAATGTTAGGGGGGAAGGAGGCTTAAAACCTCAGAAATTATGTTAATCCTCTTCGTTGCTGACAGGTATACCAAACTGTCCCAAAACACCACTCAACAAAATTTTACGTTAGCGTGAAAAATCCTTAAGGATAAAAGATTGCCCTTCCAGATACGTTAGCGTGTGAAAATCCCCACGGATAAAAGAGTGCCCTTCCAGATACACTAGGGTCCTTTGAGAGCCAATTGATCAGAGTCATCACAATGAACATGCAGTGAATTACAGGTGGATTAGAGGACAGTATCTGTCAACTTCCAAACCAAAGTCAGGGGGGATGAACAAGAATACACGTCCTTAAGAATGCTTTGTTAAACCACAAATAAATTAATGAGTAATCAGGGTACGTACCACTCTCACTATATAATTATTCAAACGATTATTTTTATATTAAAAGGCTAATGCTCTTCTACTCAAGCTAAAAGTTACTAACAGCTTACTAACAGCTAAATTGCTATTTATGCTTTTAATACAACTTTTGACAGTTTGGGAATATTTTTTGTTTTGGACATGTTGGAATGTTCTTCTTTTTTTGGCGAACATAATTTTCAATTCAGTTGAAGTAGTGAACCATCTTAGTAAACTTCAGGATCTTCATTGATTCTTAGAAGACCTCAGTACCTCATCTGCGTGTTGCTTTGTTTATATTATGGTAAAATTAAAGAGATTATATTACAAGTGTCAGCTAAATCAGGAAAACAGTTCATGAAAGACACAAGGACACAGGAGAGAAAAAATGCTTTACCTTTTGTTGCATTGAGCAGTGCAGCCTTGCTCCCATTGTTAAATAGTTGCCATGCTCTGGAGCCTGGGGAAATTAAAAACCTATTGTGCCACAGTTGTAGAATCCCAAGAGAGCCAACTTTTTACATTTTCTAATAAAGGAGACTTCAAATTACAGAATAGGGACTTGTCTTTAATTAAACTATGGATTAAAATGGGGTCAAGCTTTCATATGTATTTATGTTCATGGGTCAACCTTATAAAGCATCTTTTGAGTGTCAAGGTCACATCTCCCAGGTACAACAATCAGTTGAAACATTACAATGTTACTATAAGAAAGAATAGTATTAAAGCGATTTTTGTATTATAATAAAATCCCACAACGAGAGGATGATGAAATGTGGAGAAAGAAGGGAGAAAGCAGACAAAGGTTTGACCAAAATCACTTTTTTGTCATTCTTTGATTTTTAAAATAGGAATGTCCAACAAAGGATGGCCAGACAATTGGATATTTTGCTCTTTGGCAAATCAAAGTGGAATTTCATCACATCTCACAGGTCCCTCCTCATCCTGTTCCTTAGTTTAAAAGCTCTTCAGCACCAGTAAGACAGTAAGCTGGTTGTTCAGAAAGGTTCTTGTCTTCTTTGAAGATCCACTTCAGAGATCTGTTCTAGAGTGAAGATGTTTGTGAAGATGTCCCATTTGTGAAGACGTCCCGTATCTACCTAGCTAGTGAAGGACTGAAATTCTCTGTGTCTATTCCAATTTGTAATGATGGTATTCAATGACACAAATCTGTGTTCTAGAAAGAGTGTTCTGGAGTCGCAGAGGTCCGATAATATCAGCTTTAATGCAGCAGTTGGAAATCAACAAGTACAGAGCTCTGGGGTTGTCTATGTTTCCCTACCCGCAACAGAGTTTGGGCTGGTTCACGAAGTCCAACTGGCTATCTGTCCCTCCCCAGCATATATTTATACAGTGCAATTAAAACAGAACGATGAAAAGAGGGTTGAGCTTGTTCTCTCGTGCATCAGGGAGTTGTTCTTGCCTACGCGTCCCACCTGCTCGGGTGCCGTCTCCACCCGGTTTCAAGGTTGTTTCTGAAAATGAAGAGATAGAGACACAAAGAACAGCCTGCTTCCCACACCCTGTGCGAGACACCATGCCCAAGCCTGAGCACACTTCTCAGATCATAAGACAGAACTTTAATAAGCACAATATATTCTTTAATCCCTCTTTTGATCTCTGAAAACACCAGAGATCAATCAACATAGCCGGACCAACCACCGCCTCCTTGTCCTGGTCAGCCAGCCCCAGCAACGGCATTTGGAACCCTGTCTTTGGGTTCTCCACAGCCGAGACAATGATCCGGTTGCACAGGGACCTGATACACGGGATACAGCAACAATCATGTTGATATTGATATAGCACACTCTTAAGTAAAATAGCGGAAACCTTCTTAGTCCAGTACAATTCTAGTGTGGTCAAGCAGTATCACTCTTGACCGTCTCCGGACTCTCACATTCGTAGCAATAGCAAACGGTTCACTGGCCCTCCTGGCCCTTCTCCAGCAACTCCTGCAACGTATGACTGGATTCTGGAGCAGCAAAACACATGCGAAAATCACCAATGGATTTTCGTTTTGAAATTAGAAAACCAAAATCGGGAAAAGATCTGTTTCCCGACTACCATTTAGAAATAGGAAAACGGAAAACTACCCATTTTCCGTTTTTTGTTTCGATAATAGAAAACGGAAAACGAAAAAACAACCCGTTATCTGATTTTCTTTGATGTGCTTAAACATGGAAATCGGGAATTAAAATAGTGTGTGGAAATCTCCTTTCTCAATTTTGCATAGATTTTAGTGTTGTGACCCGGAAGTTGCTCCCACGAGCTTGACAGTCACAGTCAAAGAGACTCACTTTAAAATAATTTATAAAATATATCCGGTCGCTGACTTTCTTAGAAAAATATTCAAATTTGGTGTAGAACCTTCTTTATTTTGTGAGGTGGCTGATGAGACTCTGGAACCATGCTTCAGTCCGATGTAATCCACTTTTCCATTGAGTCTCGATTGCTCTGCGAGCAATTTTATCGTTCATCTGCTCTGCTATGCGCCCTCTGCTGACATCCTGAATGTGACTGTCAAGCTCGTGGGAGCAACTTCTGGGTCACAACACAAAAATCTATGCAAAATTAAGAAGATTTGTGTATCATTCGTTCTTTCATTTTTCAATTGATAAACCAAAAACCAAAAACGAGAAACGATTGTTTTTCTTGTTATTCAATTGAGAAACCAAAATCGAAAAAACAAATCGAAAAACGGGGCACTGACCGAAAATGAGAGAAATTATGAGTGCCACTGAATGCATTTGATCATTTTATTAACATTGTTGGCATGAAAAACATACAATACATACAACAAAATATACACTGAAAGTGCAAACATTCCATTTCAAGTTTGGGATCAATCTATCTACATTCTTCCTTGTGTTTTCTGGTGGACGCTCCGTTCGTTTTCATGGCTTCTCGCGCTGGTTACACTGCAAACTGCGCGCAGCCAACGGGCGTATGAGTAACAACTTCCGGGTCACCAAAAACACAATTTCTAAATCATTTTGGGTCAGTGCCCCGTTTTTGGATTTGGTTTTTGGATTTTGGTTTCTCAATTGAATAACAAGAAAAACAATCGTTTTTCATTTCTCGTTTTTGGTTTCTCAATTGAATAACGGAAAAACGAATACTTTTTTTGTTTTTGTTTTTTGGTTTATCAATTGAAAAACGAAAGAACGAATGATACACGGATTCACACACTATTTTAATTCCCGATTTCCATGTTTAAGCACATCAAAGAAAATCATATAACGGGTCGTTTTTTAGTTTTACGTTTTCTATTATCAAAATGGAAAATGGGTCGTTTTCCGTTTTTTGTTTTCCTATTTCTAAATGGTAGTCGGGAAACAGCTCGTTTCCCGATTTTGGTTTTCTTATTTCAAAATGAAAATCCATTCGCCGCAAAGTACACGGACCGTACACGGACCCGGACGCCATGTTGTCAGAGCAATCAGCTGCACTTGCACTGGTGACGTCACTACATCTCCAAGGCAACATATCAACAACATCAATTCGTCTTTTGTCTGCTTCAGATACTTCTTTAAAACGGGAAGCGATTGCGGGGCGTTTGCGGACCTGTGCAAAAACCATATTTGGTTGTTTTAGTTTTTTTTGGGGGCAATTTAGGCTACTTTGTTGCCGAGCAGATGCCACGTCGTTAAGGTCAATGGCTACATCTCCAAGGCAACCGCTTGTTGCTAGGTCCGTAAAAACGTTTATTTACCTCTGCGAACTTTCAAGAGGTATATAAACGGATTTATTAACTTTTGAGAACGTCTTCTGGACCAATAGGAACAGCGTATTGGTCCAATTATTACACTAGTATATAAGAAATGTTGTTAATGCATCTGGTACAGGACTGGGAAAGATTTCAATCCACTGTAAACATATCTATAATTACCAGGCAGTATTGACCCTTCAGTTTTCTTATTGTTGAGCAAACACATGTAACAGCATCTAATAAGACAATACATCATCATTTGATATTCAACTCCTATTAGTCATGCCTAGAAATGACAATCTGTTTCTTTGTTCCCTTCTTTAGAAAATCAACTGTCTAATTTCTTTCACTCCAAAAAAACTTTTCTGTCTTTTAAAACAGTTAAGTTTAAGACCAATATTGTTTTAGATTCTCTATTTTACCAAATCACAAATACAAATCACACCTCTATTTATCAAAGATATGATATGAAGCAATTTTCATTATGTCAAACCAGAATCCGTATGCTTCTTAAATGAAATAGAGACCAAATAATGTTCTTAATGTAGCTATTAACCAAACATTTTTCCCAACTATATTTTCTATAAAGGTCAGATAGGTAGAACTTCATAACTCGTTTTGCTGCAGTTCAAAACGAGCCAATTAGCTCAAACCATCATAACCACAATTTATCAGACTTGATGAGTCTTCCCAAATTATTTCAGAACTGAATGTTATAATAACCCTCTTCATGCACTAATACCATTTATTAATACAACATTATCACAGCCTAACTGTTTATCCCAAACAGTATGCCAGGCTCTGATAAAACTCTCAAATAAAACTTAAAACCAAATTACAATTAAACTCCAAATAAAAATACATTTAGTTTTTTTTCTTGCTCATTTTTAGCCAAATTACATCTAATACCTTTATCAAAACTCTTAAACACTGTAGATTTTACTATTTTGACTTGAAATGTTATCCCATATACTTTCAAAGTATATTCATAGTTTCCTCTTCAAAACATCAGTGTTTAAACCACCATCACCTCTTCACATCCACAAAACGTTCTCTTGTTTCATTTCATAACCTTCCATGATCCTCTCTAAACCAATCTTTTATGTAACTTTCTAATCGCTTCCTCATAATTTTTCACATTTCCTCAAACCATTCTTTGACCAACACAGCTGGTTAGCGTTTACTGTATTAGAACCAATTTATAAACCAGGGGTATACCCTCTGGGATAACCTTTGTAAGATCTCAACGTAACAGGACTCTTTTAGCCCCCACCTTTCTCCATCTCTCCTTGGGATTTCTGTAACTTCTTGGTCAAAGAAGAAAACCACACCACACTCCTCTCTATTTTTATTCAACACAATCTGACTCCACACAAATATTACTTGTTTAGAGACTCTAACTATTTTGAGGACACTTAACCTCAGGGAATTTAACAATTTTGAGGACACTTAACCTCTTTGAGGACACTTAACCTCAGGGAATTTAACAATTTTAAGGACACTTAACCTCTTTGAGGACACTTAACCTCAGGGACTTTAACAATTTTAAGGACACTTAACCTCTTTGAGGACACTTAACCTCAGGGACTTTAACAATTTTAAGGACACTTAACCTCTTTGAGGACACTTAACCTCAGGGAATTTAACTATTTTGAGGACACTTAACCTCAGGGACTGTAACCCTTTTGAGGACACTTAACCTCAGGGACTGTAACCCTTTTGAGGACACTTAACCTCAGGGACTTTAACAGTTTTGAGGACACTTAACCTCAGGGACTGTAACATTTGAGGACACTTAACCTCTTTGAGGACACTTAACCTCAGGGACTTTAACAGTTTTGAGGACACTTATTCTTTACTAGTTAGCTATTTATTTAGTGGAACCAGATAGTAGACCTGTATCCTCTTTCTGAAATGTTGCTGCATCATTGGGTGTGCTTTGCCTTCGGCAAGGGCACAACCTTTGTTCTCTCACATATATATTATTATTATTATTATTCTTTTTGCCCCCCTAAAACTCAGTCAATATTTGGCCTACATAGACAACGTAGGTGTCAAAAGTTTAGTCTTGGTAGCGATTGAGTTGCTTCTATTGGAATTTACGTTCCGTTGCATGGTTTAGGCTCAAGTTAAGTTTTTGTGGCGAAAAGTGAAGCTAACGGTGGCTAATTTGCTAGCCACAGTCACTGACGTCACTACGTCACTAACGTCACGAAAACACGCGTGACTACCTTAACTTGGGGGATAGCTAGGCTAACTATAGCTTTACTGCAAGGCAGCTGCAGAAACGCCACAAGCAAAGAGGCCAGGGTGATAACTATTTACTCATTTTACTTTGTGATATGACACACAATTGTGATGTGTAATGTACAGTATAAGCTGATATTATTAAGGAAGTACATCTACTTTTGGAAACAGTAGTCTACTATTTCACTTAAGTATTAGCATCATGACATTAGCCTGTGTTGCCCGGGCAACACATACTACAGTGGTCTATGATGTAGCGTTATCTGTTTTCAATCGTTAAAATAAACATTCCTCACATATACATTTTCGTTGTAGGATTTATTCTGACATTAGTAAACGATTTGTTGGTGAAATTACCATTACCTGTGGTTTCAAACCAGTGTAGCTCACTGCAACGCTGTAGCTTACGCGAGACACACTACAAAAACATCTACACTACACAGCTGTTTAGGAAGTCAAACGGCGACAGAACATGTTCGGCACTCTCCTTACTTAAATCAAAAGTCTATCTAACTACTGTAATGTTCATGATTTATAACATGTGATGTTAGAATTGTTAGAATATCTCCACATGTGATGTGTCTCAGTTTTTTAAGGAGACATTGTTTTATTTCGTCCACAAGAGGGCGTTTTAGTTTGGTTTGTGGTGTTGAGACTGCAGAAGCAGCGGGAGAGAAAAAGGATAGATATGGCGGTATTAGCATGAGACGCAAACTATTGTAACCGAGACTACATTTACTAAAGTATATAAAAGCAATTTTACCGTGCCTGAGATTTATTGAAACATTACACTGGCGACGAGGATCAACTTTTCAACCATGGCAACTGCACTACCGTCGTTCCCTGCTTTTGATGTCAACGAGGATCAAACCTCATCCATCCGCTGGAAGAAGTGGTTACAGCGATTTGAAAACGTCATAGTTGCTCTAGATATAAAAGATGATACGAGGAAACGTGCGATGCTTTTGCATTATGCTGGAGATGGTGTACAAGACATTTTTGACACACTTCCGGACACCGGAGAAGCAAAAGACTATAAATGCGCAAGAGACAAGCTAAGGGAATACTTTTCCCCTAAAATCAACATCGCCTATGAGACTTACAAATTCAGGCAAGCTCAACAACTGGCAGGGGAAACACTCGATTCTTACCACGTAAGACTACGGCACTTGTCAGCAACTTGCGATTTTACAGATGTCGAAAGAGAGATCAAAACGATGATCATCCAAACGTGCACGTGCAACAAATTGCGGCGTCAGGCTCTACAGAAACCAGAGATGACGTTGACGGAGCTCCTGTCACTCGGCAGAACCATGACGCTTGCCGAGACTCAAGCATCAGGTATGGAACAAACACGACAGGGTGCAGCACAAGGAAATTCACGGGAGGACGTTATGGCTGTTGAAATGGACAGAGGGGCGAGAAAGAAAAGATGCTACAACTGCTCCGGTACTTTCCCCCACCTTGAGGGAATGGTGTGTCCGGCACGGGGGAAAACATGCAATGCTTGTGGAAGACAAGGACATTTTGCCAAATGTTGTCTCTCTAAACGGCCACAAAACAGCATCAGAGACAGACATGAAGTGCGTTACGTACACACCAGTGGAAGCAGCAGCAATACACCCCAGGCAGCAGGTACAGTTGACACAGAGTCTTCTGAAGAATATGTGTACACAGTTAATCGACAAAAAACGAATCTCCCACATGCAAAGATAAAGGTCAGTGACTGTAACATACAAGTGATGCTTGATTCTGGGGCAACTGTAAACATAATTGATGAAGCAACGTATCTGAGACTGAGACATAAGCCCTCACTCACTAAATGCACAGTTCCCATCTTTCCTTATGGTTCAAGCACCCCACTGCCTACCCTAGGAAAATTCACCTCCCTGGTGGAATCCAAATCAAGACTCGCAAACGCAACTTTCCAAGTACTTCAAGGCAGCAACGGCAGCTTACTTGGTTATGACACTGCCAGTCAATTGGGATTAATCAAAGTGGCTAACACGCTTCATACATCTCCAGAGCGACCGGTGCAGCCTATGACTACCTCAAACCAAACGGAGATGAATGCAACGGGTGATCTCCTCACTGAATATGCTGACCTCTTTCACGGGATAGGAAAATTAAAGGACTTTCAAGTCAAGCTGCACATAAAGAAAGACGTTCCTCCAGTCATGCAACCTCACAGAAGAGTACCGTTTCATGTAAGGAAGCGAATTGAAGCTGAACTACAACGTTTAGAGGAACTTGACATCATAGAGAAGGTGGACGGGCCCACTCCATGGGTCTCTCCAATTGTTCCTGTTCCAAAGCCAAAAGACCCAGAAGCAGTGCGTATCTGTGTGGATATGAGGATACCAAATCAAGCCATTGAGCGAGAAAGACATCTCACACCAACAGTAGATGATATAATACAGGCGCTCAATGGAGCCAGATTCTTCTCTAAACTAGATTTAAACTGTGGATATCATCAGCTGGAACTGGAGCCATCATCATGATATATCACAACATTCTCCACTCATGTAGGACTGCGACGCTACAAAAGTCTGAGTTTTGGAGTTTCCTCGGCAGCAGAGGTATTTCAAAATACCATTCAGCAAGCCCTGGATGGTATCCCAGGAGTCATCAACCTGAGTGATGACATTCTGGTGTTTGGCAGAACGAAGGTTAGCCATGATCATACTTGAAGGGCCACATTTCAGCGACTTAAGGAGAAGAACCTGACTCTTAACAAGGCCAAATGCTCCTACGCACAAACCAATCTGGACTTCTTCGGTTATACATTCTCAGATGGTGGTTTCTCTCCTGATCCCAAGAAGGTTCAAGCGCTGCATGAGGCTGCTGCCCCAACTAATGCCAGCGAGGTCCGCAGTCTTCTCGGCATGGCAAATTACAGCGCTCGCTTCATCAAAGATTTTGCCACTATGACTCAACCTTTGAGGGAACTTACAAAAAAAAATGTTCACTGGACTTGGACAGAGGAACACCAGACGTCCCTTGACAAAATGAAACGAAGTCTGACAAGTGATGCTGTCATGACCTACTTTGACCCATACAAACTCACTGAACTGGTGGTTGATGCAAGTCCTGTGGGTCTTGGGGCCGTGTTGGCACAGAGAAGTGGCCCACATGAACCAGCCAGAGTGATAAGCTATGCAAGCAGAGCCTTGTCTCCCATCGAACAAAAATACTCGCAAACGGAACGTGAGGCTCTCGCCATTGTGTGGGGCTGCGAACATTTTCACATGTATCTTTATGGGGCACCATTTACCCTTATCAGTGACCACAAACCCTTGGAATGGATTTTCAATAACCCCAAATCCAAGCTGCCTGCTCGCATAGAACGCTGGAGTCTACGCCTTCAGCCTTACAACTACAGAGTCCGTTACAAGGCTGGCAAGGACAACCCAGCGGACTACATGTCACGGCACCCCGCACATGTTTCACATATCTTTCAGGAGATTTCAAACGTCGAACAACAAGCGGAAGAATATGTGAACTTTGTTACTGCAAACGCCGTCCCTAAGGCTATAACACTAACAGACATTCAGAATGCAACCACCGCGGACCCCACTCTCTGCAAAGTCATTCAACTCATCAAAGGAGGCACATGGGGGTTGCTGTCTGAGAAACAGGACTTTGCTGATGGAGTTGATGTTGCTGTGCTAAAATCATTCCATAGAATCGAAAATGAACTGACGATAACCGCCACTGATGACACTGTACTACGAGGCACGAAGATTGTTGTCCCCCATTCTTTGCAAGTCAGAGCAATATCACTTGCACACGAAGGCCACCAGGGGCTGGTCAAAACAAAGAAACTGATTAGGGAAAAAGTCTGGTTCCCTGGCATTGACCGACAGGTAGAGACCATGATAGCTGGCTGCATCCCATGTCAGGCTGTTGTGCCCGATCACAAGCAAGAACCTCTCTGCATGTCTGAGCTACCATCATCACCATGGGAAAAAGTCGGTGTAGACTTCTGTGGTCCATTCCCCTCTGGTGATTACCTCTTGGTAGTCGTTGATGAATACTCCAGATATCCAGAGGTGGAGATTCTACAGTCCACGTCAGCCAGAGCCACAATTCCCAAACTTGACAAAATATTCTCGACACTGGGGATTCCGCTGGAGGTCAAAACAGATAATGGCCCACCCTTTCAAAGCTCAGAATTTGCAGATTTCGCAACATATCTGGGTTTCAGACATAGGAAGATTACTCCACTCTGGCCTCAGGCCAATGCTGAGGCTGAACGTTTTATGCGCACCCTGGGGAAAGCTATACGTGCTGCACATGTTGAAGGACACCCATGGAAACAGACTCTGTACGCCTTCCTCCGCAACTACCGTGCCACGCCTCACTGCTCAACTGGAATGGCTCCTGCTGATGTGCTGTTTGGGAGGCCCCTTCGGATCAAGCTGCCTGGATCTCCTCTTTCCTTCCAGTCTCTGACTGATGCGCCGCTACGACAGGCAGATGCCCTGGCAAAGAACAGGATGAAACAAAATGCTGACCGGATGCATCGAGTTGCTCCTTCGGCTCTGAAAGTGAGCGACATAGTCCTGTGTCGTCAAAAGAAGGAAGGCAAGCTATGCTCTGCCTACAACCCCCACCCATACAAGGTTGTTGCTGTCAAAGGTTCCATGGTGACAGTCAAACGCAACAACCATGTCATCACCAGAAACTAATCTCACTTCAAGACCATACCATCATATAAACATCACCCATCTCAGTCATGTGATTTGAAAGGCATGAGTGGTGGACAAGATGTCATGAACTGGACCGAAATTCTTCCCGAACAAACCCCAGAACACCTAACCCCCGACCCCCCTGGGTCACAGTCGCCTGTTCGCAGATACCCAGTCAGGATCAACAGAGGACCCCCATCATACCTCACTGACTTTGAATAATGTGGACAGTAAACAAAAAAAAAAAGAGTAAAAATAAGGAGGGTTGTAATGTTCATGATTTATAACATGTGATGTTAGAATTGTTAGAATATCTCCACATGTGATGTGTCTCAGTTTGTAAGGAGACATTGTTTTATTTCGTCCACAAGAGGGCGTTTTAGTTTGGTTTGTGGTGTTGAGACTGCAGAAGCAGCGGGAGAGAAAAAGGATAGATATGGCGGTATTAGCATGAGACGCAAACTATTGTAACCGAGACGTACATTTACTAAAGTGTATATAAAAGCAATTTTACCGTGCCTGAGATTTATTGAAACATTACAACTACTAACCTGAACTTCATTGCCACAGCCTAAACGTTGTCAATCTGTTCATGAAAATAATTAATTTAATCTTAAACCGTACAACGGAACGTTAAATCCAATTCAACCAACGCAATCGCTACCAAGACGAACACAGCAGTAGTCTAGTACTGTACCGTAGTAGTACAATTTGCCGGGGCAGCTTCTCCACACAGGGCTATATCGCATTTTGCGTTGTTACTGACAATGATCGCTACCAGTGAGCTTTTTATGAATGAACAATTTTCCACTAAATAAATGTCAAGCTTATTTACGTTTTGGGGGGCATATTTTCAGTTAGCAGATGGTACTGTTTGAATCGCGATTCCATCTTCTACTGCCGGGTAACGTCGTAGAATAATCTTCAAAGGGGGTTCTTTATTAATGAATGAATGCAATGAGTAGGCTAAATGCCTGAAAATATCATGAGAAGGGAAAAACTTAAAATGACGTTTAAGTCATAGAGATTAGGTCAATTTTTACACCGGTCTGCCAAATTTATTCGTTTTGTTTCAACGATGAGGCTGCCTATTGCAGGGGAAATGAGAAGACATCTATTTCATTCTACACTTCACTCGTATTTTCAGTTTTAAATGAGCAGCAAAAAAAAATGCTTTTAAATCTATGTCATCTTTATAATAAATAAGTATGCATTTTTATATAAAATATACAGAAATATCAGTTGTAAAAATGTCATTCAAAAACGGACCCCTGTGCAACCGACGCCAGCAAGCACACCCTACAATTTCCCCAGAAATTGTACCCTCTCTAGTTCTCTCTGCTTTGGAACATGTGTTTTGAACATTTTAAGTTAATCAAATGGATTGTTATGAGGATCATTCAAATACCCAGCGTACACAAAGTATTAATTCCTTAAGTCTTAATTCCTTAAGGATTTCTACTTTCATGGCCCATGACTTTGAGTAGGTAATACAATTGAGCAATGAGACAATATGCCTCAAACCAAAAGACTAATTTCACACTTATAACAAAAACTTACATTTAGGGGAGTCAGGTGGCTGAGCGGTGAGGGAATCGGGCTAGTAATCCGAAGGTTGCCAGTTCGATTCCCGGATGTGCCAACTGACGTTGTGTCCTTGGGCAAGGAACTTCACCCTACTTGCCTCGTGGGAATGTCCCTGTACTTACTGTAAGTCGCTCTGGATAAGAGCGTCTGCTAAATGACTAAATATAATATAAATATATAATATTTACAAAACACAAGTCATTGCTCATTAATTTGTCAATGATATTCTCCTCTCAAAGTGTCTACATAAAGTGCTTAATTAGAGATAAACCTAACTTTATCTCCAGCACCAACATAACAGCAGGATGAAAGTGTGTGTGTGTGTGTGTATCTTGTGGTTAGTGGTAACTGACTTAAATTTTTGTACTCGCTGTGATATATTGTTTTATTATTGTTGCTTGCTTTTTTTCCACAGGTACACTTGCACTTATAGCAGTTCATGTTGTTTAATTGTAACTTGTTTAACTACATGATCTTATGGTTCTTCCCTTTGGCACTTATTTTGGTTGTTCACAATGTGTGCTTCATGTTTTGGCTACTCGCAATGTTTTGTGGCTATCTCGTTGTTATGATCAGTGACCTATGCACTTTGTAAAGCTCTCTCTTGGAAGTCGCTTTGGATAAAAGCGTCTGCTAAATGAATAAATGTAAATGTATGTGAGGAGGGGTTTGATGGATTGCCTTAAACAACTCTTACTCTTGTGGATGTTTGTTGATCCCTGACTGTGTTTAAAAATGACCCTTCAAACCAGTTGGAGGGAGGATGCTTGTGTTCCTCCCCGGGCGGAGGAAGTCCATGGCTGCTTGGGTAATCCTTTACCAAGGCTTTTAGAAGGGGTCTGACTCAACACCGGCGACCCTTCAAATATCAATATTTTCTATTCCCCTTGGGTGACTTCAGTGGATGACTTTCTGTCCCCACATGAGGCCTGATGGCTGGCATGGGGGCGTTATGGGAATCCACTGTCATTGATTTCTTCATCCCAATGCACACACCGACACCTTGAAAGAAATGCAATAACTTGGAGGTGTTCCATTCCCTTTTGTTGAAAGCCGACTGTAAAACGTTGGACACTGATCACTGGTATTAGTGGACTGGACCAACAGCAAACAAACTTAATTGTTCAATTGGTTCAATTAGTTATCTGAGTATTTTTTTACATCACATGACATTTCACATTTCATAGCTTAGCAGATCAAGCTAGGATGACTACCCATGTAGTCTGCAGCTGCAGTTTCTCATACATGCTCAAAATGTTAGAGTGGGACCATGTCCACTCTCATGTGGACATGGTCCCAGTCAGAATACTTTATATGTTGGGTTTGCTGGGTCTGTACTCTCTCCTGAATGTTTTCTCTTCACCTGAGAGACTTGTGTAACCACATAGAATTCCACAAAGGGGATCGAGGCAGGGGGGTGAGACACAGGGGCTGTAGACTCAACAGATAAACATGGAGTTTCTCTCCATGCATCTCCATTCAGTGGATATAATTCTGATTGGAACAAGTCTGACATGTCCTGAATTCTTCATGTCAATATGTGTGAGGATTGCTTTGGGATCTGATCTCTCGTGAACCTACTGCATGATTTACATCTGCCCAAGTGAATAAGCCATTTGAGGGCTTTTTCTGACTTAATTGCTTCTCAGATGAGATGTTTGAAATCACTGTTCACATTGCACTACTGGTTTCATATTTGTATTAGACTTAGGCATAGCTGAAAGGTAAATATATCACAGATGCCTCCCACCAGAATTGTGTCCTTTAATGTCAATATCCCCCTCTCTATCTTCCTCCCCTTTCTTCCTCTCTCTCTCTCTGTCTGCGTTCTCTCCATATCTTTCTGAATGACCTTGTAGTTTACAAGAGAAATAACCAAGTAAGGTAAATGGCCCCATATCAAAATAAAGAGCCTAGATGACTAATGGCATATCTCCATTTACAGCCCAAAAATCTATTAATCCTTGAAAATCCCAGTATTAAATCTGATTATACAAGACCTAAATATTCCATCTCACAACACTGACAGATATGTAAAGAGTGTGTTGGATCATCTTTGTGTGCCACACAATAACCTTGCTGAGAAGACAAGGAGAGACATGACTTGTCTTGGTATCTACTGTATGTGATAAGAAAATAAATTGCATCATATAAAGTACATATTATGGAGGACTAAATGTGCCAAAATTAAATACATAAATAAATAAATACATTAAATAAATAGACATCTCTTAAGTGATGTTAACATTTATGTTAACAGTTATGTTATTGTTAACATGTGGCCTGTTCTCAGTCACGTTCATTGAAGAATGCGCATGATCAGTTAGAGGGTCAGAGAAGTGTGTGTGTCTTGGTTGTGCCAGGCTGCCAGCACCTTTCAACAGCTCAATACCAGGCATAAACCTTTACAGGTTACGTTTTAGGGCCATTTAAACATTTTCAGGAAAATACAGTGTTTTATAAAGCATGAAACACTGCAGTTCCATGAGGACAGCTCTATCAAATGACTTATGTCCCACCCCTTTTCATTTAACATGAAATGCATCTTTTCTAGGAGTCAGGTGGCTGAGCGGTGAGGGAATCGGGCTAGTAATCCAAAGGTTGCCAGTTCGATTCCCGGTCATGCCAACTGACGTTGTGTCCTTGGGCAAGGCACTTCACCCTACTTGCTTCGGGGAGAATGTCCCTGTACTTACTGTAAGTCGCTCTGGATAAGAGCGTCTGCTAAATGACTAAATGTAAATGTTTTCTTTTCCTTTGCAAAGGGGCGGGACTTAACCAGTTTCACAGCGCTATCCTTCTTGGACTGCAATTTTTTACTCTTGGAGCACTGTGATTGGACACCTCTCCGGTCTCCTTGCACCCTATTGCCCCGCAAGGACACTTAGATCTCAAGATGCCGGCTATCTGGTGGTTCCCAAAATTAAGAAAAAAACAGCTGGAGGTAGGGCGTTCTCATATAGAGCAGAGCGCCTCTTCTCTGGAATAAACTACCCGTCTCAATTAGTGAGTCTGATACTGTTTCGACGTTTAAAATTAGGTTAAAAACGTTATTGTTTAGTCAATTCTACGACTGTTAAAGGTAAGTATGTTACTAGTTGGAGGCAACGGGGGACGGGTTGTTTCCATCCTTATTCTTTAAGTATAACTTATTTTAGAGTTCTCTTCCCCTGGAACAGATTTAATGTTCCAAATGAGGGGGGCTGTCGCTGTCTTGGTGTGTGGGGTTGCATCAAATTCCCCTTTTTTGCTCTGTTAAATTGCTGCACCAGTCCACACTTGACCGGTGGGGATCTCATTCTATTATGACTGTAACTGTTAGCTGCTCCTGGCATTCTCTAATCCCTGCTCTCCTCTCTCTGTCCCCTCCCACACACATCCCTTGTGGTGTGGGGGGTTTGAGTTGTCAGCACCTGCCTGGTCGTCGGTCAGCCAACGCTGGACCTGGTCGCGAGTCTCCCGGTCCTGTCCTACATCTATAAAGTTGAATAATGGATTTTGGTGTTTTGAAAACCCATCAACACTGTATGACTATGTTTAGCCTGTGTTCTGCTCCTCTCTCCCACCAACCGTCTCTGGAGGAGGGGATCCCTCTCTGAATTGCTCCTCCCAAGGCTTCTTCCATTTTTTTTCTACTGTTGAGAGTTTTTTGGGGAGTTTTTCCTTGTCTTCCTTGAGGGTTTAGGTTGGTTGAGGGGCAGTTCTATGGGCATATGTGAAGCCCTCTGTGACATGCTTGCGTGTAAAAAGGGCTATACAAATACATTTGATTTTGATTTGACTTACAGTAAGTACAGGGACATTCCCCCCGAGGCAAGTAGGGTGAAGTGCCTTGCCCAAGGACACAACGTCATTTTTCACGGCCAGGAATCGAACCAGCATTCTTCTGATTACTAGCCTGATTCCCTAACCACTCAGCCACCTGACTCCCCTTCCACATTTTAATGAGTGAAATAAATATTTGACCCATTTGTAAAACATGATTTAGTACTTGGTGGCAAAACGCTTGTTGGCAATCACAGAGGTCAGACATTTCTTGTTGGCCACCAGGTTTGCACACAGGGGGATTTTGTCTCACTCCTCTTTGCAGATCTTCTCCAAGTCATTAAGGGTTATGGTTTTGAGGCTGACGTTTGGCAACTCGAACCTTCAGTTCCCTCCACAGATGTTTTATCTATGGGATTATGGTCTGAAGACTGGCTAGGCCACTCCAGGACCTTAATGTGCTTCTTCTTGAGCCACTCCTTTGTTGCGTGGCCGTGTGTTTTGGGTCATTGTCATGCTGGAATACCCATCCACGACCCATTTTCAATGCCCTGACTGAGGGAAGGAGTTCTCACCCAAGATTTGATGGTACATGGCCCCGTCCATTGTCCCTTTGATGCAGTCAAGTTGTCCTGTCCCCTTAGCAGAAAAACCCCCCCAAAGCATAATGTTTCCACCTTCATGTTTGACGGTGGGGATGGTGTTCTTGGGGTCATAGGCAGGGCTGTACACTAACCTTTTCCACTGGTGGCACTTGCGCTACTAACTTTTTCAGTTACTGGCGCAAAACATGATTTGGTCGCACACATTATTTATAGTAAGCCGCTCTGGATAATAATGAACAATAATGAACCTGTATTGCATACAGATGTGCACTTTAAGGGTCCCATGGCATGAAAATGTCACTTTATGAGGTTATTTAACATTAATATGAGTTCCCCTAGCCTGCCTTTGGTCCCCCAGTGGCTAGAAATTTCGATAGGTGTAAACCAAGCCCTGGGTATTTTTCTCTGCCTTTGAGAAAATTAAAGCTCAAATGCTCCGATCTGAAAATCTTCCCCTTATGTCGTCATAAGGGGAAAGGTTCCCTCCCCTTTCTCTGCTTTGCCCGCACAGAGAATTTGGCCCACCAATGAGAAAATGAGCTACGACCGTGCGAGCGCGATATTGTTTTTTCCTCGAGAGACATCATGGCTTGCAATGGCAGTTAGCCCCGCCTCTCTGCTCCTCATAGCATTTAAAGCTACAGGCACAGAAATGGCATGTCCTAAGGAAAGCTTTTTGTGGAAATGCTCCTAGTGGCTGTAATTATGCACCAAGGCAGAATTTCGGGAATGAGACTTCAGATACATCATTAGGGGACCACTAAGGCCTATATAAAAGCATCCAAAAACAGCATGCCATGGGACCTTTAATTACTTGCCATCTTTTAAACCACATGGCTTCTTGTTTTCTTTAACATTTATTGGGATAGATTTACTGCAATAGAAAATACAGTAGGCCTACATTATGAAGTGCAAAATGAATTTATTTTAGATTTCAACATGCTATGGTTGGGGCCAGTGGCGGATTTAGTGATTTGGGGGCCCCAGGCGAAGACAGTATGGGGGCCCCTTAACTCCTATTCTCACTAATTTCAAGTGAGAATAACTCCTATTCTCACCCAATCCAACCAGCTAGCGTCGGTTGCAGATGTGTCCGTTTATTAACTGTAATGTTTACAACGGATATTTCTGTATATTTTATATAAAAATGCGTATGCCTATACTTTTTATGAAGATTGCATACATTTAAAAGCATACATTTGTTGCTGCTCTTTTACAATTCAAAATACAAAAAGTGAAGTGTAGAATGAAACGGTTGTCTTCTCATTTCCACTGCAAGAGGGAATATTGACAAGCTGTAGCAGCCTCAGTTGAAAAGATATTGGTCAATCCGGTGCAAAACAGTCCTATAACCTCTATGACATCTTAAGTTTTTCCCCTTCTATAGATATTTCCAAGCATAGCCTACTCTGAAATACTGCCGGTGACAATGGTGTTACAATAGCTTGTTTCAAAGGGGGTTATTTGCACTGGATTGACCAATCCGGACCAATCTTCCCTTCCGCTGTTGGCCTCTTCAACAAGGCCAAGGGACCACACTGACTCTAATGACTTCCTGCTTAAAACACACTGCTTTTTGCACTGCATTACAAAATTGTATCTTGTACATTTGTATTTTGTAATATTAGTATTTTTGTATTTTTATATTGTAAATTACAGCAACTTATATTTTATTTTATTTTATATTTTATTTTATTGTAATTCCACTTAGTACTGCTAGTTCATGTACCCTTAGTATAGATAGTCCACATATTTAAATTTTAGGTCCCTATATGTTTATTGCACAATACTGCACAAACTTATCAACCACTAACGTGCCACTAGCTAAAGTTACACAACTAACGAAACATTATGTTGAAGGGAACTTTTTAGTTAGTAGATCTGAAAACTCCGAACATCCAACTTGAACGTTACGTCGGTTAGCCTAACTTGTAAGGGCTTAGCACATGCAGTACCGGTCCTAGCACATCTGGCACCCCCGGGCGAAATGTATCAACAGAACACCCCCACCCGGGAGCGCAAATCGTAGTGCCGCCCCCCCCTCCCCCCCCCCCCCCCTCTGCACTTGGGAAAATGCCGCCCCCCTCTTCATGCTGCCCTAGGCGGCTGCCTATGTCGCCTGTAGGAAGGACCGGCCCTGAGCACATGCGTAGTATTTTTGAGCTACAGGTGCAGGCAGACACAACAAGACACACACACTTCTCTAAGCCCGTAACTGATCATGCGTTTTATCTGATGAACGTGACTGAGAACAGGCAAAATGTTACCAATAGATTTTAAATTGGCCCGTTTGTGTTTCAATAACACTGAATATGTCTACTACTTGATTGACAGCTCAGGTCAGACAGTTTGCTCTCAAGTGTCCAATCACAGTGCTCCAAGAGTTAAAAACATTCCCGCCCCTTTACAAAGGAAAAGAAATGTGCATTTCATTTTAAATGCAAAGGGACTGGACTTTGATAAAACTAGTTATGTCCCGCCCCTTTGCAAAGGAAAAGACATGTGCATTTCATTTTAAATGCAAAGGGGAGGGACATGAGCCATTTAGTAGAGCTGTCCTCATTGAACTGCAGTGTTTAATGTTTTATAAAACATTGTATTTTCCTAAACATTTTTGAATGCCCTAAAGGGTAACCTGTAAAGGTTTATGCCTGCTATTGAGCTGTAGAACGGTGCTAGCAGCCTGGCACAACCAAGATACACACACTTCTCTGACCCTCTAACTGATCATGCGTTTTATTCAGTGAACGTGACTGACAACAGGCCAAATGTTACCAATAGATTTGAAATTGGCTCATTTGTGTTTCAATAAGACTGAATAGGTCTGCTACTTGATGGACAGCTCAGGTCTGACAGTTTGCTCTCAAGTGTCCAATCACAGTGCTCCAAGCACATGAGGACAGCTCCATGTAATGGGTTATGTCCCGCCCCTTTGCAAAGGAAAAGAAAAGATGCATTTAATTTTAAATGGAAAGGGGCGGGACTTTGATTAAACTAGTTATGTCCCGCCCCTTTGCAAAGGAAAAGACATGTGCATTTCATTTTAAATGCAAAGGGGAGGGACATGAGCTATTTAGTAGAGCTGTCCTCATTGAAGTGCAGTGTTTTATGATTTATAAAACATTGTATTTTCCTGAACATTTTTAAATGCCCTAAAACGTAACCTGTAAAGGTTTATGCCTGGTATTGAGCTGTTGAACGGTGCTGGCAGCCTGGCAAAACCAAGACACACACACTTCTCTGACCCTCTACCTGATCATGCGCTTGCTTCAATGAACGTGACTGAGAACAGGCCACATGTTAACAATAACCTAACTGTTAACATAAACATTAACATCACTTAAGAGATGTCTATTTATTTATGTATTTATGTATTTAATTTAGGCACATTTAGTCCTCCATAACATATAATGTAGCATATATATATATGTATATACTGTAAGTAGACAGAGAAACAGAGAGACAAAGAGAGAGAGGAGAGAGTATATTATGAGAGGCCGTATAGGCCTTAATTCATACTTGATCTCACATACACGCCATGACCTCACATATATACCATTATACTCTCACATATACACCATTATACTCTCACATACACGCCATGACCTCACATATATACCATTATACTCTCACATATACACCATTATACTCTCACATATATACCATTATACTCTCACATATACACCATTATACTCTCACATATACACTATTATACTCTCACATATACACCATTATACTCTCACATATACACCATTATACTCTCACATATACACTATTATACTCTCACATATACACCATTATACTCTTGCACTTAAACTGGCATACTCTCTTACACACACAAAAATACCGTCTTATATGCACCATCATACTAAAGTATGACAATATATGTAAGAGACAAATAGTATGTGTGAAACAGAATGTTACTATATGTAAGAGAATAACAGGATGTGTAAGAGAGAATACTTATCTATGTGAGAGAGAATACTTGTCTATGTGAGAGAGAATACTTGTCTATGTGAGGGAGAATACTTGTCTATGTGAGAGAGTATACTTGTCTATGTGAGAGAGAATACTTGTCTATATGAGAGAGAATACTTGTCTATGTGAGAGAGTTTGATTGAAACGGAAGGCAGTTTGATTGAAAAGGAAGTAGTACTGAATTCTCAGTTCCTGATTGGCTTACACATGAAGAAGAAGGATTTGGGGTAGATGTAGCTAACGCCCACCTTCCCTATCAAGACGAGACTGAGTGACATGGCAAGATGGCAGAGAGTGGGCGGCTTAATGAAGCCATTGGACTTATTAATAACATTGTGAATACTCCAAATGCTGCGGCGTTAATGTAGGGAGGTTCAGACCCGTTCCTGAAATACGTTTTTACAGTTATTCCTGGAGACATTATGGAATTAAATTACATATTAACTATACTAAAATACTTGTGCACAATAATATTGGCTAAATGTCGACGTTTTTAAAGGTTTTTAATTTTATCTCGAAGCTTTTTGTGAAAATGAGGCTAGTTTCACGACAGCGACTTTGGATGTAGACTAGGCTACTTTAACATGTTAGCTGATTAGCCAGTATGAGTGAGATATGTATACAGTCACATTAACAAACCTCTTCTTTGTAAACTATTTCGTCTTAAATACGATGGGAACACATCACATTAACAATTCCAAAACGCACCACACGCCAAACACATTTTTTGTCAAGGCGTCTCAGCTCAGATTCCGAGTCGGATCCATTAAGCTATTTCGTTGCAGTGAATGGGTGCGGGCACTCATCGGGCATAGGGGCCTACACTCAAATAGGATCTTAAAAGTCCCAACTGGAAAATGTTGTGAACAGATTTACATCAAATTCAGGTTGTGGCATTGAAGTTTAGGTTAGTAGCCAAGGGTGTAAAGACCACTCGGCTAATTAAAGACGTCAACGGTTAAAACCCCAGTGCCACGGGACGGTATTCACACAGGCATTGGCTTTAATTTAAATGATAGTTTGTTTCATCAATTGAAAAACTGATCTAGGACTTTTGACTCAAGTAGTGGGGGTCGGTATAGCTTCCTAAACAACTATGGAATTCTACATTTGAGTTTTTTAGTGGATTTGCTTGAATCGTTGTCAGAAATGTTGGAATCAAAGACGACAGCCATCCACAGTGGCTATTTCTAACGCTAACGATGAAATGCGCCGGCTCTTCAGACCTGGATCAGGTGCATCACGGAGCGGCAGCAGCACTCTGTCAGGAGTTAGTCTTAACCGAAATACTGCGGAGTTTGATATTGGGATTGCGCCATCACTTGGCTGGCATTAAGACTAGCTCCTGACAGAGTGCTGCTGCCGCTCCTTGATGCACCTGATCCAGGTCTGAAGAGCCGGCGCATTTCATTGTCAAAGTTAACGTTAGAAACAGCCCCCGTGTATGGCTGTCGTCTTTGATACAACATTTCTGACAATGACTCCGCAGGATTTGGAGTATGCAAAATGTTATTAATGAATCCATCTTGTCATGTCACTCAGTCTCGTCTTGATAGGGAAGGTGGGCGTTAGCTACATCTACCCCAAATCCTTCTTCATGTGTAAGCCAATCAGGAACTGAGAATTCAGTACTACTTCCTTTTCAATCAAACTGCCTTCCGTTTCAATCAAACTCTCTCACATAGACAAGTATTCTCTCTCACATAGACAAGTATTCTCTCTCACATAGACAAGTATTCTCTCTCACATAGACAAGTATTCTCTCTTACATAGACAAGTATTCTCTCTTACACATCCTGTTATTCTCGTACATATACTAACATTCTGTTTCACACATACTATTTGTCTCTTACATATATTGTCATACTTTAGTATGATGGTGCATATAAGAGGGTATTTGTGTGTGTGTAAGAGAGTATGCCAGTTTAAGTGCAAGAGTATAATGGTGTATATGTGAGAGTATAATGGTATATATGTGAGAGTATAATGGTGTATATGTGAGACCAAGTAGTTTATGTGCAAGAGTATAATGGTATATATGTGAGAGTATAATGGTATATATGTGAGAGTATAATGGTACATATGTGAGAGTATAATGGTATATATGTGAGAGTATAATGGTATATATGTGAGGTTATGGTGTTGTATGTGAGACCAATTAGTTTATGTGCAAGAGTATAATGGTATATATGTGAGAGTATAATGGTATATATGTGAGAGTATAATGGTATATATGTGAGAGTATGATGGTATATATGTGAGGTCATGGCGTGTATGTGAGACCAAGTATGAATTATGGCCTATACGGCCTCTCATAGTATATATATACATGCATGCAACATGTGGATCAGCACTGTGTATTCAAACATGCTATAAAGGACCTGATTAGGTATCACATACTGGACAAGTAACTTGACTTCAACTGTCCTAAAGATCTTGTTGACCTCTGTGACTGTTCATCAACAGAGGTCAACACAGAGACAGCTCTGAGGGGTAGGCTGTACTGTAAATAACAACAAACAAACAAACAAAGCACCATTGGGAAACAGCCAGAGAGATCAGATCTACATTGACAGTTAGGGCTTGGAGCAAATGAACCGGCCCATATGTGTTTTCCCGTAGCGCACGGAAGGCAAGTTTCTCGACTGACAGCAGAACAGTCACCTGTGGCTACATAGACACCACTACAGGGGGGTTGTCATTGCAGCACATGTCAACATCCCAAGTCTTCTGTTAGCTGTGATGTTTCACGCAGTGCACCAAAAATAGCATTGGTTAAACGCATCCTTGTTCGCCCAGAACATTTGCAAACAAAGTCCATTAGCTGGGGAGGCCCACTCTACGAAACTTCGATAGTTGACCGTGTGACCTTGTAAGTAGGACATCAACTCGGGACATTATTGAGCTCGGTCTCACCCTTGATGTTTGGTCGCATCCAGGGGGACATCCCGTTGTGTACTGATCCCCATTTGGCAGCTGAGGTTTCCACATGCCCAACATCTGTGAGGATGGCAGCGCGCCACAGCCCTAATAGCTGGGCAAAGATCTGGCTCGGATGTCTTCCCGCTTCTCTCATCTGATGTGCTAACGGACATCGCTTCGGTAGGGATATAGTGATCCCACTGATGTTCTCATCCAGGGAACGTCACTCATACTTGAAGTGTCCTGTTGTGTAATCATTTTAACAGTGAACACAAAGAGGAATGATGCATGCTGTCATTTAGTTTTGTGGTTGTATTGGTCCAACCCCAAATTAAACACTTATATTGTTCACACTTGAGGTCAACACTGACAAAGCTTCAGTAATCAAAGAAGGACCACAGTTGGTCAATGATATGATATCAGTTGAGAGCAGGAACAAAAACATACATATTTGGGCCTGCAGGGACATTTTTTTATATATATATATTTGAAAAACGTGTTTTCTGTAGTGTTTTTTCACACTGAACAAGTAGCTACAACAGTCATCATTGCCTGTGTAACACACGCAGCTGGGTGATTTATAAACCATGGAACTCTGTGGTCCCTTTGCTCTTAAATATTACATGCTTGTAAGCGTAGTATTGTTTTATAGTTCTATTCCCCAAACTGAATTGAGTCTCGCATCTGTTGCGCTTGTGGCACCACCTTGTGAAGAAAGCAAGTGTTGCAGTGTCTCACTGGAGAAACAGCAATGTTCCACACCACAGGGATGTACACAGGAAACCCAATCAGGAATACGGATGTTGGGCTCTTATCTTTACTTGTTCATGTGGGTGTTTCTTGGTGTTTTGATAACTGCCAGTTATAGATCTCAGATGTAAGGAGCACACACATACACACACAAGACTGTATACTGATGATTTTTGTCAGACAATAATGCTCTCAGTTCTGCCCCTGAGGAAATCACGTTCTTCCCTCCGTCTGGCGTAGCTCCAACAAACACTGTTTCCCCAGAGCTCCAGGAGAAAGAAAAACAGCAGCACAGTTTTCTTGGTTATGATCAACACTGTATAAAAGAGCGGCCTGGATAAACTGGTTAAGCAGGGGTCGGGAAAATGCACTTGGAGAGGACCGGAGGATTAAGAGGTGAGGAAAAGAAGGTCTGCGTGAATAAGAATGATACATAATTAAACTAGAATATCTAAACAGCAGCTGAAAGACAACCAAGAGGACAAATGTCCTAGGCATGTGCATTGCTAGACATAAAGCTCTACTGGGGTACAGGCCCCTAGTCATTATACATACAGTTCAGGGACGTAACTTTTATATCATATATGGTAGGGACAACAATGGTTGTTTTTTTGCAATAACTTGAGCGCAAATACAGTTTGAGCTTCATGTAATATTATTCTTTGGACTCATGCTGTTATTATGTTTGAGTCAAAATAAGATGATTGGTTGGCCTATTATTTAGAAAATTTCTTTAGTTTCGTCATGTTTTCTTAGCCTACCTCAATTATGACTGTGCCGACACCTGAACTTCTGAAGTGGCTATTATAACAAGCACAGAACAGCGCGTGGACATGGAATTCTGTGGCATGCATCCGTTTGTGTTTTCGGTTTAAACTGCATAGATTTTGAAGTGTTGATAGGGATACTACATTTCTTTTTCCGGGATTATTAATCAGTAATGATCAATTACTGGGGCACAGCAGATTTATACTGGGGCACGTTCCCTAGTAATAAGGGTCTTGTGACGCCACTGGTCCTAGGCCTGGGTGTTTGCAACAGAGCCCATAGGTGATTCCCTTACAGGCTCCAACTTCTACCATCAGACAAAGTACAACCGAAAGTATGTTTACTTGAAGGGTATAGCAGCAGTTGGCACATACGATAAGCCTTTTTTTCAGTCCAGTGCGGACCTCCGCTACCCCAACAATAAAACGTAATCGGCAGCCTTACTCTAACTGTAACTGCTCTGATGTTCTCCTCCCATCCGTGAATGCAGTGGCCCTCTCTGGTCAGCCGAGTGGAAAACACGGATGCAGATTGTAACTATAGGCATACTGCCGAGGGCTAGGGGAGACACATTTGTCAGAGGCGGATAGTGCAGTTCAAACACGTTGCAGTTCAGCTAACAGGTTTGTTCATTGAGGATGCAGATCACTACTAACGAACACAGCGCAGTGCCACGAACGAAGGCAAGGCACTAACGTATTTTTAAATTATTTTATTACCCGGATCAGTCATCAATATGTGAATATATGACAGAGGCAGATTGCTGATTTTTGCCAGGGTCAATTAGTGGAGTAGTGTCCACGTTAAGGCTTGGTAGATCTTTGTGCTTCTATGGGGATTAAAACATTTCTTATCACACCTCCATACTGTCTTAGGCACAATAAAAATAAAAAAGGTTAATGAAAAATGCTTTAATAACTCGTATTGATGCTGTCACACTAATTTAAGACGTATTTATTATTTGAATGAAGTTTACAGCAGGGGCTGACCGCTAGACCCTTTTTACTGGGGCACGTGCCCCATAACATTTTACCTATTTACTTTATTAGTCAGTGCATTCATTTAGATTGATAATCCCAGAAAAAGAAACCCAGTATCATATTCAACACTTGTAAAATCAACGCAGTTTAACCGAAAACACAAACTGATGTGGCCCGCAGAATGTCCGCGCTCTTCTGTGCTTGCTATAATAGACACTGTAGCGCGCACACATAAGTCCGGGTGTCGGACTCTGCACGCAAGTCAGAATTGAAGTAGGCTAAGAAAACATCACAAAACTAAAGACAATTTATCAATAATAGGCCAACCTTATTTTGACTCAAACATAATAACAACAGTTATCCAACGTATTATAGCCTACATTAAGTTAAAAAAAAAAACGGTATTTGAGCTCAAGTTATTGCGAAAAATATTGTCGCACGCTCGCATTAACTATTGATGTCCCTACCAAATCTGATATCAAACTTGTGTCCCTGAACTGTATGTATAATGGAGGCCTGTGTCCCAGTAGAGTTCTATGTCTAGCAACGCGCCTGGTCCAATAGCGGACTGGCCATCGGGAGCACCGGGAGAATTCCCGGTGGGCCGATATCAACACTTCTGGGCTGGAGGGCCGCTTGCCTTATACCTTTTTTAACTAGGCTACTAATAAAAATGTCGGCAGAAGATTGAGCAACACGCCGTCCGGCCCCCATTTCCCCCAGGCCGGTTGGTCTATTTCAAATGAACGTCTATGCAGCATTAAAGATCCTGTAAAGTAAATTCCATGATTTGCTCCCAGTACATTATATACGTGTGAAATGAGTTCCTGAAAGCATGTGAAAAGCACTAAAACTTTGCACTGAAATGTGGAGTTAGACCGTAGAACAGTTTCTCTTCCGTTTTCAGATCAGGTTTTAATGGGTGGGGCCAAAAAGTTACCCATCTACTTCATTTCGACCCATCTACGTCAGATCACTGAATGGCTCCTCCTGCTGTACTGTTATTGTAGCCTACATCAGCTAGCTAGCCAGCTTCAGCATGTCTCCCTCCACCCGCAACTGCATCTTCCCTGGATGCAAAAACTTCAGCTGCGCTGCAACGCTATTTAATTTCCATATTGATGAGGAAAGGAAAAATAGGTGGATTGATTTTGTGAAGAGCCACGCTGATGGAAAGCTTAGGATAAACTCCAACAACCACCTCTGCAGTGACCATTTCACGGCGGATAGTTTTAACATGGACCAGAGACAGACGGGGTTCGTGGACACACGGCTTCTCTTGCAGCGCGGAGCCGTACCGAGCATCGCCCTCCCGGCCGTTCCTCCTCCGGTCGCACCTGGACCATCCACCGCCGCCAGCAGTTCATCACTCAGTTCTGTGTGCTTGTTATAATTATACTAGATAACTTTTCCAGAGGTATCTCTGCTATGAGTTAATGCAAACCGCTAACTTGATATTAGGCTACTCGGTGTAGAATGATGGTATTTTGGTAAAATGGTAGCTAATGTGCTAGAAGTAGCCTAGTTGGAGAGCTCACTGTCTGCTGTCTCTGGTGTCAATTTTTACTGTTACAGCTCAGGGAAAATTTCATTTATATACATCTGTATGTTTCACTCATTTAACAAATAAATTCTAATTCTATACGGTTTTGTTCGGCTTGACGTAGCGTCCATTATCTGGGTCGTAGGTAGGCAGCGAGGGGTGGAGCTTCAGCTCCTTCAGGCGACACGCCCCCCCAGTCTCAAGCAGAGAAGACTGCTGATTTTCTCACGATTTCAAAGCCAAATTTAACATACTTGTCTGTGTTTTTTTTCCATTCGAATTTGGATGGGTAGTTAATAACACATTATTCTGTGGTGGGGTGAACTTAAAACTCATTTTCAATTCCACTTTACAGGATCTTTAAGTCTGGAAGACCATCAAACACAGAAAGTGCATGCATTGGCAGGGCAGCTGTGGTGGCGTAGACAGTGGCCGGTTCTGGTGGGCCGGTCTGGATCAAAGTCCAGAGGCCTATTTTTACTCCCAGTCCGTCCCTGGACTACAGTAGCCTGATATCCTATGACAGATGTTGCGCCACTAAATGTTCGATTAATTATTATAGGTTCAGTGTGCAGTCCTGACCTTTACATTGGGAAAGGGAAAATCGAAAATAGTCTACATTCTTGATCTGATGACAAATTTTTATGAATGCAGAATATTATCCACATAATCAGTTTCCTTGATATGTTACAGGTTCTTGATTGAACCCACACTGATCAAAAGAGGTTATGCAAATGCAGACAGAATTTTCCTTTGGGTTTAGTCATTGCTCTACAGTCATTAGCGACTAAATCAATTGAGGCAGTGAACTGCATCGGCCTTGAGTCTGTTGGTTTATTCATCCTATTTTAGGTTTTATAACTCCAATTGACGTGATGAGGTTATGTAATATTTTGTTACAGCTGGTAAGACGTGGTTGACAATTTGTCATGTGAGCCAAGGTATGACTTATCTGAGGCCACTGCAAACCCTATGAGAGTGATGCAAGTCACTTAGGAGAGACCCCCACTTAGATTTTTAATGATGTTGAGAATTTATATTAAATAAATTGAAGCCTATGTCTTTTGATGCAATGCAATGAAAGATGCATTAAAACTACATAATATGCAGAGTGCCTTCATAGAAGACAGCGGTTAATAGTGCAAAACCTTGCATGACTACTTTCTTTTCACACCGGAGCTGCTGTTCCCTTGTTTAAAGGAAGAAGAGAATTAACAAAATGTCAGGTCTCACAGGGAGAATGTTTGCCCACCGGTATGTTGAGAAACATTGACCTGTGACAAATATTTTCCATAGTGCCTCATACTAACTACATACTTTGATACAGGATTATTCGAGGATTAAGTTACGAAAGTGGCTGTCGACCAGAGAGAGCACTTTGCGCAGTGAACTGGAACCATACCTGATAAACTGTTAAATAGAGTTATACCAGACTGGGAACATTGTTGGTCTATCTGGATCAACGGTGTAGCCTATACTGTTGTCCCACCAGAGTGGGTGCACTGTTCACCTTTAGGCCTACATAATGTTTAAAGTTTTCAGGGCCAATGGCGTTGTTTTGAACACACCAATACAAGTCCTCTGTTTTAGTGGTAGCATTTCAAATCAAAGTAGGCTTTAACAGGTAAGGGATTAGCAGCATTGTATGACCCTCAAACGTGTCGGATGGTTTACAATATGAGCCCGCACGTAGGCGTGTTCATGTAAATATTCAATCATTCTGTCAGTGGTACTGCCAGGTGTAATGATCCTATTAAACCCGAGAAGATCCAGTCCTCAACCTGCAGGAACCAGCCTTAATGGCTCTCACCTGCCAATCAGAGCAAGCAACAATGTTACACTACCATCGGGGAAAAATGACTTCAAACCGTTTCTTGTTTGTGTACACTGCATGTCATGCCAGTGACAGGCACATGGCTGCAAATGATTCTGTGCTGTAGGAACACGAGAGATTGTGGGGGTTATTTAAAAGGAAAAAGCACAGAGGAACTGCCACATGACTAGGTATAAGGTCACATGAGGACTGCCGAATTATAGCCAGCAAGTGGTGGACTTCTTAATGTCTTTAAAATTGCGGCAACGGGAGTAAAACAAGAAAGAACACTGCCAAAAGACTGTTAATGGCTTGACATTAAGCCCCAATTTGGTGCTATAAAAGGAGAGATTTATGGAAATGAGAGGTAGTTAGGCATCTTTCCAAAGCAAAGCTACTGCCACCGACCAGAGCTGCATGTTAATATGGAGAGCATGTTACTGTGCAGCTGCACAAATGATAGTTTAACTGTTGATAATTTGAGCCTTGGAATCTTAACAAATATCATGCAGCAAATAACTTATTGTATTGAGGGCAAATCTGTGCCAATGGGAGAGCAGGTCTGCACAAGACACAAACATGAACTCATCCATCATAAGCAGACAAGAAGTATTGCACATGATGTGTTGTAAACAGTAAATCCCATGATAACTTAGCTATATTATTCTTTTTTGCTCTCATCCTAACACATTAACAAACTAGGTTACAGGTGCCAACACAATAAAGCTCTTTTGTTGCAGTGCCATGATACTGCTCTGTTTCTCAACCCTGGGTTTCCCTCCTTGGGGAAAGAAAAAGCTCCTTGTGGAAAGAAAAAAGCCAGCTTACTTTTATCTGAATTTGGTGCAAGAGGTAATGAAAAAAAACACATGATCACTTTGCAAACTTTTTAAGAAAGAAGTAGAAATAAAAAGAATTAGATACAGTGAGAGAAAGAACGAGGGAGGGGAGAGAGAGTAGGAAAGAGTCAGAGATAGAGATACAAAAATAGTGGAGGAGTAGAGGTAGAGAGAGAGTGTGTCTCTGAAGCTAAGAAATTAATCATTTGAGGCTCTGCCAACAATTTCCTTGTAAAATGATGGGAGACTTGGTTGTGTCTCTGGGGACATGGTTTGTGAACAACTTGGCGTTCCCATGAGAGCCATAACTCTGAGATTCACTGCTGCTTTCTTTATCTCTCTCTCTCCTTCTTTCTCTCTCTCTTTGCATTTTCTAAAGTTGAATCCCTCTTTATCTTGGCTTCCGCATCAGATAGAAAGGAGGCAGAAGAGGCTTAAGTATGTCAATGAACTGGGCTAAGTCATCGATAGGTGCGGCTTACCTCCTCAGCCTCAATGTGTCAGCTGTGAAGAGATTAAACCAACCCTTACTATTAGTACACATCAGTCAGAGAGGTTCCTCAACATACCTCTGTACTCACACGACTGTTCAACCTCTTGGTCAGAGGTGAAAATTATTTACATGTGCATACAGCAAACATTATTGTACAATATCTTGACCCTTTGCCTTTAATTTCAGACCTACAGTACCCATGGGAAAATGTGTCCAAACTTTTGACTGGTACTATAATGGATGTGTTGTTTTTGTACTATGAATGTCAAGTCTCAAAATGACCGAGGTGGCCGTTTCACAAAGTCCTACTGATCAGGGCCTGAATGTAAATGTCATGCCTAAAACCTATTTTAAAAGATGTGCCACTGTCATTATGTTCTTAAATCCAGGAATTCTTGTATACTTGGCTTTCAAGTAGCTGACTAATGCCTTATCGACATACGTTCCATACACATGGACGCCCTCTTTTAAAGTGATGGCCACTTGTCACTGAAGTCCTCTTTCTGTTGAGAGACCCCCAGCCTGTGGCTTAAAACAAAAGGCTTAAAACAAAATGTAAAAAATGCTGTGATAAAGTCCAATTAAATTTGAAACCCTAACTGATGAGCCACATGTTGAAGTTCATAGGCAAGTCAAACATTATAGGGTTCTGCCCTAATTACAGTTACTAAGAGTGTAGAACAACTTTGCTCTATGGAAAATTACAACATAGGCTAAGCCCTCTACGTTGAACGCTGCAGTCGACGTGGCTTTGATATCTGTAACAGCAACAGAGATCAGAGAACTCTTGCGGACTGCAAATGACGGTGTGTGTCGTAGGCGGGTCTCATTTAACCATCTGACGGCTCAAATCCGTGTCGAATATAAAAGTGGCTTGTTATTAGTACTGAAAGTGGCCTATAGCCGCTGTTGAAGTAGGCCTACTCATAACTTCTATTGATATTTCGCTGTTGTTCCTCTATCTTTTCGTCTGATTTACCCTGTCATGTAATCCCGCAGTTGTCTGATTCATTCATTATACAACTCGCAATTTTTGGACCAAATCAAGTGTGTTGTTTAGGTTTGTGCGCAGATGAGAGGCAGACACACAGAAATTAGGCTACATGTTTTCCGAAAACACTCTTGTCATGGGCTGTACAAATATAGTTGCTTCTTCAGAAGTGCTTTGCGTAATTGTTTCCAAACCTTCTGCATAAAACATGTGTCGGCTACATTGGATTACTCTGTTCAACACTGAGGCTACATTTTAGTTTGTGGGTGTCCATGTCCCACTTTTTTGTAGACGTATGGCTCAACCATCCAAGATCAAACTGTATCCAACATAATTGGGTACTGTAATAATCAGTACAGGTATGTCCGGGTCTCTAGATTTGATACACATCCATAATAGGGGTGAGCATATGACCCTCTGGGTCATAGTTACATTTAGTCATTTAGCAGAGGCTCTTATCCAGAGCGACTTACAGTAAGTACAGGGACATTCCTCCGAGGCAAGTAGGGTGAAGTGCCTTGCCCAAGGACACAACGTCATTTGACACGTCCAGGAATCGAACCAGCAACCTTCGGATTACTAGCCGATTCTCTAACCGCTCAGCCACCTGACTCCCATATCCCTGTGCGTCAGCAATGTGATGGATGCTATCATGTTTATTGTGATATCTATGATAGACATTCGTTTCTCCTCAAGGTCTACACCAGATATGGAAAATGCTACACTTTCAACGGGAACAAAACAACGTCTAAGAAAACCAAGCAGGGCGGAATGGGGAACGGGCTGGAGATCATGCTGGATATCCAACAAGATGAGTATCTACCCATCTGGAGAGAAACAAGTACGACACATACGGATATATAAATAAATCAGTAGATCACACTAAAACCTGTATTGAAGAAAATGTCCTGTGGAATGGAATATGTCTTCAATGTCATCAGTCAACAACAAGCATGCCCCCCCCTTCTCTCTTTCTCCATTTCTCTCTCTCTCTCTCTCTCTCTGTGAAAAACATATCAGAATTTAGATTTAAAGGAAGCATGGTTTTGTCAGAGATGTGATGGTCAAAGCCAGCTTAATGGAAAATGACTGAAACAGAAGTTACAATAAGCATCCATCTGGAGAGGATATCTGACTGCCCTCCATGCTCTGTCCATTTCTCATCTCCTTTATTTCATTCCTGCTATCTCCCCATCTCTCTCTCTCTCTCTCTCTCTCTCTCTCTCTCGGTCTCCCTCTTTCTTCCTCTTTCTTCCTCTCTCTCCTTCTATATTTCCCTCCCTTACTCTTTCTTCCACTCTCTCCCTCTATCTTTCCCTCCTTTACGCTTTCTCTCTCTTACTCTATCTCCCTGTGTCTTCCTCTATCTTTCTCTGATCACTCACTCTCTCACCTACCCCCCCCCCTCCCGCCCCCCTCCTCTGATCCCTCTGTGTGTTGCTCTCAGACGAGACATCGCTGGAGGCTGGGATCCGCGTACAGATCCACAGTCAGGACGAGCCTCCCTACATCCACCAGTTGGGCTTTGGAGTCTCCCCAGGGTTCCAGACCTTTGTTTCATGTCAGGAGCAGAGGGTAGGTAACCTCCCTGCTCCTCAACCCTCCCTTCCCTTCTAATAAACCCCAGCCCTCCCTTCACCTCACCCAGCCCTTCCTCTCTCTTACATTTACATTTACATTACATTTATTCATTTAGCAGACGCTTTTATCCAAAGCGACTTCCAAGAGAGAGCTTTACAAAGTGCATAGGTCACTGATCATAACAACGAGATAGCCACAAAACATTGCGAGTAGCCAAAACACGAAGCACACATTGTGAACAACCAAAATAAGTGCCAAAGGGAAGAACCATAAGAGCATGTAGTTAAACAAGTTACAATTAAACAACATGAACTGCTATAAGTGCAAGTGTACCTGTGGAAAAAAGCAAGCAACAATAATAAAACAATATATCACAGCGAGTACAAAAATTTAAGTCAGTTACCACTAACCACAAGAGCAACAAGTCTCTAAGCAAGAGTCATTGTGATCCTTGAGGAAACTAACATCGGGTCAAGCGAACCATTCCTAAGTACTGTTGTACTCCCGGAACAAGTGCGTCTTGAGCCTTTTCTTGAAGGTGGAGAGACAGTCAGTGTCTCTGATGGAAGTGGGGAGTTGATTCCACCACTGGGGGGCCAGACAGGAGAAGAGCTTGTGTTGGGACCGGGCGGTCTTGAGCGGTGGGACCACCAGGCGGTTGTCTGAAGAAGACCGTAGGTGACGGGTGGGGGTGTAGGGCTGCAGGAGAGACTTGATGTAGATGGGTGCAGTCCCGTTCACTGCTCGGAAGGTCAATACCAGGGTCTTGAATCTGATACGGGCCATGATAGGTAGCCAGTGGAGAGAGATGAGGAGCGGGGTAACATGGGAGCGTCTGGGTAGATTATAGACCAGGCGGGCCGCTGCGTTCTGAATCCTCTGAAGAGGGCGGGTTGCACATGCTGGGAGACCAGCGAGCAGCGAGTTGCAATAGTCCAACTTGGAGAGGACAAGTGCTTGGACTAGCAGCTGGGTGGAGTGCTCAATTAACTTCTCCCCTAGCCCTCCCTTTAACTCATCAGTAGCACCGTCAGGGGGGGGGGCAGGGGGCCACCCTGCGAAAATTGCTGGCCCCCCACTGGCCCCCCCATCGCAAGTCGCATATTGTCAGTCATCCAGATATATTTTTTTTTTCATGAATGGAAAACAGGATTTCAACTTCACTGTAGGACAAATCAACCTCAAAAAATAATTTTAAAACATAGCCGATCGAAACCACAGTCTAGGATTGAAACATTTTGTCATAGAAATCCACGTATCTCCACACTCAGATCCTGTCATGTATCTCCACACTCTGATCCTGACACCCCTGTGTCACCCCTCCCCCCACAATATGTTGCACTGGGGCAGGTGAGAGTGCAGGCTATAGCCTAACGGTACATAGAAGCTGAGGGATCTTATCGTCGATGAAGGCTAGCCCAGTTGGATGCTGCTAAGTGCAGATACCAAGTTAAAGAAAAAAGATACCAAAAGTGGTTTGGGCGTAACGTGCAATAAACCAATCAGAGCATCATCTCACATTCCCAGGCGCGCTTGTTCCATGGCGGATTGCTATTATAACGGCGGATTTGCCAGGCGCATGGCAGGAGCAGTTCACAGCAGAGCAGTTTTCTCATTGCACTAAGTTGCCTACTCATGGTGCTCATTCAAATTCTTATTCTTATTTTTATATATATTTAATTTTTTTAATTGTTATATTTTTAAATTGTTTAGTTCTTAGGAAATTGCCACAATTGTTACAAATCAAGTTCACATACATAGAGATTTCTCATGAAAATCTTTTTAAATCATTGACATGAAAAAAGTGTAACACAGCCATACAATAAATCAAAACTATGTAACGTAGTTTCTCAGGAAGAAGACCCTGGCCTCGCCAGCAGTGCGCACGGGCCAACCTTGCGCCCTTAAAATAGCATCTGAATAATGCGCCATTGACTTTAGACTAAATTTTTCCTGGTTTGTGGCGGAATTGTTTTTCGGAAACTGCAAAATAGCACCAGGGAACGTTTGCGCCGAAACACGGCTCCTTTTTTCGCTGGACCGCCCCCGGGAGCGCAAGGTCATTCCCTAATTTACCGACGTGCGTCTGTGGAGGGAAAAGTCCGCTTTACGTCGAGTGCAAACTAGGAATGATACTTGCGTCATTGACAAAGTCAATTGTGCTGGGTGCAAGATAGGGCCCAACGTGTTTCTGGTTGATGAGCCTCTTCGTGCTCGCGGTTTTGTTATAAGCAGTCACAGATTTACGTGCCATTGAAGTTAAGCAATAAAGTTATTATTACAGAAAAACCTCTCTGCGTAGTGACTGAGATCGCTACAATATCTAGTCAACCTGTTGAAAACATTGTTGTGTAGACATAATAGATTTATTTGTACGTTTTTATTTCAAGTCTCCACCTTCGATGTTTCAGTGAGTGCTGTTGGCCGTGTTGCGTCTTTGCTCCACAGCTTCGCTCGTTGTAAACCAACTAATCGGCGCGCAGCTCATCTATATATTCATGAGCATACCATAAAGGAGAAAACCTAGCGTTTCATTCTAGGGCTATTTCACAGGATACATCAGGAGGCATAGAACAGCACCCGGGCCATTTTCAGCCCAACCAATGTTACATACCCTATTCGGAGACCGTAAGGAACAGTGTGAAATACCCCAAAAACCCAGTCAATGACCCCTTTAAACATTGCACTTAAAACCCCATTGTTTGCTATGGTACGCAGTGTGCGAATTACGGGGGGGTTTGACCCCCGGACACCCCCAAAAGAGGTAAAAACCACAGGTCGGGGGGGGTCGATACATTTATATATCGTTCTTACCTGTAATCGTAAATATCACAATATAGTTACCATATTCATTCAATAAGAGAGGTAAGGCTTTGAGATGTAAATTACAAACAACCTTCTCTACCACAACACTGGGCCCTCGGTGTAATCCCCAACAACTCAGATGAACACACAGAAGTAGCAAAAATCACTATACTTTATTTGGTACAAAAATTCATATTACAAGGCTTTGGTATGGTAAACTCCAAGAGAGCATACAACGCTGGAATAGGCCCAAATGTTCCTTGTGTGGCATAAGAACCGGGTTTTAGGATGGAACCAGCCCAAAGAAGCCCTAGCCCCTCATTAGCCACCTGCTGCCCACGAAGTGTGCTGCCACAATTAGACTCTCCTATGCACTGCAAACTGTCACACCCACCCAATGACTAGACTAAGAAGGTCACTGCACTCAATTAGAAGGCTAGAATATTGCACTACACCGCTATCATGCGCACACGTTAAAACCAAGGTCTGCACTTCACACTCTCCACACAGGGTAGGCCACAGGCCAGGCGCCGGGGTCTGTCAGGCCACAGTTTGGATTTATTCCGACCCCAATCCCTACCCCTATCCAGTTAGTGGAACCCTCTCCTGGGTTTAAACCACCCAAATCCCACACAAGCAAGTAATTACAAATATTTATCTAAAATATAAATGGAATTAAGGTCCGCTTCCCATGGAAGCAACCCCCCCCCCCCGGTAGTCAATGCCGCTGATAGTTCAGCTCCAACCTCCAACCTCAAAGTTCAGAAGCAGTGTCCTCGTCCTAGCACCGGCAGTTGGTCACCAATAAAAGCGTCTGTTGTAATCCCGAACCAAGTCGGCACTCCCACACCAGCTTGTGGGAGTGCTCTATAGCCCGAGACGATAGCTGGAACCTCCGATGCTGTTGCGGTCTGATGCGCGTCGCTCTCCGTAACTAGCAAGATATAATGGTAGTTCGGTTAGTACAGGCCACTTAAATAACATGCTTTTCACCAGCTTAAGTTGTGGAACGTCCCTTCGTCCGGCGGTTCTCGTTGCCACTGGGGTTGTAGCGTCCTTCGTCTACCGGAATCTCCCTCTTCGTGCTGCGTCCCTCTTTTCTGGCCTTGTGCGCCAAGCGACCACGCCCCCCTCCGGAGTCGGCACCTGTTGACAATCATCCAACCCAACACTCCCTCAACCAATTATCCCATCAACACCTTATGACCTGCGACATTACCCCCCCACTTTACCAGTGGTCGTCCCGACCACTACATTTGCCTAAAGCGGATAGGCCGCATCCCAAAGTTACTACGGTTGGAATGCCGCAAGTTAGTAGTAGTAGGAGCTACCGGCTGAGTTTCCTCCTCTAGGCTGCCCCCATCAGTGTCTAGGGTGGAAGGCTCAGGTAACAACAAGGAAGCAGTTGCAGGTGCACCGAGGGCTGAGGTTGATACTGGCCGGGGCTCAGGACTAGTGTGGTGAGACTCACTGTCTGGGTCAGGGGTAACAATGTTAGCTTCTTGCCGCTCGAGGAAGGGGGAATATGGATCAATCCGCTGGGTTTCTTTGGACTGGGGAATGGAATAAGACAGATTAGGAGACAACAGCAAGAAGTCCAGCGGGAAAACCACTCGCTCTGGGGGACATGGTGACGGAGGAGTCTCCGCCTCCGAGGGGCCTGGGGACGGAAATATGTCGGCCGGATAAGGCCTGAGATTGTTTCGGTGAAGGGCACGGGTGGGGGTGGGGTGGGGGGTGGGGTGGGGGGTGGGGCCCTCCCTGCCTTCGGGCCGGATTACGTACACTGGTTGATCTAGATGTACCTGGGAGATAACTACAAATGGCTTGGGAAACCATCGGGGTGCAAGCTTCCCTTGGGCCCTTCTTCTAAAGTTTTGGGTCAAAACGCGTTCACCTGGAAGCAAGAGGAGTGCTTGAGGGCCTTTGTTGTAGCGAGCTTGATCCCAAGCCTGCCGGCGGGATGCCTGTTCTTTAACCCTTGCGTAAGCGTCACATAGGGACCGGTGATGGTGGTGAACCCACCCTTCCAGGGTTTCCTTTTGTTGCGGGGGAGTGACCTCATGTAGCATGTCCAAAGGCAGACGGGCGTGTCGCCCAAATAGAACATAATGCGGGGTCATCCCAGTACTGGAATGTGTAGTGTTATTGTATGCCTGGACAAGAAAAGGCACCCGTGTGTGCCATTGGGAGTGTATCTCCGGATCCAACAAGCTTAGAATCCCCAACAGCGTCTTATTGAACCATTCGCAGGCACCATTTCCCTGAGGGTGATATGGGGTGGTACGTGCTTTCACACAGCCATACAAATTGCACTGAACTGAAGTAACAATGCCGACTCAAATGCTGCCCCTTGATCGGTCAGGAAACGTTCCGGGCATCCAAAGGACTGGATCAAGGAAGTCCAAAGGGCTTTCACTGTCGTTATTGCAGTCTGGTCCTTGGTTGGTATTGCCAGGGCATATCTGGAAAAGAGATCAGTGATGACCAGCACATAGGGATAACGATCGGTTGGTCGACCTAAAGCCAAATAGTCTAGCCCCACTACTTCAAACGGGTAACTGGTCTTGATGGATTTGAGAGGAGCATGAGGCTCCCTTCCCAGCTTACTGGCCGCACATATGGCGCAACCCCGGGTCCAAGCTTGCACCTCCTTACCCATATCAGCCCAGAAAAAGCGGCGGCGCAGGACAGATAGGACCTTTTCGGCACTGGAATGCCCAGTCATCTGATGGTAATCCTTCCACAGCCCACAAGAATAGGCTTTAGGGACCAGGAGTTGACCAGCTTGTGTCTGGGTGTCAGGTTCCTCAATGCATCTTACCAGGAGGCCATGTTGTTCCTTCAGACGGTCCCATTCCTGCAACAACCGGCAAAGTACAGGTGAGAAGTTCCGCCTTAACTCTTTGGTGGGTAACTCACCCTCTCGTAGGCAGAGGTCAGGGTCCTGCATTTGCCGTGCCTGCCATGAGTCCTTCGAAGGTTCCATACCTTGCTCCCCTAGTTCCGGGCTCACCTCTTCCTCTTGTAACTCCTGAACAGCCAGTGCATCTGCTGTCTGTGTGCCCGGGAGTCTGGACAACAAGTCTGCATTCTGATTTGAAGACCCAGGCCTGTAATTTATATTGAATGAGTAATTAGCCAGCTGTGCTACCCACCTCTTCAACCGCCCCCAGGCGAGCAGTGTCCAGGTGCACCAATGGATTGTTGTCTGTAACCACTGTGAACTGGGCCCCCCACAAATAGTCCTTAAATTTCTCAGTCACAGCCCACTTAAGGGCCAATAGCTCCAGTTTGAAGGAGCTGTAATTATGGTCATTACGCTCAGATGGGAGAAGGCTGCGGCTGGCGTAGGCAATGACCCTCTCGCTACCCCCTTGGATTTGGGCTAGGACGGCCCCTAGGCCCTCCAGGCTAGCATCTGTGTATACCTTAAACGGGTGGGCGAAATCTGCGAAGGCGAGTATTGGGGTAGAGAGCAATGCTTGTTTTAGCTTGTCAAAGGCCTCCTGGCATTCCTGTGTCCAAGCCACAGGAGCCACCCCACGCCCTGTTTTACCTTGTAGTAAGCGGTGTAAAGGGCTTGCCACTCTGGCGAAGGCTGGGACAAAGCGTCTGTAGTAGCCAGCAAACCCCAAAAAGGAGCGAACCCGTTTCACCGTGGTAGGCGTTGGCCAGTCTCGCACAGCGGCAATCTTGTCTGGGTCCGTCGAGACCCCCTGACCACTGACCACATGTCCGAGGTACTTTACCTCCCGTTGGAATAGCCTGCATTTTCGGGGCTGGAGTTTAAGGCCGTGGTCTCTTAGGCGGGTGAACACCATCTCCAGATGTTGCAGGTGACTTTGGAAATTGGGTGAATACACAATCACGTCGTCCAGATAGATTAGGAGATGGTCGTGTACATGCGCCCCTAAGCAGCGCTGCATTAAACACTGGAATGTAGCTGGGGCATTACACAGCCCAAACGGCATCTGTGAAAACTGGTAAAGTCCCACTGGTGTGGCAAATGCAGTTTTTTCCTGGTCTGCAGGGGCAACCTCGACCTGCCAGTAGCCACTCGCCATATCCAGCGTTGAATACCACTCTGCCTGTTTCAACCCAGTCAAGGTCTCCTCGATCCTGGGCAGAGGGAAAGCATCCTTATGGGTGACTGCATTAAGCTTACGGTAATCTACACAAAACCGCCACGAGCCATCTTTCTTACGTACCAAGACCACTGGGGCTGCCCAGGGACTGGAGCTTTCAGTAACCACCCCACTATCCAACATACCTTGGAGCAGGGTTTGCAGTTCAGAATACAAATTGGGCGGGATGGGCCGATACCTCTCTCTGATCGGGGGTGCAGTGCAAGTGGTAATTTGGTGCTGTACTACCGCGGTGTGGCCAAAGTCATCTTCGTTAGCCGCAAAGATCCCTGTCCATTTGTGTAGGACTGCCGCCAGCTGCCGCTGCTGGGGTGTCGTCAACCCTTCACCCCGAAGATCCAGTGCTGGGTGGTCAGCCAGTTGGCTCTCGGGCACCGGTGGGGTCTCTGGTACCAGTTGTATGTCCATCTCCACTTCACGTGGTGCCGTGGCCCTAAGCACCAGACAGTGACGTGCCCGCACGTCCTTGGAGTTGATTTGGGTCACACTGGCTAGTGCCCGTCTCTGTGGGAGTGTCACAGGGTGAGCATGGGGATTACAAATGCGCAGCATTACTTTACCTCCCCGAGTCCAACTTAGCGTCCGGGCCACACGCCACTCCTGTTCCCCCGCATCACCCCCGAGGTCTTCGATGAGCACCGGGCAATCACTCCGGTCGAGTCTTTGGGGGATATTGGCCCAGATCACGATCTCAGACTCCGCTGGCACAGAGACAGGGGCTTGTCGCTGGAGTTTGGCCACTCCCCACACCTGCTCGTCAACGGGCTCAACTTGCACTCGTCTGCAGAGGGTAAAGGCTTTATCCCATGCTTTCTCGGCTGCTGGGGGAACCATAGACTTGAAAGCCACCTCGCCCGGATGGCCCTTCTGAAACAAAGCCTCCCAACATTCCGAGATTACATTCATGCCCAATAACCCATATTCGGTACTCAGGCAAGCATCCTGGACTATGACGACACCCCTGGATGGTATCTCTAAACCCCCCACTATGAAATCCAACACTGCATAACCTACATAAGGAATCTTTAGGCCATTTGCAGCCTTGAGTGTTAGCCAGGGAAGGTCTCTCTTATCACGTAGTACCTCTTCCCCAAAGTATTTCTGAAACAGAGTGTGGCTAAAAAGGGTTACCTGTGAACCTGTGTCTAAAACACAGGGAATCTTCCTCCCTCGGATGGTAACTTCCACTTCAGGGCACCGACCCACTACTGCGGTCCTCTTAGGGGCCGCCATACAGGGCCCTGCCTCAGTCACTCGCCCTGCAGTGGCCGAGGCAGATGAAAACCCGCGGCAGTAGGCCGATGAGGGCAGTAGCGTTGGATGTGACCTGCCACTCCACAGTCTCTGCAAATTGGTCGCCCTTCAGCGTCCCACTGAAAATGTCCTGGGTTTTGAGGTGGTCTGGGGTTGGTTGGGCGGTCACCACCCTGCGGGTACCTCCGAAAAGGGGGGCCTTGGCTGGGTTCCGTTGGCCAGTATTGCCCTCTCAGTTCCTCCACCAGGGTCTTACTTAGGACGGCCATTTTTTCTTGTACCTCTTGTTTTAACTCTGCCCTCAAGGACTCACGAAGGTGCTGTAGATCCCTAGCAGGGGCCGGTGGTTGTGATGTGCCCCGTTCCGGGGGTTCTGTGCGAGTCTGACAGGCTAACGCCTCATCTTCACGGCCGGCTTCCCGCTCCACGGCCATTGCCTCCTTGCATGCCTCTTCAAACGTCAGTCCCGGTGAAGCACGCCTGATCAGCCTCATGATCTCTCTTTTCACTGGTCCTTCCCGAAGCCCCCGGGCGAGCTGAGTCTGGAGGATCCTTTCCATTGGACTGGCGTGGCGGGAGTCAACCTGTTGCCATCTGAAAAAGAACTCACGAAGACGAAGAATAAATTCTTCTACCCCTTCCCCCGCTGTCTGCCTACACTCAAAGAATTCGTCCCGTAAGCCATCAGAGGAATGGTGGTCGCCATACTTTTTGGACAGAGCCAGTAGGATCTTCACGTCAGAGTCTGCGTCATTGTGTGGCAGCAGCATTGCCTCCCTATGGGCCCTACCATCCAAAGCATGCAAAAGGAAATCAACTTTTTGTTGGGAATTAAGAACCTGGGCACGCAAAAATGATTCGACCTGAGCCTTCCACTTACAAAACGTGATCACATTTCCCTCCCCACTAAACTTGGGGATCCAGGGGGCACCAACAAACCAGGGTAACATAACATGACTCATTGTTAGGGAGCCAGGGGGTGGCTGCTCATTACTGACCCCTGGGGTGTCCGACCTAGCTCGTTGGCTTGGGCCTGGATGATTCTGCTCCTCTGTCATGATCTCTGACCGTGGGGGATCCTGCTGACTACGCCAGAAAAAACCCAATGTCGCGCAGAGAGGTAAGGCTTTGAGATGTAAATTACAAACAACCTTCTCTACCACAACACTGGGCCCTCGGTGTAATCCCCAACAACTCAGATGAACACACAGAAGTAGCAAAAATCACTATACTTTATTTGGTACAAAAATTCATATTACAAGGCTTTGGTATGGTAAACTCCAAGAGAGCATACAACGCTGGAATAGGCCCAAATGTTCCTTGTGTGGCATAAGAACCGGGTTTTAGGATGGAACCAGCCCAAAGAAGCCCTAGCCCCTCCTTAGCCACCTGCTGCCCACGAAGTGTGCTGCCACAATTAGACTCTCCTATGCACTGCAAACTGTCACACCCACCCAATGACTAGACTAAGAAGCTCACTGCCCTCAATTAGAAGGTTAGAATATTGCACTACACCGCTATCATGCGCACACGTTAAAACCAAGGTCTGCACTTCACACTCTCCACACAGGGTAGGCCACAGGCCAGTCGTCCTTCGTCTACCGGAATCTCCCTCTTCGTGCTGCGTCCCTCTTTTCTGGGCTTGTGCGCCAAGCGACCATGCCCCCCTCCGGAGTCGGCACCTGTTGACAATCATCCAACCCAACACTCCCTCAACCAATTATCCCATCAACACCTTACGACCCGCGACATTATCACACACTATTACACTGACTGCCATAGTAAAAATTCACTCAATAAACACAGCGTGAGTGACAAGTGCCCAATAAAACTCAAGAAACAATGCGCGCGAGTGACCAGGCAGTGTGCAATACAGAAGCTTGTTGAATCACCTCAGTGTAGCGGTGCGTTCTGCGTCGTGATAAAGTGAAAGTAAGGCAAGTTTGCTATCTAATACCACAACAATCTGTCACGAATGTATTTGTAATGGCAATTAGCTGTAGAATATTCACAAGAATGTTAATGATAGAAACATGGTTAAACACCAACTTAAAAGATAGCTACCGCTAGCTCTATATCAAGCAAGATAGATTCATTTGTCTGTCTCATTGCTTGTCAGAATCTGGAGAGATTTCCAACAACCTTATTTCGTGATGAACAGTCAGATATGTTACTCTGCAAATTTAGCAAAGATCAAGATTATTTCAGAAAGAAATGACTACAAACTAGGGATGCGTATTGATAAGATTTTAACGATTCCGACTCCTTATCAATTCCTGCTTATTGATTTGATTCCTTATCGATGTTCCCCTCTACAGCCAACTAGGTCTGTGCGTCCTGCACCCCCCCACACACACACTCGTTCTAAACAAATTTCTCAAACTGGCTTTGACTGGCTCTGAAATTAGCTAATACCTACCACCTCCTCTTCAGGCCTCTGTTTTCAAACAAAATCTAGTCGGAGATAGAAACTTTCAGTTTCCTTGTGTTCAAGCTTCTATTACTCAACACCAGTAGGACTTACAGGGGTCCTAACAACAGGGGAAATAACTTCAGTGTCACCTTTCAAAAGAGACCATTTACATGCATGTACTCCAAATGGTTCAACAACAGCTTTCAATGTACTTTGGGTATGTTGTTTAGGCGTTTTCAGGCACATTTAACAGGACTATTAAAAGGTTAAACAATTAAAATGCTAAGTTTAATAATGGATTAAAAATCGATATGCTCAGTTTAATAATGCGACACGCGAACGTTTGCTGATAACACACGCCGCCCCGATAACGTGAAATTATCAATAAGATCAATACTAATGGGAGACGAATGCCGGAGCTAAAATGTATGCTTCAAACGACGGGACAGAAGATAACTAGATCGACTACACACAATAAAGGCAAATTGCTTCACACAGTAACAAGTGGTTGTAATCACTTTTGAGCAGTTTAGCTCTATCTTAGATAGTTAGAGATGAAGCGCGAACGTTAGCTGCGCTGCTGCATGCATCGAACACATGACGTTCCACTTCATTCCATGCTGTGTGTTCAAATGCTTCTTCATATTTGTAGTATTTCCTCCCTTTGACGAAATAGACTTTTTACACGCGTTACAAGTGGCATTTTGTCGTGTGAAATACAACCAAACTTTAGAACGCTTCTTCCTAGTTGCCATGTTTGCTGCAGTCTGTCTTCGCGCATGCGTGCGCAAACTTTTATAGTTTATTCAGACAGACATTCGCGGCACAGAGAATCGTTAACAGAATCGTTAAGGAATTTTACTAACGATTCCAAGGAATCGATTCACTGGGAGCCGGTTCTAAACAAGAACCGGTTCTCGATACCCATCCCTACTACAAACAATAGTGTTTGTCCCCTCATCACCCCTCCAGTCCCTCCCCTCCTGTCCTCTTCACCTCCTTCCCCTTTTTACCTTTTCACCTGTTTTCCCATCTAATTTCTTCAGCCCCCCTCTTCCTCACATCTGCAACTCTTCCTCTCTTCACCCCTCCACCCCCTCTCCTCTTTACCTCTCCAACCTCCCCTCCTCACCCCTCCATCCCCTATCATCCTCACCGCACCAGCCCTCCCTTCCCCCTCTCCTCAGACTCCCTGCGTCGGGCCCACACCCAAGGCTCTAATCAATGTCTCTGTGCTCAGTTGACCTACCTGCCCCAGCCCTGGGGAAATTGCCGTTCCACCAGTGAGCAGGTGATCCAGGGCTACGACACATACAGCATCAGTGCCTGTCGCCTGCTTTGTGAGACCAGCGAGGTGGTCCGCGAGTGCAACTGCAGGATGGTGCACATGCCTGGTATGTTTTTTCTGTCTCTCTCTCTTTCTTCCTCTCATTCTCTGTCTCACTTATTTCTCTCTCTCTTCATTTTTCTACCTCTAAATAGCATAAAGAAACACACGTCTTAAAGTGTTTGTTCTGGTACATAAGTGAATTGAACTTATTGAATGTTGAGAACATTTCAGTAACATTAATGTTCAGTAACTCTCTGACACTCAATACAGCTGACTCCTTTGCCTCCCTTATTGTGATCCAGCTGAAAGGATGGAGACACAGCTTTACATACACACACAAACACACACACACACAATCACACATGAACAATCAAAAGGTAAACCCACATCATCATAATGGAACCTCTGTTCCTCTGAACACTGGCTATAATATTTGCTAATTCATCTCTCCTAATGAAAATTGAAAAGAAGAATGCTCCCCAAACATTAACTCTGAGGGCTCCTTGAGCAACTGTCAAAAATGTTCCCATATTATCCACAATTAATTGCGTTCCTGATGAGTTATTGTCATTAGGAGCTCCCTCTCAGTGTTGTTTGGGTAAGGAGGTGAACCCTGATTGGATTTTAAAGGCTTTCTAAATATGCCTTTGGGGCGGGGCTGTTGCATTTCGCTCTGCTGTGCAATCAGGACTAGACGTCCAACATGGTCGATGCGGTGTAGAAGACACTCATCTTCCCCCACCACTCTACGCCCTCCAACCCCTGACTTTCATCAGGAGACAAATGATCAGAGGAAATGAGTGCTGTTCTCAATGGGACGTCTCTGTGTCATCAGAGATGCAGGGAGGCTATCATTATGGATGTGATTGATCTGACTCATTTTCAGTTTTTCCTCTGCAGGAAACGCTGATATCTGCACTCCCAGTAAAATAAAGTGTGTTGACAAAGCGCTGGGTAAGACATGTTTGTTTACGTTCCGCTCATTGTCGCAGATGCCCTGTGATCAGTAACGTTTTCTGTGTGTGTGCATGTTATTTTGTTCCATAATTAAGTCATTTGGGGCTTCGATGTTTTGAATTGGAGATTGCAGGAAGAGATTTTTTTAATGAAATTGCTTACTTATTGATGTTTTACTGGAGGTTAATTTGACCCAAATGCCAGGGCCACTCACTGCAGTCTCTTTTGTCTTCTCCGGACATTGCTATTCTGTCACTGGCCTGAATCCTACAGCTCCTGCCTCACCTTCCTTCTATCCCAATCCTCCTCTCTCCCTCTTTTCTCTCACTCACCTTCTCTCCTTATCTCTCCCTGGCCTTTCTCTACCTCTCTCAGCCAACTCCCTCTCCCATTCTTCCCTTCCTCCCCCTTATTTTATCTCCCCTCCCTTCTCTCTGTCTCTCTCCCTCTATTCGTTTCCTCTCTCTCCCTCCCTCACCCACAGTCGTTATCAGTATGTGGAGGTGGCATGTTTCAAAGACATTATGACGGCCGTAAAAAAGAGAGGGTTTATTAGGTAATGGGAGATGTATCAGTACAATTATGATCTCCAAGCCAAATAAGCCAGAAACGTAATTATCTCTTCAATGGAATCCGACCCCATTTAATGGGTGGGTGAGCTAAATGTGAGTTATATCTTACATGAATGGTCCATATTTATATCTGCCGCACTCCTCTACTCAAATAATATGAATACATTCACTCCTTGTGAAAGGTAATAACTTAAAAGATAATTTATATATTTCTATTATATAGGTAAATTATTTCATCCTTCTGTCCGAAAATAGATGCTATGCTGGTCCTGCATACATATAACCTCATTATAATACTTAAAAAACACACAACTCATCGCATTAAAATTGCTATTATCAGTTTTCTATTTGTTCTGGGTTGTATTGAAAAGAGGGACGATGTGAAGTAATCTATTGTGGTCTGTTTTTATGTATTTGGCATTCCTGAATTTTTTTATGCATGTACTACATTGACAGTCTGTAACATTTATGCATGTCAGATACAGAAAAGTGATTGTAATTTCCCATGAAGTATGGTAAGGAACATCAACCTTAAAGGGTTAAAACAACTAAAATGTTTAACTGTACTATCTGTCTGAGTGAGAAATATACACAAAGCCTATTGAGGCATACAATCATAACCAAACACCTGCAGCACAGACGTGGGACCAGCACCAAGGAAAACAGGGACCTCACATTGTTTAGCTATTTTGTAATCACCTGAGTATATAGTTCTTGTACGTTACCCTGACGCTACACTGGTCCATTCAACCAGGCTCATTGACCCAGACCTGGCTCTCTGTTGGGCCTTTGTCTTCCAGCATTGCTCCAGAAGAGCACAGGAGACACCTGCCTCTGTGAGACTCCCTGTAACCTAACCCGCTACGGCAAGGAACTCTCCATGGTCAAGATCCCCAGCAAGGGATCCGCCCGCTACCTCTCCAGGAAGTACGACAAGTCTGAGGACTACATTAGGTAGGATGTTGTCTGCCCGGCTGCTCTGTGAAGCTGAGGGGAGATGACTGCTCTGACACTACCTCAGGATCCACTGTTCCCATGTATGTGCCGCTAATACGTAAACACCCTGTAATCTGACAATCATTTAATTAATTTAATTTAACATGAAAGTGCTACTCTGGTTATTTATGGCAGACATTTAAATGACATTTTACAGTATGTGCTTTGTGGTATAGGGGAGAAACTGTAATCATTAGTTGTTCTCTTTGATGGTATCCAGGCATGTAAGTGAATCAGTCTTATGACCATTGACTGTAATAAGAATGGACAACGCGTCTCCGCTTCCTCCCACTGTACAAAAATGAAGCCAAAATATCCCAGATAGGGGTGTTGCCATCTTGCACTGGTGATGTCATTTGGAGCCATAGTCTGCACAATAGTGATTGGGTGGTGGAGCCGCGGTGTCAAGGTCCCACCCATACACTCGCCCGACCCAATTACAAGCACACAATAACCCCTTTTTAAATCAAAACAAACTGATCAGAAAAATTAGCACTTGAACAGACATCAGCGTGATAAGAACTACCTAAAATGACAGAAACCATCTTTGGGAGAATTCTTTTTAGACATGAGTTTAGATTTGGCATTTAGGTTTGTCTGTCCCATTCACTAACATGGAGGGAATTTATGACCTATACTGCAGCCAGCCAACAGGGAGCGATCGAGATTTTTCGGCTTCAGTTTTCAGAGCTGTAGTACCGTCCATTCTTTTTACAGTCTATGGAAATGACGCAGACCAATACATTCTTCTGTCTTTTATGAACCTTCTTTCTTACTTTTCAAAATGTTTCCAGAGACAACTTCCTTGTTTTGGATATTTTCTTTGAAGCTCTCAACTATGAAACGATTGAACAAAAGAAAGCCTACGACGTGGCTGGTTTGCTGGGTGAGTTTTTTTCTCCCATGGCCACTTTATATTGTATATTCTCTCCTTATTTGAGAGTAATAATTTGTGTTTCATGTTGTTGGAGATAAGGTTTTATAATTGGAAAGCTGTTTGCGACAGGTTCTTTTGGTCTGAGCGAAATTTCAAGATAATGACCAGATAACATAATTTTTTTATTTGTTGAAACGTGCAGGGCCACAACAATGAAAACAGTTAACACATGAAACTTTTAACTTGCTTTGGATTGTCTGCAGCTGCACACCTTTTTTCTCCTCCTTTCTATATTTACAATGGACTCAAATCAGTTTCAACCGAAAAAAAAAAATCAAACACAACAAACAATGAAAATTGTCTAGACCAAGGCCGTAGCCATGGAGTCAACTTTGGGGGGGACAAATTAAATTTTTGTTATGATGATTTCGGACAGCGTGCTTGGTTGCCTGTCGTAGCGTAGCACATTTATATTTTATATCAATATATTGGGGAGGACATTTTGACCAGATTTGAATATTGGGGGGGGATGTGTCCACCCCAATATATATTATGATTACGGCCTTGGTCTAGACAATGGTTTATGAGCTTTGAAAGTACCGAGTGGGTGGATGTTGACCCCCTTCAGCAGGAAAGGGCCCTGACATTGTGAATTATCTACAGGTGATATTGGTGGCCAGATGGGCTTGTTCATCGGAGCCAGTATCCTGACCATCATAGAAATATTGGACTACATATATGAGGTGCACTGTTATTTTACTATGTGTCCCAAACATAAAGGCCCAAATGTAAAATGCTGTACAATTAAAAAAAAAAAAACATTTATAGGTAACACATTTAGACTGGAATGAACCATTCCTAATTTAAACCAAATATTTCCACTTGCATTTTCTACCCTCGGAGCCCATTCATCTGTAGGAATTATTTAGCTATGTGGAAATATGTCAAGCAATCCAATTAATTCTTTTGATCCTAGTAACAAGTGTTTCAGCATTTTGTTTTTACATTGTGAACTCCCTGTAAGCCTCCATCACCATGAGTGGCAACTTGAGTCTCTCAAGGTTCAGCTTCTTTCCATCTCAGGCCTTCCATCTACACCTTTTCAAGTGTGATACAAACCTGTAGATGTGTCAGTCAAGAGTTTGAGGGGCAAGGCCTGCGTGTACTAGGCAAATTATATGGAAATCCTCCCCTGATCCCCCCCGGGAGTCAGGTGGCTGAGCGGTTAGGGAAGCGGGCTAGTAATCAGAAGGTTGCCAGTTTGATTCCCGGCCGTTCCAGATGACGTTGTGTCCTTGGGCAAGGCACTTCACCCTACTTGCCTCGGGGAGAATGTCCCTGTACTTACTGTAAATCACTCTGGATAAGCGCGTCTGCTAAATGACTAAATGTAAATGTGAACTCTGCAGATATGTTAGCTTCTGTTATGATGGAGTCAGCTTCTGACTTGCTCTCTGTCACCCTGCTCCCTTCCACACACACACGTTCACCTGCATTCACACACACATTCACCCCCCCCCGGCTGGCATTTTATGTTACCCCAGGTAATCAAGCACAGGCTGCAGCGCCTACTGAGGCCTCGGAAGGAAGACAGCAACCAGCAGCAGACCAGCGCTGTGGCAACGGTGGGCCTGGAGAAGCCCAAGGTGAGGCTGATAGAGGTAGAACACAGGTCAGAGTGTGCAATACATGTATGGCGTTATTTGTGCCAAGAGATAAGGGAAATTAGTTGGTTGAGATTTCAGAGGTTTTGTCAACATACTCATAGCAATAATACTGCAAAGACTGATTTGATCCAAAAATTTGAAAATCTGTAGTTGGCCAGATCAAAGTTTTCTGTTATTGAACAGGATTACAGAGCAGTCTTTAGCTATAGAGCACACCAGGTTTCGGTTTACTGAGCCAAGTATAGACTGTCTGACTGTTCCTCTTGCTATACTGTAGATGTCATTGCATTGTTGCACTTGCCTGGTAGAAATCCAGATTGTTTCTTGGCTCTAACCACTGAAGTACTGTTAGATCTTTGCACTTGAAATCCTTGATAATCCGTTATCTATTTATATGTTGCTTTGGATGAAAAATGCCTGCAAAACAAATTATTATATATTTTTGGCCCAACAGGAATCCAGCGACATGTCAGGATTGACAAGGAATCATCCGGAAGGGGCCTACGCCAACACCATCCTACCGAACCACCACTCCCACCATGGTCGCCACGGTGTGTTCGAAGATTTCGCCTGCTAAAGCAGACCGTCTGACCCTGATGACAACAAAAGATGAGGTGCCTTCTCTGCTATGACGGGACACAATAGCAGACCCTCTGATCCCAGTTTGACCCTTCTTTGCTGTCACCAGTGAAAGCTACAGCCAAAGTCGAACACTCAGCCTGTGCTGCTTACAGACCATTTGTATGTAGGCACAGAATAAGCACCAATATTGCAGTTCAGTACGAGGACCGCACCTATTTTTCACCCCTCACGCTCTGAGCCAGCGACTCTGTGAATTCTAGGCTCATCGTTTCGGTATGAGGTCACCACATGGGGAAAAAGAAGAGGACTGCATGTCATCTTAAACTGGTTTATATGAATAATCAGTTTAATTGATCACTTCTCGTTATTGTTTCCCACTCACACCGCCCTCAAATGATTTCTCTGTCTCTCTCTCTTAACACACTATCCCATAAAGAACATTTCTATCATTGTAATTTATGTATGTATTAATTAAATAGGATAAGGACCCCTCTATACTGTGTACAAGATGAGAGAACAGAGTAATACGCAACACAATGGTGTTGCGTATTACTACAGATCACCATCTGACCAATGCATTAAGGTGCTTTAGACAAAGGAAATGTCCTTTATCGTGAAAGGCCATGTCTTAAATTACCAATATCACGATTAGCTACTATATCCTAACAGGGACTGCAGTTTTGTGAAGGGGGCAGAAACATTATGTCTGTACATACCTCTCACAGCAGAGAGAAAGTACTGTTTTTAACAATTTATGACTTTGTTGAGCTAATATGTATGTATGTATGTATATATACGTTTAACCCTCTGTGATTCTTATTTGGTATATTTATTTATTTATTTTTGGAAGAGATGGTTGTAGGGTATAAAACACTGACAAGTACTTGTCTATTAATGAGGAAGAAGCAGACTTTTTCTCTGACCAACAAACATGTATAGACATAATACATATTGTGTTTTTTTATAGTTTTATTTTTACTCACCTGGATCGACTAAAAACCCCAAATGAAAATAAGAAAGATGCTGATACTATAAAGAAACAATTCCGATTTTTTCTTTTGACCCAAGCTAAAGCAAGTAACAGAATGCTACTTGAAATATGCCCCTCAAAAATGTAATGACATTACTTAAGCATTCTTCAAGTCTTTCACAGTTCAATACAAACCATCCTAGGTAGAATACTGTTCAGCCCACTGTGATCGTAAGCAGGCGCAGAAGGAAAAAACTAAGTAAGGAAAGGTGACAGATCAGAGATAGGTACATGATTTTGTGTGTGCACTCTAGCACACATCGGTGAGCACACTGGACAGTGTCCTTTCAAAAAGACGTGTTTTTTTAAAAGACAAAGCCCAAAAGGGAGTCCTTTCCAAACTGAAAGTGAGGAAGTTAAGTGACTTCTAAAAGTAATATTTATGCCCCCTGTTATTGCTGAGGTTGTGATGGGAGTGTCTGAGCCAGGAGCCAAACAGCTGTCAATTCTCCGAAGAGAGATGCTGAGCTTCGTTGAAAGACCCATCACTTTTACGGCTCTTTTTCTGACAATCCACAGTGGGGGTCCAGGACCTAGACCATGTGGAGGGAACTCCACAAAGTGATGAACTGATGATACCTCACAGTAGTAGTAGTAGTAGCATACGGTTACGTTATAATCAAACTTTTGAATCTAATTTTCTCTGAATATTTTTGTGTTTCATCCCGTTTCTTTGGTTGATAACAACCTTGCAGATGAACTGGGTCCGCAGTCTGAATATAGATTTGTTAGACCACCAAGTCCACAAATGAAATTCTACATCCATTAGCCTTTGAGAGGACCTCCCCTCCATGTCAAGCAATCATAAACCTTACATCACTATTTAATATTCATAATCATGTCTCACTATGACATTTTCAAAGGTTCCCAATCACAGTCTCTGATGGCAGGCTGCACTGGTTGTGCATAGCAAACTTCCCTTCTGTCATCAATAATACTATCTTCTGACACATTCATAGGCAGTGCTGTGCAACTGTGAAAGCCCTGTGTCAATGTAATTCTTTGACAGTTGTCTGAAGCTAAAATATCTAGAATGGATAAGGAGGATTCTCCTCATAATAATCGTTAAGGAAACAGAGAATAAGTTTGCACTTTGTAGCATGTACATGTGCACACAGCACTATGTGACAAAGTGGTGAAGCTGCTGACTAGACTGGTATTTCCCCTCTTAACAAGCTGTAACCGACACATATTTAAAAATATTTTTCAATCAGTCTGAATCTGATACTCCTCCTTTTTTTTTCTTTCGTTCCACCAAATTAAACCAGTTCAGATCAAATTTTAAATCTTCTGTGATCCTGTTAGTATACTGTATATTCACAACATGTACGTTAATCAGTCTATGAGGTCTATTTGTGTATTGCTAATTTGTCTCATTTCCACTGAATGTTCCACATAAAGACAGCAAGGGATGACCTCCTGACTGCTAACATTTTCCAAACCAAGAATGAATCCACGAAATTCAAAGAAACAGTTGTATGACGTGGAAATTGGATAGTTCACTCAGTTACTAAGGAACACCTATGACATTTTGTACAGAAGTCTGAAATTGTGACAGTTTCCTCTGTTAGAACACATTTTATAAATGTTATGGTAAGTACAATAAATATTGAAGTTTAGATTGGTAAAATTAAATGCCTCCTATATTATCTCCTGTGTAGAGTTTTAATCTCCATACAATCTCCTTCCTTTAACATGGATTTCAGCAGATCTAAGGATCTGAGGATTGATGTTCTGCACTCATATCAGAAATTGCTAAACACAAAAGTGTTCACACAACACTTAAGTTCACATTCGAGTACATTCAGTCCTTGGGATACATTGAAAAGCTAGATCGAGTGAGAGAAAGAATTCCTAAAAACAAGTTAATTGTCAATGGTTTACACTGACTGACGAACTGACCTAAAGTAGCCAACAGCACCAACTATAAACTGTTATAATACATTCAATGTTGAGGCATACATTTTTAAGACATTAAATGTCAGTCCTCTGAGTTTTTATTTTTTCTGAGGAATTCTTGAGTTGACATTGTGCCCCTGTGAGTGGAGAAAGTCCTGGATTGTATGCAAAATGTAGCACAAAAAAATTACATACCATTTACAACCCACTGCCGTATAGTTAGGTGGTTTTACAGCATACCTCAGTGGCGTGTATAGGTCCTTAAAAGACTATAATTACTCAAGGCAATTTCCCTCTCAAGTCCAAAATACCTCTGACTCTGGTAAAGGCATTCACCTACAGTACTGCTCTCAACCGAATCTTGTTAGAATTGACTAGTATAATATTTAGAAGAAACTCTTAAATAGGAATTAGGGACATTTTGCCTTTCTTAACTGTTGTCCAGCCAGTCCAGAGGGTTGACGATTTAACCACACTGGTAAGGGCACTGTGGATGAACGTGCTCATCTGGTGACACCTAAAGGACAGTGTCGTCAACTTCACGGAAAGTTACATATAGCCACTTACTCCTGCCTCAACATCAAACAATACAGAAGAAAACCAAGACATGTTCATAATTAAATTTGGTTTATTTTATATTTACAATAAGTCACAGTTAATTTTTCATTTATAATTTAATGTTATATGCATGTTCAAGATTTATACGTTACTCTTTATGCCTCGTAACTCTAACTTTTGAAGCACAAAAGGAACCAGTAAATGTTTCTCGTTGATACAAGAAACAGGACCTATTCAGCCTGTACAGTCTTAGTTTGGCTGCTTTAAAAAAGAAAGATACACATTTAATTTACAAACTGTCAAGGTCGACGAGTAATGGCCATCATTAACACTATAATTGGAAATGCATTGTGATACGCTGCACATTTCAAATGGATGATTCATAAATGAATCCCATATTGGAATTCTACTGGTAGTAAAATACTACCAGTCAAACTTAACAAACAAAAAGTTAAATCCAGAGCGTAGTACACTTAGAACATATATATTCATATATATCCTACATACACACTGGGAATACTGCGGCAATCTATTTGAGTTTCTGCTCTCAATTTGCATAATGTAATCTCATTCGGTTTTAGTGAAATTATGAACATAAACATACAGAAATCTGTATGCAATTACACTTATACAATATAGGCTGATAAGAGTAATTTATATATTTGCATTCATTTCATGAAAGATTAAAAGTATTTAGTGTTTTTCTCAACAAAATACAATATTGTTTGAATCAAATACATTTACAGTGTATTCAAGTGTATCAATTAACACAAAACAAAACGGTCATTGCGAGTTTAGTTTTAATGTAGGCCATGTCACAGTCAGCATTGAGTGACAGAGTACATTGCTATTGTAATCATTTGATAAATATTTATCATGTTACTATACTTGCTATACATTTTGAAATTAGCCCTGTCCTCAATTGGACATTTATCCGATTTCACCATCATCATCATCTATACAATATTGCACATACTTGCTTAAAACATCTAGTACCAGCTACATCCACTCCCCTGAAGGCATCTGTCTGGACAACACTGAAATAATGCAGAGCTGTTGGTTGCATGGAATACATTTACACACGTGCCCACAACCCATTCTATGTAACAATTTTAACATTTTATGGGTTCAAATGTAAATTGGATGAAAAGTTTGGAAGAAAGTGGTCATGGCAAAGACATTTATGACATAGGACATGAGGAATATCCTATTCCTTTGGTTGTTCTGGACAGATAACATTCATGTAATGTATACATTATTAAACTAGCCTACATACAAAATTTCAACCATGTTCAAATATTTATTTAAATAAATATTTATTATGGTTTATTGTCAACAAGTCCTTTCTTTTGCGTAATCACTAGGACTATACTGGTAGAATATCTATGACCACATCTATGTGCTCGGTTAGCACCACAAACTTGACCTTCAGCGATATACAAGACTTGTCCAGACAGTCTATTCTAAATTCTGAAGGTCATATGTGGACCTTGCTATGGTAACAACTTTTCGTATAATATAATAATCCCTTCAACATGTCAGTGCTAAAATTACAACATGCTACCAACATAGTACCATTTCAAAATGATTAATCTCTCACTGCATAATAAAAAAGGGTTTGATGTTAAATAATATGTCTGATTGAAAAGTAAAACTGCATATAGTGTGGGAAATGTAAGGAAAAATATGATAACAATTGTTTTAACTTTTAATATTCTGTGCAACTATTGACATATGTATCAATTATGAAATGTTTAATTATGACAATATAACTATAAATATGAAGGCGTGACAGAGTGATCATATTGAAGGCATATCTACAGAAATGTGCTTTGGTAAGAGATTACTTAACTGGCTTACTTAACTTACAAACAGGCAAGTATCAAAAGCTGTACATCTTAAAGCCATACCCTTAAGAATCACATTGCCTAAGGAATCTTTGTAGTGTAAAACAACCATGTCAAAGGTGACCTGTCATAACAAAGCTTAGGCTCCTCGCTCGATAATGTGGAATCATGCACACATTTGGTTCCAACATCTCTCTGATATGGACAGCACATTTGCACTGTAAACATTTAGCAAAAAAGGTTTCTTTAGGAATGTATTGCATCTGATTTTATACACACTTTAATTTGCACATATAAACTCACACATGTACACTTGGGAGTTTATCAAGAGTTTCAGGAATAGGCTCAAGTGCTATTCCCTTGCTCTTGTTCAAACAACAGCATGGCAAGCTGTGACCGTGACCCCATGCTGACCAGGTTGCTCTGGACACACCTGTGGTAGATGTCTTCACTGAGCCTCGGGTTGCAGGCCTGGTATCGGTACTGCTGGTGCAAGGCGGGTTCCACCGCCCTGAACACGTGCAGGACTGAGTACTTGACGAACATGTCATAGATATCCAGGGTTTCCAGGATCTCCTCATTCTCCTGCACATCGGCGGCCATGTGTGTCCGTGTTGTCATGTAGTCAGAGTTGTAGAAGCAGGCTTCCTCGAAGGAGCTGCGGTCGAAGAGGCCTGCGTCCTTCACCACGTCAATGGTGGCTGGGGGCTGCGTGTTGTGGTAGGCCAGGTCCGGGTTGTAGTCCTGGAAGTGAATGGGGAAGAACACCTGCCAGTTGTTGATGGAGTTCATTCGGCAACGGTTGAGGAACTCAGCATTGACATTGGTGTTGACGTTCGCGATGAAGAACAGAGTGTCCACCGGGTGCTTCTTGGAGATTATGTCCATGAACTTGATCTGGGAAGGGGTTTCTGTCTTCACACTGATCCATGGGATCTTCACTGTGGGGTACTTGTGTTCATAGGCATTGATCTGGGCCTTCACGCCTGCAAATATGTCGTTCTGGTTGACCTGCTGGGCCTCTAGTGGGTCATAGATAAACAAGAACGTTAGGATGGTGTTTTCGCTGGTCTCGAAGGCATTCGAGGCAAACACTTCCAGGAAATGGTTGACGTAGTTTCGGCCCTGAAGGTTCAAAGGTAAGATGATGTGGATCCTAGTAGCCTCCGTGACATAGGGCATGGGGATGATTTCAATACGGCTCAGGGGACGCACCAGATGGACCCTTTTGGTGATGGATCTGCTACGGCCTTTCTGGTTGACCACCTCCAGCTGCAGGTCCAGAGTGTACTCCATTCCTCGGGTCGGATCGAAGCGCCTGTAGCCATTGACGAGATGCTGCTTCTTCAGATGGAGGACCGGCTTGTACTTCTTGTTCAGCTCCCCCATTGCCACATCAATGACATCCGCCACATCTAGGCGGTCAACCCCACGCAGCTCGCACTTGGGGGAACCGTCGATGCAGGAGTAGATCTGCTCCTCTGTAAAGTAGTCCCACCTGAGAACCTCAAACCGAGACTTGGGCTCAAAGGGAGGGCTGATCCCCACTGGCCACTGGGAACTCCGGTTTCCATCGAATGCAACCTTACTCACATTCTTGATCTCGGCCTGTGGAGACATTTTACAATACATGGACAGCAGGTCTATGAATGTCCTGGAAGAGTGATGACACAATACAACACACTCAGACACTTTGAACTATTCAAAAGAATCTTCAGCTGAATCTGTGAAGACCTAATGATAGCAAAGAGAGGGCTTTAACCCTTGTGCTGCCTTCGGGTCACATGACCCAAAGGTTCACAACGAACCATCGTCGAACCAATTTTACCCAATACAAAAACAATAAATAGCATTTTCTTTTAACCTTCGCAATGTGGGGGTTCTGAGACAGCCCGACGGTTAAAAGAAAATTCCTCACTTTGTTTTTGTATGCGGTAAAGTTGTCGCAATACGACGGTGGGTCACAATGACTGATGGGTCAGAATGACCCGAAGATAACACAAGGGTTAAGGGCATGGTTTACCTGCAGCTTGGTGATCTCGTCGTACGTCCTCCGAAGTTCTATCTCAGTGAAGTGTCTGTGCAGCCGGTACATCTGCTCTGGGTCAGACACTGGGTGAACGGTTAAGGCATTTTTGAACTGCACGTTCTCCTCTGTACTTGGATCAGCATTCTTGCCCAGTTCGTAATGGTCATACTGCAGACCCTGAAATCAAAACAACATAATGTTGGCCAGTCGTAAACATGCATTGGAAGAAAACACACAGGTAAAATGTCAAAACATGACTTTCTTATAAAGTATTGTTTTCTCTGACCTTAGAGACCCAACACATTTCACAGCTCTCATGGAACAGAATACAGACTTGGTGTTACTGGTGGATATGTAAGACATTTTAAACCACTGTACATGAGTGCCAAAAACAATTATGAGCCAGGTCTCTAGACTGCGACCAAATGGTTGCATTGTGTCTAAAAAATAAGTTTAATTGGTTATGTAACATTGGATAGAACGGTGGACCAGTCACTGTATGAGCTCAAAGCAGGCACATACTACTGTGCAATTAGCAAGCATTTTGTAGAGAAATGAAAACATGACGCACCACAACAGATATTTGCACTCGCACAAATGCTTCTGTAAGGAGTATGAAAGACGGAAGGTCGGCAGACTTTTACCTTTTGGCACACAGACAGCTTTGTGTGTCGTTTATTCAAGTGGGCCTACAAAGACAATACTTTAACAGAAAACGTAGCTAGCTACCACAACGTAGCCCACACCTCACTACGCCCTTCAAAGGTGCAGTGTCCACTTAAACCTGTCCAGTGAATTATGAAGCCTACAAAGTAGTCTGCTACTCTCCCAAATATATTTTGAGGTCTCACAGATAAAATTTCAGGAGCATATGCGACCAAAATGGTCGCAATTCTTTGACTTACATTTTTTTTTTATCAAATATGAGTAAGTACTTTTTATTTGTCCAATACATTTTTTTATATAAGAAATTGGCTTCTCCATGTAGACATTTTAAATAACTATATATTCATTGAACTTTAAGAAAATGTTCCATATCGTGCTATGTATCTTATCGGGATATGAAAAGATCTATATCAGGATATGAGCGATTTTTTTAAACGTTTCAATTAAGAACATGGTTGCAAATATATATGTACAGTGTAGAGCACAAATCAAGACTGTCATAATTTTGAAATCAATTATTTAAGCCAAAAATATTACATTTATCGGACTCTCTGGATGATCTGGCCGCCATTGTTGCCGGTTGTGCAGTGTTCACATACCCCTTGGTTTCAAGTAAGCTCCCGAAAACACTTAGTTTTAAGGGGTATGTACCCCTACCCCTCGATCAAAACGAGTATTGGGACAGCCCTTACTCTCACGTGAACACGCAAAACTAAGGGGTAGGAGTAGGGATAAGACAGAGAATTGGGATTCGGCCTACGTATCAAGAACCGGTTCCAAATTTCCAAGAACCGTGGATTCGATAAGACACGCACATTTCTATTCCTAATTTTGGTTCTCAACTCACCCAGTTGAGCCTTTCACATGGCGACAGGCTGATTGGTTGACTTCACAGTTCAAATATAAAGCCATAAAGTTTCTATCTTACTGCCTCTCCATCAAATGATCGCCCGACAAAATGAAATGAAAATGTGCACAAAAAAGGCAAAATTGCTCAGACAGCTCAGAAATAGCCTATTTTGTGGTGAAATATAGCCAATAGAAATTAATGGATGGATGTTGAGGATTGGAGCATAGCCACAGACAATTTTCTGGGGCCAGTTGTTCAGAAGTGATCTGATCGGATTTTGGTTATTGGATTGGATCAAATTTAAAAAATGGGTTGTTAAAAAAAAAAAAAAAGGATTCTGAAATTGGATGAGATCACGTAATCCAGTCTTGGTTTTGATCTGGATCAAACCTTCAATATGTGTTGTTCAAAACATTTTAGTAGGACTGGGATACCTTTGATATAAAAAATCAAGATCATTCTGATCCCAGCAGAAGGGTGGATTCAGGGTAGATTTCAGGATCAAAATTTAATAAAACTAGAAATTTGTCAAATAAAACTGTATTTGTATCATGTAGTGCATATACATTTATTTATATGATGATTTTGTGAACTTCAGGACATTTAGCCTTTTTCAGATTTTGAAACACGTTCAAAATATTAATTGTATTTATGAAAAATGTATATTTGTTTGTTTTCAATCGTTTGTGGGTCAAATGATGGCTCTGACTGTTTGGATTGTTTTATTAGATTTTTTTCTGTCTGTTCAAATCAAAAAACTTAAAAGTGAGCCCATGCTGGCTATTGAACCTGTTCTTTACTTGGCTCGCCTACTACATTGTTATACGTAGTCCCATTTACAACACTGGGAATACATATTTGGTATCTGGATCAGGGTGATCCAAACCAATGTTGCCAATGTTGCCAATGTTAAAAAACCAGCACAAAAGTAAGATTGATTACTTGGTCCTGGATAGCAAAACATGGGATTTCAAAATTCTGATCCAGATTAAACTTTTTGAACAATTGGGCCCTGGTGACCAGCTTTGATGTTCTATGATGGAGTATGGGAGTGCAACGGTACTTAGGAAAGATTTGTTGGGTCAGATGTTTGTTAATTTCCTCCAGGAACACAATGACACTTATAGAGGGACTTGTTGCACTTGTTGGTTAGCTTTAACTGATTTAAGTACTTGTGCTCGCTGTGAATTATATTATTGTTGCTTGCTTCCCTACAGGTACACTCTAGCACTTTCAACGTTCATGTTATTTAATTGTTATTTGTTTAACTACATGCTCTTCTGGTTCTTCCCATTGGCACTTATTTGCTTTTCACTTATGTATGCTTCATGTTTTGGCTACCTGCAATGTTTTTGGGGCTATCTCGTTGTTTATGATCATTGACCTATGCACTGTAAAGCTCTGTCTTGGAAGTCGCTTTGGATAAAAGCGTCTGCTAAATGAATAAATGTAAGATGTCAGAAAACAATTGAGTCTTGATAAACGTAGAAGTTAACTAGCCATGTGTGTTCTGATAGTAGGTTAGCTGGCTAGCTTCAGAGCTGTATCCGCAGTGTTCACGTTAATTTGGTAATTGATAGACCGTTCGGACAGTACGCACTAATGTGGCAGCCCACATGTGTGAAATTGTAGATTAGGGTTAGGGTGAACCAGAAGAGAAAAAAAACTGAATCGGAATCAATAAAATTGAAACAATACCCAACCCTAGTTGCAGGTCAATTTAAAGGGGTCATTGAATGCAAAACCGAGTTTACCTTGTCATAGCTGAATAACGACAGTTCGGTGGGTAAAATGGACATGAGGAGTCCGTTTTTGAATGACATTTTTACAACTGATATTTCTGTATATTTTACCCAGAAATTGTGAAGTGTAGAATGAAATAGATGTCTTCTCATTTCCCCTGCAAGAGGCAGCCTCATCGTTGAATCAAAACGAATAAATTTGGCAGACCGGTGTAAAAATTGACCTAATCTCTATGACTTAAACGTCATTTTAAGTTTTTCCCTTCTCGTGATATTTTCAGGCATTTAGCCTACTCATTGCATTAATTCATGAATAAAGAACCCCCTTTGAAGATTATTCTACGACGTTACCCGGCAGTAGAAGATGGAATCGCGATTCAAACAGTACCATCTGCTAACTGAATATGCCCCCAAAATAAGCTTGACATTTATTTAGTGGAAAATCGCTCATTCATAAAAAGCTCACTGGTAGCGATCATTGTCAGTAACAACGCAAAATGCGATATAGCCCTGTGTGGAGAAGCTGCCCTGGTAAATTCTACTACTGTACAGTACAGTACTAGACTACTGCTGTGTTCGTCTTGGTAGCGATTGCGTTGGTTGAATTCGATTTAACGTTCCGTTGTACGGCTTAGGCTGAAATTAATTATTTTCATGAACAGATTGACAAGGTTAAGGCTGTGGCAATGAAGTTCAAGTTAGTAGTCAGATAGTTTCACCTATTGAAAGACTTTTGATTTAAGTAAGGGGAGTGCCGAACATGTTCTGTCGCCGTTTGACTTCCTACAGCTGTGTAGATGTTTTTGTAGTGTGTCTCGCGTAGGCTACAGCGTTGCAGTGAGCAACACTGGTTTGAAACCACAGGTAATGATAATTTCACCCACAAATCGTTTACTTGTAATGTAATGTCATAATAAATCCTACAACGAAAATGTATGTGAGGAATGTTTATTTTAACGATTGAAAACAGATGCATCATAGACCACTGTAGTGTGTGTTGCCCGGGCAACAGAGGCTAATGTCATGCTAATGCTTCAGTGAAATAGTAGACTACCGTTTCCGAAAGTAGATGTGGGCCTACTTCCTTAATAATATCAGCTAATATTGTACATTTCACAATTGTGTTTCACATCACAAAGTAAAATGAGTAAATAGTTATCACCCTGGCCTCTTTGCTTGTGGCGTTTCTGCAGCTGCCTTGCAGTAAAGCTATAGTTAGCCTAGCTATCCCCCAAGTTAACAGATGCGAAACGAATGTTCTGCTACAGGTAGTCACGCGTGTTTTCGTGACGTTAGTGACGTTAGTAACGTCAGTGACTGTGGCTAGCAAATTAGCCACCGTTAGCTTCACTTTTCGCCACAAAAACTTAACTTCAGCCTAAACCATGCAACGGAACGTAAATAAAAATACAAGCAACTCAATCGCTACCAAGACGAAACTTTTGACACCTAGGTTGTCTATGTAGGCCAAATATTGACAAAGATTTAGGGGGGCAAAAATAAATAATAATAATAAATATATATGTGAGAGAACAAAGGTTGTGCTCTCGCCGAAGGCTTGAGCACACCCAATTAAAAAAAGATGGCAATAAATATATAAATATAGCATCATATAACTAGAGAGGGTACAATTTCTGGGGAAATTGTAGGGTGTGCTTGCTTGCGTCGGTTGCACAGGGGTCCGTTTTTGAATGACATTTTTACAACTGATACTTCAGTTTATTTGATATAAAAATGCATACTTATTATTTGTAAAGATTACATAGATTTTTGCTGCTCATTTACAATTGAAAATACGAGTGAAGTGTAGAATGAAATAGATGTCTTCTCATTTCCCCTGCAAGAGGCAGCCTCATCGTTGAATCAAAACGAATAAATTTGGCAGACCAGTGTAAAAATTGACCTAATCTCTATGACTTAAACGTCCTTTTAAGTTTTTCCCTTCTCGTGATATTTTCAGGCATTTAGCCTACTCATTGCATTCATTCATTAATAAAGAACCCCCTTTGAAGATTATTCTACGACGTTACCGGCAGTAGAAGATGGAATCACGATTCAAACAGTAACATCTGCTAACTGAAAATATGCCCCCCAAAACGTAAATAAGCTTGACATTTATTTAGTGGAAAATCGCTCATTCATAAAAAGTTCACTGGTAGCGATCATTGTCAGTAACAACGCAAAATGCGATATAGCCGTGTGGATAAGCTGCCCCGGTAAATTGTACTACTACGGTACAGTACTAGACTATTGCTGTGTTCGTCTTGGTAGCGATTGCGTTGGTTGAATTGGATTTAACGTTCCGTTGTACGGTTTAGGCTGAAATTAATTATTTTCATGAACAGATTGACAACGTTTAGGCTGTGGCAATGAAGTTCAGGTTAGTAGTTAGATAGACTTTTAATTTAAGTAAGGGGAGTGCCGAACATGTTCTGTCGCCGTTTGACTTCCTAAACAGCTGTGTAGATGTTTTTGTAGTGTCTCGCGTAGGCTACAGCGTTGCAGTGAGCTACACTTGTTTGAAACCACAGGTAATGATAATTTCACCAACAAATCGTTTACTTGTAATGTAATGTCATAATAAATCCTACAACGAAAATGTATTTGTGAGGAATGTTTATTTTAACGATTGAAAACAGATGCATCATAGACCACTGTAGTATGTGTTGCCCGGGCAACAGAGGCTAATGTCATGATGCTAATCCTTCAGTGAAATAGTAGACTACTGTTTCCGAAAGTAGATGTACTTCCTTAATAATATCAGCTAATATTGTACATTACACATCACAATTGTGTGTCATATCACAAAGTAAAATGAGTAAATAGTTATCACCCTGGCCTTTGCTTGTGGCGTTTCTGCAGCTGCCTTGCAGTAAAGCTATAGTTAGCCTAGCTATCCCCCAAGTTAACAGATGCGAAGCGAATGTTCTGCTACAGGTAGTCACGCGTGTTTTCGTGACGTAGTGACGTTAGTAACGTCAGTGACTGTGGCTAGAAAATTAGCCACCGTTAGCTTCACTTTTCGCCACAAAAACTTAACTTGAGCCTAAACCATGCAACGGAACGTAAATAAAAATACAAGCAACTCAATCGCTACCAAGACGAAACTTTTGACACCTAGGTTGTCTATGTAGGCCAAATATTGACGAAGATTTAGGGGGGCAAAAATAAATAATAATAATAAATATATATGTGAGAGAACAAAGGTTGTGCCCTTGCCGAAGGCAAAGCACACCCAATTATATAGCTGAATCTATTTACCTACACCCATAAATAAATACATTTACTTATTTCAAAATGTTTTTGTAAAGACAACATTTATTTATTTCATGGGACTTTTATTTCCTAATGCCACATTTATTTATTTTTTGAGACTTTTATTTCCTAACGCCACATATATTTCCGAACACCACATTTATTTCTGTGCTGTATTTATTTCCAATCCAACATGCAAACGAGAGGGTCGCGGTTATCTTCAGACCAAAGCAGCTGCACAAGATCGAAGGCAGACGGGGACACCTATATTCGAGAGAATATGGAAGTCATAAGTAGTGTTAGAGATGGCATGCTGGCCTTAGTAGATCAAATTGATCAGCATGGCTTGTCTGGGGATATCATTTTGGCCCACATTGTAGATTTTGTAGAGGTACTTGGGCGGATAAGTGCTCTACAGAACATATACATTGAAGTCTTAAATAGTTTTAGACTTATTGAGCACTGTGTTCGTGTGCAAGATGTACAGGTAGTATGGGGGGTGATTAGTGCCAGGTAATGTTAGCTAACAAAGCTAGCAACCGTCGTTACGCCTAACAAAGAAGAAAATTACTGGGCGGATAAGTGCTCTACAGAACATAGACATTAACCACAAAGTCTTAAATATTTGAGACTTATCGAGCACCATGTTCGTGTGCAAGCCGGCAAGTGTAGAAAGCCACTATGGGGCTAAAAAGAATCTTCCTTTAGGGTTAGCGTATTTTGATCATAGTCTATTTGTCTGGGTTCACAGCGACGATCTAAGTATTAATTTGTAAGATGTAGTTTCATAAGGGGCTGTGGTATCGTGGGAAATTTGTCTATTGCCTAGGGCGACCAGATTTGAGTTTGTGAAAAAGAGGACACTTCATCACGGCGGCGGGGCAGCGGGTAGTGTAGCTTATTGCATGCTGCCCCATGACCATGTGAATGCATACAAATGTCACAAATGACATAGGCTATATGATTGTAGCCGCGGGTTTCTTATATGGTCTAAGCTTATGTTTGGATTTGAAAGAAGGACACAGGCTTCCAATGCCTCATCCAAGACGGCACTGCACGTTATTTCACTCAACCCAGACATAGGCTTACCGTCCGAATCAAACCCCCCACAATAAAAGCTCTGTTAAGTATAACTTCATATTAACCGTCAACTGAGAGGTTTCACAATAAAATTCCTTACATTATCATTTATTTATTGAACCTTAACAAAATTGCAAAGTGCAAATGTAAAACAAATATTTTTTCGTGGCATTTAGTCCAGTGCTTCTGTGGCTTTCAGTGGTTATTTAATGTATTTAATGTCTTTAATGTGTCTTGTCCATATATTAAAGCAATAATGATAAGTGCCTGCTCTGCATGTCATGCACTGAGCTTCCGAAGGATAACGGCCGAGGCGAAAACATGGGTATTTTTTTTTTTGTTTGTCTGTGAACTTACATTTACGTTTCGGCATTGCTGCAGATGTCATGCTGTTGTAAACAATGCAACTAGTGGAGGCGGCAAGGTTCTCAGTGTTGCCATATTGGAAATGGCGAAGTATCGTACCAAAGGCTCAAAATTGTCGTATTTGGAGGATAATTATCGTGCATCTGGCAACACTGAGAAGGCGGTCGATCAATGACAGTTCTCTCTACAGTCATAGCTTCCGCAAGAAGGTGGAACATAAGGGAGATACCCTTTCCAAAACTTGTAGGGGCGTAATAACTAGTTTGTGAAAGACCCAGAGAAACACAAATATCCGACAAGTCAAAATCCCGGATGATTTTGGAATCCCTGCTGGATGCATTTTTTAGGTCTTGAAAAGAGGACATGTCCGGGTAAAAGACGACGTCTGGTCACCTTTATTGCCTCAAGACAACCCCAAATTAGGAGTGGGCGATATACCGGTTTGATAGTAAAAACCGGTATTGTGCCGCGCCATGATATGGATTTAGCAATATCATGGATACCGCGATTTATTCAGAATTCATAAATTCGAATTTTGCATCAATATTTTTTTGTTACAAATTTCAACTGAGTGATAGTACTAAGTAGCTACATCTTTTTTTTATTTTTTTTATCCAACCTTTCTTGGTTCTTACGAATAAAAGAATGTATGTTAATATGTTGACCTATTTTTATGAGCGCACGTCGCATGCACTTGTTGCACGCATGTAGTGCTAGCAACAAAGAAGTGTGCAGGCAGCTGCAGTTAGGAGGCAGGTTAACTATTGGGGGAAAAATTTACAATCCAGGATGAGCAAAAACACAGAAATTGATGTTGCTCAAGAGCAGGAGGATAAATTGGTTAAGAAGAAAGGGGGCACCTCTGTTGTTTGGAACTGGTTTGGCTTTAAAATCTCCGACCCCGACCAAAACACTACCCTATGCAAGTTGTGTCGTCGTGTTGTCTTAGCAAAAGGTGGAAACACGACCAACCTGTTCAATCACTTAAAAAACATACATGTCCGTGAGTATGAACAATGCACCAGAATGCGTGAGACAGTAAGCCCAGGAGCTCGCCCGAAGACAAGCCAGACTCCCACTCAACAATCAATTATATCATCATTTGCTGCCGGTACTTGCTATGAGAAGACGAGCAAAAAATGGATAGACATCACAGCTGCGATTACAAATCACATAGCGAAGGACATGGTACCGATTCAAACTGTGGAGAAAGAGGGGTTCAGAAAGTTGATTCAAACTCTGGACCCAAGATATGAGATCCCGAGCCGCAAATATTTTAGCCAAAAATGCCTGCCACAGCTTTACACAGAATGCTGGGACAGAGTTTACAGTGAGATAAATAACATTCCATTCTTCTCCACTACTGCCAATCTATGGTCAAGTCGTACCACAGAACCTTATATAAGCCTCACAATCCATTACATAGACGGTGACTGGAAACTGAAAAGTAAGTGCCTACAGACGTCTTATTTCCCAGACGACCACACTGGGGAAATAATTGCAGGTGGGCTGAGGGACATACTGTCGTCCTGGGGATTAAAAGAGTCGCGTCAAGTTTGTATGACGACCGACAGCGGATCGAACATGATCAAGGCATTGCAGCTGAACAAGTGGGCAAACCTTGGATGTTTTGGACACAGGCTGCACAATGCTATTGGTAAGTTTCAGGACTGTAGCCTAGGCCTACCCTGTATGATGCTTATTATTAAGAAAAAATACAGCTCACATCAGCCATGTACCGTAGGCTAAATCTAAGCACATCAGATTTGTAAAATGTGTAACAGTTGAATGTAAATGCCGTAAATCCTCAAACAAAGATTAAAAGTTATATTGTATTGTGATTTCTATATAAAAATGCATTATTATTAATTATTATTGTATTGTGATTCGATTATTTTTCACCCTATTATTTTGATTTCTTATTCCCAATTTCCAGAGAGGAGTGTCCAAAACGCTCCCGGGCCACAGGGGTGTGCGATTTCCCGGGCCACAGGGGTTTGCAAAAAGGTGGTTAGCACGTTCTCATACAGCTGGAAAAAGCAGAAGGCCCTGATGACAGCACAGAATGAACTAAGCCTGCCCCTGCACAAGCTCATCACAGAATCTCCGACAAGGTGGGGATCTCGTCTGAAAATGATGGAAAGAGTCCTGGAGCAGGAAAAGGCCATTACACAGGTCCTGGCAGGGGACAAAAAGACACGGCATCTTGTACCTACCTGGCAAGACATCCAGGTCTTGGAATCAGTCACAGCAGCACTGAAGCCACTCCAGGACTTTACAGATGCCCTGTCAGGAGAAGCGTATGTGAGCGTGTCCTATTTGAAGCCTGTCATCAATCTGTTAAATGCAGAGGTTCTAAATCTGAGCAAGGACGATACAGAACTGACCAAAGAGATCAAGATCAAGGTTCTTGATTACTTGAATAACAAGTACACTGACCCTGCAACAGATGAGCTGCTCTCCATGGCTACCTTTCTAGATCCAAGGTTCAAGACCAGGTACATGTCCGCTGAGAAACTGGAGGACATTAAGGTATTTATTCATTTGTTCTTGTTTTATTGCTTCAAATGTAAAGCACTTTGGGCTGCATTTTATGTATGAAAGGTGCTATACAAATAAAGTTTAATTATTTTCATTTTTTAAGGTGAGAGCTGCCTCAGAGACCGAAGCCCTCCTGGTGGAGAACACAGCCCTGGGAAAATCGTCTCTTGCAGAGGATCACACTGACAGGGAGAAAGAAGCTTCCACTGCTCATCAATCAGGCAAGAAGCCCAAGAAGAGCCTTGGGAGCTTCTTTAAGCAGACCAGCAGTGCACCTGCCTCATGTTCAGAGAGGCAGATCATTGAGCAAGAGCTGAATAGCTACATTCTGGCAACGGCAGCAGACAGCGAGTCTGATCCTTTGGAGTGGTGGCGATTTCACGGATCTAATTTTCCACGTGTGAGTTGTCTGGCAAAGAAATACTTATGCATCCCTGTCACAAGTGCCCCCTCTGAGAGGGCATTCAGCACTGGGGGCAATGTGGTGACATGTCACAGGGCAGCACTAAAGCCAGAAACAGTCAACATGCTGGTATTCCTGGCACGGAACTTGTGAAGAAAGTTCTTGTGAAGATTTGTTGATAATTGATGGTTGAGGCTTGAAAGGTTTAGTTTCAAACGGTTACAGTTTTTTACATATCTACGGACCGTAGCCAAAACAAACAAACACACGTATTGGAATTTGTAATGACCTTATTTTCTTTATCTCCTGTGTTATTTTTTATTTAATTTTACATAATATTTAATTTATATATATAGGCCTACCTACCTCATGTTCCATGTTTGTTGATAATTGATGGTTGAGGCTTGAAAGGTTTAGTTTGAAAATGTAACAGTTTTTTACATATTTGAATTTGTAATTACCTTATTTTCTTTATCTCCTGTGATCTTTTTAATTTAATTTAACATAATATTTAATTTATATATATAGGCCTACCTACCTCATGTTTACGGAATGCATGTTTGCACAATACAAATAAAAACTTTTCAGGTCCATACGGTCCAATGCCTCACTCTTTCTGGTTATATAAGGTTCAAATACATATTTTTCCTTAACTAATGTAATTTAACCAAGAAGGGCTATTAAAATGTGATTCAGATTTGTTTCCGTCATATTTCGTGATATCATATCAATATCGTCTGGACAGTTGAAAATATTGTGATATGAATTTTAGCTCATATCGCCCACCCCTACCCCAAATACGTGATTAGCCTACACATTCGGGTATTTTCTGGTGTGCCCTCGGTAACCAGTTGTTTTCGATGAACCCACACAACATTTTTCCTGAATGCCAAATTGCCAATCAATTCTAGCCTGGTCCTAACCAGACTCTTGTACATTTCATATGTACAGAGTCTGGGATCGCTCCATTGACAAGCGTCAACTTCCTTGAAGGCGGGTACTCTGTTGGTTTAAAACTATTGGATATGTCCAGAGCCACTCTGGATCTGCCATAACCAATCGCTAGCGTTTGCCTTAGCCAACTCCTTCACCACTAACGGAGCAAGCTGGAAAATCAAACTTTTCCCGACCCCAGTGGGGAGGAGAGCCACAACATCATGGCCACCAACAAAACTCTGCAAAGATTGTTCTTGCTCCGGCTTTAACTTTTGGATATTCGGCAGCGTTGCCACAACGGACCGAATGGCTTCGCTAGCATCTTTCTCCACCGCCATTACTGAACTACAACTCAAACTAGCGCACGACATCAACGTCATCGTTCTCAGCCACTCCCTCTGTTCGCTGATTGGACCTACAAATCCCAGACCTAGTACAGAAGCAAAATGAAAGTTGAGCGGAAGTACGTAGGAGGGCAGAGCCAGACTAAATAAATTTGTGACTGAAAGCTCCTTTTCTCCATGAGCCTGAATGGCTCGCATTGTATAGCAACGGACCAACAATCATGTGTTTTTGCTCTAGTGCGATCGAATCCCACTTCATGCCAGCTTGCAATTTTATTTTCTTAGCCTACAGCAGCAAATATGAGATGCGACTTGAAAGTCGCCAATAATGTTGAATGTTGTGTGAATTTATGACGAATCTGGTGATAGAGGCCAACGGCAGCTGCTGCTGTTAGGTGAATGCACAGCTTGCATGCTTACGGAAACCAGGTAGTCTGGAAACCAGGGCGATAACACCTGGTGTCCAGCACCTGTGCTAGGGGGATAGCTCTACCTGTATGGGGGGTGACAAGTGCCATCGCACGGCCGAAAAGCATACAATGTAGACAAGCTTTGCCCACAATGTCTGTGTCGTCTCTGCCTTTTTATCATTGGTTCCCAATGGGAGTGATGGCAGCGACCTAGTACGTGTGGGGACTTTGTCTTTGACAGCTGCAACGTAGCGCTGAAGTTACCTTTATAACCATTGCTTTAGCTTGTGTGACGTGTAACTCGTCTGCAAAGCTAACAATCACTGCCACCACTATGTCTTCCTAGGTGGTATGTTAGCTATAACCGGTCTCAAGTCGGCAACTGTAGGCTAAGTGGTCGGCTAGCTATCAATGGGAAAAATAATAAAAGGACGACATCAGTGTGGCCATGCCAACTACCTAGTGTTGGGCTGTATTGGCACAGACCTGAAAAGCCAAACCCGTTTTGTCACTGACTGGTCATTAAAATGAGTCGAGTGGTAGTGGTTTTATTTAATATTGAAGAATTACATAAATTATAATATCTGGGTTTGGGTATTGTGTACCGTGTTGAATGGGTCTTGGTCTGTACACGTCTTGGTTGCAACTTTTCATTGCCAATATTGACAACGAGGTTAAGAATCTTGACTTCAATTTGAAGCAGTAAATCCAAAGGTGTGGGTAATGTCTTGAATGGTCTGGCTTTACGTCAGGTCTCGTATCACTAAATGATAATACCGGCATGGCATAATGATGAGGCCAGATAGTTATAGCTAGCTGCCTTCTTATCGACCTAGCTATCCACATAATGGCAGAGTGACATAGCGGTGGCAGTGATTGTCTTCTTTGTTAGGCGTAGCGACGGTTGCTAGCTTTGTTAGCTAACATTACCTGGCACTAATCACCACCCATACTACCTGTACAGCTTGCACATGAACACAGTGCTCGATAAGTCTCAAACTATTTAAGACTTCAATGTCTATGTTCTGTAGAGGACTTATCTGCCCAAGTACCTCTACAAAATATACAATGTGTGCCAAAATGATATATCTTGACAAGCCATGCTGATCAATTTGATCTACTAAGGCCAGCATTCGATCTGTGACACGACGAATGTCTTCAGTCATCTCTCGAATCTAGGTGTCTGCCCTGTCTGCCTTCGATCTTGTGCGCTGTGTTGGTCTGAAGATAACCACGCCCCTCTCGTTTGAATGTTGGATTGGAAATAAATACAGCCAGAGAATGTCTAATATGGGGAGAAATGCCACTCTTGGGAAACTTCCGGGTTCTGAACTGGTTGCAGTTCCACCCTAGTTCCATATGAGGGCGCTAACGGTCCAGTGCAGAATGAATGGAGGTCTATGGAGCTATACCCAGACCCCCACCCCTCGGCTTGAAGCAACAGCCCCGGTGGATGTAGGTGGTATTGCATTTACGGTTAGGCACCCGGCTCTTCCGGTCTTCTACTAGCTTTTTCATAGAATAATTTTTCCAGATTTTTGCTAAATTTGAAACTAATCCGAAATGGGTTTATTTGCTTACGTCAAGAAAAGTTGCCTGGAAACGTGCTCGTGGATACGAACAGGGGACGAGCACAAAAGGGAACATTAGCAAATCGCTGATTTACCTGAGCTGAATGAGAACAAGGAGAAAGGACTTGATAATGTACAGTTGCCTGCCTTTATTGTAGCAAGTTTTACAAATGGTTGCACACATACATGACGGTTGTTTGTAGAGTTTATTTACGTTATTTTAACCATTTTGTAATGAACGCATATTATTCTCATGGCATGACAAATGTAATTATAGCCTAATATAATTAGTTATAATATCGTGGCATGTTAGGGCGTCATTATAGATTGTTGACATGTTATTATGGAGCAAAGACGAAGATTAATAAATCATGTCTGATAACCACAATATTGTTATGGTCGTTATATTGTTAGAACTTGGCATTAAAAATAAGCTAGTAATAGTAAGCAACACTCATCATCATTATAATAGTAACATAGGTAGCCTGTAGGCTTAATTAAGCTTGCTTTGCCGAGCTAGAACAACGACGGAGCCAGATAGTCAAGTTTACAGTTTTGTTTAAACCGACACAATACTTAACCAGTCAAACTAAAAACACGAAGCAAAAAGTACAACATATAGGCCCTGCACGTATAATACTACAGTACCAATAGTATTGATTTTCGTAAAGTTCCCATGTGCTTCTTGATCGGACTTGTACCACATTCTGACAGTTTTCTGCAATGCCTTAGCTCCAGCTCACAAGCTCGCGACTTGTTGTCGCAAAGTATGACGTGTACAGCTAGTTGCAAGCGTGCATGAGTCTCGGAGCTAGGGAAAAAGCGAGCCACTATTTAACGCTAGACCGGAAGAGCTGGAACTGGAAAGATGGCGCGGTCCGGTTTCGCGCTCTCGCTTGCCTCACTGCGCCACTGAGCACTTTTCATAGAAATGAATGGGGACGCCATCTAGGAAGACAAAAGTAGCTGCCTCTAGTAATATAACTCTATGGCTATACCCCTCAAAATCCACTTTTGTCAGGATATAATTTTTTGTCTAGTAATTTGAATGTTGAATTCGAAAGGGGAGGCAAAAAAAATACACACTTCTGGGTCTTAGATTTTTTTTAAGTCACTTTTTTGTCTTAAAAAGCCTTTTAAAATGTCAATGACATCATACACATTGTACGACCAGAGATACTGCTTTGTGGCAAGCTCTGGTCACCTTTTTTCTCTTGAGGCATCGACAACACAGCTGACAGGTTCTCCCTGTCAATACACATGCTAGAAAGAGTTTTGGCTTGCTAATGTTGCTAATGCTGGCATTCTGGTTCCGCTTCGGAACAAGCGGAATCTCTTGTCGTAGTCAGTCCTTCACTAACCAATCAGCATTCATTAGCAAACTGCTAGCGTGTTATGGGCAACAATGACTCACCTTGTAAGAAATCGAAAGGACATAAGTACTCGTTCATTCAACTTTCGACCTATAATCCATGTTGAACATGCAAAAACTACAATAAAATCAGAGATTTCTTAATGACAATCAGGCGAAAGAGCCAAATTTAGCCGTCATTCCATCCATCCATCATCTTCCGCTTATCCGGGGGTCGGGTCGCGGGGGCAGCAACCTAAGCAGGGAGGCCCAGACTTCCCTCTCCCCAGCCACTTCCACCAGCTCTAGTCCCTCCAGCGTGTCCTGGGTCTTCCCCGGGGCCTCTTCCCAGTGGGAAGTGCCCAGAACACCTCACCAGGGAGGCGCACAGGAGGCATCCTTATCAGATGCCCGAGCCACCTCAACTGGCCCCTCTCGACGCGGAGGAGCAGCGGTTCTACTCTGAGCCCCTCCTGGATGACCGAGCTTCTCACCCTATCTCTAAGGGAGAGCCCGGACACCCTGCGGAGAAAACTCATTTCGGCCGCTTGTATTCGCGATCTCGTTCTTTCGGTCACTACCCACAGTTCGTGACCATAGGTGAGGGTAGGAACGTAGATCGACTGGTAAATAGAGAGCTTCGCCTTTTGACTCAGCTCCTTCTTCACCACGACGGACCGATGCAGAGGCCGCATCACTGCGGACGCCGCACCGATTCACCTGTCGATCTCACGCTCCATCCTTCCCTCACTCGTGAACAAGACCCCGAGATACTTGAACTCGGGACAAGATCTCCTCCCCGACCCGGAGATTGCACTCCACCCTTTTCCTTACCCTTTTTACCATGGCCTCAGATTTGGAGGTGCTGATTCCCATCCCAGCCGCTTCGCATTTGGTTGCGAACCGCTCCAGTGAGAGCTGAAGGTCACGGCCCGATGAAGCCAACAGGATCACATCATCTGCAAAAAGCAGCGACCCGATCCTGAGGTCACCAAACCGGACCCCCTCAATGCCCTGGCTGCGCCTAGAGAATACAGAATCGGTGACAAAGGGCAGCCCTGGCAGAGACCGGGAATAAGTTCGACTTACTACCGGCAATGCGGACCAAACTCTGGCACCGGTCGTACAGGGACCGAACAGCCCCGATCAGGGAGTCCGGTACCCCGTACTCCCGGAGCACCCCCCACATGAGCCCCCGAGGGACACGGTCGAACGCCTTTTCCAAATCCACAAAACATGTGTAGACTGGTTGGGCGAACTCCCATGCACCCTCCAGAACCCTGCCGAGGGTATAGAGCTGGTCCACAGTTCCACGGCCAGGACGAAAACCACATTGCTCCTCCTGAATCCGAGGTTCGACAATCCGACGGACCCTCCTCTCCAGAACCCCTGAATAGACTTTCCCAGGGAGGCTGAGGAGTGTGATCCCCCTAAAGTTGGAGCACACCCTCCGGTCCTGTGGTGGAAATTTACAATACAGTGTTTTAAGAGAAGTTTAAAGTTGGTTAAGAAGCTTGATACAATGAATGTTGAATCAACTCCATTTGGTAGAGATGCCATTTGCAGTTTATGACACCTGGGGAGGATGAGACAGCTGGTCTGGAGACAATGTGGATTCAATTGTATTGTTATTGTGATCTGAGGGAGTCGTTTAAGATAGATGAACTGATCAAGCTGCTCTGACCCTTCCTGTTGCATGGGTGGTGTTAATTAAATACTTGTTTGAAGATGTCCACACAAAGGACAGTTGACCATTTGACTGGTGAACTCCTGTGGCTTTAGTATCTACTGGTTTGGGGAGAGATGCCACATCAAAGAACTGTGGGACACTTGGTATGGAGTCAAACTGTCACTGAGCAGTGCTGACCAATCACAGAGTTTGCTACATTGATGGATTGACCATCAGAAGAACCATTTGATCTAAAGTTTATATAAGGCAGGGTTTTAGGGTTGTGTAGTGGAAAAATTCTAGTGGTACTGTGTAGATTTGAATAGTCAAGAGATGGCGGTTTCAATAAATTTATTTTGCTTGTACAAATTAAGAATTAACAAAGTACTTTGTGATCAGTCAAAACGAAGGAGGTGCTAGCCACAGGTCGTTCGCCAGAGTGATAAAGAACAACCCTAAAACCCTGCCTTATATAAACTTTAGATCAAATGGTTCTTCTGATGGTCAATCCATCTATGTATCAAACTCTGTGATTGGTCAGCACTGCTCAGTGACAGTTTGACTCCATACAAAGTGTCCCACAGTTCTTTGATGTGGCATCTCTCCCCAAACCAGTAGATAGTAAAACCACAGGAGTTCACCAGTCAAATGGTCAACTGTCCTTTGTGTGGACATCTTCAAACAAGTATTTAATTAACCCCACCCATGCTACAGGAAGGGTCAGAGCAGCTTGATCAGTTAAACTGCTCCCTCAGATCACAATAACAATACAGTTGAATCCACATTGTCTCCAGACCAGCTGTCTCATCCTCCCCAGGTGTCATAAACTGCAAATGGCATCTCTACCAAATGGAGTTTATTCTTCTTAACCAACTTTAGACTTCCATTAAAACACATTCCTCATATATGAAACACACACATTATAACTGTATTCCAAATTTCCACGACAATTCCACTATTATTTTTTTTTACAATACCATAAACCCAAACAGTTAATCAAGAAAAATAAAATTCAAACATTAACATAAGAAATGCTAGTCTCAAGACAAAACCCATTGTACCCCGTACACCACAAAGTCCAGGTTGTCGGAACGGATGCCATGATTGTGCATCCATAGTGACCATCTTCAGTTGGCTGCAGGCAAACTTCTTTCAGTCAGTGTAGTCGAGTCGAACCAATTACAAACAATGATCAAATTGCTCAGCGCAACTTTCAACGACACTGCACTTTGCGAACAGCTCGGAAATTTCCTTGGTACTACGCAGAACGCGTATCCTCTGTTTCCGTCTCCAGACAAGGTGCACGCAATGGTTAGCGTGTATCCACGTTTCTCTTCCCTCCGATCTTAACCGCCGGATTAGTCGTCAGGAGAATCTGGTATGGCCCCGTCCACCTTGGGTTTTACCAGGCGTTTCAGGTCCTTCACCACGATCCAGTCATCTGGTATCAAATCATGCAGCGGTCCAGTCATAGGAATAGCCTCCTTCACCTGCCTGTGAATCTCACACAAAGTAGACTCCAAAAGGTTGCACAGTGATAAACAAGCACATTCTCACAGAGGTCAGTTAAAGGTAACTGACTTCTTGTCGTCTGACTTAGTCTTCAAAGTTCTGTTCTCTCATTCAACTGAAGCGATTAACACAATGTTGAATCCTATCATCACCAAAATAACTTCCATAAACAAGTGTGACCCATTATCATTACATATCCTCAAAGAAAAATCCCATCGAAGAATAATCTAAATCAACAAAACTTGACCACTGAGCCCCTGAGAAGTCTAAAACTTCTACCCATCCAACAACCATCAAACAGTATCACTTCTCCAAAAATTTAACTCTACAAAACACACAAACTGTAGAGGCATGATCTTTCCATGTGTTAACTTAGCAAAATCTCAAGATAAATGTTTTATGCAGACCATACAACCTCCATTTTTATTCTCATATCCTTCCTTTTTCCAAAACATATTTTCTTGTGGATTAGTCCAAGTTCGAATCTCCATTCCCCCATTCCTTTCTCCATCTGTCCGCTGTATTCTGTAATTCTTATCAAATATACTCAAACAAAACAAAATTCTCACTCTGGGTTAAATACAGTCCAATATTTTCAACTCAGCAGTATCATATCAAACCCTCACAGTCCTATCACAAATCCAAACTACTGAAGCTAAATTCATAAAACCATAAAACCCCCATAGTCACTGTTTGGATCAGTCAGTCATCAGTCAGTCATAAATTCCTAAACGTCATCTCTTCCTCTCTAAGAAGCCTGCGCTTCCCTTAAAGAATCTGTAACAAATGTTGTATCAAGGTCACACAACAATTTTCCTCAAAAGAGTCCTGTAAGCCCAAATTTGTCAAGTTAGGCTCATCCGGACAGCAACATCATCTCATCACTTCCTGTAAACATATCAACATCAAAAACATATTCTAGTTAGTTCATCAATGCATGCAGGCAATCTAGAAACTTCTCCAGCTAGTATCAGCACTAGCATTTTCCCTGTGGAATAATCATCATTGTTAGAGTGAATTCCACATTTGCATACAGCAAGTTGTTCTATAAGTAAAAATAAGAAACTTCCTGTTTCCATACCTTTCCCAAAATCATATGTAACACCAATGATGTATTTTACTATCAGTAAATATTTTAACTATTTTCCCTTTTATGAATTAACAAGCTTACTCTGAAGCAACCAACTTTTGAACCAATTTGTATAAAATAAAACTATTTTAGAAAACAACCAAATTACCCCATATTTTAGTCTCTTATCTTTTCTTAAAAAAACCTTTAGGAACAGTTCAAATGAATACCTTTATATTTCAGATTCCCTTTTTTAAATTCACCAAATCAAATCTCTCATTTTCCAAGACATGTAGAAAACTAGCATCACTACCCTAAACCAGAATTTAATCTGTATGATTCCAAAATGAAACATAGACCATAAAATGTTCTTAATGTAACCATTATCTTAACTTATACCCCATCTATATTTCTATATAGGTTAGATAGGTATAACTTCATAACTTGCTTTGGCTGCAGTCCAGAACAAGCTACTTCGTTCCAACCATCACACCACAATTTATCAGACTTAATGAGTCTTCCCAAATTATTTCAAAACCAAGTTATAATAACCCTCTTTATGAACCAATACCATAATGAAACAACCTCATCACAGCCTAACTGTTTATCCCAAAACATTGTACCATGCCCTGATAAAACTCTCAAAGAAAACTTAAAATCAAATTACAGTCAAACTCCAAACAAAAGTACATTGCAATTATTTTCTCTTTCTCATTTCATAACCACATTGCATCTAATACCTTTATCAAAACTCTTAAAAACCTCTAGATTTTAGTATTCTGATTTAAAACGTTTGCCCATATACCTCTTCAAAGCATATGCATAGTTCCCTTTTCAGAACATCAAAGTGTTTAAACCAATCATCTCTTCACATCCACAAAACGTTCTCTTGTTTCATTAAATCCATGTTCGCACACTTAAAACTGCTCTTAGAATAAGTAATTCATGCTAGAATTACGCTACGACTCGCAATCACACCAATCAAACAATGCCCTTAAGACAAAAGAAAATATTAACTCTCCCTTTTTCTTTTTAAACCTTTAAATTCACAATTTAACATAAACCCGTAAAACAAAACCTTATTCTTTAACTCCTCAAACGTTTTATCAAAGCATGTAATGTATACACCTTTGAATATTCCTATATTTACCAGCTATCTCAATTACTCTTTGTTAGTACTTAATGACTCAACTCAAATAAAGTCTATCAGCGCTCTGGAACAAAGCGAAAACTCTCCCCTTTTTTTTCTCTCTCTCTTTTAAACAACACAGATGGTTGGCGTTTACCATCTATTCATCCCGGGTTTCGGCACCATGATGTAGTGGAAAAATTCTAGTGGTACTGTGTAGATTTGAATAGTCAAGAGATGGCGGTTTCAATAAATTTATTTTGCTTGTACAAATTAAGAATTAACAAAGTACTTTGTGATCAGTCATAACGAAGGAGGTGCTAGCCACAGGTCGTTCGCCAGAGTGATAAAGAACAACCCTAAAACCCTGCCTTATATAAACTTTAGATCAAATGGTTCTTCTGATGGTCAATCCATCTATGTATCAAACTCTGTGATTGGTCAGCACTGCTCAGTGACAGTTTGACTCCATACCAAGTGTCCCACAGTTCTTTGATGTGGCATCTCTCCCCAAACCAGTAGATAGTAAAACCACAGGAGTTCACCAGTCAAATGGTCAACTGTCCTTTGTGTGGACATCTTCAAACAAGTATTTAATTAACCCCACCCATGCTACAGGAAGGGTCAGAGCAGCTTGATCAGTTAAACTGCTCCCTCAGATCACAATAACAATACAGTTGAATCCACATTGTCTCCAGACCAGCTGTCTCATCCTCCCCAGGTGTCATAAACTGCAAATGGCATCTCTACCAAATGGAGTTTATTCTTCTTAACCAACTTTAGACTTCCATTAAAACACATTCCTCATATATGAAACACACACATTATAACTGTATTCCAAATTTCCACGACAGTTGTTCTTCATCACTCTTGCGAACGATCTGTGGCTAGCACCCCCTTCGTTATGACTGATCACAAAGTACTTTGTTAATTCTTAATTTGTACAAGCTAAATACATTTATTGAAACCGCCATCTCTTGACTATTCAAATCTACACAGTGCCACTAGAATTTTTCCACAGCAGTCCCCCTTTTTAAAGAGGGGAACCACCACCCCGCACGCGATGTTGCAGAGTCGTGTCAACCAAGACAGCTCTACAACATCCAGAGTCTTAAGGAACTCCGGGCGGACCTCATCCACCCCAGGGGCCCTGCCACAGCGGAGCTTTTCAACCACCTCGGCGACCTCAGCCCCAGAGATAGAAGGGCCCCCCCCAATGTCCCCAGACTCTGCCTCCACATCGGAACGCGTGTTGGTGGGATTAAGGAGGTCTTCAAAGTATTCCTTCCACCGATCCAGGACTTCCCCCATCGAGGTCAGCAGCGCACCATCCCCACCATATACAGCGTTGACAGTGCACTGCTTCCCCCTCCTGAGTCGCCAGATGGTGGTCCAGAACCTTTTCGAAGCCGTTCGGAAGTCATTCTCCATGGCCTCGCCGAACTCCTCCCACGCCCGGGTTTTTGCCTCCGTGACCGCCAAAGCCGCATTCCGCTTGGCCTGCCGGTACACATCAGCTGCCTCTGGAGTCCTACCGGCCAACAAAGTCCGATAGGCCTCCTTCTTCAGCTTGACGGCTTCCCTCACCTCCGGCGTCCACCACCGGGTCTGAGGGTTACCGCCGCGACATGCACCGACCGCCTTGCGTCCGCAGCTCCGGTCAGCCGCCTCAACAATGGAGGCCCAGAACATGGCCCATTCGGACTCCCCGAGGAGGCCGGGGACATTGAGATTCAGTTGACAGCTCCGCCCCTCTCCTCACCCGAATGTCCAAGACATTTGGCCTCAGACGACATGACTACAAAGTCTATCATCGAACTGAGACCTCGGGTGTCCTGGTGCCAAGTGCACATATGGACACCCTTATGCTTGAACATGGTGTTCGTTATGGACAAGCCGTGTCTAGCACAGAAGTCCAACAACAAAACACCGCTCGGGTTCAGATCGGGGGGGCCGTTCCTCCCAATCACGCCCCTCCAGGTCTCACTCCCACTCACACCCCTCCCAGAGACTCCAAAAAGAGTGGGTACTCTGCGCTGCCGTTTGGTGCGTAAGCACAAACAACAGTGAGGACCCGTCCCCCCACCCGAAGGCGGAGGGAGGCTACCCTCTCGTCCACGGGGGTGAACTCCAACGTACAGGCGCCGAACCGAGGGGAAACAAGTATTCCCACCCCAGCTCGACGCCTCTCACCGAGGGCAACTCCAGAGTGGAAGAGAGTCCAGCCCCTCTCAAGGAGACTGGTTCCGGAGCCGATGCTGTGCGTTGAGGCGAGGCCGACTATATCTAGCCGGAACTTCTCTACCTCGCACACCAGCTCCAGCTCCTTTCCCGCCAGCGAGGTGACATTCCACGTCCCTAGAGCTAGCTTCTGCAGCCGAGGATCGGACCGCCAAGGCCCCCGCCTTCGGCCGCCGCCCGTCTCACACTGCACCCGACCCCCATGACCCTTCCTGCGAATGGTGAGCCCACTGGAAGGGAGTCCCACGTTGTCTCTTCGGGCTGTGCCCGGGGCCCCCGGGCACACCCGGGGGCCCCGGTGACCCGCTTCTGAGAAACCATTGTTTGTTTTCTTCATGGTAGGTTTTTGAGCCACGCTTTGTCTGGTCCTTCGCCTGGAACCTGTTTGCCTTGGGTGACCCTACCAGGGGCATAAAGCCCCCGACAACATAGCTTCCAGGATCACTAGGACACGCAAACCCCTCCACGCAAACCCCTCCACGTAAGGTGGTGACTCAGTAAATGTATTTATTTATTGATGTAGGTAAATGGATTCAGCTATATAATTATATGAAGCTATACTTTCAGGGTTTATTTCATAGCCATAAAACAATTTATTTATTCATGTATTTATTAGGGCTGTCAAAGTTAACGCGTTAACGCAATCTCACTTTAACGCGATTCCAAAAAAGTGCCGTTAACACAGGTTTCTTTTTTACCCTGGGAATCACCCGTCATCACATGACTTTGACTGCCGTCGGTAGCTGAATGATGGAGAAAGGGCTTTTAGATGGGAAGTTCCATTTCAAAAAGTTGCCAGACGGCCCGGTTGACAAAACCAAGGCTGTGTGTACAGATTGTCAGGCTGACTTTAGTTATCACCACAGTACTTCCACCCTAAAATATCACATGCAAGCAAAGCACACAGCTACAGCGTTAACAGCGTACAGCAGCAACGTTCGCTCCGGTAATATACGGCAGACAACACTCGACAATGTTACATTTCAGATTACATTTCCTAAATATATATGTTCAATATTGTACAGCCTATGTGTGAGTGAATAAAACTCACTCACAATTTCCTCTTGTTATCCTCCAGTTATTTGAAGTTAAGTACACCCCTTTAATGTTATTTCACAAAGAAATCTTTTATTGGGTTAGAATTTGAACAGATTAAATAAATTTAATACATTTGCGATTAACTATATGAAATAATGCGATTAAATATTTTAATCGCTTGACAGCCTTAGTATTTATCTATTTACTTATTTATTTAATTTTGACTGACATACATTGACACCTCTTTCCTATGCAAATCTCACAACTTGAAACTGCCGTTGTAAAACGGGTGGTTTCCAAAAAGCCAACGAGTTGCTCCACCTTATTTGGCTCTGGTCTGTACCTTTGTCACTCCCCAACATTTACATACATACATCCGACCGTATTCTCATCACAACCGCAAGCTGTAAGTATGATTTTGTCGCTAACAGTTATTAGCAATGCTAACGTATCCTGTATCTAGCATAGGTAGAATCAGAATCAGAATGGGTTTTATTGCCATGAAAGTTTGCACAGACAAGGCAGGAAGGTGCATACATTAACCCTTGTGCTGTCTTCGGGTCACATGACCCAAAGGTTCATAACAAACCATCGTTGTGTTTACCCAATTTTACCCAATACAAAAACAAATAAAAATAATTTTCTTTTAACCTTTGATATGTGGGGGGTTCACTTTGTTTTTGTATGCGGTAAAGTTGTCGCAATACGCCGGTGGGTCACAATGACTGATGGGTCAGAATGATCCGAAGAGAACACATAAACATATAGGAATATAGGTTATAATATAGGTTAAACATATAGGAATCCTAAAACTTAAATATGTTGTCTAACTATACTAAAGGTACAAATCTACCTAATACTAATAAAATATAAAGTAGCCAAATAATTTACAATATCAAAATACAAATGGTACAAAAAATACAAATAGTACAAAAGATACAAATTATGTAATATAGTGCAATTGCAATGTGGCAAGGTGTCATTGTGCAGATTGTGAATTAAGTCAGTATGAGCTCTTGGCCTTGTTGAAGAGGCCAACAGCGGATGGGAAGAAACTGTTTTTGTGGTGTGTGGTATTGGACCTGATGGACTGCAGTCTTCTGCCGGAGGGGAGTGGCTGAAACAGAGTGTGTCCAGGGTGGGAGGAGTCGGACACAATCTTCCTTGCACGCCTCAGGGTCCTCGAGGTGTGCAGGCCCTCGAGGAAAGGCAGATTTCAGCCGATCACCTTCTCAGCAGTACGAATGATACGCTGCAGTCTGCACTTGTCCTTGGCAGTGGCAGCAGCGTACCAGATGGTGATGGAGGAGGTGAGGATGGACTCAATGGCTGTGTAGAAGTGCACCATCATTGTCCTTGGCAGGTTGAATTTCTTCAGCTGCCGCAGGGAGTACATCCTCTGTTGTGCTTTCTTGATGAGTGAGCTGATGTTCAGTTCCCACTTGAGGTCCTGGGAGAGGATAGTACCCAGGAAGCGGAAGGACTCCACAGTGTTGACTGGGGAGTCGCACAGGGTGGTGGGGGTGAGTGGGGCTGTGTTCTTTCTAAAGTCCACAACCATCTCCACTGTGTTAAGAGCATTGAGCTCTAAGTTGTTCTGGCTGCACCAGGTCGTCAGCTTCACCTATAGTCAGACTCATCCCCACCAGAGATGAGCCCAATGAGGGTGGTGTCGTCCGCAAACTTCAGGAGTTTGACGGACGGATGACTGGAGGTGCAGCTGTTGGTGTACAGGGAGAAGAGCAGAAGGGAAGGGACACAGCCCTGAGGAGATCCGGTGCTGATGGACCGGGAGTCTGAGACTTGTGTTCCCAGCTTAACGCACTGTTGCGTCTTTGTTCCGCAGCTTTGCTCGTTGCAAACCAACCAATCAGCGCGCAGCTCATCTAAATATTCATGAGCATACCATAAAAGGGAGAAAACCTCGTTTCATTCTAGGGCTATTTCACAGAGTTGCATTAGGGCGCATAGAACAGCACCCGGGCCATTTTCAGCCCAACCAATGTTACATACCCTATAGACCAATTATTTGTTTGTAAACATTCGGGATGCGCGTGCAACATGGTGGCAGAAAACCGTGAAAAGATAGCTTTTATAACGGCTAGAGAATTACATGTACAATACAAGTAGTTAGATTTAAAAAGACCTAAAAGGTCGAGGAGCACAGCATTTAAGAGAGAAAGCGATTTCCCATTGATTTGTCACATCTGTGATGTAGCGCCGCTGTGAGTGGCAGCTGTCTCAGCAGCTCTTCGTTTTTCGTTCGTTTTTCTGCTGTTTTCTTGACTTTTTCTTGATTTTGTTTTTGTTCTGTTATGGTGGGTTTGTTTGTGTTGGGATGGTGTGCTGATCTACCTGCATGAATGTTTTTTTCGTGGTCTCGCTTGGCCGGTTGGACGTGTTTTTTTGGGGGGGCTATTTTTTTATCAATTATTTAAGCCGAAAATAACTCTCCGAAAATAAATAAAAAAACTCTCTGGATGATCTGTCCGCCATTGTTGCAGGTAGCGCAGTATCAACATGCCCCTAGGTTTCAAGTAAGCTCCCGAGCTTACTTGGTTTTAAGGGGTGTATATCCCTTCGTCTTAATCTTACCCCTCAATCAAAAAGAGTATTGGGACACCACTTACTCTCACGGGAACGCGCAAAACTAAGGACTAGGGGTAAGGGGTAGGGGTAAGACAGAGTATTGGGATTCAGCCTAATGCGTTCTGCAGAGAAGGGAGACTGGCATTGGTCACGGTTTGGAATGGAAGGGAGAAAAAAGGACAACGGCGGATATCGCCGTTTTTGACAATGTAGTTAAGGCGGCAGGCGTGTGTTGCTTGACTGAAAAAAAAAGTGCTGCGGGAAACCTTGCAATAAGCAATAAGATCCCACTTAAAGATCCTGTAAAGCAAATTCCATGATTTGCTTCTCAATACATTATATATGTGTGAAATGAGTTCCTGAAAGCATGTGCAAAGCGCAAAAACTTTGTTGCACTGAAATGTGGTGTTAGACCATTGAACAGTTTCTCTTCCGTTGTTAGCTCAGGTTTTATGTAGTCGGAGCCAAAACCCAACCGATCTACGTCACAGCGACCGATTTATGTCAGATCACAGACGGTTGCATTCTGGTACTCAGCTGGTACGATGCAAAGACAAAGTAATTAACACATAAAACACTCAGAGACTGCAGGTATGCCTGTTCTGATATCTGCAATTGATTTAGCTAGTGTTTCTGTTGTTGCTAAATTCAATAAATTCGAGGGGGCGGAGCTTCAGCTCCTTCAGGCGACATGCCCCCCCAGTCTCAAGCAGAAAAGACTGCTGATTTTCTCACAATTTCAAAGCCTAATTTAACATACTTGTCTGTTTTTTTTTTCAACACATTCTTCTGTGGTGTGATGAACTTAAAACTCATTTTCAATTCCACTTTACAGGATCTTTAAAGACAGAACCATTTAGGATCGAAGGAGTGAAGGGGTTAAGCAGCTTGGTCAGGGTCTGGTGGGGGCGAAAGTGAATCCAATCTTATCAAGCTATTAAAAGAACAAAGAATTACATCGCTGCTCCAATGGCCACAGAGGTCACCCACAGACTAGGAGTGTTTCCCCAACAGCTTAGCATCTTAGTACTGCTCTTCAAAAGTGCACCCTGTCTGTCCTGCACGCCACTGACATGTTATCTGCACCAGTGTTTCCCCTACCATTATATTAGGGGCGCCCCGGCCCCCCAACTGCACCCCCCGCCCCCCTGGAAGATCAAGTTAATTGATCATTTTATTTTTTATAAACTTTTTTATATAGCGCCAGATCACAAAATAAGTCATTTAAGGTTACCTTTCCTATAAAACAGGTCTATAGCTTGCTCTTTTATTAAACAAACTAAATGGCCTTCTGTTATTTATCTTATTTGCATGACGGCATGTAATTTCTGTCTCTACATGGTTGCTAGCGATTGCTAGCGAGCACAGCTCTTGCATAGGCAAATTAATACACAATCTCTTACTATAGCATTTTGAGTGACAGGCTTACATGTTGCACCGCAATCTTGCATCAGTGTACTTGTAATCTCTGCAAGTGGTTAAGCACCACTTTCTCTGTTGAGCTAGCTAGCTGTCTGGCTGTCCTCGGATGGGTTCCTGAAGAAGAGATAGCTCTCTGCTGTGACAGCTCTGCCTTCCTCTGACAGTTAAGGTCCCTGCAGAAAACTGTCTCATCTCATCTTAAAACATATTTTTTTTGTCTAGTTTTTTAATCTGTTCCTTTCTTGTCAGTATGATTAAGTCTGGGTGGCTGCATACTTCAAACAAAAGGAAAAACGAGGGTGGTAGCAGATGAGATGTCTACCTACCTCGTGTTCATCAACACAGTTGGTGTTGGCGTAGTCAATGAGGCATCTCCCTAGCCACTCATCAGGCCTGGAGCTCTGGATGTCGTTACGACAGTTCTCCAGGAAGGGCTTGAGCCGGAGCAACAGGGTTCGGGAGAGGAGGTATCCAAACCCCCCATAGCAGTACCTCCCCTCCATCTCCCCGCCGATGAACTCCTCTGGGCTCCCCATGTACAGCTCCTGGTCCATGCTCAGGTGCCCCACCAGGGCTTTGACCCGGTCTGCCTCAGTGTAGGTGTCGTCCTGGACGAGATAGAACCAGTCGTACTCGTTGATGTAGTGCTCTAGGATGTACTTGATGGTCTGGAACATGTTCCATATAAGCCTCTCGTCACCGTGGGTGACAACGAACATTCCATGGGGAACTTTGCGGTTGCGTGTGCCCGTAAAGAAGACCACTGTGTCCAGGTGGTGGCTGATGGTGCGGTTTACAGCCACACCCAGGGTGTTGATGGTGTTCTTGGACGTCAAGACCCCGACGAACAGACGCTCACGGATCCCCAGCTCTGTGCTAATGTACTTGGCCCTGGAACACACACACGGTATTAACTATTTTTACACAAACTACAAGTGCAAACTAAGAAACAAGCAACACACAGTAGGTTACTTAAACATAGGTTGACACCTGGTTAATAGATTAATATGTTAATTCTATTCACTGGTCTGTGGAGGTTTTGTCTACAAGAGTGTCCTTCTGGGATATGATTAAGAGTATGCAGTAGTCTTTGAAATCTGGCCGTGGGCCGTGTCCAGGATTTAGGGGTTAGTCTAGAGCACAGGGTCGGCTCCTTGGGGGGGGCAATACCCCCCCAAATGGAATGCTGTGCCCCCTCAAAAAATAATTTTGTTAAAGTATAAATACGAAATACTGGCATTGGCTATAAATTAAATATCAAGATGGCTACACTTTCCTGCAGAATATGCAGGTCTGCTCTTATTTTGACTCTCATACATGCTTTGAAAAGGCATGCCCCCCTTGTGGAAAAAAATGCCCCCCCCCCCCCCATTTAATTCGTTCTGGAGCCGAGTCTGGTCTAGAGCCTGAAAAGGGCCCGGCAGTATAAAGCTGTGTCTGAGCCAACGGAGATACCTATCTGAGTGACAAGGTGAGTGGGAAAACATAGTAGTTACCCTGTAAATCTCTTTAGATGCCTGTCTGTTCAGGTATTTAAATAAACTTATCGGGCAAAAGCAGAGGCCAAGTTCCTCAAAACTGCCTCCAGTACATACCCAAATATAGACCGACTTGAAAATACCCCTGACATCAACCAAACAACTATACTGACCTCAGAGAGTTGCATTTTGAATACCAGGCTGACAAGATTGAAGTGTAGATAAACCATTGGGCATTAACACTGTAATGACACACTTTTGAAAATACTAATAAAAAGAATAATGTGGTTTCCTGTTAGTAAAAGACTGTAGCAAACGTCTGCCATTCTTTCTACTTAACCAGGCACCACTATTCAAAACATGTCTACACAAGTTACAGTAAAGACATGCAAGTCATCATGGCAAGCCATAGACCTACTTATGAAGCTTCTGAAATATATCAGGAAAAGACTGGCCTTTGATTTCCAGGGTTAAAACTAGTATGTACAAATAGAGCAAATAATGTATGGCATTCCGTGGGGATGCTGTTTCTATTTATGTAGCCTTAGAGGAGAAATGTTTAACTTCTCCAAGGCATTCTAGCAATCCAGTGAAGCCTGACAGTGTTGCCATTTCAGAGGAATTCACATTCCACCACCATATTTAATATAAACAATTGTAACATAAGTCAAGAAAAAAAAGGGACCACACAAGAAGATAAATTGTAACAACGTACTGTAGGCCTGGTTGATAACTGGCCCTGCTGCTGAGGGATACAAGTTGGTCCCAGTCACATTTAAACCATCAAATCATATTATATCTATTATTGAGTTTGTGCTATGGTCCATTGTCCGAGGAGCCTTGAGCTTGGTGCTGGACTGAAGGCACCCTCGTGGAGTCTTGTGTGGTTTTGAAAAACATTGCTGGTCAAAAACAATAATTCGTATTTAACATTATTATCTGAACACAGTTTAAAAACAGTAGCGATAAAGGTTATTTGGCTATGCCTAATTACAAGAAAAAAGTGAAAGGAAATTTCGCATTACAATTCAATAGCCTTGCCTATGTAGGTGTTTTGCATGTTTACCTAAAAAGTTTCTTTGGTTGGCTTTGTTGAACTGGTTTATATGGAACAATTCTTGGCTCGAAGTCTTCCCTGTGTTCCCAATCGTTGGCCGTGGAGATCGAGTTCGGTTTTCTGGCACCTTTAAGATTAACATCTTGGACTAAATGGAGTTCACCACTTGATTTAGCATCGAGAACGCAAGATTCTTCTACCCAATTCACACTAAGTAAACTCAAGGTAAATCCCAAAGAGATACCGACGATGACTGGGCCGATGGGCCGCAACAGAGATATAAACATTGAAAATCTCATTTTACGGGTCGGCTGTTGTCAGTCCTGAGTCGCCTACAACTGACCAAATGTATGGATGTCTTACGGCCAATACATCAAGCCAGATACGTAAATAAACCTAAACGATGTTGCTTCTTCCTTAAAATTAATGCAAGATCCTTACGTGTCAGTAGTCTCTCTAACTAGCTCCGCCCAAACGAAATGGACGTCAAAAATGGATTACGCCGACATTGCAGCAGTGCGCAGCGCTGTGTGAGTCAAAGATCCTGCTACTCGTTCTGGAACTCACACACAACCAATATTTACGGCATGCAGTTCCATCCAATAATACAAATAGACTACTAATAAGAGCGTGGCCTTTATGACTTTTGGAAATTCAGCATTTATCATTATCTTTGACCGGTTATAATCAATAAGCTGAATCAGTTATGACATGAGAAACCGTACGGATAGAAAAAGGAACTGAAAGGGGATTGAAGAAAAGACCCATACGACCCCAAGGTAGTTGTGTCATTGTCTGTTATCTCAGTAGCTATGTACACCTACTTGGTCACCAATGACAAGTTCACCAATAATTGATATGCATATAGCACAATCATATACCTACATAGCACGAAAACATCCCTGTTTTGTATTGATATCTTATCGATGACGTTGGAAATAAGCCCCCATCGTCATAAAACAAATACGACCCAAAACAGCTGTCTCAAATAGTGCTATATTTTCAATCTCTACCTTTACCTCCAACATGACTGTGGAGCATTCATAGGCTACATGATAAATTGCAGGGTATTGAGGGGACAAAGTGCAGTAGAGTTTAGTCCACTAATATGGAGGACCAAACCTGCCATATTTACAAATGAATGAATGAATAAATAAATGTCCACATCCATGCATTTAGACAGAAATAAATGAATATATGTGTTAATTAATGCACAATTGTCAATCAATAGATACATATATTTATGTATGTATTTATTTTTGTATTCATTTATTGATTGATTTATTGATTGATTTATTGATTGATTTATTCATTCATTTATATATTCATTTATTTATTCATTCATTTATTCATTCATTCATTGTTCCCAATATGATAATGAGAGGAGGCCAGTAGGCGTGGAAACTGACGTTCAGACATTGCAATCAATCCAGAGCCATAGATTCTAGCTAACGCCTGGGACACACTGGCTACGAAGCGCCCTGAAGTGCCACAATCTGCTCCGAATGGCGCGATGCTGTTCACACTAGACGCGCATTTCTCCACGCCCGTCACCAAGCCTTTCACCTTCTCTGAGCTTTCCTTTTATACATGTAAAGCTGACATGGTACATAAACATGGAATAGGCTACAGACTAATTAGGCAACTTGTTGCTCCAACAACCGTCGCAACAGCATCCCATTCCCAACATAACGTGGCAACGTTTGGCTTTTGTTGCCGTAGTCTTTGTAAAATACGTGCTGTGGGGCATACAACTCCATGTAGGACTAAGCTACATTTCATCTTCGATGATTAACTTTGTGTCGTCAATCTTCACAAATTTCTCTTCTGCTTGATTGGGGGCTATGCCATATTGTCTATCTCGCTCTTACACACAGGGCAAAAATGTTGGTTTGACAATCAACAATCAGGATTTTTTATTTTTAAATGTTTACATTTTGAGAATTGATCGGATATCGTTTTTATCGGGGTAAACACATGGTTGGCCGGTCAGCGTAGTGAAGTTGGGTGTTAAGTGATAGCCCACAACTAACGTAGTCAAATCTTTATAACATGTTTGTTTATCCAAATATCATATGGTGAATTAAATCTTTGTTTTCAACGAGGTCGGCCAGCCTGGCCATGTAGGCTATGTTGTCCATAAAAACGATATCCGATCAATCGCGCCATTCGTAGCAGATTGTGGCGCTTCAGGGCGCTTCGCAGCCAGTGTGTCCCAGGCGTTAGCTAGATTGAATCTATGGCTCTGGATTGATTGCATATTGGGAACAATGAATAAATGAATGAATAAATAAATGAATAAATATATAAATGAATGAATAAATCAATCAATAAATGAATAAATAAATAAATGAATACAAAAATAAATACATACATAAATGTAAAATATATGTAACTATTGATTGACAATTGTGCATTAATTAATACATATATTTGTTTATTTCTGTCTAAATGCATGGATGTGGACATTTATTTATTCATTCATTTGTAAATATGGCAGGTTTGGTCCTCCATACACTAAAGCTCTATTGTTTTAATAAAAAATGTTTAACCATAGAGCAACAGGATGCGATGACAACCATGGGCCAGGGGCCTGTACTACGAATCAAGATCAACATGCTCTGGATCACTTTCAGTTACCTGGCTACGCGAAGCGTAACAATCGCAATCACGATAAGTTATGGCAGGCCTAGTGGGCAAGTATTAAGATGCCCCGTGTGTCAACCACGCGTAATTAACGCCATTGCGCCGACTTCCATACAAAGTCGGCGTCTTTTTCGCCTCAAATCGAACCGTGTCACGTGACACGTTCAAAGCACGCGTCTAAATAAACGCATGCTTTTTTGAGACGTGTCTAGCAAACCACACGAAATTAACGCCTGGTTTGGCTCAATCAGCGTCTGGTTTTCCAAAATTAAAATCTGCTGGCTTGAATCTCCGATGGGAAATTATGACAATAATTGTAACAACTAATACGTAAGTAAAGTAGGTCTAAGGATGCTCGTGCGAGCTACTATCAAATACAATGTTGGTTAGCTAATTAGCTATTAGTATGAAGTTGGTGGTCACAATTGCAATACTGTAGGATATAAAAAGGGGTGCAGACAAATAAATACAGTAATATCAGGCTGGCTGGCTGTCTGGCTTGGAGCTTTGTGAACTTCCCTTGCGCTGCGTTTGCGTTGCCTCAGTATTGTGCGCAATTTGGTTTCACTGCCAACATCCCTTAATGTAAGAGGCAATGCGCAAACTCAGTTGGTGGCAATATACAACTGTTGTTGGCTACTGGCTACTGGCTACTATTCAAGTCAAGTGTATTTTATTGTCATTTTCAATTACATATGGTTTTACATACAAAAAAAGTTTGAAGAGTTTCAAGTTCAAGATGCACAGACCAACACAGGGTCAGACTGGGCACTGAAATTCTTAGGACAAGATAACGCAAAGCAACCTGGCATAACATGACATATAAGTAGGCTACTCAGAAGGCAATAACATGACATATAAGTACTCAGAACAAGTTTACACCTATGACAAGCAAACATATAATGTAATAAACCTCCTAAATAAATACAAAATAAACAATAGAGTATACTAAACCTATAGGACCACAGGACGAAACTTATTTCCCCAGGACCATGATGCCATATAAAACAATATCTAACAGTAATTGGTGCCAGTGCAAACGTATGTAGCCTACAGTGACAGAACAGTATGTACAGTGACAGGACAGTATGTACAGTGATTGGAGGTAGCAGTTATGAAGTGATAGGTTCTCGTGCCAATATATTGTGATGCCAATTTGTTGAGCGGTCATCTTCCTTGTATAGACCTAGAAAAGTGAAATACACAGCCAAGGTGACAGAAATAAAGGTTCATCGGTTGTCCTTCACATTCACACTGTTGTCTTTATACTTAACAGATCATATACTGGACTGGGGGTCAGATGGCTGAGCGGTTAGGGAGTCGGGCTATTAATCAGGTTGTTGGTTCGATTCCTGGCCATGCCAAATGACGTTGTGTCCTTGGGCAAGGCACTTCACCCTACTTGCCTCGGGGAGAATGTCCCTGTACTTACTGTAAGTTGCTCTGGATAAGAGCGTCTGCTAAATGACTAAATGTAAATGTAAACATACGATGTCCCAAAGGCCCAACTCCTTCTCAGGTCACCTTCTGGCAGCAACCTTGCAGCTGGGTTTCACTGTGCAACCAGGCCTACCAAGCTGCTGCTGGGCCAAGGGCTGATTGTAATGGCACACTGGGACTTGCAGATTACCTGAAATAAATATTTGTCTTTCTGCTGTGTAAGATGTAGGCCTACTGCTTTTAACTTGAGTTGAACGCTGTTAAACACTGCCATGGTCAGCAAACACTTGCCATGTCTACTTCAGAAAGGATACTGTTCACAGCTGTATGAGTCAATAGGACATTACCATTACCTGAATGACTTGTAGTAGTGATCGGGAGGTTATGACTGTACTGATGATGGCATAAACCATGTTAGATTGTTGGCTCTATGTGCATTGTTTGGGTCTCCTCTCCATTGTTTTCTGTTTTGTCTTTGGTTCTGTTGCAGGATGGCAGGCAGGTAGAGGAGCTGTGATTGCTGCAGGGGCACACCTGTGATCTGTGCCTTGGTCCTTAATAAGCTGTGCCCTAACAAGCTGGGTCTCTCCATTACTAGCAGGAACATCATCACTGTTTGCTTTTTAGTGTGTAATGATTCTCTTCACTCTACACTTGCACTGATCCCACACCCATTCCATACACTTCTAATTTACCAACCATTTCTTTGTAAGCACTTTTTATTAAATAAATACATTGTTATCCTTATTACCGTGGCTTGTCACTTCCTGAAGTTCTTATCTAATCTTCCTATGAATCAAGTTATGACAGCATTAAACAAGCCCTGGTTGGCTACACACCTCATGTCGGGCTTATACAGATGTGTGTATTGGCACTGTATTGGATATTCAATTCTTCTGCCTCTTTCCATCTCCCTGGTCCTCCCCCAGCACCAGCAGCTCCCTGTCCCCCTGGTCCTCCCCCAGCACCAAGGGTGTGCCCAGAGGCCAACACCTGTGACATAACCCTGAGACTGGCCACACACACAACCCATGTACAGTTCAAACAGTACATGGAGTCTAGGATAATACAGTCACCCACCTTTGGGCAGGCATAATGTCACAGCCACAAACGTGACATGGAGTTAGGCCTGAAAGGGTTAACTAAAGTTCGGGAGGAAGGTGGCACACCAAGACTCCTCCTTCTCCAATCAAACTAATACGCATCAGCCCAGTAAAGCACGGAAGAACGCGACCAAACTCCCTTTGGTCAATTAAGAGTTCTGTATAAAGTATCTTCCATTCCTCTGGTCCCTGTGCTAGCATGTTGTTGTCACCCTCCCACCCTTCCCTTTCTTCTCTGCTTCTCCCTGTCATCTATCCAGGCTTCCCAGGGGATCTGCTTGAGCTGCTGCTCGGCCGTGACCCATTAGGACTCTCCGCCACACCCCGAGTCCATGCCCGGACACCAGGCCCGGCTCTGCTACCGGCCTCCTCCACCATCGGGCTTGGCTCTGCTACCAGCTCTGCTACCAGCTCTGCTTCAATAAAAGCTATCTATTCAATCTACGGTGTTATTACTGAACTCGTGAACCCGTTTTTGGTTTTGCCCTGCCCTACTGTGTCCGTGTCTGCCATTGTCTTCACCTGTGTCTCATTCAGTGGTTTCAGTTCTTGTTTGTATTATCATGTCCACCTGTGTCTTGTTTGGTTCTGTGTATTTTAGGTTCCTGTTTTGTGTCCAGTCTTGTCCTTACCCTTGTTAACGTGAGTACCCTGTCCAGTGCCGGTCCTTCCTATAGGCGACATAGGCAGCCGCCTAGGGCAGCATGAAGAGGGGGTGCTGTTGATAAATCTTGCCTAGGGCGCCATATGTACTAGGACCGCTACTGACCCTGTCTGTTTCCCAATTAAAAGAATAAACCCTTTGTTTGAGGCAATGCCTGGCTACTCTCCTGCGTTTGGGTCCTACGCCACCACACACTGTAACACATAAGGCATATTTGAATTAATTAAAGACATCAAATTAAATTGTATAACCTTACTTTTAGAGTGTTTGATTTTAAAAGGGTTTCTAAGTAGCATTGGCTTCTGAGTGTAGGTGGCAACCTACAGATATTACCGATGGACTTACAAAAAATGTATTAAAATTCTTTAAACTTCTCTGTAATCAATGCATCTGCAGTTGTATCCCAGAATGGAAGCTCAGTTCAAATCTAGTATTTTTCACCCGTTACCAAGACACTGTAGCCTAATGATGGTACATTGTGTTAGTTTGGAGTATGTTATTAGGCTGAATGTAGGGGAAAGTGTATTACATGAGAAGGAAATGTATCAAAAGATTATGGTGTGATTTCCCAGATAATAAAAATTGTGTTACCCATATAGATGGTGTCACTAAAGGGTCAACGACCTGAGCGTCAGGTCACCTCATAAAAGTAGAGGGCGCATTGCGTAATTTGTTATGGAAAATCATCCCTAGTGAGCGGGCGCTATGAAGATAAATGAAAGTTGAAAAATTATCACAATTGTTTTATTAGTAGACTAACACTGCATTGCGAGAGCAGGTTTCTGCTCTTTCGTGTTTTTCTGCTGACATTGACATTGAGAACTTAGGTTGGACATCTTTGAACAGTGCTAGTTCATGACTATACCATATCAAGCTTGATTGTCTATTCACCTACCATTTAGTTAGCTGATGATTAGCAGTGTACAATATTTTGTCTTAACTGGGTTCATAGGAAGATTAGATTTGATGTTCCTGCTAGTAATGGAGAGACCCAGCTTGTTAGGGCACAGCTTATTAAGGACCAAGGCACAGGTCACAGGTGTGCCCTTGCAGCAATCACAGCTCCTCTACCTGCCTGCCATCCTGCAACAGAACCAAAGACACAGAAACAGAACACAGAGGAGACCCAAACAATGCACAGAGCCAACAATCTAACGTGGTTTATACCATCATGAGAACAGGCATAACCTCCCGATCACTACAAGTCATTCAGGTAATGTCCTATTGACTCATACAGCAGTGAACAGTATCCTTTCTGAAGTAGAGCAATGGCTAGTGTTTGCTGACCATGGCAGTGTTTAATAGCATTCAACTCAAGTTAAAAGCAGTAGGCCTACATCTTACACAGCAGAAAGAAAAATATGTATTTCAGGTCATCTGCAAGTCCCAGTGTGCCATTACAATCAACCCTGGGCCCAGCAGCAGCAGCTTGGGTAGGCCTGGTTGCACAGTGAAATCCAGCTGCATGGTTGCTGCCAGAAGGTGACCTGAGAAGGAGTTGGGCCTTTGGGACATCATAGATGATCTGTTAAGTATAAAGACAACAGTGTGTGAATGTGAAGGACAGCCGATGAACCTTTATTTCTGTCACCTTGGCTGTGTATTTCACTTTTCTAGGTCTATACAAGGAAGATGACCGCTCACCAAATTGGCATCACAATATATTGGCACGAGAACCTATCACTTCATAACTGCTACCTCCAATCACTGTACATATTGTCCTGTCACTGAACATACTGTCCTGTAACTGTAGGCTACATACGTTTGCACTGGCACCAATTACTGTTATATGTTGTTTTATATGGCATCATGGTCGTGGGGGAATAGGTTTAGTGTTTATTTTGTATTTATTTAGGAGGTTTATTATATGTTAGCTTGTCATAGGTGTACACTTGTTCTGAGTACTTATATGTCATGTTATGCCAGGTTGCTTTGCGTTGTCTTGTCCTAAGAATTTCAGTGCACAGTCTGACCCTGTGTTGGTCTGTGCATCTGACATTAAAAGACTTGAACTTGAAACTCTGTTTCGTTTTTATTATGTACAACCATATGCAATTGAAAATGACAATAAAATACACTTGACTTGAAGATTAGCCTAACAACAGTTGTATATTGCCACCAACTAAGTTTGCGCATTTGCGCACAATACTGAGGCAACGCAATCGCAGTGCAAGGGAAGTTCACAAAGCTCCAAGCCAGACAGACAGCCAGCCAGCCTGATCTGATATTACTGCATTTATTTGTCTCTGCACCAATTGTTATATCATAGAGTATTGTAATTGTGACCACCAACTTCATACTAATAGCTAACTAGCATTGTATTTGATAGTAGCCTAGCTCGCACGAGCATTCTAAGACCTACTTTACTTACGTATTAGATGTTACAATTGTTGCCGTAATTTCCCATCGGAGATTCAAGCAAGCAGACTTTAATTTGGGAAAACCAGACGCTGATTGAGCCAAACCAGGCGTTAATTTCGTGTGGTTTGATAGACACGTCTCAAAAAAGCACGCGTTTATTTAGACGCGTGCTTTGTGACACGGTTCAATTTGAGGCGAAAAAGACGCCGACTTTGTATGGAAGTCGGCGTAATGGACGCCGTCTTTGCATGCAAAGATTACGCGTGGTTGACACACGGAGACGTCCTAATACTTGTCCTTTTGGCCTTCCATAGCCCACTAGGCCTGCCATAATAAGTGGTATCACGACGGCGGTTATCAACTCTCTAACTCAACCCAGATCTTTCCAAACTAGAGACGTGTGCGTTCACATAAAGGGGCGGTGTTTGCACCGTATGTGCAATCGCAAACATGGACAAAACAAGAGTCGCATATTTCACGCAGGAGGAGCCGACAATAATCTTCCAAACTTTGTCTACTCCTCCTGCGTGAAATATTGTAATACAAACATATCAGGAATACAGACATATAATACAGACAAAAATCAGCAAAGTCGCTGCTGCCAAGCTGGCAGAAAATAGCAGACGCTGTTAATGTGTAAGCTACATGACTTATTGATATCTTGTGCCCCAGGCACAAGATGTGACCATAATTACACGTGTGCATTCCATAACGTTAAACTTTTGTTGCTGTATTATTTTACTTGCAACCCTGGCAGTGGCAAACGATCGTGGGAGCAAATAAAATAAAAAAATAATATAAAACCATAATTCAAAACGGTAAGTAGCAGTAGGCAATACTTGCACATATTTTAAGGCCAACGGCTGAATTGCCTGAGTCAGTCCCTTTTGTAGGATATTGGTATAGCTACAAAGGGCCTATAGAACAATGAAATTGCTTGCAGCCAACAGGAAGAAACATAAGGCAAAGAAAACTGGGGGGGCCCTCCTCCACAGGACTTCACTCCTGCTGAGGAGCTAGCCCTCTCCAGCTATCAGGGTCGGCCCATGATGGAAGGAGTGGAAGGGGACATATCTTCAGACCCTGGTGGCAGCAGCTCGGAAACCCAAGCATATGTATGTTTCAAGTAATCTATGTGACCATGTTCATTAAACAATTATTTATGAATATTGTAGGAGTGAAATGTATTACTGTTCTCTGCAGTGAAAGGAAATACGGTGGTGTTGCTGCCACCACCCACTGTCGTCCCACTGTGCCATACAGAGGTAACAGTGAAACTAATAGTCATATGCCAGTATGTATGCCATATGTGGTTGCTGAATATTGATCAAATATGCCATTTACTTTCTCAAGTGGAGGTCCTAGATGATCAGGAAACTGTGTCTGCCTGCTCAGAGAGCATTTTGGGGGTACACTTTTGAGATTTATTTACCACTTGCAACACAGATGGTGAGAGTGTGTGAACGTGTGGCTGAGATTGAAGTGTCTGTAATGACTTGATAATGGTGGTGGTCTGAACATGAGACACAAGTCCTTACAGTGCTCATTTCAAATATGACTCAATTGATTAAATTGCTATGGTGTTAAACTCAGCAGGAAGAGGAACGTCTTCCTTCCCCCTGAGTCTAGGGCCTCCACTTCAAGGCCAAGACAAAGACACAAATTATAAGCAATGAACCTTGAAACACAGTAGTCAAATGGACACCTTCAACTTTCTCCAAGTGTGCCTTGCAAAGGGATTTATTTGTTTCAGGTTGGAGCAGACAATGCGAGGGCCCTGTATAAAAAAACCCTGTAGCTCGATATAGAGTATAAGAGGCTCGATATAGAGTATAAGAGGCTTTTAATTAAAACAACAAGGCTGGCTTTTCTGTGTTCCTATAGGAAGGGAGAACACATAAGGATGCATTTGTTAAACTTTTTTCTACGTTTTGGTCTTTTTATACCTTTTTGTGTTTTTTTTGTTGTGCATTTTGAGTCTTTTGTGGGGGTTTTCACCATTTATTTCTTTCAATGTCCTATTTATTCTTTTAGAAAAATGCTATAAAAGTGAATGAAACATCCAAATTCAATGAAAGTAGTGAAATGATCATTTATTTAACTTTTGAAGAGCATTGTATGGTACCATACACATTGTTATTTTTGGTTTGAAATGTTTTGTTTGAAAGAAACACAAATTTATGATATGGAAATGATTAGGAAAAGGTGCAAAGCAACCCAAGGACAACAGAATGGGTTAAGGGGAGACACTCCAGTGAATAGGGATAACATATCAACATGAAACCTCCCCAGTTGATAACTAATATTAGGTCAAATATTGTTTTCATTACTAGTTTCCTGTAAATGTATGTTTAAATGAGCAAATGATGCATGAAGTTGTAAAATATGATATAATGTGCATACATTTCCAGAACGGAAATCAGAACATTGCATGAAGACAGAATGAAAATCCTTGTTTCATTTTGTCAACATATTAGAGTCCAAAGTTTTTACAAAGGGCACTTTGGATATCTCTTTTTCATCACTCCATCAATCAGAGTATGGTGGCAACAGCCATTGAAGAAAATCCTTTGCAAATTACGCGGCAGACCGTGTTCTTGCTCAGGTTCTCCGCATCACCCACACTATAAAAGTAGGTAGCGAAATAACGAAACGGTATATATAGTCTGTGGGACTGTGAGCGCACGGCTTCGATGTGTCGCATTGGCAACATACGGCTGAAGCTGGCAAAGATACGTATTCCCTCTGCTGAGAATCTATATCTTTCATAAAGATACTCATGAGGGAATGCGAAAGGGTTTTGTCGGTCTCTAAATGTTCTGGCTCTTCTGAGCGCACCTCCAAAGGATCTTCTATGAACGGTGACCGCATTATCCTCAAGAATGAGTTAGTGGGCGGGGCTTTTATACCGGTTGATCTCTGATCTCCAACTTAACCTGCTCCCGACCAGGTTAGCCGTTCAGCATGTGCTACCATGGCGATCTACCCCGGTAACAAGTGATCCTCCGTCGTAGTACAGAAAACCCTGGGTTGAACCTGAAGTTACCTCGCTAACGCCAAATCTTGATTCGTAGTACAGGCCCCAGTTGTTCAAAAAAAATTATCTGGTTCAGAATTATCTAGATTTTGAAATCCCATGTTTTGCTATCCAGGATCAGGTAATGCATTTTACATTTGTACTGGTTTTTCAAAGCAACATTGGATTGGATCACCCTGATCCAGATACAAACTTTTCAAGATGACCAAATTCGTATTTCCAGTGTTGTAAATGTTATATAAAAATGTAGGCCAATGTAGTAGGCTAGCCAAGTAAAGAACAGGTTCAATAGCCAGCATGGCATCACAAGTGTTTTGATTTGAAAACACAGAAAAAGTCAAAATAAAACAATCCAAACAGTCAGAGCCATCATCTGGCCCACAAACAATTGAAAACAAACAAATATACATTCTTCACATATAAATTGTGAATATTTTGAACATTTGTTTCAAAATCAGAAAAAAAGCTATATGTCCAATAGTAAACCAAATTTAAGAACTTTCAAAGTTAGTCTTCGGTTGTGGAGAGACCAGCTTTTTGAAACTTTTCTTTTAGGAGGCGGATCTCAAATCGGGCTTTGGTTTTCTGATGTTGGGAAAGAGTGATTTGTTCCTCTGCCAGAAGAATCTGTACTTCTGCTCTTACATATAAATAGATTTATATGAATTACATAATACAAATACAGTTTTATTTGACCAATTTCAAGTTTTATTACATGTTCCTGAAATCCACCTCGAATCCACCCTTCAGGGGCCAGTTGTTCAGAAGTGATCTGATCGGATTACGGCTTTTGTATTGGATCAAATCTTGAAAATGGGTTGTTAAAAAACAAAAAAGGATTCTGAAATTGGATTAAATCACATAATCCAATCTTGGTTTTGATCTGGATCAAACCTTCAATATGTGTTGTTCATAACTTTTTTGTAGGATTGGGATACCTTTGATCCAAAAAATCAAGATCATTCTGATCCCAGCAGAAGGGTGGATTCAGGGTAGCCTGGACCTAACCAGACCCTAGTACATTTAATGTGTACAGAGGGTCTGGGATCGCTCCATTGACAAGCGTTAACTTCGTTGAAGGTGGGTACTCTGTTGAAGTTTAAAACTATTGGATCTGCCCAGAGCCACTCTGATCTGTCATAACCAATCGCTAGCGTTTGCCTTAGCCAACTCCTTCACCACTGTAACGGAGCTAGCTGCCGTAGATGGAAAATCAAACTTTTACCGAACCCCGTGGGGAGGAGGGCCACAACATCATAGCCACCAACAAAACTTAGCAAAGATTGTTCTTGCTCCGGCTTTAACTTTTGGATATTTGGCGATGCAGCGTTGCCACAACGGACCGAATAGCTTCGCTCACATCTTTCTCCGCCACCATTACTGAACTACAACTCAAACTAGCGCACAACATCAACGTCATCGTTCTAAGCCACACCCTCTGTTCGCTGATTGGCCCTACAAAAAGTTGATTTGAGAAAACCGACTTCAAAGCCGAAATCCCAGACCTAGTACAGAAGCAAAATGAAAATTGAGCGGAAGTACGTAGGAGGGCAGAGCCAGGCTAGATTCAGGGTGTATTTCGGCAACAAAATGTAGAGTTGCTATAGCCTAGTAGTGCATTGTGTGCAGCCAGTCCCTGCGTTATGGGCGGGCTTTAGGGGGCCAGACCCGCTCCCAGAGTCAGCTGTGCCCGCCCTGGACGGACAAGCCATATTTCTTTTTTTTTACTGACGACTGACGAGCCTGTCACCAATCCCACCTTTTGTTTGATGATCTAGAGAGAATTAGACTATGGATATACAGCGTTTCCTTAATGTTAATCAACGACCACCAACGTTGATGGAGAAAGTGACAAAGACGGTGTAACGTTAGTTCTGAAGAACAAGAGGTTGCCACTGCCGAAGCTAGCTAGCTATGCCTATGGTGGTTGTGCACAATAGTTGTCCAAGCTTTATCTGTTTCAGTACGAAATGTGTTATGTTAATACCATTAAACATGTATAATTCAAAGTTCACTTGGGAGCAGTGGCGGCTGCTGCATTTTTGGCCTACATCATAAAATGTTTCCATTTATTTGGCTAGTTCTCTGGCTAGTCACCCCTACGTGTATAATTGTATGAAATGTATGATGAAAATTGACTAGCAATTTCGCCAAGCAAATACCAAGAAATAGGTTGCAGCAGTTTGTATTTCGACTACACTTGCAAAATCCACGATGGGACTGCTCGAATAGCTTCGGCGTCTTTTTAAAGTACAAAATCGCTGTCAATCCAAAGGAGATGCTGTCTTGCACCTCCAATCATCAGGCAGAAGCCCGGCGTCCAGGCCAGCCCACTCCTCCATTCACCCCAAGAGACGCAGAGCATCCGTGGGCGGGACATAATCGCAGCATTTAGGCTATCTAATGACCGTATAGTTTCGAAGCACTGAAAAAAACTGTTCAAAGCAGCCCCATTGAAGTCCATGGACGCCAGGCTTCAACAGGGAAATGCACTGTGACGCTACGGGAAAGTATGAGAAGGAAATCGAGTCAGTCGACCTGCTATAGGGTCCGTGTACCTTGTGGCCATTGGTTTTTCTATCTTGCAACCCGTTTTGATAAACGCAAAATAGGGCCGTAATATCGTTTTGTCATTTGAGTAACTCAAACACACATTTAAGTATTACAGCCAGTGGTGGCTGGTCAATAAAGGGTGCTAGGGCGCCGCCCTCCTTGGTGATTGGTGGTTTTAGATTTTTGTTTTTCATGTAATATATTTTCTAAACAATAACTACTCATTTTAAGCATGACTGTGTTAAAAATACACAATAACGTGTTGTGTATATATATACTAAAATTCAGTTTTGGGATTATTGTACTTCATGCTCGACATCTGGGGCGCTAGAAAAATCGGCCATCGAAACGCCTACCAACCTGCTGGCGATAGGTGAATTGCTGACCGTTGCTAACAAGAAACACATATTTAGCCAATCAGCGTCCTCAAATGATGCCTAAAGGGCCCTGAAATAATCGCCCCAAGCAAAGACTTACGGTGTGTGTCCACTACAGCGGAGCGGGTGGCGTGGGGCGTTGGCTTCCAATTCATTTTCAATTAAACCAGGCGTTGACGCTCGCATAGGGCATTGTGGGAAGGCGAGCGGAGCGGAGCGTTGCAAGTTGGATTCTCTCAACTTTATGTAAATGAGGAGCGTGAAAACGCTAGCGTTGGCCAATCAGATTGGTTTCTTGTTTCTTGTAACGTAGCAACTGTTGGTCATGGTAAACATTTCTAGGTTTTACAATTTCAAGATGGAGGAGAAACTTATCGTATGTGTCTGCACACCCAGTTCTGTTGAGAATAAAGTTACGTAATGTGACAAGCCTGAATTTTTAAATATTACATTAAACTAATAATGCATGGTGCAGGGTTGCCGACGTTGTCAGTGTCCCTAGTGTGTTTTTATACTTTTAAATTCAGTCTCGTCACATTACGTGACTGTTCTGTGCCACTGCTAGCTTGCTAGCCCAGCCTACAAACGACTGGTAACATGTTACGACTGATTGTGTAACATGTATTCTACTTCAGATTCAAGACTCTGGTACTGACCTTCCGAGCGGTGAACGGGACTGCACCCGACTACATCAAGTCTCTCCTCCAGCCTTACACACACCCCCCCCCCCCCCCCCCGCCACCTACGGTCTTCTTCTGACAACCGTCTGGTGGTCCCACCGCTCAAGAGCACCCGGTCCCAACACAAGCTCTTCTCCTGTCTGGCCCCCCAATGGTGGAATCAACTCCCCACCTCCATCAGGGACACTGACTGTCTCCCCACCTTCAAGAAAAGGCTCAAGACGCACTTGTTCCGGGAGTACAACGGCACTTAGGAATGCTTGGCTGGACCTGATGTTAGTTTCCTCCAGGATCACAATGACTCGTATTGAGAGACTTGTTGCTCTTGTTGGTTAGTTGTAACAGTCTCAAATTCTTGTACTCGCTGTGAAATATTTTACTGTTGATTGTTTTTTCTACAGGTACACTCTTGCACTCTTGTGGGGAGTTTCATGTTGTTCAATTGTAACTTGTTTAACTGCATGCTCTTATGGTTCTTCCCTTTGGCACTTATTTGGTTTTCCACAATGTATGCTTCATGTTTTGGCTGCTCGCAATGTTTGGGGCTATCTCGTTGTTATGATCAGTGACCTATACTACTACTAATCCTCTTTGTCCCTAATGGGACAAGGCTTCGACGATCTGCCTCCATCTGGACCTGTCTTGTGCCGCATGCTGTGCCTCGCCCCAGGTTAGGTTCATCTCCTTCAGCTCCGCTGTCACCGTTCGCCGCCAGGTGTTCTTGGGCCAGTGGTAGGTTCAGTGACCTATGCTCTTTTGTAAAGCTCTCTCTTGGAAGTCGCTTTGGATAAAAGCGTCTGCTAAATGCATAAATGTAAATGTAATGTACTGGAATCTTGCACTAGTAAAAATTCTGTATTTGTACACAGATGTTGTTTAAAAGTGGTATTTTGATAGATCTTGTGAGTAAATGAACGCAAGTCTGCACGCTTGGCCATGACTACAACAGTGACCTTAGAGAACTACAACTCTGTATTAACTTGTCTAACACGCCCCCGAGCGTGGTGTACTGTGGGAAGGCAAGCGGTGCAGAGCGTTAAAAAACGCTGTAGTGGACACATAGCGTTAGAGTATAGAAGTGATTTTGCAACTGTAGGTCCTACTTTACGTTATTGAAAATGAATGACTCCGGACCGGACTTCAGCCGTTCTCAAATTCTGTCAGATATCCTCTCCAAAATCCTTTTGAGAGGAGAACTTCAGTGGAGAAAATTTAAATAAAAGACTTTGGCCCAGATCCCCCTGACATCAAAATTACACAACAGGCGAAAAGGGTAAAGCTAAATCATACACGAGAGGTTTCTCCAAGGCCGTAATCATAATATATATTGGGGGGGACACCCATATTCAAATCTGGTAAAAATGTCCCCCCCAATATATTGATATAAAAATACAAAAAAATATATAAAATGTGGTACGCTACGACAGGCAACCACGCACGCTGTCCGAAATTATCATAAATAAATAAAAAAGTCCCCCCCAATGTTGACTCCATGGCTATGGCCTTGGGTTTCTCCCACGATTGGTAAGCTACAACAGAAAGGCCTGGCTAGCTGGATGCAGTCATGTCAATGCCTTATTTTGCTTCCCGTGCTTGCTTTTTATAACATTCGGAACAGATACAGCATGGACTGTTACAGGAGTTAAGGACATTACACATTTATCTGAGAAAACAAAACAAGTGCACAAAGGCACACATGGAGAATACAATCAAGCTAGCCATGCTAGGCAGAGACAATATCGCTATGCAACTGGACGAAGGTCACCGGATTGGGTTGAGGAAACACAACGAAGAAGTGGATAAGAATAGGCACGTTCTATCAAAGATAAATGATTGTGTTAAATTAATCTATAAATCCTTCATATTTAGTTTTACAGTAATAGTTGTGTTGTGTTTCCTAATAATACCAGGGATATTGGCTCAAGTGCCCAGATGTCCGTGGTTTTCAATATTTATGAACTGAGTGCAATGATATTTATAGTCCACAAATGTGGACATTTGCCTATAGCTGTGTGCATTAATTAAAGATCCTGTGAAGCAAATTCCATGATTTGCTTCTCAGTACATTATATACGTGTGAAATGAGTTCCTGAAAGCATGTGCAAAGCGCAAAAACTTTGTCGCACTGAAATGTGGAGTTAGACCGTAAAACAGTTTCTCTTCCGTTTTCAGATGAGGTTTTAATGGGCGGAGCCGAAAAATTACCTATCTGTCATTTTGACCCATCTACGTCAGATCACTGAATGGTTTCTCCTGCTGTACTGTTATTGTAGCCTACATCAGCTAACTAGCTAGCTTCAGGATGTCTCCCTCCACACGCAACTGCATCTTCCCTGGATGCAAGAACTTCAGCTGGGCTGCAACGCTATTTAATTTCCCTATTGATGAGGAAAGGAAAAATAGGTGGATTGATTTTGAGAAGAGCCACGCTGATGGAGAGCTTCGGATAAACTCCAACAGCCGCCTCTGCAGTGACCATTTCACGGCGGATAGTTTTAACATGGACCAGAGACAGATGTGGTTCAGGGACACACAGCTTCTCTTGCAGAGCGGAGCCGTACCGAGCATCGCCCTCCCGGCCGTTCCTCCTCCGGTCGCACCTGGACCATCCACCGCCGCCAGCAGTTCATCACTCAGTTCTGTGTGCTTGTTATAATTATACTAGATAACTTTTCCAGAGGTATCTCTGCTATGAGTTAGTGCAAACCGCTAACTTGATATTAGGCTACTCGGTGTAGAATGATGGTACTTTGGTGAAATGGTAGGTAATGTGCTAGTAGTTGGAGAACTCACTGTCTGCTGTCTCTGGTGTCCATTTTTACTCCTGTGTTACAGCTCAGGGGAACATTTTAGTTATATGCATCTGTATGTTTCACTCAATGAACAAATAAATTCTAATTCTATACTGTTTTGTTCGGCTTGATGTAGCGTCCATTATCTGGGTCGTAGGTATGCAGCGAGGGGCGGAGCTTCAGCTCCTTCAGGCGACACGCCCCCCCAGTCTCAAGCAGAGAAGAGTGCTGATTTTCTCACAATTTCAAAGCCTAATTTAACATACTTGTCTGTGTTTTTTATTCATTCGAATTTGGATGGGTAGTTAACACATTCTTCTGTGGTGTGGTGAACTTAAAACTTGTTTTCAATTCCACTTTACAGGATCTTTAAATAATTACTATTTCACAGAGAACTTGTATCATGCAGTTTGTGTTCAATTGTATTAGGATGGTTACTGAATTGACTGAATATTTCACAGCCCCACCTAGAATAATTTTCACCAGCTGCCACTGATTACGGCTTGTTTTTGGTTGTTTCGTTTTTTGTTTTTTTATAACGGAATAACTATATAACGCAAATGGTATAACAAGCCATTTACTCGTTGTTTGATTATTCCATATCCTTTATGCTGGTATTTGCAAAAAATGAAAAATAGCTTTGTAATATAATTTTGTCCATTTGGATGTCAGAACCAGATTATGGGGAAAGGCTTGGTTTCCGTTGTTTAGTTTCATTTTGGAATAACGGAATAACCATATAACACAAATGGTATAACGAGCCATTTAGCCTACTCATTTGTTTGATTGGCCGTATAATGCATACTGGCACAAGTGAAAAAGAGAGAGAGGGGGAGAGATGTGAAACGATTGGGGGTGTTATTACTTCCAAACACCAGAGGGCAGCAACGGCTTTTTTTCTGTGATCTGTAGGCCTACAATCTTGACAACATAGCAGCAGGTTCTTTAGTAGAAGACACACACACCAAACTGGAGGCACATGTTGACCAAGTTTGCTAGTTGCTTCTAAGTTAATAAATCTTTGATGAAGCCAAGTTTCTTTAATATATATTAGAAACATTACAAGACGGGGCTCCAGTGTGTGTTCAAACAAGGCCAAAACAGCCAGACGGTATCAGTTGAAAAAGACAATCACACCCATGCAAGAAACACTCCCGAACCCTCCCTCCCCCTAGCCTGGCTCTGCCCTCCTATGTACTTCTGCTCAATTTTGATTTTGCTTCTGTACTGTAGGTCTGGGATTTCGGTGTATAGAGCTCCGGAAGTCACGTGACTTAACTGTTTACGTCACCATTTTGGCAGGAAAGTAGTGGCTAAAATGAACGGCGCCAACTCGGATTTCAACCTGTCCGAGTTCACTGCGCACTTTAATTCAAAAGACATAGGCAGCTATAAAGCAAAACTTGATCGATTAAAAATTAGTGATCCATATAATGCTCCCGGAGTTATTTTTACGCCCTATACGAGTGAAACGGAAGGCTTCCCTAACCTTCTGTATCGAGATATTTACAACTCTCTATCAACTTTCATTCGTCCTACTCTGGAGAGTCTTTGAAAGCCTACAAAAGCCTGGAGGGATATAAATGGACGCAATCAGATGGATTAGTGATGAATATTCAGCTTTGAAGTCTACCGGCTACAAATTGCTATGTGTAGCTAACGTTAATGCAGTCAGTTTTATAACCTGTATAGCTAGCTAGCGTTAGCAACGTTCGTCAACGGTTAGCTACTAACGTTGGCTAACGTACATTATATCAGTGCACTTTTCATCACAAAAATGCCATTACATATTTATTACAGATAAGTCATTCCAAGAGACTGAATTATCCTCAGTTGAAGCCAGGGGTGGTTGTAAGGAATTATGGGGTTCCTCTCTCTGGATCTTAGGAATCCTATAAAATGCTCTCCCTTTATCTTTTCCCCGATGGTTCAGGCATCCTAGCACAGCAGCTATCCACCATGTTGAATCAACGTTTATTGAAATAGGCAGCAAATTAAACTATGTATAATATGTATGTAAGTACATATGTATGTACACTCTAGCGCTCCACTTGGCTCTCCATTTTCCTGCCAAAATGGCGATGACCGGTGCATGCTGGGATTGCGTGACGTCAACTCCCGGAGCTCTATACGGCCTACCAGAGCAAGAGGGGGAGGATGTGAAGCAGCGTGTCGTGGACATCTGTAGCGCAAACATACCAAACGCCGGAGAAGATCTACGATTCCACGTTGACGTAAGCCACAGAATTGGAAGGAGAGAGAGTAGCAAAACTAGGCCAGTGATAACAAGATTTACATCCCGATCGACGAAAGAAATGCTGTGGAAATGTGCAAAAGAGTCTGAGTTCCTCAAGGTAAAGAAACTGAAATTTGGAGAAGATTTGACCATAAAAGACAATGAAGCGCGCAACAAACGTTGGCCACGGATTGAAGAGGCACGCAAGCAAAGGAAAAAAGCCTTCTTTGTCGGAGCCAGAGCCTTTGTTGATGGTGAAGAAATAAGAGTGTAATAGTTGATAGAAAATAAACTCCTCACAACTGGGGTGGAAACAAATATGAAAAGTTACATTTATGCTTTGTTGAAAGCATAGTTCTAAAGGGGTCAGATGGCTGAGCGGTTGAGAGTCGGGCTATTAATCAAAAGGTTGTTGGTTCGATTCCCGGCCATGCCAGATGACATTGTGTCCTTGGGTAAGGCACTTCACCCTACTTGCCTGGGGGAGAATGTCTCTGTACTTACTGTAAGTCGCTCTGGATAAGAGCGTCTGCTAAATGACTAAATGTAAATGTAAAGCAGATCTAATCTAAACTAAAGGAAATGGTGTTCTGAAGTAATTGAAATGTAGAGAATACACTTTTTATGGCACTTTCATGCCAAAAATATCTTCTCAATGTTAGGAAAGCACGGTTTCAGGGGTCAGAGGTATATAAATGGATGCCTGTTTGTTGCAATTTATTAATATTCAAAAGGTGAAGAAAAGCATTTTGCACAACGTTCATTTAACACTAGTTTTTCTAGATACTTTTCTGTTCTATTGTTCAACCTGTCTTTGTTACTTTGTTCATGTAATGTAAGGGGTATACGAGAACTGATAAAGAGGAAGGCCATTTTTTTATTTTGTAAGAGTTTCAAGGCAGATTTTTATTTTCTTCAAGAAACGCATGCCTTAGCTTCAGATTTCAATTTTTGGAAAAGTCAGTGGGGAGATAACACAAAAGTACACTGTAAAAAAAAAAAAGCAAAAAAACAGGAACAATCTGGCAGCTGGGATGCCAGATTAAAACCATTAAATTACAGTAAAAAAATATATATATATATTAACATAAAATAGTTGTAATTGTCCTGTACCAAATTTACAAGATATATCTGTAATACGGCATTACATTCTGTTCTTTGCTGGTAAATATGACTTTTATTAATTGAACTTCTCTGTAAAAAAACAGCATTTCTAATTTAAATGTGTACTATTATCCTGAATAAACCAGATTTGCGGGGGGAAAAACGATTTGTAATTGTACAAACATATGTACGTTGTGTACGTTCACATTATAAACCCATGTTATAACACTTTTTTTTTTTTACTTCAATGTAAAAATACAGCATTTTCAATAGAGTTTCAGGTCATCAGTAGAGCTGATAAAGGATGCCTTCAAGGCCCAGTATTTCTCCGGCTTGTCATCAAACTTCAGTAGGCCCGAACTCACCAGCTCTCGTCACATCAGGTACTTCCCTAGGTCTGTTGCAGCCACCGCACCGGATGTGCTTGTGTTGTACATAGGGAATGACTTGCATGCTTCGTGCATGGTAAGGCTGGGGAAGCTTGAAATCATCATATCGTGGGGGAGCTCTCCGTAGCTGTATGATTTTCTCTGTGCAGTGCTGTGTACCTGATTTGGGGTCCTGGGGCCTCATGTATAAAGGATTGTGCAGCTTTCATACCAGAAGATGGCGTACGGCCAAAACTCGAAAAGTACCTACGCACAGAAATATTCACATGTATAAAACCGGTCGTACGCCAGGTCCTGCGCACCTTTCCTTTATAAATCACAATCAACGTGAGATTGACCGCACGTGAACGAGCCACTGACCCCGCCTTGCCTCCTCCCATAAATGAATATGCAGATGGACTATAAATGCGCTCCTGTGGTCATTTCTTTGTCTCAATTACCGTATTTCTTCGAATAAACGCCGCCCTCGAATAAACGCCGCACCAAAAATTAACGTTATTTATTCGTAGAAATACGATGACTGTGAGATCGAGGTTCTGACAACAGAGGTGGAGGCGAGAAAATGTGTCCTGTTTGTCGGCCTGTCATCAGGTATTAGCGACAGAAGAAAGTCGGCGGAGTGGAAAACTGTCACTATTTGCGCCCTTTCTTGTTTTTAACCTGTAGCACTTTGAGATTTAGCTAAATGTAAAGTGCATTACAAATAAAATCGTTATTATTAATATAGCTGCAAGCAGCAATGGGGTGGCCAAGCAGGTCAGATGACCCAGAAGAAACTTTCGACATCCTCAGAAGAGGGTTCCGAGTACATGCAGCAAGTTTGGTGTGAATCCATCAAAGATCTGCTGAGACATGTCTCAACTTTCTGTTTGGCGGCCCTGCTGCCGTTTTCGATTGGCTGTACCGGACAAACGCTTTTGAAAATCAAAAGTCATTTTGATAGAGTGAGGTGAGGTTTGATAGTGTAAACAGATAACCAGAGACATGACAGGCTTGTTGGCTTTGGCTGGATTCGAACCTCTTATGTTGCGCTTGCCAGGACACAAACTTATCCTAGTGAGCTATTCTCAGTGCTGGAAATGACGGTGTTCAGTTACTGTGTAAAAATATAAGCAGTTTTTCGTGTGGCAAGCGGTTGTCAGATTTGGCCCAAGTTTAAACAGCTGTAATTTAGTCCTATTTTGACATGTCAAGCTGATTGTGGTCTGAAGATAATTTGTGCCAAATTTGGTGAATATTGGATACATTTTGTAGGAGTAGGGAAAAAACGTTTTATTCATTCATTCAAAATGGTGGCCGCATCAATTCAGCTGGTATCACATGTTAACATGTGTCAGACACGGGATCGCCCCCTAGCGGTTAGATGACACAACCTTTTGTGGACCTCTTTGGAACAGGGTCCCGAGCACCTGTACCACGTTTAATGTCAATTCAGCAAATATTTCCTGAGATATGATCTCACTTCCTGTTTTGGCGGCTTCATCGCCGACTTTGATCAGCTTTACCGGAAAAACAGTTTTGAAAATCAAAAACCATGTGAAAACGTTTGCGAGGCTTGATCTGAAGATAATTGGTGCTAAATCTTTGCTTATTGCAGCGCCACCTAGAGGTGAAATGGCATGACTTATTTTGGACCTCTTTAGAACAGGGTCCCTAGTCCTTATACTAAATTTGGTGTCAATGCAGTAAAGAGGTGCTGAGATATGACCTCACTTCTTTTATGGTGGCTTGGTTGATGACTTTGATTGGCTGTTCCTGTCAAAAGGTTTAAATAATCAAAAAACATGTGATGTCTTTTGTGAGGCTTGGTCTGAAGATGATCTGTGCCAAATTTGGTGAAGATTGGACAAACCTTATAGGAGAGGTAGCGAAAAAACGTTATATTCAAAATGGCGGCCAAATCAATTCAGCCACATCAATTTGATTGGCTGTAACTAACAAACGGTTGCGAAAATCAAAGCTCCAGGGGATAACTTTTGTGAGGCTTGGTCTGAAGATCATCTGTGGCAATTTTGAAGAAGATTCGACAAGAATTGTAGGAGGAATAGCGAAAAAACGCTTTTCCTTAACATTCAAAATGGCGGAGAATCTATATAACTGGGTATGACGTCATGAAGTGCGTTGGACTCGTCTTGATCCAGGGAATACAACAATACCTCATTTTGGAAAATGAGGCATATGGTTCAAAAGTAACGTGTGTAAACACACTTTCAACTTTGACCCATTGGTGGCGCTAGATGGTTGGAATGGGAGACATGAAACTTGGTGAAATTGATGAGGGGACTGGTCCCAAAGAGTGTGCCAAGTTTCACAACTTCTGACAATACGGTTCTAGGGGCTGCCATAGACTCCCATGGCAGATCTATAATAATAATAAATATAGCTGCAAGCAGCAATGGGGTGGCCAAGCAGGTAAGATGACCCAGAAGAAACTTTCGACATCCTCAGAAGAGTGTTCCGAGTACATGCAGCAAGTTTGGCGTGAATCCATCAAAGATTTGCTGAGATACGACACAACTTTCTGTTTGGCGGCTCTGCTGCCGATTTCGATTGGCTGTACCGGACAAACGGTTTAGAAAATCTAAAATCATTTTGATAGTTTGTGTGAGGATTGCATTGACTATAGCTTGTAGCTTGACTACAGGTAACTAGCGACTGCGGTGTACCTGGCTTCCTTTGCAGTGGCTTACAGTCTCGCTAAACAGAGAATCAGAGACATGACAAGCTCGTCGGCTTTGGCTGGATTCAAACCTCTGACGTTGCCGTTGCCAGGACACCAACTTATCCTAGTGAGCGATTCTCAGTTCTGCAAATCACAGTTCAGTTACTGGGTAAAAATATAAGCAGTTTTTCCTGTGGCAAGCGGTTGTCCGATTTGGCCCAAGTTTAAACACCTGTAATTCAGTCCTATTTTGACATGTCAAGGTGATTGTGGTCTGAAGATAATCTGTCCCAAATTTGGTGAATATTTGATACATTTTGTAGGAGTGAACAAAAACGTTTTATTAATTCATTCAAAATGGCGGCATCAATTCGGCTGGTATCACAAGTTAACGTGTCAGACACGGGATCGCCCCCTTAGAGGTTAGAGGACACATATCTACAAAGCACAATAAATCTGACTCTTCTTGAGTATAGATACCCTGAGAATGAAACATGGTCATTACCATTATACTGTTAGACAGCTACTGTGGCATACCTGGCTTCACTAAACAGATAAACCAGTATCATGACATGCTTAATGACTGTGGCTGGGTTCGAACCTATGACCTTGCACTTCAGAGGAACCCGTCTTATCCCAGTGAGCTATTCTCACTGCAGGGAAATGCTGTGTTCAGTTACTGTATAAAAAAAAGTAAGCAGTTTCTCCTGTGGGAAGCGTTGTCAGATTTGACCCAAGTATAAAAAGCTGTAATTCAGTCCTATTTTGACATGTCAAGGTGATTGTGGTCTGAAAATGATTTGATTACATGTCCATGAAAATAGGAGCAACGGCGAACGAGGAGTTTGTTTTAATGAAAATTCCAAATGGCCGACGCCCAAAATGGCAGACACGGGACAGTGTGATATATTTCGACTTAGTATGCCACTTAGAATCAGAAGAGACCAATCTTGTGATTTATGACAAATCTGTTCAGAAGTTATGATGCAAGAAATCCGATGCACTGGCTAGATGTAGCATCACTATATCGACAAAGCACAATAAATCTGACTCTGAGTATAAATCCCCTGAGAATGAAACATTATCGTGACCATTATGATTATACTGCTCGACAGCTACTGTCGCATACCTGGCATCACTAAACAGATAAACCAGTATCATGACATGCTTGAGACTTTGGCTGGATTCGAACCTACAACCTTGCACTTCAAAGGAGCCCTTCTTATCCCAGTGAGCCATTTTCAGCGCTGAGAATTGCTGTGTACAGTTACTGTATACAAAAAGTAAGCTGTTTCTCCTGTGGCACGCGTGGTCAGATTTGGCCCAAATTGTTGCCCCAACAGCTGTAATTCAGTCCTATTTTGACATGTCAAGGTGATTGTGGTCTGAAGATAATCTGTGCCAAATCTGGTGAATATTGGATACATCGTGTAGGAGTAGGGAAAAAAGTTTCATTCATTCATTCAAAATGGCGGCCTCATCAATTGGTCTGGTATCATGCGTTAACATGCGTCAGACACGGGATCTCCTAAGATATCACGAGACATAGGAATCACTTAACCCTCGTGCTGCCTTCGGGTCACATGACCCAAAGGTTCATAACGAACCATTGTTGTGTTTACCCAATTTTACCCAATACAAAAACAAATAAAAATAATTTTCTTTTAACCATTCCAATGTGGGGGGTCTGAGACAGCCCGACAGTTAAAAGAAAATGCTTCACTTTGTTTTTGTATGAGGTAAATTTGTCGCAATACGACGGTGGGTCACAATGACTGATGGGTCAGAACGACCCGAGGAGAACACAAGGGTTAAATACGACAAACAAATCAACAGTTATTGGTCAAAACACAGTTTTGCCTATTGTAGCGCCCCCTAGAGCTTAAATGACCCTACCTTTTTCGGACCTCTTAATAACAGGGTCATGAATCCATACACGAAGTTTGGAGTCAATGCATCAAAGATTCACTAAGATATGACCTCACTTCCCTTTTTCCGGATCAGTTGCTGAATTTGATTGGCTGTAACTAACAAACGGTTGCGAAAATCAAAGCTCCAGGGGATATCTTTTGTGAGGCTTGGTCTGAAGATTATCTGTGGCAATTTTGAAGAAGATTCGTCGAGGATTGTAGGAGGAGTAGCGAAAAAACGCTTTTCGTTAACATTCAAAATGGCGGAGAATCTATATGACTGGGTATGACGTCATAGAGTGCGTTGAACTTGTCTTGATCCAGGGAATCCAATGATACCTCATTTTGGAAAATGCGGCATATGGTTCAAAGGTAACGTGTGTAAACACACCTTCAACTTTGACCCATTGGTGGCGCTAGAGGGTTGAAATGGGAGACATGAAACTTGGTGAAAGTGATGAGGGGACAGGTCCCAAAGAGTGTGCCAAATTTCACAACTTCTGAGCATGTGGTTCTAGGGGCTGCCATAGACTCCCATGGCAGATGTATAATAATAATAATAAATATAGCTGCAAGCAGCAATGGAGGGGCCAAGCAGTCCAGAGCAGGACATGGCCTCCATAGCACTTGTGCAACAATTAAGTCACAACAACCTGTTGCACTCATGCAACACACCAAGTTTGGTTGAAATATATGTTTGCGTTCAAGAGTACTGAGAGTTCAAAGTTATTTTTCTGGTATAACACTGCAGGCCTCTTCTGCTCCTCATGGGAACGATGGAACCCAAGTTTGGTGACAATTGCGCAAATGGTTGCTGAGATATCCTCTTGCGCCTCGTTTGGCGGCTTCGCCACCGCTTTTGATCGTCTCTACCGAACAAAAGTTTTTGAAAATTGAAAATTAATCTCATCGCTTTTGTGAAACTGGGTCTAAAGATCATCTTTGCCAAATTTGGTAAACATTGGACAAAAATTGGGGCGTGCAAAAGGTTTTTATACTTTTCCATGAAATCCAAAATGGCGGCCGCGTCAATTCGGTTATTATAAAAAGTTATTAATAGTCAGGCTTGATATCTCACAAGACATCAACAGACAAAGAAATTACTTTATTAAGGTAAACACTTCAACAGTTATTAGCGTAAACACGTTTATGCTTCCGGCCACGCCCCCTTTTAGTCACATGACACAATCTTTGGAGGACATCCTCAGAATAAGGTTCCGAGGCGGCGTACCAAATTTAGTTTCACTGCCTCAAACAACTGCTGAGATATGACTTCACTTCCTGTTTGGCGGCTTTTCTTCTGATTTTGATTGGCTGTCACGGACAAACGGTTGTAGGTATCAAAATGCTCTACCATAACTTTTGTGCGGCTTGGTCTGAAGAGCATATCTGGTAATTTTGAAGAAGATTTGACAAAGATTGTAGGAGGAGTAGGCTTTCAAAGGTTTTTGATAAAACCGGAAATAGCGGAAAATCTATATAACCGTAAAATGACCCCATAGGGTGTGTTGAACTTGTCTTGGTCCAGGGAATCCAATGGTACCTCATTTTTGAAAATGGGTCATACGGTTCAAAAGTTGCGTGTGTAAACACAAGTCCAACTTTGACCCATTGGTGGCGCTAGAGTGCCCAAGTATGGGACATGAAACTTTGTGAATTGGACCAGGGGACTGTCCCTAATGAGTGTGCCAAATTTCGCAACTTTCAACCAAGCGCTTCTAGGGCCTGCCATAGACACCCAGTCTTAAGAAGTATAATAATAAATATAGCTGCAGGCAGCAATGGCGGGTTCCTCCTCAGCATTGCAAACCATTACAAAATTGACATGACACAGACATGTATTTCATACATGTACACAACATTTCAATACAATTGGATCAATGGCTGATTTGAAGTCATTTTTTGAAATTCTTCACAAATTGTCACTGTAGAGAAATATCCATGCTGCCGACATTATGGGTTCTTGAGACTTCTTTGTTCCCCATTGGCAATAAGGCATGCGTACCAACTTTTAGACATTTTGGACTGACAGGGTTAAAATGCCACCCTTTTGAAAGTGACAACTTTGAAGCGTGTTCTGTCAGGCCACCTGTGCTCTGGTCAGGCCCATCATGCAGAGATCCATTCTTTAAAAGCTTTGATTACAACAATAACTTTATGAAAGTCAGAATACACTTTAGTAAAGGACGTGTGTAGTTTATGTACTACTACTGCTTGCTCTGCCCACACACTTTCCCCATCCATGCTGTTTCCCTCTTTGCCAGTGCGGGTGGTGCGGTGGCCGCATGAGGTTTAGGTGTAGTCCAAAAGTTGCCTCCCACAATCAAAACATATTAACCGCAACATTGTTTTCAAACTTTCTCAAAGATGGCTTGAAAACCACAGATATTGACTCTCTTCTTGAGTAGATCTCTTTCCAGAATCTCAGTCAATCCAGAATCAAGATTAGCCTCATAGGCAATTGGTCTGGTCTAGGGCACAGCCCACGTTCAGCTCCTTGCAAGTATAGCCTGTGATAGTAAAATGGCCGACTCTCTGTTCCCATTAAACTACACAGCATGCACACTCAAGGTGACCAACAAGATTATATTAACTAACAAACAATGGCCGGGTTTCCCAGATTCGTTAAGAAGCTCTTAACGCTAAGAGCTTCTTAAGAGCGTTCTAAGAACGCTCTAGAACGCTCTTAGAACGCTCCTAAGAAGCTCTTAGCGTTAAGAGCTTCTTAACGAATCTGGGAAACCCGGCCAATAACATTACAAACATCTAACTGAACGAACACAACAACTGAAATCCCTTGCGTAGCTGTTGTTTTTTTAACATGCCGCACTGCATGCTGGGTACCCAAGAGCGCTGACGCTGATTATCTAGCTGTGCTCCGACTGCGTGATATGACGAGATGCTAGTGGTGCGCTGAGGTCTCAGAGTCTCCTGCCCGAGTTCAAGTTCTGCCCGATTAGCAAGCTATTTTTACTAATGTTTTGTTAGCAATTGAATGGTAATGCAAGCTAGCTAAAAACAATGTTAGTTAGCTTGGCTAAACTGGTTTTCATAGCAACAGAAATCAACAAATCAGATCAGTCGAACTTTATTCAGAAATGGGGGGATGGCGGGAACATTAAAGGTGTAGGTACAGTAAAAGTGAAATGGAACGCGTCTTTCTGCCTTGAAGCTGCGTGCGCATCAACAAGACCCCATCTATATGTAAAGATAACATCCAAGCTAACAATTTCGCCAAATCTGACTGCAGCATTGTATACCATATGTACCGTGTTATGGTTGTTTGAGTTAAACAACTTGCTAAATGAATTAAATGTCAAATCCAACTATAAATGTATAAAAGAGAGTTCCAATCAAATCTGAATTTGTTTTAAACCTAGAGGTTTAAAAGGTTACCTTTGCCTAAACTGACATGCACCAACTCAGTTTCAACAGCCATTTACACATTTAGTCTCTATTTGTTACTCTATTCTTAACCCTTGTGTTATCTTCGGGTCATTCTGACCCATCAGTCATTGTGACCCACCGTCGTATTGCGACAGATTTACCGCATACAAAGACAAAGTGAAGCATTTTCTTTTAACCGTTGGGCTGTCTCAGACCCCCCACATTGCAAAGGTTAAAAGAAAATTATTTTAATTTGTTTTTGTATTGGGTAAAATTTTGTAAACACAACGATGGTTCGTTATGAACCTTTGGGTCATGTGACCCGAAGGCAGCACGAGGGTTAAGGCATGTTTAACTTAATGTCTGCACCTCTCTGTCACCAACTGTCTCTGCAGTGGGGGCTTCACAGGGTGTCTACAGGTATAAACAAGTTAAATGTAAGACCTTTTAATACCACTTCCAAATGAAATTAAAGACCAAACTTACGATGGAAATACAAATCAAAAGTGGAAATATACAGTCATCTTTCCAAGTAAACACTGATGTCTGTTCAATATGAACAGTATGGTAAAATGACAATAATCGGTTGAGTTTAAGAACATTGACTAAATGTGTGTAATGCGGAAGGATAACACAAAAATGTAATTGCTGTCCTAAATTATACTTATTATTACACTAGGGTGGAAATGGTGGAGCAGAAACTAACAATTCCATGAATCCCATGGAAACAAAGGCAAATGTGTGAGATGTACTGATGTGGAGCACAAATGCTCCAAGAAGCAGTACTTTTCTTGAGTGGTTTTTATTCAGATGAATAATCATTGGATTCAGGTCAAAAGTCTATCACTTGAACTAGTTTCATCACTTAAGACACAAAGTCAGCAGCTTGGCATACTGGCACATGGAAAGGATTAAACATTTAGACTTTCATCAAAGTAATGCTGGCTTGTCCTTTTTCATCAATGTCCTCAAAAAAGCAGGCTGCAGAGCTACTGTGTCTGTGGGGTGACTGTCTCTGGAGGGCTGGCAGGCAGGGGCAAGCAGGGCCTGCAGGCAGGCAGGCAGGCAGGCCAGCTGGATCAAGCTGTTCTGGGGTCAGGGCTGAAGAGAAGCTGTCCAGCTAGAGAGGGGTAGTCCAGCAAGGGGTCTGTGTGGATCTCACCATCCTCGAGTCTGTTGCATCCTCTGTTGAACTCTGTTGAGCAGGCCTCTGCATGACCCTCCAGACCTGTCAAAGTGAAGAAAGGGTCCATGTCAGTTGTGAAAAATGAAGCTTTTCCCATCTACACTTGATACAGACTTCAGTTTTGACTGTGAAATGCAGTGTCATTACTTGAACTTGAATCCAAATGTGTTGACGTCATGGAGACCCATGCAGTCACTCAAAACACAGGTTCGATTCCAGGCTCTGGCAAGAGTATTTACCTCTAAACTGGTCAATATATACACATCTGACAAAAGACCAGCTCGACCTTTGCTTGTAAACAGTGATTCTGACTGTAAGAGACCTTTAAATAGCCTGACTTACCGAAATTGGCAAAACTAGCCTGGCTAACGTAGGTCGCTTTCTCAGGGCATATGACGAATGAAACAGGCTCGCCTTGAAAAAGTCTCCCTGCCGCATAGGCTTATTACAAAGACTTTCACGCCAAAAATCACCATTATGAGCCGACAGGTCTGTGGGGAATTGCTTTTTCTCCTAAAGGCTGCTCTCCTCGACCTTTTTGATGAACAATTCGCCGAGATGCAAAATGACTCACTAATTAAAAACACAGAGGAAAAAAGCTAGAGCTACAGTAGCTACTTTTCGAGTTTGGTTTTCCGTCACTTCAGAATCACGATCTATAAGGTCTAAAAGTGCTAAACCTTCACCATAATTCAAGAGTAGTGTACTTTCACAAACCCAATCATTAATTCTAGCTTAAAATGTGTAAAACCAGGACTTACCGAAAGTGGCTGCCTCCAACACGGCTTTCACGGGAGACGACTTTCACGGGACACGGGAAACAACAATGGCCGCCGAAAAATAATTTGTATTCGTAACAGCGAGCTGCGATTGGAAGCGAAATGAAACAGGGGCTAAAAAACGAGGGTGGGGGCTTGGTCAGCACACATTTTCAAGAAAGCATGCGTGTGTCAAGGGGCTCTGGCCCCTTGTGTGTGAGAGAATGTGGAGCACGCGCGCACAGGAGCAAAGGGAGAGAGGATTTGGGGAAACAGCCCTAGAAATTAGCCAAGCATGCATGTTTCAAATATTCACTAAAAATCGAGTTTTCATGTTACAGTCAACTTTTTCTCAGATTTGTGTACTCAACATTCTCAAGAGTCTTCATATGAACTAGTGATTGAATCAGAGTATCCGTTTTTGGCCGGCGGATGTGTAAAGCATTATTTTAGCATTAGCAATAAATTCAATTTGCTTTATATCAATCATTTTTAGAGGTATGAAGTTGCCTTTGCACATGTTAACATGTTGTAGTGTCTTCCACGTGACATACCAAGTTTGGTGTTGATATCTCAAAGATTTGCTGAGATTTGACCAAACGTCCTGTTTGGTTGCTTTGTTGCAGATTTTGATTGGCTCTACCGGACAAACGGTTTTGAAAATCAGAAATCCCTACGATAACTTTTGTGAGGCTCAGTCTGGATATCATCTATGGCAATTTTGAAGAAAATTCGACCAAAAATGTAGGAGGAGTAGGGAAAAAACGCGTTTCCTTAATCTTTATTGTACAGACAAATCCAATATGGTGGCCGTTATAGCTTCTTGAGGCTTTTTTATTCCTCATGAGAAATAAGGCATATGTAATGAATTTCAGAATTTTGGGACTTATGGCCTGCAAATGGCATCAATTTGAAAATTGACATATTGGGGCGTGGCCTGTAGCGCCACCTATTGTCTCACATGGCCCATGTTTGGTATGGTAGTTACTAATGGTCTGCAGTTTCAACATGCCAAATTTCACAACTTTTTACGGTACTGGTCTAGGGGCTGCCATTGACTCCCATGGGTAAAAAATAATAATACCACCAATAACAATAGGGTTCTCCTACCGGAGGAACCCTAATAATAATAAATATAGCTGCAAGCAGCAATGGAGGGGCCAAGCAGTCCAGAGCAGGACATGGCCTCCATAGCACTTGTGCAACAATTAAGTCACAACAACCTGTTGCACTCATGCAACACACCAAGTTTGGTTGAAATATATGTTTGCGTTCAAGAGTACTGATAGTTCAAAGTTATTTTTCTGGTATAACACTGCAGGCCTCCTCTGCTCCTCATGGGAACGATGGAACCCAAGTTTGGTGACAATCGCGCAAATGGTTGCTGAGATATGCTCTTGCGCCTCGTTTGGCGGCTTCGCCACCGCTTTTGATCGTCTCTACTGAACAAACTTTTTTGAAAATTGAAAATTCTTCTGATTGCTTTTGTGAAACTGGGTCTAAAGATCATCTTTGCCAAATTTGGTAAACATTGGACAACAATTGGGGCGTGCAAAAGGTTTTTATACTTTTCCATGAAATCCAAAATGGCGGCCACGTCCGTTCGAATTTTATGAAAAGTTATTAATAGTCAGGCTTGATATCTCACATGACATCAACAGACAAAGAAATTACTTTATTAAGGTAAACACTTCAACAGTTATTAGCCAAAACACGTTTATGCTTCCGGCCACGCCCCCTTTTAGTCACATGACACAATCTTTGGAGGACATCCTCAGAATAAGTTTCCGAGGCGGCCTACCAAATTTAGTTTCACTGCCTCAAACAACTGCTGAGATATGACTTCACTTCCTGTTTGGTGGCTTTTCTGCTGATTTTGATTGGCTGTCACGGACAAACGGTTGTGGGTATCAAAATGCTCTACCATAACTTTTGTGCGGCTTGGTCTGAAGAGCATATCTGGTAATTTTGAAGAAGATTTGACAAAGATTGTAGGAGGAGTAGGCTTTCAAAGGTTTTTGATAAAACCGGAAATAGCGGAAAATCTATAAACCGGAAATTGACGCCATGGTGTGCATTGAATTCGGCTTGATCCAGGGAATCCAATGGTACCTCAATTTTGAAAATGGGTCATACGGTTTAAAAGTTGCGTGTGTAAACACAACTCCAACTTTGACCCATTGGTGGCGCTAGAGTGCCCGAGTATGGGACATGAAACTTTGTGAATTGGACCAGGGGACTGTCCCCAATGAGTGTGCCAAATTTCACAACTTTCGACCAAGCGCTTCTAGGGCCTGCCATAGACACCCAGTCTTAAGAAGTATAATAATAATAATAAATATAGCTGCAAGCAGCAATGGAGGGGCCAAGCAGTCCAGAGCAGGACATGGCCTCCATAGCACTTGTGCAACAATTAAGTCAAAACAACCTGTTGCACTCATGCAACACACCAAGTTTGGTTGAAATATATGTTTGTGTTCAAGAGTACTGAGAGTTCAAAGTTATTTTTCTGGTATAACACTGCAGGCCTCCTCTGCTCCTCATGGGAACGATGGAACCAAAGTTTGGTGACAATCGCGCAAATGGTTGCTGAGATATGCTCTTGCGCCTCGTTTGGCGGCTTCGCCACCGCTTTTGATCGTCTCTACCGAACAAACGTTTTTGAAAATTGAAAATTCTTCTGATTGCTTTTGTGAAACTGGGTCTAAAGATCATCTTTGCCAAATTTGGTAAACATTGGACAAAAATTGGGGCGTGCAAAAGGTTTTTATACTTTTCCATGAAATCCAAAATGGCGGCCACGTCCGTTCGAATTTTATGAAAAGTTATTAATAGTCAGGCTTGATATCTCACAAGACATCAACAGACAAAGAAATTACTTTATTAAGGTAAACACTTCAACAGTTATTAGCCAAAACACGTTTATGCTTCCGGCCACGCCCCCTTTTAGTCACATGACACAATCTTTGGAGGACATCCTCAGAATAAGTTTCCGAGGCGGCCTACCAAATTTAGTTTCACTGCCTCAAACAACTGCTGAGATATGACTTCACTTCCTGTTTGGTGGCTTTTCTGCTGATTTTGATTGGCTGTCACGGACAAACGGTTGTGGGTATCAAAATGCTCTACCATAACTTTTGTGCGGCTTGGTCTGAAGAGCATATCTGGTAATTTTTAAGAAGATTTGACAAAGATTGTAGGAGGAGTAGGCTTTCAAAGGTTTTTGATAAAACCGGAAATAGCGGAAAATCTATAAACCGGAAATTGACGCCATGGTGTGCATTGAATTCGGCTTGATCCAGGGAATCCAATGGTACCTCATTTTTGAAAATGGGTCATACGGTTTAAAAGTTGCGTGTGTAAACACAACTCCAACTTTGACCCATTGGTGGCGCTAGAGTGCCCGAGTATGGGACATGAAACTTTGTGAATTGGACCAAGGGACTGTCCCCAATGAGTGTGCCAAATTTCACAACTTTCGACCAAGCGCTTCTAGGGCCTGCCATAGACACCCAGTCTTAAGAAGTATAATAATAATAATAAATATAGCTGCAGGCAGCAATGGCGGGTTCCTCCTCAGCATTGCAAACCATTACAAAATTGACATGACACAGACATGTATTTCATACATGTACACAACATTTCAAGACAATTGGATCAATGGCTGATTTGAAGTCATTTTTTGAAATTCTTCACAAATTGTCACTGTAGAGAAATATCCATGCTGCCGACATTATGGGTTCTTGAGACTTATTTGTTCCCCATTGGCAATAAGGCATGCGTACCAACTTTTAGACATGTTGGACTGACAGGGTTAAAATGCCACCCTTTTGAAAGTGACAACTTTGAAGCGTGTTGTGTCAGGCCACCTGTGCTCTGGTCAGGCCCATCATGCAGAGATCCATTCTTTAACCCTTGTGTTATCTTCGGGTCATTCTGACCCATCAGTCATTGTGACCCACCGTCGTATTGCGACAACTTTACCGCATACCAAAACAAAGTGAATCATTTTCTTTTAACCGTTGGGCTGTCTCAGACCCCCCACATTGCGATGGTTAAAAGAAAATTATTTTTATTTGTTTTTGTATTGGGTAAAATTGGGTAAACACAACGATGGTTCGTTATGAACCTTTGGGTCATGTGACCCGAAGGCAGCACAAGGGTTAAAAGCTTTGATTACAACAATAACTTTATGAAAGTGAGGATACACTTCACTAAAGGAAGTGTGTAGGTTATGTACTACTACTGCTTGCTCTGCCCACACACTTTCCCCATCCATGCGGTTTCCCTCTATCCCAGCGCAGGTCATGCCAAGGCATAAATGCGGCAGCCGTATGAGTATTAGAAGTAGCCCAAAAAACATACCATACACAGTCACACTGTTTTCAAAACTGAAACTGGTTACAAGACCATGGCTATTAGAACTCTACCTGAATTGAGCTCTCTCTAGAGTCTCAGTCAAACAACTGTCAAGAGTCATGTAGGGAACTGGACCAAGGTATAGCTAATGTCCAGCTGTTAGCAAGTGTACCTTGTGATGGTACAGCAGCTTAACAATACTTTGTCATGGTCAGACTCTCTGATCCCATTAAACTACACAACATGCACAATCAGGGTGACCAACAGTATTATCTTAAGTAAAAAACAATAACATTACACACATTTAAGTGAACGAACACAACAACTGAAATCCCTTGCACAGCTGTTGTAACCAAGCTATTTGCGTTTCCACAGCTATTTGCATTTTTGGTGTGCACTGCATGCTGGGTACCCAAGGGCGCTGACGCTACAATATTTATTATCTAGCTGTCTTCCGGCTGTGTAATATGACGAGATGCTAGCGATGCAAACATGAAAGCTTGTCTCGGGGGGTCATGCATGTGATCTCACTACAAGCTTTTGATTACACGTGAGGACTGTTAGCAAAGTATTTCTATTCGTGTTTTGTTAGTGATTGAATGGTAATGTCAGCTAGCTAAAAACAATGTTAGTTAGCTTGGCTAAAATGGTTTTCATAGCAACAGATATCAACAAATCAGATCTATCTAACTTTATTCAGAAGGGGGGGGGGGGGTGGGAACATATAAACTAGAGGTGAAATGGTAGGCATTGTTCTGCCTTGAAGCTGCGTGCGCATCCTCATTGTTTGTAACCACCAACCCATCTATATGTAAAGATAACATCCAAGCTAGCAATTTCGCCAAATTTGACTGCAGATTTTTTACACCATATGTACTTCGTTATGGTTTTTGAGTCAAACAACTTGCTAAATGATTAAATGTCTGTTAAATGTCAAATCCAACTTTAAATGTATAAAAGAGAGAATTAAACCTAGAGGTTGAAAAGGCTACGTTTGTCTAAACTGACATGCACAAACTCAGAGCACTGAGTTTCAACATCCATGTACACATTTTGTCTCTATTTTTTACTCTACTCTTTAACGCATGACTATGTTTAACTTAATGTCAGCACCTCTCTGTCATCAATTGTCTCTGGAGTGGGGGATGGGGGCTTCTTATCCAACAAATTACATCCCTGAACTTTTAAAACATATCAATGGCCTACTACAATTGTAAACATCCTTTGGCCTTCCCATGCTGGGAAGAAAACTACAGTTTTTCTTTGATTAAACGTTGACCTTGAATAAACGCTGCACCAAAAATGAACATTGTGTAATAAATGGCACCTTCGATTAAACGCCTCCCCCAAAAAATCAGAAAACGGTTATTTAATTGGTTAAATTAAAACACAGTATTTATTACACAAGTAATTTACAAGTGTAGCATACTATTATCCCATGAAACACTGGCAGGCGCAAGTGTCTTTCTTGCTACAGATTTATTTGAAGCTTTTTCTCCAAATCCACCGTTAAAACTAAACTCACGCTGTAATGAGAAAATAAAGACCACATTAGCTTAATATGAACATGCAATGACATGCGCAGCATGTAAATAACATTCACCAAAGTCAAATACAGACACAAAACAACATACTTTGTTGGCTGCATGCTGTAGCCTACACAAGGGAATAGAGGTTTCCTTAGATTGCTAACAACCTCTATAACAACCTTAAACTTATCACTTAGAGTGAATGTGCATAAAGCTCCAGGACCTGACAACATCCCTGGCTGTGTTCTCAAGGCCTGTGCTCCTGAACTGGCAGGTGTTCACTGACATCTTTAACCTCTCCCTGTCGCAGTCTGTCGTCCCCAATAGGTTCAAGGGGGCCACCATCATCCCAGTCTCTAAGAAACCATCAGTGAACTGTCTCAATGATTACCGCCCTGTTGCCCTGTTGTGATGAAATGCTTTGAGACGTTAGTCAAAGACCACATTACATCCTGCCTGTCACCTGCATTAGACCCACTCCAGTTTGCAAATAGGCCGAACAGGTCTACAGATGATGTTGTAGCTTTGGCCTTGAACACTGCTCTCTTTCACTTGGATCAGAACAACATATACGTGCGGATGCTCTTCATCGACTTCAGCTCCGTTTTCAACACCATAGTACCATCAAGGCTCATCATAAAACTACAGGACCGGAACATCAGTCCTTCCATGTGCAGCTGGACAGGACACAGGCAGTACGGCTAGGTAACATCACCCCACCAGTCTAACACTCAGCACTTGTGCCCCACAGAGTTGTGTGTTAAGCCCACTGTTGTACTCTCTGTTCACCTATGGTGTGCAGCCACAAACAGCTCCAACACTATCATTATGTTTGCTGATGACACCACCATTATCGGCTGCATCAAGAATGGTGATGAGTCTGCCTACAGAGCAGAGGTGGCAACAATGACATCCTGGTGTCAGCATAACAGCCTGTTGCTTAATGTAGCAAAAACCAAGGAGTTGATAGTGGACTACAGGCGGCTGCAGGGAGAACATGCACCCATTCACATCGAGGGCACAGCTGTGGAGAGTCAAAAGTTTCAGATTTTTTGGTATCAACATCAGTGAGGATCTGAGCTGGACCACCATATTGGTGTGGTTACAAGGACAGCGAAACAGAGGCTCTTTTTTCAGCGGCGACTGTGGAAATTTGGCATGGACTGCACTATACTGACCAATTTTTACCGGTGCACCATTGAGAGCATACTGACTGGTGGCATTACAACATGGTTTGGCAACAGCACTGCCCAGGACAGGAAGACACTACAAAGAGTGGTCAAATCTGCACAGCGTATTACAAGGACTGCATTACCATCCATTCAGGACCTTTACAGCCAGCGGTGCAGGAGAAAGGCCAAGTGGATCATTTCTGACCCTAGTCATCCCTGCCACAGTCTTTTCTCCCTCCTGCCTTCTGGAAGGCGATACAAGAGTATAAGGTCCTGTACCAGCAGATACAGGGATAGTTTTCTCACACATGCCATCAGGATGCTGAACTGTCCTTGAAATATCTTTTTGCACTACAATTTTTCTTATTTTTTCTACCCTTTTTCCCCATTCTTTAGTATTGAATTTTTTTATTCTGCAAGTTGAACGGACATTGAGCACAAAGAATTTCATTACTTATAAATGCTGTTTATGAGTATATGATAATAAACTTGAACTTGAAACTTATCAGAGCTTTAAATTGTCTGTGCTTCGCTTGCTGTTAGGTTGTCGACTCTCTCACTCATGAGCATCCCAAAAGGCCTTCAAAATAAAGTCACGTAATAATTCTGAATACAATTATATAATTCTAAATTAAGACATTGCTTGAAAAAAAATTATACATTATTATAATGCAATTGCGACAATTGCATTCAGGCCTATAGATAGTTACACATATTGTATACAATATGGCGAGGTAGCTGACTTAACCATTCCTGAATGTGCTTTTCATCAACACCAAGTTTGCGTGCTATAGATCTGTTGCTGGTGGTGAGTGCTTTCTGCACAGGTTTCTGTTTGAAAGCTAAAGTGTAAGAATGTTACAGCATGCTGCGTCAGATTTGTACACAAAGTAGAGACACGCGCGGCATACATTTTACACTGGGCTTTTGTTTGACTTCCTTGTCTATTCTGTGTTTGTCTATGGCTGCACTGCAGCTACAATTCACTGAATCTCTCTTACCAATTAAACGTTGCCCTTGAATGAACGCCACCCTCGAATAAACGCTGCACCACTAACTGCTCTATTAAAAGGGTTCACTATGAAGCAAACCATTCTAACAAAATAATAAAAACATTTACAATGATTTCAACAAGAAGTCTCTCTGACTTGACAACTCTCTAAACAAGCAACTTTCCAAAGCAATCTCTGAAACAGCTGACCAGTGTGGTAATTTTATGTTGA